>NC_140540.1:31846175-32481175 GCF_057382185.1 Mchenga conophoros
AGCTTCTTCCCCCAGGCTATTCGGACCAGGTGTAGGACTGGACTCTCCCACACACATCACTATAAGACTGGACTCTCACACACATCACATCACCACATGCACCACCACACATTTCCTGTAATTTATAATTCTTATAATCTCTTTCTGCTATTTGCACATTTTTTACTTTAAATTTCTAAGATAATTTGTAAATTTTGTAGTAACCTGTAAATTGTAAATACTGTAAAACTTTTTTCTGTCATTTAATGGTCGGGCATTGTACAACTATAAGCATTTCACCCCCATGTCATACTGTGTATGGTTGTGTGTGTGTGACAAATAAAATTTGAATTTGAATTTGAATTTGTTTGTGGTGCTAATGTGTACTACTGGATTCATTTAAATTTTATTTTGGTAATATCTGTCTGTGACTGGAGAACACAAATTTCCACAAAATGTTTTTATGATTATCATCATATGAAATTTGAAAGATTAAGTGGTCAACCAAGACATAAGCCATTCTTCTATTCTTTTTGTTATAAACCTTTAATGCACAAGACTTTTCTGAAACCTACAGACAACTTTATTCTTTTAAAATGTTCCCAAATTTTCTAAAGTTACAAATATATAAATATTTAAAGAAAACATCTTCCTATAGGATCAGTTTGATAAGGTGTCTGTGAATAATCACCAGCCATTATTAATTAGTCATATGTAAGAACACAGCACTTCAGAACTGTGAACTCTTCATTTTGATCTCACTTGGATCTTTTTTAAAAATTTGTAACTAACTTCTAACTAGCTAACTTCTTGCATAGTTGTGACACTGTTGCAATATCCATCCAGAAGTAGAAATGATTCATTTCATTAGGAAGAAATGAATTGCTGTAATTAGCTAATCATGTGGTCAAAATTTGTAAAGCTTGTGTCAGGGTCCTGGGACTGGGCGACCCAGGACCCTTGGGCAGTCATGGACCTGTGTTATTATTATGTATTGTTGGTGTTGCTTCCCCTTCTCTGTGCTTGTACATATGTGTGTGTGGGTGGCTGTGTGTCTGAGTACTTGTTTATAGGCGCCGTCAGGCCTGGGGTGTGTGGCCCTGCTAGGGGACTGGCCACACCCGAAGCCACACACCTGCTGCTGATCAGGCCTCGTCGGGGGAGCTACTTAAGAGAGTCTTGGAGCTCCCACCGACGCGGGATCATTGCTTGGGACTCCACGTTAGTTACCCAGTCTAGGTTTTGTCATAAAGTGTATGCCTGCCATTACTGAGTGTCCTGACAGCTGCCGCTATTGTTTCCCGCAGGAGAAGCGTGGAAGGCTTGGAGAGCAGCGAGCACCGGGGGGTGCTGACACGGGAGCAGAGAGCACTAGGAGGACACGACACGGGAGTTTGGGGGAAAACACTGGGATTCATTGTTGCTTTCTACCACACTGTAAATAAACGCACTGCTTGTAATTTGAGCTCCGCACCTGGGTCCTCCTTTCCCACATTCCCCCACGGTTTGCCACGCCAAACCGTGACAGCTTGGTATACTTGGGTTCTGCTAATGTTCAACAGAATGAGGGGAAAAAAGGATTTAGTGACTCTGAGCTTGGTCGTTGGCACCAGACCAACTACTGGTTTGAGTATGAAACACATTGGGTGTTAGCCTTAATGGTAATTGGTGAGTTTACTCCAAGAAACATGAAGCTACAAAATCTTGTGACCATAGCTAATTTTCTTCAAGGTTCCGGAGCAGGCTTTCCCTTTTTAAAAAAAATAAAGTTTATAGTTATACCTTGAAACATCCCATAGTTACAATGCAATAGGCGTAGGCTGCTGGGGGCTTCTGAAGATAAGTGTGTCTTCTTAACTGCTTGATCTGTTTATACACTATTATTGCTTTTAATTATTTTAAAACTTTGGCTCTATCCCACATGTGTCTTTTGTGCTCTCTCCCACTGCTCTCTTATGTTTTCCGCCACCCGAGTCATGGCAGATGGCCGCCCCTCCTGAGCCTCATTGTGCCGGAGGTCTTTTCCTGTCAAAGGGGAATTTCTCTTTCTCACTGTCGCCAAGTGCTTGCTTAAAGGGGTCAACTAATAGTTGGAGTTTTCTCTCTATCATTCTAGGATCCTTACCTTACAATATAAAATTTGTAATTTGGCACTATTGTCGAGTTTTTCTCTTGTGTCCTTACCCTACAATATAGGGTTCCTGAGGTAACAGTAACTGCAATCACCAACCACTTGGTTGTGTATCTCGTTGTATGCTGTCCCATTTTGCATTTTAAATTTAGCTACTTTGTAATGAATAATCTCCTGGGCACCTTTGCACAGCCTTGGGCCCTGTCAGCTGTGTTAGTCCCAGCTATGTTAATGCTTGCAGCCTGTTCTTGTTCTGCCATGCTGTCCTTTTGATTGACCATTTATAACCACAGGTAGGATTTGTTAATGCCAGCCACTTCCATTTGCCGATAAGACATCCCATGCAGGGGCTTGGTTGTTCGTACAGTTCCTCATCACCATTTGTCTTTAGCTGCCTGAAGTACTCATGGACCCGCTCTTTTTGGGGGCCATTTTTCTCATATATTTTCAGATGTTCCATACTTCATCTTGGATTGTGGCCCTGACACTCATTAGTTCTCACCCCCTCTCTTATCGTATCTCATAGAACATCAGGGACTTTTTGATGAAGATCTCCGTGGGTTGTGCGGAGTTTTGATGTCTTGACATCTATCTCCTCCCATGGCCAACTTGTCATTTCAGCTAAGTATCTAATGACCAGTAGAGAACAGGTTTTGATAGCTTAGATTTTATTACTACCATTCTGATGTGTTCCCTGTTGGAATAGCACACAATTAATATTCAGTTAATTGCCACTACTAGTATGTAACTAGTAACACAACCACAAATGTTTATAAATGACAACTGTGTTAATCAGCAGGATGTACTTTTTAAATTTTTTTCTTCGACTTCACAGTCTGAGTACAATCAGTACAGTTACACTGAATTATTCATGTACACAACCTTATCATGTGGCAAAATTAGTAATCTTCTTCATTTAAATGTGAAAGTGGCTGAATGTTGATGTGCCTGAGTTCAGCAAGGACGTGAAGTTCTGGACTAAATTTTATTTTATAACCGTAATAAGGCAGCAAAATCCCCTGTCATAGGGGCTGGCTTGAGAAACTAAGGGTCACCATAAACAACAAGGACTGAGACTTTATGAGACCCAAGAGATAAATAGGAGCTACAGAAAAAGAATTCTTGTTAGTGAACATATGTTCAGCTAACTTCTCCTGTGTAAAGGTCACAGTGAGAGAGTAATAGCTCTGGTATATTCATTGTCGTGCATCTTCATCCATTTGGTGCAAATGAGCAGTGGGGACCCCCACATCATTTACGATGGTGAAATTATGTACTCAGTTGCTGCAAGGGGAAATGCAGAATTATGAGTTCCAGTATTATTACTTTCCAGGGTCTAATGAAGATTTCACTTTGGTATTGAACTGCACAACTGTTGCTGTTTTGTGCTCTATTTAAATATATTATTGAACATTTGTACACCTTTTAATAGAGTTGGCCACTCTACAATGTGTTTTATAGTCACAATGTCACCATTAGTACTTCCTTTTATTTATTTCCTCTCTGAATCTATTAACTGAGCACCCTAAATGGATATTAATTATTTCATGATTTTTTTCATTGGTGGTCAGTGAGCTGTAGTAACAGTGGCAGCTTTCTGCTATTGCTTCCAAGAATTTTCATAATGGGACAAGTAAGCTACACAATTAAAGCAGAAACATAAGCAAGGAGGTTGTTTTTCTTTTGTTTTTTTATTAAGATGCAGAACTGAGATCTGCATAATGTTTTACATCATGAGGACTTTGTAATTTCAGGTTTTGTATGTGGTCGGGGTGAGGGGTAAAGAAAGAAGAGTTTCAAGTTTTTAGAGCATACGTATATTGCAAAAACAGAAAGCTCACAGTGCTTTTATTTACTTATGTATTTATTTAGAAACAGATTATTTTACCAGTGCAGTGCAGACAAAATTGCCTAGTGCACACCAGAGCCAGCAAGTTGCCACCACCACAACAACATGTACTAATTAGTGGCACTATAAGTCACCTGCACCTACAGTATTTATACTTACCTCAATGCATTATTTGGAGTAATGTGTGACTACAGAAGCTATTGTCCTGGATCATGCATAGATTGTTGTTTGCTATATAAAATACTTTCAGAAATAACACGTTTCATCACAGAAACAAAAAAATCTGTAGATAGTCTAATATGATTAGAACAAAATTCTGGAGTTCCTAGATGGTACATATAAAGGAGAAATATGTTACATATGTAGTGAATATTTTTTATTTTTAACACCTTGGTCAGTTTCTCTCAAATGAAATCTAATTTTTATTTTCTATTAAACGTTGTCCAATTTGCAAAAAAAATGTTATGATTCAAAGTTTGAACATATGTAATAGTATATAATATATAAACATGATATTTTACACGCTACACACACACACACTTGCTTGATCTAATTTCCAAGCACTAACATCAGCATCATATTTCAAATATATGCTTTCTTACAGAACATATTATAGATCATTTTTTTTGCACTGTCCTCTTTTGCACTCCTGTTCCATCCTGTAATGCAGCTTGATGAAACTGACAGACTGCAAAGCATCAGGGAATTGCAAGGTTTGACAAAAAAGCTACTAAACTGAAAGCAAGAACCCCATATATCTTTCTTGGCAACTGCAGAGTGTGCTGTGTCAGTGTTAAAGGTCAGAGGTCCAGTCCATTCGGTGCAGTTTCGATTCTTAAAGCAGAGTCATGTCTCAACACAACATAAAGCAGCAGTGGCCGAGGGCTACACTGAAAGCACACATCTTATGAAGTGGAATGGAGTATGGAGTAAGGGAGATAAACAGTCTTGTGTTCTCAGCTTTTAGGTGAAGGGGGAATATTATCCACATCAAACACAAGTCAAATATCTCTGCACATATGAAGGTCATCATTCAGTTTTATTTGTCACTATTCCTTGCTTTTGTTGAAGTGGGTACGATTTAAACTTGCCTTGCACCACTTGTTTCTTATGTTCGGTAAAAATTTATAAGTGTATCCAAATATTTAATATTTATGGATGTTACAAATAAAACCTTTATTTTAGAGTACTTCCTGGTTAAAAATCCGGCCCCAGTAATTGCACAAAAAACCTCAACTTGCAGAACTTGACAGGTAAAATATAAAAGACCATAATGTTAAATGTCCATGAACCAACTCTATCTTCTCAAGCAGAATTTAGACAGTAAGTTATGGTAAAATTTAATTGCAGTAGGGGGTTTGAGGTCCTTCTTATCCTTAAAGACATTTTTTGGCTTTCATCAGTCAGAGGTTACAACAAAGCAAGCAGTGATATGCAGGAAAAGGTCTGGGGCAGACTCAAAACCAGGCCTCTGCATTAGCCCTTGGCATATTAATCACCTGCTCAACCGAGTCTGAAGTTGAGGTGCTTAGCTGACTTATGTGGGTGAGATTCTTGTGGTTTATCCAGCGTGAGTGGATATTCTTCCCCCCCAAGCCAGCGTCTCTATTTCTCCAAAAGTGGGTTGGCTCCCAGCAGCTCCTGCTTCTCAATACTGCAATTGTGCTCTTGGGGGAAAAGGAAATAAAATAAGAGAAAAAACAAACAAACAAGAACATAGCTCATCAGAAGTTGACCATTACGAGTGGATGGCAGCGACCCCTTTGCTGGAAGCATCTAATTCCACAGTGAAGTACACTGAAAAATCAGACAGGAACAGGACTGGCAAAACACTTATCATGTGCTGCATCACACTTCACATTGTTTAGCAATTTGAACTGGACCCTGTTTTTGTTTTATTTAGTAATGAGACAAGAACAGGTAGACAATCTGTATGGAACTGTATGGCCACATTTTGTCTGTTGGTTGTCTCTGACAGACCTCTGTAAGCTCATTAGGAAGCGAGCATTCAAGCATAAATAAATATATATATTGCCTTTTCTTTGATAAATCTCCCATTGGTTCCTGCTTTTTACATCTTTGTGTGAAATTACAATATAACTTTGGGGCTTTTATTTTGAAGACCACTGAAGGCAAACAAATGCAGCTTCCGTGTTTATGCGTTGGGATTGATGTTTGAGAGAGCGATATAGAATATATAGAATATAGAGTTTTTAACAAGACATGAACTTCTGAGTATTTATTAACTGAAGTCAGAGGTATAACTGCGTACTTAGAGCGGACTGCTGTGTTTAAGGAACCCCCCCCAGAAAAACAATAATTTACAAAAAATACTCGTACTAAATGTGTATCTGCCTAGCTGTATTTTCTCGGGGCCAAGACTGTCCTCCTTAAAAAAAATAAAATTAACAACATTTTTCTTTTAGCTTTATATCATTGGATGTACTAATAACTCTCAACAGATAGCTTTAATAGTGACGACATTTTAAAAACCTCTGACTATATTTGTACAATATAACTTGCCTAAGAATCCCCTCATTTCTTCATGCTTGATATTGTCATGATCCTGGGTTTTGAACTCAGTTATGGACTCTATGGGATCTTTCTTTCCTATTAAATGTCTTCTATTTGGTTTATTAGTGTGCATACTTGTTTATCATTTTGAAGCTTTGTGCTTTGCTTCAGTTAATGTTTTTGCCATTCGTATCCCACTTAGAATTTATTCTCTATAGTCTCTTGTTTTCTTACTCTTCCCCTTGTACCCTTCTGTGTCAAGTTTGTACGTTGGAGTCTGTTGTCTTTGTTTACTTCCTGTCCTCTTTTGGTAGTATTTGGCCACTTGTGTTTTGTATTTAGTTTTACTTCCCTTGTCTTGTCTGTGGCAATTAGTTCATCTGTGTCTTGTTTTCCCTAGCTGTCTCCACTTGCCCTGATTGACCTTCTGTGTGCATAAGTAGTGCTATTTCCCCTTAGTCTTTGTGAAAGTGTTTGTTTTTGTGCCCCTCACTGCTGGGTCTGTTTGTGATAGTTTTCAGTTCTCTCTTGGACTTTATGTTTTGCCTGTTTGACTATTTTACAGCATAATAAAACAAATCGCTTTCTGTTGAATACTGCTTGCTTCTGGGTTTGCATTTTGTGTCCTCAATTTCACACTCCACACACTCTGTAAGCTCGGATGACTCATGACAGACCTGTATGTCCAATGATTCAGAGTAAAGAAAACCTTTACTAGTTAATTTGTCAAATTAAACTTCTGATGTGAAAAAGGCTACAAAACGGGGCTTGAGCAGTCTGTCTCACCCTGGTAAAGCATACATATGTTATGTGTCTTTGAATAAAAAAACATCAGGCTTTTTCTTAAAACTTAGTAGAATATGTAAAAATGACACATTGCAATAACGTCACAGATTGCTGATGAAAGCACACCAGCTCCTGCATCTTGGCCTCGTTGGACCCTTCAGAAGAAAAGCAATATGGTAGACCTTTAACTAGTGACTAATAACAGGGTTGGTTCATGTTTATTGAGACAAGTTGCATTCTTATATTACCAGTAACTACTGCTGCATCCCAGTAATTATCAGTGAATTTGACTTTCATAGATATATAACCATGAGTAATGTTTCTGAGATTTAATTATGTGTTACAAATGAGTTGTTAATTCCACCAGTGACTTCACCAGGTTCATTATAATCCAGGCAGATTTCATGTGCCAATTCCAGTGCATTACATTCCTTAGGTTTTTGGATCAAATGGAGAGGTGAGAACTAGTGAATAGTGTGGGGGAAGCAAGGATGAACAGCACAGACTGGAGACTGATACCATACTGGGAAACAGGGAAACACAATGTTAGTTGGAGTTGGTAGAGACTGGGCAATGGTATTCATTGAGATTGTCTTACTTGTGGTCCAAGGCAAAAAGGTGGTGAGTTAATGTGTCAGTTGGCAAATTGGATTCCAGATCAGGGAGAGCTGGCATGGTAGAGAGCAGCCAGGCAGCTTTGTGTCTGGTAGAACAGATTTCAGCATGTGAGAGTGAGCTGGAGGTAAATGTGGGGATGAATATACTAGAAAATCCTTAAGATTGATCCAGTTTGTCCTTCAGATGAGTAAATGGGCACTGGGTCTTGGATTCTGTATGGAAGATGGGAAACAGTTGCGAGAATACTGTGAGCCAAGGAATTCAAAGACATAAGCTGGAGCCAATTTACCACTAAAGTGAAAAGTGCAATTTGGCAGAGAATCCGAGCCTCAGCCTGTCCTTAAGTTCTCAGCCTCCTGATGGCTAATGGCTGGAAGGTGTGGGGAAGAGAGGACCCACCCAAAGGTGGAGGCATTGAAGGAGCTGCCTAAAATCACCCAACCTGTCCTGGACCTTAACAGATAGAATTCTTTGTAATGGTCAGTCCGATTTTCAACACAGTTTCTATAATTCATTTTACATGTTTATATGACAAAACCTGATAACAGCAGGGTTTTATGTTTGTGAACTGTTTAACGAAGCAATGTGACATCTTGATGTTCAGGACTGGGCACAGAGGGGATGCTTATTTTGTGTGCATAAAGTTTGTGTTTAATCTGCTTGGCTGAACACATCATTAACAATTTACATTTGTTCTTAAAGGATAAAGAGGTCAGGGCGCACTTATAGATTTCCAGACAATGATAAAACACCTTGATTTGTGTGTCAAGCAGCAAGCTCAGGACCTTCACAAGAAAACAGGTGCTTATGGTGTGTCTAATGGTTTTTATTGCAGTACTATGTTGCTCCTGTTTGATTGTTTTCAGTCTATTTTTGTGTGTTGGTGGTATGTATAGTTTTCCTTAACAGACCAACAAATAGTGTTATGAGGTGTCAGATTCATGAATAAGGCAAAAAGACCAAAATAGTCTTCTCTGCTATGGT
Source organism: Mchenga conophoros (assembly GCF_057382185.1). Classification (NCBI taxonomy): domain Eukaryota; kingdom Metazoa; phylum Chordata; class Actinopteri; order Cichliformes; family Cichlidae; genus Mchenga; species Mchenga conophoros. The sequence goes on from NC_140540.1 coordinate 31,855,037, forward strand.
AGAAATGGCATATCTGATAGTGATGCTTTCGTATGGCAGCTGCCCCTTGAAGGTATGCTTTATATTAGTTTACTTTAGTAATATTAAGAAATAATATAAGTGTCCTGTGTTCTTTTAATTATAGGCACGGTTGAATTCACTCCAAAAAGAAGGTCTGTGATAAGATGATGGCTGTGAGAAGGCTTGAAGAAGAGGACATGGTACTTCTGATAGAAATGAGGAAACACTGGATGGAAGTTTCGAGAATACCATATGTGGAGGAAGGTATGAAGAGAGGATGGGTATTAACATAATTTCTTAAGTATGCAGAACCTTAGAAAGAGCTTTTTAAAACATTTAAAATATTAAAGTTTAAAAAAGTTGATCTACAAAGTTGGTCTACATCGATTGCCTATTAGAAGGGCATTATATTATACTCAGGCTTATATTCATTTTTTAATTTATCTTACAGATATGCAAAATTCCCAGTTTGCACGTTTCTTCCAGTACTAAAAATGTGGCTTTCTTTATCTGCTTTCATCTGGCAGTTATGTCAAGTGAAAGGAAGATGGATAACTGTGTTGTGTTGTGTGTGACCGAAAGGCGCTGATTCAGGTCTGCGGTGCATACTGAGCTGGAAGCTAAACAGCAGGTATACTTGAATACCTCAGGATCTTCTAGACTCTCAGGACTCAGGCAGAACCGCTGAAGGGGCTTGATGATGAAGATGACAGATGGATGATTGACAGCACTTCAAAAAGCTGTTTGAATGATAAGGATGTGTAACTGTGTGACACCAGAAGAGGAGTAGGTCTTATTCACTAAACATTTTCTAATCTTTTTCTATATTTATATCTGTTTGATAGTAACTTTGATTTTTACTTGGGCCCTCTTCTACCAAGGCTTTTGCTATGACCCTATTGCCCGTCTTCCCCCCTACATACCTGGGAATGACAGCAGACTGTTCTGTCGCGCTTTTTTATAAAATCTGTTAGAGTCCACAAATAAAATGCACAATACTTTTGTAATATCTAGCAGCTTGCTCCTCAAAGTCATCCAGCTTCACAGCAAGTGTGTCGCGAAGCTGTCAATAAGAAACAAATGGTCACCCATTCTGAGCATGTTGTTTCGGTTCACTATAGATAAGACTTTTCACCGAATGTGGATCTGTGTTAAATCTTTGGCAAAAGTGTTTTTTTCTTTAAAATTACAGGTTGCAACTATTTGAGATTTTATTGGTGTCACGGTTTGCCGGGGCAAGCCGTGTGGAGGTGAAGAAAGGACCCAAAAGGCGGCAGCTCTGGTGCAGGTGAGTGTTTATTTACAGCAGTGGGTACAAACAGCAACGGGGTGTGAACATGAAACCGAAAACCTAAACTGGGTAAACTAACGACACAAACCAGGAATGACGGTGCAGGGAGATCCGGGGAAATACACATGAAGAGACGCAGGGAGACCGAGGGGAAACAACACAGACGAACCAGCGATTACTAAGACAGAAAATACAACTTAAATACACTGAGAACACAGGGAGGTGGGAGACACAGCTGGGAGTGATTAACATGACGAGACCAGGGAGGCAAACTGAAAACACTCGCATAAGACGCAGACCTTCACAATAAAACAGGAACACACGGGGGAACAGGGTAAACACCAATTAGAGAACAGAACCAAAATCGCGAAGAGAAAACACAAAACGCTGGGTCAAAAGGACCCAGGATCATGACAGTACCCCCCCCCCTCAAAGGCTGGCTCCAGACAGCCCAACAAGAAACAAAACAGCCAGAAAAAACAGAAAACAACCCGACCAGGGCGGGCGGCGGGGGCCCAGTAAGGAGGGCTCGAAGCAAAACAAAACCGGAGCACCAGAAGGCCAAAAGACAAAAACAAAAAACGAGCCCAAACCCAAAGGAAACGAAGCACACCAGAACAAAGGAAAAACAGAGTCCAAAATAGAAGAGTCCAGGGGGCCGGCCAGGGCCCGACAGCACAGGAGTCCAAACAGTGCAGGGGGCCGGCCAGGGGGCCGACAGCACAGGAGTCCAAACAGTCCAGGGGGCCGGCCAGGGGGCCGACAGCACAGGAGTCCAAACAGTTCGGGGGGCCGACCGTGCGGACGGCAACGGCGGCGACGTGGACACAGTTCGGGGGGCCGACCGTGCGGACGGCAACGGCGGCGACGTGGACACAGTTCGGGGGGCTGGCCGTGCGGACGGAAACGGCGGCCACTCAGGCGATGGCGATCCGGGGGCCGGCCGTGCGGAAGGCAACGGCGGCCACTCAGGCGATGGCGGTCCGGGGGCCGGCCGTGCGGAAAGCAACGGTGACCACTCAGGCGATGGCGGTCCGGGGGCCGGCCGTGCGGAAGGCAACGGCGGCCACTCGGGCGAAGAGGGTCCGGGGGCCGGCCGCGCGGAAGGCAGCGGCGGCGACTCAGGCGATGGCGATCCGGACCAGGCGAAGCACAGGCTGAAGCTGGACCAGGCGAAGCACAGGCGGAAGCTGGGCCAGGCGAAGCACAGGCGGAGGCTGGGCCAGGCGAGGATGAAGAGGCGGAGGCTGGGCCAGGCAAGGCTGAAGGCTCTGCGGCTGGGCCAGGCGAGGCTGAAGGCTCTGCGGCTGGGCCAGGCGAGGCTGAAGACACGGAGGCTGGGCCAGGCAAGGATGATGATGGAGCTACAGCAGGCGGCTGGACGGGCTGAACGGGCCCCTCGGACCCTCCAGCGGAGGCAGGAGGCTGAACGGGCCCCTCGGACCCTCCAGCGGAGGCAGGAGGCTGAACGGGCCCCTCGGACCCTCCAGCGGAGGCAGGAGACGAAGGCCGGAGCGGTCCCTCGGACCCTCCAGCGGAGACTAGAGACGAAGGCCGGAGTGGTCCTACGGACCCTCCAGCAGAAGTCACCACTAAGCCAGCAGTCATGGAGTCCTCTGGCAAACACGAAGGCAACTGGCGATGCACTGAGCACTGGCTCTGCCCAGGCAACGCTGACATGGTGCAGTTCTCAGGTGGCTGCATAGACTTCAGGGGTCCAGAATCAGCTGGGGACTGAGACCTAGCCTCTGGGGAAGCCCTGGAGCGGCAAACTGTGCCAATGGCGGCTGAACCGTGAAAAGCACCTTGAGGTGAAATTAGACTTTCTCCCTGCATGGAGTGAATGAGTGAAACCGGGGATACAGGGGCCTGCGCTACAGGCGGCACTGGGGCTACAGGGGCCTGCGCTACAGGCGGCACTGGGGCTACAGGGGCCTGCGCTACAGGCGGCACTGGAGCTACTGGGGCCTGCGCTACAGGCGGCACTGGAGCTACTGGGGCCTGCGCTACAGGCGGCACTGGAGCTACTGGGGCCTGCGCTACAGGCGGCACTGGAGACCGAACTGAGGGTGGCACTGGAGACCGAACTGAGGGTGGCACTGGAGACCGAACTGAGGGTGGCACTGGAGACCGAACTGAAGGGGGCACTGGAGACTGAACTGAAGGAGGCACAGGAGACTGAACTGAAGGAGGCACAGGAGACTGAACTGAAGGAGGCACAGGAGACTGAGCCGAGAATGGCTGCGGGGGAGCTAACTGAGCTGAGAGTGACTGCGGGGGAGCTAACCGAGCTGAGAGTGGCTGCGGGGGAGCTAACCGAGCTGAGAGTGGCTGCGGGGGAGCTAACCGAGCTGCCGGTAGCTGCACAGGCGATAAGCAGCTCGCGTTGACATCCGCCACACAAAACGCAGCCCCTGAATGAACAGTCATGCAGTCCGAAAATGAAAAAGAGTCCTCACTCACCACAGCCGGCGATTTAGAAGCCCGAACGTCCGGCTGTGGGGTGGCGCGCTTGCGGCGCGATCGGCGTTTCCTCCCCGCAGACGGCTCCGACGGGCCGGGCAAGATCACATCCGGCGAGTCGGGCAGCGAGGCAGGAGTGGCTGAGAGAAGGTGCGGTGTGAGCCGGAGAAAAGCCTGCATGGTCGGAGGAAGCGACTGCAGAAGCCATGGCAGGCCAGAAAAGAGCCGTTGTAGCCGACTTTCCACGGCACGACGAAGCTCCTCTGGAGGGTTCTCCAGCCATAGCCCGAGGAGAATCTCCACATTGTACGCAATGTCGTCCTGGAGCTCCTCGGACGGATTTACTGCCGCTGGGTCCATGGTGGCTGGTTCGTACTGTCACGGTTTGCCGGGGCAAGCCGTGTGGAGGTGAAGAAAGGACCCAAAAGGCGGCAGCTCTGGTGCAGGTGAGTGTTTATTTACAGCAGTGGGTACAAACAGCAACGGGGTGTGAACATGAAACCGAAAACCTAAACTGGGTAAACTAACGACACAAACCAGGAATGACGGTGCAGGGAGATCCGGGGAAATACACATGAAGAGACGCAGGGAGACCGAGGGGAAACAACACAGACGAACCAGCGATTACTAAGACAGAAAATACAACTTAAATACACTGAGAACACAGGGAGATTACACACAGGTGGGAGACACAGCTGGGAGTGATTAACATGACGAGACCAGGGAGGCAAACTGAAAACACTCGCATAAGACGCAGACCTTCACAATAAAACAGGAACACACGGGGGGAACAGGGTAAACACCAATTAGAGAACAGAACCAAAATCGCGAAGAGAAAACACAAAACGCTGGGTCAAAAGGACCCAGGACCATGACAATTGGTACTTTTTTGATGTCGTCTTCTAATTTATTGTGATGTGACTACAAAACAAGTCTATGTCTTCTTGCTACCATCCAGGATAGGCATTATTTATGTACTTTATATTTTCAACCAAAGATAAAATTAAAAAGCTGTGACAAAACAACACTGCATATGATATTACCTTAAAACACAGGTTAGCATGTTAGCAGAAAAAAATACCACCTTAATTGTTCGTGTTTTTTCTAGACTTCTGCATGTCATGTAATTCAATATAACATCATACTCTATTATGATGATGACTGAAATAAATCTTGAACCTTTTAAAAAAAGTGTGAATGTTTTATATACTGTATATTTTACAGTTTCATTAAACCTGTATGGCTGAAACTGGAGATTTCTGTAATTATAATGCGAACATGTACTGCACTGTAACTGCAAGACATTCTTTAGATCTTTATGTATAATGACATTTATGTCCTACTAATGCAACCACGTTTGTAATTCAATAAAAAAGAATTCTTCTCTGTTATTATAGGTACACATATACTGTAATAACCCTAATTTTTATGTGTTTATTCACTGTGTTAAATTACATTTTACATAAACCCAGTGAAATCACAGCTGAGATCTATTCAGCTATGATTGCTGACCTCTGCTAATGCAGTTAAGTTTATCGTTCTGAATTCTGCTCCATTATAGGTACATGCAGTGGGGAATATAATTATTTGATTTGGATTAAAATTAAGCTACCATAAAATTAGAGAGTGCTCAATTTCTTTGTAAGTGAGCAAAGTTACAAATTCAACATGAGAACAAATATTTTCTCCACTGTATCTGCAGGCCTGGTTTTAGCCTTTATCAAAGCATTTTTATTACAAAACAGAGCCGTGAAATTCTCACAGGTAACTCTACTCTTCAGTAATATGGTTAATTTGCCATAGCTAACACTTTCGATATGAAGCCATATCCTTTTTGAATGTACAGGGTGGGCCATTTATATGGATACAGCGTAATAACATGGGAATGGTTGGTGATATTAAAGTCCTGTTTGTGGCACATTGGTATATGTGAGGGGGCAAACTCCTCAAGATGGGTGGTGACCATGGTGGCCATTTAGAAGTCGGCCATCTTGGATAAAACTTTTGTTTTTTCAATGGGAAGAGGGCCATGTGACACATCAAACTTATTGGTAATGTCACAAGAAAAACAATGGTGTGCTTGGTTTCAACGTAACTTTATTCTTTCATGAGTTATTTACAAGTTTCTCTTTGTTCACAGCCATTGACATGTCGAAGAGGTTAACACGTGAGGAGTGGATCGAAATTGTGTTGATATCTGGTGAACGCAGTAACCGGGTCATTGCAGCAGATTTCAATGCAAGACACCCTACGAGACTTTTATCTTTGGGGTCATCTGAAGGCAATTGTCTATGGCAGTGGTCCCCAACCCCCGAGTCCTTTGGTACAGTTGAGGCTCGTGTGAAATGTATGGTTTTCAGGGTTTTTATCGGTTTTCAGCGTTATTTTGTTTTTATCGTTAACTCGGTTTTCCTGGGTCTTTACACGTGTGTTATGAATAAATCTTTTTTTCTGTACTGGTTATAGTTTTATTTTGTTGTATTTATTCGCGACACCTTAAAGGCCGGTCCGTGAAACTATTGTCAGGCATAAACTGGTCCGTGGCGCAAAAAAGGTTGGGGACCGCTGGTCTATGGTGTGAAGATACGAGATGTGCAGCAGCTGAAACTACGGATACTGGATGCCTGTGCTGGCATTTCTCCTGCGGTGTTGCTATCAGTGTGTGAAGAGTGGGAGAAGAGGGTTGCATTGACAATCCAACACAATGGGCAGCACATTGAACACCTTTTATAAGTGGTCAGAAACTTGTAAATAACTCATGTTGAGTTGAAACCAAGCACACCATTGTTTGTCTTGTGACATTACCAATACGTTTGTTGTGTCACATGGCCCTCTTCCTATTGAAAAAACAAAAGTTGTATCCAAGATGGCCAACTTCTAAATGGCCACCATGGTCACCACCCATCTTGAGGAGTTTGCCCCCTCACATATACTAATGTGCCACAAACAGGACTTTAATATCACCAACCATTCCCATGTTATTACGGTGTATCCATATAAATGGCCCACCCTGTATTCTGAGTGTGTGGGTTGGTGTCTCTATGTAGTCATTTTTGGGAAAAGCACATTTTCAGTAGATTTCCATGTAGAGGTCTTTCCACTGGAAGATCATATTTGAATTAATGAATCACACAACTGAGTTACATGAGGCCAGTTTTTAATTTCCCTACAAAAAAAAAAGAAAAAAATGACAGCTGTTAAATTTGCATATTTAGTGATATCATATGGTTCTGTAATTTGACACAGATGGGGTTCAGTACATTAAATTGTCACCTGACAATCTGTAGCAGTAGTGTCTTGTTTAAGGGGTTCTCCTTTTGAATTAGTCAATCAGAGCTAATGAAAGCAATCCAAAATAAAAATAAAAATATTGCATAGCTCTTAGAAATGTTCTAATTTCCAGCATAGGTAAGCATGACAAGTTGTCCAAAGCATAAGATAAGAATACTTCATTTTTCCCATAAAATTGGAAACTATTGTTTTACAGCGAAAGAGCATTCAAAAGATTTTCAGAAAACTTCACATCTGACCTTTGACCTTGAGATTGAGGTTACTAAGATTTGAACTCTGTCCAAGAGTTTTAGTAGATGCATTTATGGTCTGTGACAAACCCCAATATGATACAATAAAGAGTTTAATTGTGAGATGAATATAGGTATTAAGGTAAGCTATCTATCCTTGTTGGGCAAAGCTTAAACAATTACTACAGAAGGTGTTCAGCTGCATGTCCAGTAAGTGTGCAGATGACAGAAACAATTCATGTATTATCTGCAATTGTTACACACTGAGAGAAGACAAGGTTCATCCAGGTGCACGTGAAGGTTTATTGCGCTGAAACACAGCAAAACAGTTCAGTGTTACTGACGGCTTTGATTGCAATAACTGGCCTGCGATACTTTTATGAGGGATTATTTTGCCAGTCACCCGTGTGTCTGAGCCGCCACTGCCACCTACTGGCGTAACTAAATATCACCCCAACATACTTTTGTGAAGCATTACGTGTAATGTAATCAGCCCTTAGCACACAGAGAAAATGACCAGTAAACAATAGACAACATAACATGTACTGGCTGGTCTATTTCCTATAACTTTAACTAAAACCAGCTAACAGTTTTCTTTCACATTACTGATGGAACAACACAGTTACAGAGATTAATGCAGGAAGCTAACATGACTTAGCTAGCGCACAAACGTTACTAGCGTTATTTACGGATAACGTGAAACAACTCTCTTATTCACTCACATTAAACACCATATAAAACAAGAATTACACTCAAACATGTTAAATAAGTATCAACTTTACATAAATGTATGTAGCGCTTATATATTGCTCTCACCTGAAACACAGCAAAACAGTTCAGTGTTACTGATGGCTTCCATTGCAATAACTTGCCTGCGATACTTTTATGAGGGATTATTTTGCCAGTCACCCGTGTGCCACCTACTGGCGAAACTAAATATCACCATAACATCGCTCTGTTATGATGCAAACTAGTGTCACAACAAATAGCAAAAAAGATGATGATGGGGGGGGGGGGGGGGGGGGGGGGTACACACGAACACATAAGGAACACATCTCAGATTTGTTCTTGATGCTCAAAATACTCAGGGTGCCACACAATCAACAACCACAGCTATAGCCATTTGGATGGCCTCTGTTTCAGCTGATAGGGAAATCTAAACTATATGTTGGCTGGATACAAACAGCAATGATCGATTCTGTTAGTGCAGGACCTGCGTCACTCCCTGTGCAAAATTCACTTCAGTTTTTACTTAGATAGCAACAAATCACAACAACATTGTAAGCTAAACATCCTATGATAATACAGAGAAAACCCTACCAATCAGATGACCCCCTATGAGCAAGCACTTGGTGACAGTGACAAGGAAAAAAATCCCTTTTAACAGGAAGCAAACTTTGCCAGCGATAGGCTCAGGGTGGAACACAATGCTGCAGTGAAGCATGTGCAATGTAAATAGAATTGGTCAGAAAAAGACTCGTCATTTATATGAACAAATTAGAATCTATTAAATACATATGATTGAAACCACTGCACTGTAGTACCTTTATTACCTACAGTTAAGCAGATTAACAAGTAATTAATGCAACTATTCAGCAACTACTAGGAAAGGCAAGCGTGTTAATAGGACACAGTTCGTGATGATAATTTGAAGAGCTTTGCATATGCAGAGCAAAAGAAATGAAAAATAGTTATGTGTAATAAATCAGTTAAAAGAGTTGCAATATTAAACCAAACAGAAACAGTTTTGAAGAGTTTTGAGTGCACCTGAAACCAGCCACGGAGAAATTGCTTTTCTTCAATAGGTATTGCCTGTATATTTCTCTACAGTGATAGGTCTATTGCGCACTCATAAAACCTTTTTAAGAGGTATTTAGATCATTCTTTGCAAAGAAGCCATAGTGCTTTCAAAGCCTTTCTGTGACAATGCAATGACAAGGTATGTGATTCATAAATGACAATATTAGTCCAATGGGAATATTCTATTCTAAATGATCATATTAAAAAGGTAAACTGTACAATAGGATTAAAAAATGTATTTGAAATCTGTGACTGTTTAATTCTGGATGCTAAATGGCATGAACTGCATACTGGAAAAACAACAGCTGTCATTAGATGCAAACAAAAAGAGGAGGCAGTGCATTCTCACACTAGATTTTTTCTCATGTGCCTTCTACAATCATTTAATCCATGTTTTTAGAAGAAAAAGCACTGACAGGTTAACAGTATTTTCATTCACTATCTGACTGGCTCAGGTGACTTCACCTGGATAGTACTTGTATTTCAAGTCACTCCATTAAAGAACATTTCATTGTGTGAACACATAATGACAATAAAATGATTATTCTAATGCTGTATGCAAAACATACTCTCACCTTTTGATAAACTCCATCAACTCCAATTTCCATCATGGAAATAATTATATTATATTATATTATATTATATTATATTTTACTGGACTATTTTTAAACACAGGTATCTGTCTGTACTTTTACTTAACCCTTGTATGGTGTTCGGGTCTGTGAGACCCGTTTTCAGTTTTTCTCAAAAGAAAAATTAAACAATTAATTAGTTTTTCAACCTGAAATTCATTGGCTTTGGCTTATTTTCTGTGAAGAACATAAATCCGAACTAATTTTCAATGACCTCATACTGTACCTCCCCCCACACATTTACATTACATACAAGGTGTTCGGGTCCACTGGACCCAGGTCTAATAAAAGTGTTGAAAGTGCAGGTCCTGTGTTCCCACACTCTGTCTTCCTCCTTTCTGGTGCTGCTGATAGTGTTTTCTTCCGTTCCCGCACAAAGTTGCAACATTGTTGAAAATTCAACTATCAACACGTCTGCTCTTACATTCCCGCACATTTTACCCTCTTTCTTGAGGGATCCAAATTTTATTTTCTCATACCCTGTCCCACCTGCAAATTAGGGGCATAATACTATAAAAAAGACTTTACCAGTGTGGTTCTTTATCACAACTGATCAAGATGGCAAAAGATTATCTGCTGCGAGGGCCATCCAATTGATTTTGGAAGAGAGAGGGGCTTCGGAGGATGATGTTGACAAAGAGGTTTCAGAATATTTCACATTTCTGAAAATTCAGAGTCTGACAGTTACTTTGAAGAAGAGGATGAGGTTGAGCACCATTTAGTAACAAAACGAAGACGAGTACCCCATCTGCTGCCAGCTCCAGGACCAGAACAAGCCCACCAGACAGCAAGTGAAGAAATATGGATGTCAATAACTGGTGAAATTGAATGGTCTTCTTGCCCAAGAAATGAGCCACCCTGCAGAGCTGTTACTGTGATAAGCCAGGGCCAACACGGCTGACAGGACATCAAGTCTTCATTTGAGCTTTTCATCCCAGATTCCATCCAGAAAATTATTCTGGATTGCAGTAATCTAGAAGGAAGGTGTGTTTTTGGAGAGAGGTGGAAGGAGATGGACCAAATTGATCTGCAGGCCTACTTTGGGGTTCTTATCCTTGCAGGAGTTTTCAGGTCCAAAGGGGAATCCACAGAATCCTGTGGGATGCAGAAACCGGCACGAACCTTTCCGTGCATCAATGTCTCTGGAAAACTTCCACAAAATTTCCAGGATTATCCGTTTTGATAACCGAGACGACAGACCAGCTCGACGGCAGAGAGACAAGCTAGCTGCCATCAGGACAGTGTGGGATAAGTGTGTGCGCCACCTCCCCCTGTTTTACAAACCTGGGCATAATGTCACCATTGATGAACAGCTGATCCCATTTAGTTGTGAAACATATTGCTTCACGTGTAAATGTGTTGTCTTTCCACTCACTCCACTTGATTATAACTGATTTATTTTTTTATAACGTTTTATAAAAAAAAAATCTAAAAAAATGAGACACATATTAATTCATAAATGTGATCTAACAAAGGTAAAGGGAAAAAATTAACCATGTTTACTGTTCATATGGCTTGTAATTGGGATGAAGTAAACATCTGTTGAGTAATTTAACATAAAATTGTTTGATAGTGTTAATTTGGAAAGCCAAAACTCTAGCGGGTCCACCAGACCCATGAACACTGGCTGAGTAACAAAAATATGAAAACCACACAAGGGTTAAATAAAGAATGTCTATACGTTTGGCACCTCTGAACAGTGATGACTAATTTACAGAAATGTTGCATGATGTGGTTCATTTCAGCAATGTTATCTGAATGTCCTTGTGGAGAATGTTAACCCTTTAAGACCTACCATAGAACCAAGTCCACCAGAGCTTATCTTTATATTTTTAAATGCTGTAGTGCCATTTTTGGGAGCATTTCAAGTTGCTATACATCAATGCAACCGTTATAGCCCAAATTTTAATAATATATATATATGCATTTAGTCCATAGTTATTACATAAATTGCAAAAAAGTGTAATAAACTATAAAAAATTGAAAATCTTTTTTGTCTTTTTTTGTGTTTCTAGTTAGAGAAATTTAAGAGTTTATTCCTGAAACTGTAAATACAAAAAAGTTGCACAAAATAGTTTCTAACAGGAAATTTATTTTGAGCGTCTTCATAGTTTCATTTTTGAGATACACCAATTTTTAGATACTGCAGGAAAAATGAAAATAAATATTATAGTGCAAATTTGCAAAAAAAAAAAACCCAGCATGTGCATCAAAATAAACTATTTCCAGCAGTGCAATTTGAGTTCTAAGTATCCCAGAAACTATACAGAAAAGCATGAAGCCAAATATGACTTTTAAAAACACTGGTATAGGCTTATAACGCCCTGAACGTAAAAAACGCCATTTTCCGTGAAAATGACGTCACTTCTGGTTCCGGGCAGGTAATGGTGGACATACAATAGATCGCGCCACCTAGAAAGTGTTGTGAACAGCTGATCGGATCAGCGTGTTTCTGGAATATTGTGTTTTTGTTGCTGCAAGCACTTTTTATGTAATTTTAGCAAAGCTACATGTGGAAGGAAAGCGTGACCAAGGACAAGCTAATGGCATAACATGTAAGTACAAGTCCTTCGGTTTCATATGCAAAAAAATTTATTGTGCTACCTTACGTGGTTCCAGTTCAAAAGCAACCTGAGTCTGGCACAATGACATTGCTTTAACAGACTGAGCAAGCGAGACATTTTAAACTGAGCAAGACCGAAAGGGAAACAATTTCAACAGCCGTGATGTCAAAGTGATGATTCTTACAGTGTCCTCATATCTTGAGCTGTACCTCATTCTTCTTCTCTCTCTGGAGCTGTTCATCCAATCATATTGATATAAGATAAGATAAGATAAGATAAGATAAGATAGAACTTTATTAATCCCTCGGGTGGGTTCCTCTGGGAAATTCGACTTCCAAAAAAAGCACAGCAACGACCGAAGTTACAGTTACAGAACTGTTATATATATATATATACACACACACACACACATATGAATGCGAAAAAGTATATATAAGTGAGCGTTTAGCCAAGATGAACAAATGTTCATGACCGTATAAAGAAATAGCCTGCAGGCAGCAACTGAATAAAAGGAGACCTACCTACAGAGTCTTATACAGTATTTTCATTTTCTCAGTGATTGCCTTGGCAGTCTCCTTTGTCAGGGAGATTGCAGGTGCAGAAACATTGTGATCACTATGCCTTGCCCTGGGTTTTCATGCATCCTAAGCAGAAGAATGACTAACAGATGGAGCAACTTAAGTTTTTAGATCTAAAAGTGTTGAAGCGTACCATTTAGCTATTTCAGAGAATAAAAAAATGAATATTTCTAGTAGATGATCTGTGATATTATGACAGTTTTATGTCTACCTGGTGAATATTATATAATACTTTATGTACGTTATGTTGTTGTTTTTAAAAACATTTTCCTGTTGTTGGTGCAGTGGCACTTTGGTTTCATGCATATGTGTAAATAACTGTTGATCAAACAGTGACGCTAACAGTGCCTGTAGTTGATTATGTTATCTTATACAATCAGTGTTGGAGAGTAACGGAATACATGTACCGCCGTCACGTATTTAAAATACAAAATATGAGTAACTGTATTCCGTTACAGTTACTGTTTAAAAAGGTGGTATTCAGAATACAGTTACTTTGTTGAAATAAATGGATTACACTGCGGTACTTTCCTGTTTCATTTTGTCGCGGGTCAGGACTATTTGGGTTTTGTTTGACAGCTACGTTCTGTTGTTCCAGGCGGCAGCGTTACGGTTGCCATGGTTACAGGGCGACGCTCTCTCTCTCTCTGCGACTGTGTGTTTCCTGGGTGAGAGAGCGCCTTTTCGTTGTTGTTGTGCTAAGCTAACAGGCAGAATGCTACAAGCATAGCTCTAAAGAATGTAGCATCATGGGCAATGTTGTCCGTGTTGCAGGGAGAATGGACTGCCATACACGTTATGGGTCTGTGAGTGCGAGGAGGGAGAAAAAGGGGAGTGGAAAGGTACGTGTTGTCATCGAGGAAAAACGGGAGCTGGAAGCATGTAAATATAATAATAACCACTTCAGCCAAGAAGAGAGCCTGACGAGCCCAGTTGTAAGTAAGCTATTAAGACTCGACTGTACACCGTGTTCGTGTTTTCCTCCGAAAACAATAAGTTCCGTTGGAGCAGTCTTTCAACGCCTCTCTCTGTCTCTCGCAAGAAAAGTTGACCCAGACAACAAAGTAAATCTATATTTCGGCTACAAGCCGACAGGGACCCCGCCGTATTAGTCAGAGGTCCCTTTACTACAGTTCGGAGTCGCGGACCTTCAGTAATAGTAATAAATCACACAGCAATAGTACATTCACGTTGTTGTAAAAAGCATGATAATATATTAAGTAATCCAAAGTATTCAGAATACGTTACTGTCATTGAGTAACGTAACGGAATACTTTACAGAATACATTTTGGGGCATGTATTCTGTATTCTGTAATGGAATACATTTTAAAAGTAACCTTCCCAACACTGTATACAATAAACATGTAGCTTGCAAAGAGGAAAACCAATAAATGGCAGTTTTTATTATTTTTATTTTGGTGTTTGTGAACAGCTGTTTTTTACCATGTTGCTTTATACAATGACAGATAGAAGATGAACAGAAAGACATGACTGGTGCTGTACTGTACTGTTTTGTACAGCTTGCCACATTCAGACAAGCACTTCTTTCTATCCCTAAGTACTTTTCTGACATTGTGTGATCTAGACAGAAGCCAGAAAAGGCATATGACAACATTTTGAGCATTTCCAAAATTCTGGGAACAATCTTATTCCTATCACAGAAAGTTGATTCTGTTCATCTGGATGTAGCGTTTTCAGTGGGAGAAACATTTTGTCTCTCATCTAAGGGACATCTCCAGTCTCAGCTGACTGCAGCTTTCCCCAACCTTATAAACAGTACATTTGCACAATGACTGAAGCTAGCACCACTGAATGAACAATGGGCTGTGAGGTCAGTTTATGATTATTGATATGCAAATTGTCATGACCATTGACCAACAACCACTGATCAATGGCCATGAGTACATTCACAGAATTGGGAAATGGCTGCAATCACAGCATTGTAAGATGGTGACAGATGTACCCTTAGGCCCCCTTCTCGATTCAGAGATGGTCTTTCCCTTTTCAAGTAAATGGCCTCCTTGACTCTCCGGTCAAACCAGCGTTCCTCCCTGTCCAGGATGTGTACATCCTCATTGTTGAAAGAGTGTCCACTGGCCTGTAGGTGTAAAGAGACTGCAGAGTCCTGGCCAGATGAGTTACCTCTTCTGTGTTGTGCTAGCTGCTTAGCCAGAGGTTGTTTGGTTTCCCTTATGTATAAATCATGGCAATCCTCCTGGCACTTAACAGCGTACACTATATTACTCTGATATTACTCTATCCTGATCCTTGGGGTGGACCAGTTTTTTGGCGCAGCATGTTTTGGGGTTTGGGTATAGTGTTTAGATAAAATGGGTCTCATCCGTTTCAGATACACTTGACACATAAGGGATCACTAAGGGTTAAGGCTCAACACAATAAACAGAAAACAACAGCTACCAAAATAAAACAGGAAATAAAACATGGTTAAACAGGGGAATGGGGGATAGGGAAACACTACAAGACAGAAGAAAAACAGAGAGGTGAGACTGAAAGGAAGTTAGATAGCCTTCAAAGGCATCAGTACTAGAACTGAAGACGTAACAAAAATATAGAATAAAGCTTAATAAGGCAACCATGAAAATCATCCAATAAATAAACAAGACTTCTGAACTTCTAAATAACAAGGAACTAAAATAAAGCAAAAAAAAAATTCTACAAATAGCAAACTAAATATTAATTAAAACAAGAAACAATTCTCCAAACAGAAATGAACCACAAACAAAAAGGAACCAGGTGTCTAAAGCTTGTAGAGGTACATCTAAGGATATTGGATGTTTAAATGTAGGTTTTGTAAATGTAGGTAAAAATTAAACACACTGAAGTGTATAAAAAGTGAAGAAGTCTAAATTATTTCTGGCATGCTGTTTGTTAAAGTATACCAGAGTTCATCTGTAACCTGTTTGCTGCCTATTTAAGGCATGGTGTGCTGAGTCATGGGGCATTTGGGTGCTGGTGAAAGCATCTGAAATCTGAGCTACATGGAAGTTGGCTTGCGTACAACAGTAAATCAATGACATGGTTGTATGGATATCAAACCCAGATAACACAGAATGAACATGAATGTGGTGGAAGAAGAAGACCTTTTTATTTATATCCTGCTTTTCAGCGTTAGGGTTAACTTTGACCCTGCTGCTTAGTTAAAGTGCGGAGATGTGTAGGTGTGAGATGTGTAGGTGTGAGATGTGTAGGTGTGAGATGTGTGTGCTTGTTGGTGAGATGATCGTAGCCTGCAGGCAGGCAGCTGGGGCCTCCTAAGACATGAGCTTACGACCCTAAAATCACGCACTCCGAGGCACAACAAGGCCTAAGCAGCTGAAATTAGACCCCCTCATTCGCAAGCACACACACACAAAGAGAGACTCCACCCCAAACTTTCACCAGCGTTGGCCACCGAGGTCTGTTAGGGGACAAATGGGGAAAAGAAGTCAACATCATTCTGACTCCACTACCAGCAACCAAACATGACCATCCCTGCCTTCAAAGTGCCAAGCTAGTAGTTCACGCCTGACATTGATCTGTACTTCAGAACCACAACAGAGCCTCATGTTCCATCCCTCAGCTGACAGAGGCGATTTGTCGAGATGGGTACTCCACAGCCGTGGGTGCTGACAACTGGCAGAAAACCCCCTCCCCAGCCCAACCTTTCCACCCCACATCTGAACTGACAAGTAGTGTTTTTGTTTTGCAATGCAAAGCAGGGTTTTGCTCTGTGCTTTTCTGGTATTTCAGCACATGACCAAACACATGTGCCACCCAGGCAGCCAGGAATGTCTTTTTCCATCGGTATCCATCAGCAGAATGAAAGTGAAAAAAAGCAATTGAGGTGAAGGTCAAGCAATTCACTAACTTGATACTGCAATTCACTGAATATTTATGAACCCTTTTTTTCTTGAAAACATGACTTCTATTTTAGGTCACTGAGTTTATTTCTTTTAAACTTTTGAAGCTAAATAGAAATAAAACACAATTAATAAAACTGTCAATCAAACACATATCTTAATAGCAGGCCTTAAAATGTATTTGGAATGATTCACTCTTTAGACCTATAATGTGTGTGTGTGTGTGTGTGTGTGTGTGTTTTAATTTAAAGTATCAGCACTATTGAAATCCAGAAAATTCCTTATAATCTGCCTCAAGATTTGGTTTACACTTTATATACATGTACTCAATGTAACATCATCTTTTACTTAAAAATAAAAGATTATTCAAACTCAGTTCAGTGCTGCTACTGTCTAACCTAGTGTCATACCTATAGCCAGCTATGGATTTAACAAGTTATTGACTTTAATGTTTCTGAGGTAAAAATAAAACTTTAAATTGAATGTAAAAAATGCTGTCGCGAACAGTTCTTGTTCAAATGTTCAAATGTCTACAGTATATGGGGGGAAAAGGGTGCAAGCTCTAGTACCCAAATGCATGTTCAATGTTATCACTTAGTTTAGATTCTGTATCACTACTAGTCTGTTTAATTCAATTTGGTTAAATTTTATATTTCAGTAGGATCAAGGTGTTTTATATTTTAAGGTAAAAGACCCCACAATAATAGTTTTACTCATAATTTAATATTATCTGTATGTTAGGGTTTCCTCACAAACTGTCTAAATTGACTCTTGTGAAAAAATTCACTGTAAAAACTGTTAAATGTCTGAAAGAAACGGTTGCTTGCTTTAGAAAAATATCGCTGGGTATTTCATTATTAAAAAGCTATACAGATTTCATTTTTTCAAATAGGGGATTTAATTCTGGTACATGAAACTGATACTTTTGATTGTGCCACCTGTGTCTGAAGAGGAAAATATGAGACTAAGAATACTGCACATATTAATTGCATTTAAAAAAAATGTATAAAGACAGTGGTTAGATGGTTAAGTTCTGAAGTTGTTTACTTGAAGTTACATTGATATCTGTAAGGTAAAATATATTCTAATAGGCTTCAAGGGATATAGAACTAGTCTGTATAGTTTGTTTACCATTTATTCACAGAGATTCATTTTTCCATGATAATACTGGAATGACAAGACATACTTGTATACATAACAGGGATATAAAGTTACTATGACCTTAATACCACAATAAAGTCATGGACTGAAAATTCAGTCGCCCAACAGCATAATGAAAAATGTAATTCTTAATCTGTAATCCATGACACAAGACTTAAATGATGGCATCTACACACTTTTAGAGCCTACATTGTTCCAGCCAGAACAAGAGGAAAAACAGACAAATTATATGACTTATGTTGGCACCAGTTCTTTGACTAAATCATCACAAAAAATCTTCAGAGTTTAAGAAGTGAAATTAAATTCAGTCAGTTCTTCTAAGTCAGCCCTACTGGAAGCTTGTTTAGGCTAGAGTGCCTTTCCCCTTAGCTACAAAGTGACCCAGAGGACCCTGTTTGCTGCTTAACCTCTAAACTTGAACCTTTCGGGAGTGGTGGGGATAAGTGCCAGATCCGAGCTGTTTCCCAGAGATGTAATTTACATTTGTGAGTGAGTGAGTAGATCTCAGATCAGACTGGGAGCAGTTGAAGTTTACTGCAAGCTGTGCTATGTTTCCTATCAGCAAACTGCAGACTTTTCCAGCCAGTTGTTGCTAACCCCCGCTGACGACAAATTCTTTACGCTTCCCCTACGCTATTCGTGTGTGATCCTAATTCACCCATAGGCCTGTAAACTGCCCCTAAATGGAACAGCTCAAGTGACTCTTTGATTTGTCTCTGCACCCAACAATATCCCTAAGAAACACAGCCGTGCCAGGGGAACAATATTTCATCCATGCATAATTCATGTTCTGCTTGACTTTTAACGAGGTGCTAAAATCCAGACATGTGGCCCACTCAACACTTGATACCGCAACATAAATTCTTAATACTTCTTTATGAACTGCATCACTCTGATGTGTTTATCTATAATAAAAATCTTAAATGGTAACTTAGTGACAAAACATTACTGCCCCGCAGCTCAGAGAACATGAATTAATGTCTCATCTCAGGGTTTTTTCTCACATCGCCATCAGCATCAGCTCTCCTGTTAGCGATTAGCTTGAGTGAGAAATACCAACCAAGGGTACCCATGTTGTTCCTTGTTATTCAACACTATTTATCTGAAAGCGACGTGAATTTGCGCCTCAATGCATTTTAATGGTCTGTTTCTCTGTCAGCGACTCGTCACAGGCCCAGACTGTCATTACAGCACCAGCTGCAAATACATTGTTTATCGGGCTGCCTTTCTTTAACCAGGAGGAGTATCCACATATGTGGGTGTGCAATCTCAATATAGTGTCATAAAGAAGCCGTTCGCCACTCGCATTCCTCGTCTCGCTATCTCTCAGCATGAGTAACTAGACAATATTGTCTGAGCTTATGATAAGAGGTGTGGGGAAAAAATAAGTCTCCGTGGTTCTGGACCATGAAAACGATTCCATGTGCTGCATGCTCACGCCTGCCTTTCTCCATAGCTCAAGATGCGAGTGGGCGGGAGTTTCACACAGCAAGATGAATATTGTGGCAACTGTGTCATGTTTTTTGGAAATGACATGACCTATAATCAGCATAACCTTCTCCTGCCTTTGAGGTTTTTCTGTTGGCAGAAGAGTGAGCGTCCCCCACTGAGGCGTCTGGATTCATTTGTCCAGTACAATGTAATCATTTTTATTAAGACCTTTCTGTTCAGGTTGCAACAAATCTTTTTGGTGTTAAGAGTCAATTATTACGTCTGCCCTTCTATTTGCTGCAAAATATTCAGACATCTAACTCCTAGACCTTTGTAATCTGACAAATCTAAAGATAAAGAGTAATTAAACCAAAACTACTGCATCAAAGTATATATGTATGCTTCACAGCAATTTGGTAGATTGTTATCACCATTCTTACAGTTTTTTGCAGATCAAGGATTCATGTTTAAATGTTCCATAAACAATGGACAAGTAAATTGACCTTTACGCGAGCCGGCGTCAGGAACAGGCTGAGAGCTCGTGCACACCGCACACCTCTGCCTAGCATCCTGCCTAGCATCCTGCTCGCCAACGTCCAGTGACTGGAGAACAAGCTTGACGACCTCAGGGCCAGGATAAAGTTCCAGAGAGACATTCGGGACTGCAATCTCCTCTGCTTCACCGAGACATGGCTGAACCCAGCGGTGCCGGACCACGCCATCCAGCCGGTCGAGTTCTTCTCGGTTCACCGCATGGACAGGACACGGGACTCGGGGAAGTCAAGGGGAGGCGGCGTGTGTTTAATGGTGAACAACAACTGGTGTAACAGTGCGAACGTTGTTCCTCTCACACGCTCCTGCACACCAAATCTGGAACTACTGTCCATCATGTGTCGTCCTTTTTATCTACCTCTGGAATTTACATCGGTCATTATAAGTGCCGTTTATATTCCACCACAAGCGGACACGGTCACCGCCTTATGCGAGCTGCATGAGGCACTCACACAGCACCAGACACAACACCGGGACGCTGCGCTTATTGTGACGGGGGACTTTAATAGCGCCAACCTCAAACGCGCAGCGCCGAACTTTTATCAACACATCACCTGCCCCACCAGAGGTGAAAGGACACTGGACCACTGCTACACTACGGTCAAGGACGGCTACAAGGCACAATCCCGCCCTCCGTTTGGCAAATCTGATCACGCCGCCATCTTCCTCATGCCAAAATACAAACAAAGGCTGAAACAGGAAGTTCCGGTTCAGAGGAAGGTCGCGCGCTGGACGGATCAATCGGTGGCCGCGTTACAGGACGCACTCGATGACGCAGACTGGGGCATGTTCAGAAACAGCTCCGACGATGACGTCAATGTGTTTACGGAAGCGGTTGTGGGATTCATCGGGAAACTAGCGGATGATACCGTGGAGACAAAGACTATCACAACGTTTCCCAACCAGAAGCCGTGGGTGGATAAAACCATCCGCGACGCTCTGAGATCCCGCACCGCTGCCTACAACACGGGACTCACGACGGGGGACATGGACCCGTACAAAGCCGCGTCATATAACGTGCGGAGGGCGGTGAAAGAGGCGAAGCAGCGCTACGGGAGGAAACTAGAGTCACAACTCCAACAGAGTGACTCTAGGAGCCTGTGGCGGGGACTAAGGACAATAACGGACTATAAAGCACCAACAACCGGTATGACGAACGCGGCCGTGACTCTGGCAGACGAGCTGAACACTTTCTATGCTCGCTTCGAGGCTGCAGCTAAGGACTCCAACAATGCTAGTGCTAGCGGCGCTAACGGCTGCAGACAGGAAGATACTGCCAGCACCGGAAACGTGCTCGTCATCTCTGAGCATGAAGTAAGGAGAGCCTTCAAAAGAGTGAACACCAGGAAAGCAGCAGGACCAGACGGCATCCCAGGTTGTATCCTCAGAGACTGCGCATACCAGCTAGCTCCTGTGTTCACTTAGATATTCAACATCTCCTTATCTCAGTCGGTGATCCCCACATGCTTCAAAGAGTCCATCATTGTTCCTGTCCCGAAGAAACCCCACCCTGCTTCTCTCAATGACTATCGCCCTGTAGCCCTCACCTCAGTAGTGATGAAGTGCTTTGAACGCCTGGTCAGAGACTTCATCATTTCTTCACTACCAGACACACTGGACCCACTACAGTTCGCTTACCGTCCAAATCATTCCACAGACGATGCCGTCTCTCATCTCCTCCACACATCACTCACTCACTTGGACACTAGAAGGGGGAATTATGTTAAAATGCTCTTCATAGACTACAGCTCTGCATTTAACACCATAATTCCCTCCACACTCACCACCAAGCTGGAGCATCTGGGACTCAGCTCATCTATGTGTCAGTGGATCTCCAACTTCCTAACTGGCAGACCACAGGCAGTAAGGATGGGCGGACATGTCTCAGCCTCCACCACTCTCAGCACTGGAGCCCCCCAGGGGTGTGTTCTGAGCCCCCTGCTGTACTCTTTGTACATATATGACTGTGTGGCCACTACCAGCTCCACCACCATCATCAAGTTTGCTGACGACACCGTCGTGGTGGGCCTGATCTCTGATAACAACGAGACGGCCTACCTGAAGGAGATTAGGAATCTGGAGAACTGGTGCCAGAGGAACAACCTCCTTCTAAACGTCAGTAAGACAAAGGAGCTGATAGTGGACTTCAGCACTAAGCAGGAGAGGAACTACCAGACCCCCGTCATCAACGAGTGCCCAGTGGAGAGAGTGGACAGCTTCAAATACCTCGGAGTTCACATCACGCAGGACCTGTCATGGTCCTGTCACATCAACACCGTGGTGAAAAAGGCCCGTCAGCGTCTCTACCACCTCAGACGCTTGAGAGACTTCCAACTGCCCTCCAAGGTGCTCAGGAACTTTTACTCGTGCACCATAGAGAGCATCCTGACGGGAAACATCTTAACCTGGTTCGGGAACAGCACCATGCAGGACAGACGAGCTCTACAGAGGGTTGTGCGGTCAGCTGAGCACACCATCCGCTCCGAGCTCCCTGACCTGCACTCAATCTACAGCAGGCGGTGCTGGACCAAGGCCAGGAAGATCGTGAAGGACCTCAGCCATCCCAACAACGGACTGTTCTCTCTGTTGAGGTCAGAAAAGCGATTCCGCTCCCTGAAGACCAACACAGAGAGACTGAGGAGGAGCTTCTTCCCGCAGGCGATACGGTCTCTCAATCACACTACCACACAGTACTGACCCACACATACAGTTCTTACACACACACTGGACTTTCTGGACATTGTTTTCACTTCATCACTTAATCACTTTAAGCATATTTGCACTGCACAAGACATAATGTGGATTGCACAACACTGGACATTATATTTCTTTATTTCCAGTTAATACTTGTACAGCTACTGTTATTGTGTATATATTTATTTATATTTATTCATACATTCTTATATAGTTCTATATTGTGTATTTTGTTGCACAGTTATTTTATTTTCAACTTTAATTTATATATTTTATCTTATTCTTCCCAGTTAAATTTACCCTTCATTCTAATTTGTGTTGTACAGTTATTTCATTTTTAACCTTAATTTATATTTTATTCCTTCCTAGTTAAATTTACCCTTTTTAATTTTTCATATTTATTTCCCATCTTATTCATAGCCTTTTCCTTTTTTTGTTTTCTTTAGGTCACGAGCTGTTGTCCAAGCATTTCACTACATATCGTACTGTGTATGACTGTGTACGTGACAAATAAAATTTGAATTTGAATTTGAATTTGAATTTGAATACAGTGCATACTAAAACTCCATGCAATGTTCTGTGAAGGCACAAAATGGCTGTAAATTAGCCGGGCATTGATATAGTTGTCCTCAGGTATCCATCACCAATATATTGGCACTGGCTTCTCTGGTCTGACTGATCACTCAACAGATAACTTCACTTCCTTTGTCTCACATCTATGGCCAGTTTAGAATCACCAATTAGCCTAGCATACCTTCCTTGGCCTGTGGGAGGAAACTTCACAGGAAGACTTTAACTAGAATCTCATTAGAGCAATCTCAATCATGAGTGGTAGTGCTCTAATGGTAGCTTCACCCTGCTTCTCCATGTCATCCAGTGGTTCCTTTGAGGCCTAATGAGTTATGAGATAAACAGATAAATAGTTAAGGCTCCTCTTCATGCTTGTTCAATAGTTTCTAAAGAGTTTTTGAGTTGTGGCGCAGTATATTGTCCTGCTGTCCTTTAACAGTTACATAAAAGCCATGACCCAGGATTTCTCAGCAGAACATTGCACTGTGTTATTCATTAAACCTACCTTTCTTTAGTAGCTTAAGATATTTACTGATGTTTCTCACACTGTCTGTAGTGGAATAATTGCTTTTCATGCACCAAGAACTTATAAATTCAATTTGTTTTACCTCATAGGTTCACCTAAAGATCACCTTTTTTTTTCTTGAGCGTAATCATTCTAAACAATAATTATATATTGCTTAAGAGCTTAAAGCAGTTTTTATATCCTTAGAACTGTACTGTCTGCCTCTAGAAGGCACCCCTGGTTATGTCAGACCAAATGTGGCCTCAGCAACAAAAGCCCTGCATGAATTTAATTCACCAAGGCTGTGTTTTACTGTTCACATACCATTTAAAAGATTTTTTTTTATCTCTTAAAACAAAACTTTTTTTTCTTTAAAACTATTTTCTTTTAAACTAGATTTCATGATGCATTCCTGTCTGAACCTAATACAGATTGTGATATAATCAGAAGCTGAGTAGGTTCTCTCATCACTTCAAAATTACAGGGACTGCTTTGATGCTGGTAATCTTTTCATGTAACAGAAGCTAAAATACATTTCATGAAGGATCTAGTGGGTGGCTAAGTCTGGATGAAGTGCTCCAAAAAAAACCTTTAGCATCGTTTCTTCAGCACACTTCTCAGTTATGTAATTCATCATGAGGCCCATCAAGAGTTTTGACCAGAAACACATAGTAAGCGTACTAAATCTGCTAATCAGAAATGCACATAACCAGGCCTAATTATTGGATTGATCCAGGCTAGGAATGAGCTATATTGACTAAATGGCAGTGACCTTGTGACAGCACTCCACCATTTGTTAACATGGGTCATAGAGACATGCTCCCTGCTGAATTCTATTGATCTAGCTGTGTAAATACTGCCACAGTTTGCTGCTTAACACACCACAGATGTTTTCCAGTAAATCTGCCAATACACTCTCTGTCTGCTTGAATTAATTTTTCTCATCCAAACTTGAGCTGCTCCAAAGTCCACAGGCTGAAGTCATGCTTAGGTAGAGGCTTGTAGACTTTACTGTTTTCTTTGACTGACTTTTACAGTCCGTGTTACAATGGCCGTTCATGCTTGTGTGCAACTACACAAGCACGCCATCGTCCTCTGTCAAAGCCTGATCACTATAACAAATTTATGCACCTGGCCTGCTGTATTCGCCCTGTGAACTCACAGTGAGCCCAACATCATCCTGGCTGGTGACAGCACCTTCAGCTGTTTCTGTTGGCTAACTTGCTGCCTGTACTGTTACAACTATTAGTACCTCTTCGCATGACCCCAGACAACAAAACTTTGAAAGCTCCCCTTTCATTAATAGTATTACAGCAATTTTCATGCATAGCTATGTCTACAAACATACTTTTCTTTAGTTTTGCTGCTTAATTTGAAAATGCAGTAGTGATTATTGTATCATTATTGTGCACATGGATGAATCCATCATAGAGGAGGAGCTTTATTTAATAACAAAATATTGCAACAGCTAGCCTCATAACAAAGAAAGCACATTAAATACACAAAAAACTGGTGTAACTGATAATGTGCTATTTGCTAAGACAGAAAAAGTGAGGAAGAAAACATAGAATACTCACATTGTGCCGGTCCAGTGATTAGTTCTAAATTTCTTCTTCAATTTTTCTTTTTTTTTCTTTTTTGTTTGTTTGTTCAGTTGTAGTAATGTGTTGTGTTAGTCAGCCTAGGCACTAATGAAGGACTAATGAAAAGAACGGATTTGGATATTTGTTACACAGTGGCTGTCCTCTGATTGAATCTGAGTGCCATGCCACTGTTATTAGGATGTATGTATGTTACTGGAAATATGATGCTTTATTTCAAAGTTCGTGGTGTTTTGTACATACCTCCAGTATGTCCAACATCTCTGGTTACTGTAACAATACTGTGCACATAAATGTTTACCATAAAGAATTACACTGTACTGATAAGACAAACAACACATGATAACAAGTATCCTCATGATTAATCAAGAAATGTGCTCATTTTTGTGTGTTCTGAAACTTCATCTTTACACAAGTGTAATTTTTCTCAAATAGACTGAAGGATTTCTGTGGAAGAGCTATTTAAGTGACCAGTTTATATGAAAGTTGACTATTTTTAAAGAACCTCTTGTGAGATCTCTCACTTAAACTGGACCCAGCATGTCAACCCTGACATACAAAATACTGTTGCTGTTGGTCTGCTGCCTTTACACCGCAAGTTGACAGTGAAGCGCATAGGGGCCCTTCTTTTTCCACACCAGCTGACAGCTGACACCTTTCACATGAGCCCAAACTAAACTAACAGAATGCATCAAAAAATATTAAGGCACCTCAAAACATGATTTATGTACAGTAGTAGCACTAGTAATACAGTATTAGGTTGTTTAAAGACAATTTTATCACAAGTCATTTTTCCAGCACAACCTTAAATTTTGATTTCAGCTTAATAAGCAATAAGTGAAGAGCTATGGTTGTTCATTCTATTGATATTTTTGTATGCTTTTCTGTCATTTTGATGTGGATATCCTGGGAAGCTAAACAAAAGTCTATTACTTGTTATTTTTACCCTTATAGACAGAGCAAAAGGTTCTCGTCTTTGTTCCCCTCTGCACTTTGTTAGCTAACAGGCTAAACATATTACAGGTTAGAGACTGAGAGAAATTGACAGAAAAAAAGCAAGTGCAAATCAAAAAAGTTGCAAAAGAAATGCAGAATGTTTGCAAGCTGAAGTATGGAAATAAGCATGGATGGGGTGTCTTGACAGCTCATTGAGGTACGTGGTGCGTCTCCTCCTTGTGACCTTTGTTGCATGTCATCCTTTCCCTCTATGCTGTCTCTTCTGTCACTCCCTGCTGTCGCTGTCCAGCAGAGCAGAAATGCCACCAAAATAATCTTAAAAAAACAACCCAGAATTAGCCATGACAAATCAGTGAAGTGTTTCAAAAACTCCCAATACCACTCTTTGTATTGAGCTATTTTTCCTTCGTGCACAGATGCTGGTCGATACATCTGTGACAACTGGAAGCAGCTGCCGTGTGCAGCATTCCTCTGTAAATTGTTCAAATTAGTAAGGCCAATATCTGATTTCCAGTTAGAGGCACTCATGTGAAGTTGTGGCATATTAATTGAGTGCATGCATGTCAGTAAGACGACTTTGAGAGTACCATTAGATGGAGAGTTGTGGAGGCCCTGTAGTCAGACAGCAGGATGTGAGCTGCATTGAGTGGAATTGCTACATGACTTTAATGATCAATCCACTGGGTAGATGATGACTGGCACATCAGATCGCACAGAAGCGCTTATAGCATTATTGATGATGGGGGACTTTTCAGTTCAGAGCTTTAAAGCTGCACTACATTGATAATATAAAACCATAAAGCATCAAATCTAATGTGTTGCTTGTAATTAGAAATCCACTGGGAATCCAACCCTGTTTCCCTTTCCTTCATACAGCCATTTAGCCTAGCCTGGATCATTAACAGGGTTATACAATGAGCACAGTTACAAACACTAGCCCTCATTCTAAATCATTGTCAGACCTAATTGTTTAAATTGATCTTTTGCACAAACCTATTAGTTTTGGACTACCTTACATAGTCTAAGGAGAAATTATTGGAATAAGTCTGCCAGAGATTAGTAATATCTTCCCCACTCGCTGTCTGAGACGGGTGCACAGTATTCTGCGGGACCAACATCACCCTGCGCGCCACCTTTTCCACCTGCTGCCCTCAGGGAGAAGGTACAGGTCTATACAGGCCAGAACATCCAGACTGGCCAACAGCCTGTATCCACAGGCTGTGAGGCTCCTGAACTCTCTGCCCCCCTCTCACGGACAATAACCATATCCAACTTCTTAATAGCACTGAACTTACTTGTCAGGTTCTCATGTTTACTTGTCATGTTCTCATGTTGTTGCTAAGGATTGTCTTATTGCACTGGAGTCACACTGGGTTAAATATTTACACTTGGGTTTTAAGGGGTATTTATTATTTTCTTCATTATTTTATTTACGGGTTGTACGGAAGCCCCAAATGCAATTTCATTGTTCTCTGACATTGACAATAAATAAATAAATACTAAATACTAAAAATATTCTTATATAGTTCTATATTGTGTATTTTATTGTACAGTTATTTTATTTTTCAACTTTAATTTATATATTTTATCTTATTCTTTCCCAGTTAAATTTACCCTTCATTCTAATTTGTGTTGTACAGTTATTTCATTTTTAACTTTAATTTTTATATTTTATTTTATTCCTTTCTAGTTAAATTTACCCTTTTTAATTTTCATATTCATTTCCTATCTTATTCATAGCCTTTTCTTTTTTTCTTTAGGTCACGAGCAGTTGTCTAAGCATTTCACTGCATATCGTACTGTGTATGACTATGTACGTGACAAATAAAATTTGAATTTGAATTTGATGACAACCGGAAGGAGGGTGTTTGGAGGCGTGGTCCCACTCCTGAAATTCCGATACATAATCTCCAATAATACAGTCAAAGATGGGCCACTTGCGAGGTAGCCTACAACCTCTCTACTAAAACAAAAGTAAGTAAAATAAAACAAACACAAATAGCACAACTCAGAAAATATAAAAACAACAGTATGTATAACACCTTTAATCCAGTTAAAAGTACCATAAGGCACACCCAAGCTGGGTACCACCAAAGTGCAGCAGAGCAGAGGTGCATACAAACAGCACACAACAAGATTAAAACAAAAGTTAAAGACAACAAGGCAGCAGCAGGGTAGACCTATAACAAAAGAGAAGAACAGTTATCTGAGATCCACCTTCCTGTAAACTGCACAACCCATACGGGGATCCTTCTCACCACACTGTACAGCTACATAGTCAAACAATCGGCAGGAGAAATGAATCAGATCTACAATGCTAAGTTCATGCTGTGATCATCACTGCCATCTATGACAGGAATGAGTAGCAAATGCCAGGAGTCAGCGAATAGGCCACAGCTGCTCCTTATAACCAACCTCTGATTAGTGAGCTAGGGGAGGGGTAAATGGAACATCTTTTCTTGTCCTTTGTTCTCTTGTACTCTGGACTTAAACTTCTCTTACGTTTTAACTTCAACTTCCTGGGTCCTGCTTTTGGGTCTGCAAAATAAACACTCCACATTCTACATAGCATAATATGAAAGCATGACATGGACTCAAAGTTCATCTGCAAAGTTCAGCTATTACAATGAGTTTTAATTCCAGGTTGTTGGGCTTCATGGATAATGGGCTACTTCTTTCACCCTTGAGAGGAACAGGTCAGTCCCAACTCAGGTTAATTGGGTCGTTTTATCCAATCTGAGTCACGCAGAATATGTAGTCAAATTTTTGTGAGACTGCGTGATGTCCAGATCCTTGCTGTATACAGTAGGCCTCTCACTGCTCCATCCAGTCAGCAGCATGCTGCTACTGCAGCAAGCCACCTCCTCACCCCCACTTCAGACAGCCAGCTCCTCACTGCTGTGTAAGGTAAAGTGAGACACGGGTTCATTATTTGGCACTGCCAGAACCAGAGCTGGAGTTACTGCCCAGACTTTTAGCCTCAAGTTTGCCTTCAGAGATCCTGTTGTCTGGGCAGTCAGAGGTCCTGCTGCCTGGTGGGGTGTTTTCCCCTCCATGCCAGGCCCAGCTTCATCGCTGTGCTGCCGTGGGCAGAAGATGCCCAGTTGGTTGCCTCTGTTCCACAAACTCCCTTTCCAAGAAGAATTGGAGCTCTTTACTTCATTGTTCCCCACGACAGGTCAGTCCTGCTGCTCTGCTTACACCCCACGACGCCAGTCGCCAGCCAGAGCCTGCACCAATATCTGCTGATGTTGGGCCCTGGTACTCTCTGTACCAGTGCTGCCTCCTCTAGTGAGGTCTAAAACAATGTGTGAAGACTTAATTCTTTGTTTTTAGGATTGCTGATACTAGGTATTATTTCTCCTGTCATTGATCTCTGCTTACATACCAACCTCTGTTGCTTTTGACTACTTCAGTAGTCTCAGTCATTACTGAATTAAGCAGTTAACCATCTTAACCATCAACCAGAAACCAAGATGTCAACAAGATGTTTTTTAGATATTCATGTTTTATTTTGCCTGTTAAAGACTGTTTTTAACACAGTGGGAATACAGTAAGTGTGGTGTCTATTATCTAAAGGGTCACTTCTGGAATCAATGGCGGATATGAAAATTGATCTGTTTTAGTACATTTAATTAATATATTAAAAAATGTTCATTCTCAGACAAGGAGAATTAAATATTTTCATTTAGTTCCTAAAACTGGTGTGTCATGCCATTTCAGCACATTGACTTGGCTTTAATTCTCATTAGTACAGGCTAACAAATTATATTTGCTCTGTCCCCTCCCTTTAACTAGGTGACAAATGCATTTGCAAACGTTTGGAAAATGCCACATCTAACTCAACAGTGAATACCACAGGATACAAAACTGTTTAACAGAGGCGCTTGTTGCAAAGGCTTTTCCAAAGAGGTGACCATATAACTGCTCAGTCTCTCTCCTGTTGCCCTATTTCAATGTGAGCTGTCACATTTTGATGGCTGAACTTAGGTTTGGAACAAATTATGTGTGGGAGTCCAATAGAAAATATGCTGGCTGCTGCTTGACAATGTCTAATGAAAATGGATGCCACTATAGTGCAAATGGAACCAGGCACCTGACAGTCTATTGTCTCCTTCCATCAGTGCAATTCACAACACTCAGCTCAATCTGGTCACACATCTCTCCTGATGGAAATGAAGATGTCCTGTCTAATGCTAGGCATAAATACTGTGGACAGATGGAAGACATATCGCTTTAGCCTAGATTCCGTTGCTCCATAATGAAGGCATGGCATGTTGACAGATAAGGGTTGGAGAAAAACAGGAAAGAGTGGTGTGTCATTGTTTAGTAGCCAGACTTTAAAGAACACATAGGACCATGCCAAAATACTCCAGTGTGTGTGTGTGTGTGTGTGTGTGTGTGTGTGTGTGTGTGTGTGTGTGGTTGTACATAATATAACAATCTGTGAGTGTGTCAGGGAAAAGTATGGATGGGCTCTCCTGACTGTCCCCTGCCTCAGAGCCTTGGGTCAATACAGTACATGCACTGCAAATTATCTGGTGCTTGCCATGATTTAAAATCTTATTTTTAGACAGGCCAGATTATTTGCCTTGTTTTAAAAAAGATTTACTTGTTTCTAAGTCTGGATTTTAGATAATAAACTTAAATCGAGAATAACCATATAATTGTGTCTATATTAGTACAGAAATCCAGAAATGGGAAGAATAACTCTTAAAATAGCCTACATTAGGTCTCTCACCAGATGTCTCTCAAAATATCACTTGTTTCAAGATAGAGTGACAAACTCAATTTGCTTGATTTAGGAAATTCACACAAGGCATCTGTTGAAAATATTATTTATTCAAAATCATGTCTGACTTCAAAGTTGTACATATAAGGGAAAAAAATTAACCACAATTTATGATACAAATCACATTTCAAAGACAGCTGTTTGTCCCAGCATGCCAGCATTATGTGGTACAACATTGACATTGGTTTAGGGAACATTTAATGACTGTCAACTTATATCATCACAAACTACACTAAGCCAATACTTGGTGCAACCCTAATCTTAAGGGTGATTTCTATGGGAAATAATATCAGAAAGACTGTATTTGATTGGAACAAACACACTGTCCTTAAAACTAATAGAAAAGTATGAAGTGTAATCAATGAGCTCATGGGCTAATTCTGTAGCTTGAGCAACAATGGGCACAGTTACTTCATATGCCAATAAGTCTTCATTTAAATTCAAAGTTTCATAGCGTTGGTACTCAAAAGCAATAAAAGATGAGTCAATCAAAAAGATATCCTTTATCAGTCCAAACACAGGGAAAGTGCCATCCACATCTGCAATAATCATGGACTTCCCAGCAATGTATTTATTGCCATTTAGAACATACCATTTCACTGAGACAACAGACTGCATGACATCTATTCCAAAAAATTCTTTAATTTTTTTCCTAACATATTCATTATTTTTAACAGCTGATACTGGCCCGGATTCCTTTTCTTTCGCAAAAATAGGATGTTCAGTGCCTATTTCATTTTGACAACACTCAAGAAATTGATTGTGGTTTGCTAGGGATTTACAAACATTTTTAAAATTTAACTTAGAAGCCCACTGTTTAAAATAGGAGTGCTTTGCCTCAAAGCGCATGCACATACTCCTTATTAAAGGTCCAAGGGATAAGATTTGACTGGGAAGATGCAACATATAATGTTGCTTAGGTATTATATTGGCTTCGGGAAAAAGTTGCTTGAACTGATACAGGTGTTCTTCAATCATATTTCTCAGTTGCAATACAGTTTGTAAAGAAATAATGGGAGCAAGAACTATTTGAACTATCATAATTAACTTTCTAATAAATACAACATACTCACTCTCCACACCATACAAAAGAAAAAGTAATATTTTTAAAAGAATTAGCATCTGTCCACAAGACTGTTTCAATTTGTTGTCGTTAGCCGCTAAAGTGCCAAAGGTAATAGGACATGGTTTATCCCGTATTTCAAGAGGTGAGTAAGGAAAATTTTGAATGTCTGAATTAAACTTGTCTAATTCCAATTGTCCTGAGAGAATTAGGTGTTTTAATACAAATTTAACTTCCATTGATGCAACACCTTCAAAAATAACATGCATTATGTCCTGTGGAGTTTGTTTGATCAGGTCAAATGCAGGAACATCAACTAGTCTGCTTCTTCTATTAATTCCATAAGTAGTTTTGAGGGACGCTTTCAATAAATCTGTGCTTGCTTTATCTATTTCAAAACACTGCCTGATATGTTTCTCCAGAGTTCTTTGAACAAACTTCTTCTCCTCAAAAACACTTTGCATATCATCAAAGTTGCATTCACAGTGTCTACATTTGCTATAAGCAAAACCAATCCCTTCTTTAAAGCCAGCAATCTCATGCTGGGCTAGCGTGTCTCCGCAAATGGCTATAACAGCACCAAACAATTCAATTTCACCATTTGACATTTCAATCCTTACACCATTGTAAAGCAGTGATAGATCTTGAAGTATTCTTTTCAGTACAACATCAATACCCCACTGAGAAATGTCACTTGCTTTAGCAATAGCAAGAAGTCGTATTGCAGCTAACTTTGACCTAAATTTTGGATCAATATTTCCTAAAGTATAATAAAACATGACCAATTTGTTTGCAGAAGCATGGGACCCTAAGGGGTTACATATTTCAATTTCATCTGTGTACAGTATTAATTGCAATGCATTTGGCCTCTGAGAAAACAAGGGGTGAGATGTAAAGAGGGACCCGTCTCTAAAATCATAGAAGAATCCCTCTCTGCTTCTTTGTGGTGCAGTGTTCAACATGGTAAAGATTCTCTCATTAGTCATTAACTGCTTTAGACTTTCAATTAATGGTACATAGTAAAAACTTTTGTTCCTTAAGGACATGACCCTTGAAAGACCTTGCTTTACCCAACATATCTTCTGGGATACTACTACTTCCTCGGCGTTGACTGGACAGAACATTTCCCCTATGGCTCTACACTGTCCATATGCAATGGTGGAGAAAGGATCCATGAATTTATCAAATGTAGCCAAAGCCTCATCTTGAAGCTGAGTGGTTCCCTCGGCATTATCTTCAAACACTGTCTTCATTCTTTCCTTGAGCGTATCCAAAAGAACAGCCTGATACTGTTGCACTCCTGAGATGATATGTTTGACCGTTCTCTGTGAAAACATTTGAAACAAAAGTAACTTATTCTGCATTTATATTAAAAAAAAAATTCTGAATTCCATTATGAACAAGTAAGACATTGATTGCCTTATGTAATGTATTGATCCATTAAGACTATAACATACCTGTGATAAGTGGCACTGTTCTTGAACACTGATAGCAAAAGCTGCAGCAGATCTGGTAATATCGTGTCTGGTAAAGGATGTTTTAGCAACAGCTTCTTCCTTTAGAGCAGAAAAACAAAGTTAGTCCAAACTCCTGGCCAATTATAGAAATTCTTACATAACAGGTATAATCAGTTACACCTAATGATTGGTCCATTAAAAAACAAAGTGCATGACAGTGATTAGTGTTACAGTTGTGAATATTCAATATAATATAAGATAATATAATATTCATTCTTTGGAATAAAGAAAAAAAATGGAAAAGAAATCAAAGACAAAGAAACAATAAAAAAGGGGTTGTCCATTGTTTTGATGAGGCTAGGGATTGGATTCATGAGAATGAGATTTTATCTTTTTAAATAATGAATTTTTGTTCGCACTTAGATATTAGTTTCTTTACATGTTTGTTGTATTTATTAAATTATTTATGTATTTTTAAATCACGTAATTTAGATTTGCACTTAGAATTTATGTTAGTATTAATATATGGATATATTTTATTGTATGCATTTATTAATTTATTTAATTTTCAAAAAAAATCATTCTTATCCATGTTTTGGCAGTATTTCTAGCCAACAGATTTTTTTACAGTGCTTCCAAATACTCTGTGTCTTACCTGAAACTGTAATTCCTACGAGATACCCAAATTGCTGTCACATTGAACGATTTAAACGCGCTGAGAGTGTCTTTGATGCAAACTTCACCAGGAGACATGCCAGCCGCAGAGTGTGTGCCTTCTCCGGCTGCAGCATAGCCTGTACTATCTACACTGAACTGCTATTCTGTTTATTTGTTTTTCATTTCATCCTGCAGGATGAAATTGTGATTTAAAATCCAACCATGGTGGAAATCGCTTGTAACAGTTTGAAGAACAATATCTAGCGGTATAATATCGCGAGATCTCGTTAAATTTCTCTTGATTAAAAATGGAGAAAATGATTAAAAGTAATATAGGACCAAATACGAGGAGTTAGACATAGCTAAATTTGTCATCAGAAGCCACACTACATTTTATTTAGTTTAACACTTACCGTGATCGGGCTGTCAACAACCTGAGGCTCCTGCACTTCAGCCAAAGATCCACCAGTTGATATTTCCACGGTGCTGGTTGTTGTTGCAGTACTACAGTTGGCAAAGACTGAAACACCAAAATTTTCCGATCCTAAAGAGTGGGATGTTGGGGGGATCCTCCATCCTCTTGGTGGGCTTCCATTCGTCAAATACAGAGGGTGCGTCCGTTTAATGTGGCGAAAGAATGAGTTAAAAACTCTGAAATCTTGTTCACAGCCATCTATTCCACAGTAAACCCAAAAATCCTGCCTTCGACCATGAGCTGCATTTATGTGGCTAAGGAGCACCTTCAGAGTTAAAGAAACAAAGATAAAACAGATCATACATCTCCAGAGCGCCATGGTGAACTGTTTTCGCGCAGTAGCAATGCAGCTTTACTTTACCGCTCTCCACTGAAGGCCACAGATGAGAGTGTGGGACCATGGGAAAGGTAGGCAATTTTAAAAATATATGCATCCTTAATTATCCAATTTTTCAGGTTTAAATTACATCAGTTATATTTATTTTTAGGCAATAAGTGTTTAAGACTGAATTTATATTTTTATTTTCTTTTTTTTTACTTAAAAAAAATTAAATATAAATAATTTTCTGCATGCGCATTCTCAGTTCCTGTCGTGACGTTACTTTCACGCGGGACAAACTCTTTTCCCCTGCTTTGTTAACCATCAGGACCGTTAGGAAGATCAAAATTATTTATCTAAACAAAGTGAACAGTAATTTAAGGTTGGTAACATTAAGTTGATTTGAAAAATACTATGGTACAACGGTGTTATTAAGATAAAGTCGTGTTTTGTGAG
Source organism: Mchenga conophoros (assembly GCF_057382185.1). Taxonomy (NCBI): domain Eukaryota; kingdom Metazoa; phylum Chordata; class Actinopteri; order Cichliformes; family Cichlidae; genus Mchenga; species Mchenga conophoros. The sequence continues at coordinate 31,890,437 of NC_140540.1, forward strand.
GGCTGCTAGTTAGCAATCTAGCTAATGTGTTAACTTTAGCTAAATGTTCTTATTTAAGCCGTAGGATATTTCCAGGTACTGTGAGTGGAGGCTTTGGAACCGAACTAGAGAACTGCTGTCACGGCATGGACAACTTTGACGATGCCATACTGTCTGTGTTGCAGGGTAAGTCTTATTTTTCAGTTATTTTGGTACGTTAGCTAAGCAGCCTTAGCATCTGTTAGCATCATTTCTGAAACTTGGAGCTAGGATTGCACTCTACTCTGAACTTTATCCACATTATAGCCTTGAGCTGTCTTTGCCAAAATAGACTTGGAACATCATTCTTGAAGACAGCCAAAAATAGTTTTATTGCATTCCCAAATATTTGATAAACTGTTTTAAGTTTGACATTTTATCCTGTTAATATTACTTATTGCTAAAATACATTTATTGACAAAAAAAATGACCTCAATATGTAATAAGCCACGCCCAGGAAAAGAGAAATAAATATCACTTTTGAAGTTGTTTTTCTCTTTTACAGCTGCGAATATTGATGAGGAAACTTTGAGGAGCTTTACCCGGGATGACCTAAAGGATCTTTTTCCGGGCCATGAAAATTTCTTCCGTAGAAAGAAGATTTGGGATTTTATCAGCCAAAAGGTAAATACACATTATACCACTAAGAAGATGATTACTGTCCATATTGTCTAGCATTAATTTGCCTAATTGTGTATTTTTGTTTATATCCCACAACTGTTATAGTTTAAGAGTACTGACCAAGATGCCAACACTTTCCATCGAAGCGAGAGTAACCCCTTAGGCTTTGATGTGTCACAATGTCAGCCTCAAACTTCCACTCCCATTTCCTACACTGCTGACAAAAAAATGAAAATGCCAGACCCACCAGAGTATGTGGTGTATACAGATTCAGAGTTGGACATGGTGCGCAGTCAGTACTTTGCATTGCTCCACAGTGGAAAGGAAAAGGACTGTAGGATGTCGAAGGAGCTATGTTGCAGACTTGTAAGGAACACCGTCACCAGCATGGTTGCAATCCTCCGTGCTAGTCCCATGGGGAAAGAAGTAACATACCCCTCCAAACTCGAAATGAGAGCAATGTCGCAGAAGATTGTCGACTATTACCCCATGTTACGTGATGCTGACACACACATGCCATACGTAAGTCATTCTTTACTCACTACAATATCTAAAATTGAGCGAGATAAAAAAAAGAATGTACAAATATATATTATTTTACCACAGCTGACCATCTACACCAAACTGTACAAACGACTCCAAAATATGAAGTCTCCAAGGAAGAGGCAGGGCTCCATGCCACAACGAGGCAGGCCCAGGAAGACTCTTTTCAGCTCAGATGACACAGACAACGGGACTGAAGGTGACCTAAGTGGTGAAGCAAGTGGTTCAAGTGACTATACCATACTTCTTGAGAGCAATGATGACCTCAGTGAGGATAACTCAAATGCAGGTGTGTACTTTGGTCTGCTGTACTAATGACTTTTGGACATCTAAAACTTCAAAGAGACCACCTGCCCTCAGTTTTCTGTTCAGAGTGCATCACAAGATTTATACAGTGTTGAGTATTTTCCTTAACTTTCTAGCTATTCCCTGTTATTACATTCTGTTCATCTTCTGTTTTTTCCTCAGAGAAAGAATCCCAATTGCCGCTACCCTCCACTGTACCAACTACGTCAAACAATACTACCCTGGCTTTACCACTATTATCCAAGTCAGCCTCATGCTCTGCACCCAGGGCTGATATAGGTCCTTCAACTGCACCTCCAGATGATGTTGTTGGTAAGTCCACCATCACCCTTATCTACCTCTGTCTGACTGTGGTTCCTCTTACAGCTCTTTCCAAAATATGGTTGCAGCAATGAACCCCGTTCTAAGTGTTTATTCCAAAAATCATAGTGGTTTGGCATTAACTCGAGTTGGTGTGTAAAATCAACATATGATAGATACCTCATTCCAGTTTGCCAGTTAGCCATAGTAAGTATTTTAACACTTTGTGTTGTAATGGGTGTTACTCAGTGCTGATTATTTACACATGTAAATCCTCATGCTGGTCACATCTATCATGCCTTATCACAGTGTTTCTGTCATAGATCAAATTACCTAAAATATTTTTATCCATCAGCTCATAATCACTGTTCACACTGATGTGAACGATATACACAGTAAACAACCTTTACCTTATTTTCACCACAGTTTTATTCACGGGCATCTTAAACTGTCGTTTTAATATTTGATTCTGTTCAAACTAACAATTAACATAAATCCATGATCATTATAAGAAAAGGACACAAAGGGAAATGATCAGGACATATAGGGTCAGTTCATTACTCAAACATATTTAACCTAAACATTAATTCTCAGAAATATTATACTTAAAAACAACCATGCAACTAGAAATGACTGATTAGAAAAATCTGAATTTTGTGAAGTCTAGTTACACCATGTCTTACAATTGCTCTTTGCTTTCCCTAGCAGACCATGACAGCCTGAAGATGCAGGCAAGACATTACAAAACCTTGAGCAACATGTACAGGAAACCCAATGCAAAACCCAACCAAAGTGACGTTGCTCAAATTTTGGACCTGGAGTTTGAGGCCAGACGAGCTTTTATTGACGCAGATGTTACAAGGGAAGAAGACAGGCCCAGAAAAATATTTGAAGCATACCCGTGCTTCAAAGACATACAAAATGTAAGTTCAACTACCTTCAGTTAAATTCCTTGCTTTCTCTGGATAGGTTTAGTTAGTTCTTGACTAACTGAGCACAACTTTGTCATAGGCGATGGATGAACTGCGTCGCATCATTGGTGGCTCCAACTGCAAATACATAGATCAAATGAAGGGTCGATGGGCAGAGTTTTGTTCGAAAGTGCAGTTCTATGGCATTTGGAAGAAGGTCCTGAAACCTCCTCTCCCCTTGGATGTACGTGGAGGTAAGTGGCCTTTTCATACATTAAATCCACACATCAGATATGTTCGGATTGCTTTGTTGAGATACTTTTCTCTGTTCACAGTGGATTTTACTGTCACTCTCTTCAATGCACTTCCATCTCTTTTTCCTTCAAAAACTACACCACCAAAGCGGCTGGGAAGTGCCAGTGAGGCTCTCCTTCATATCCTCAAGGTGAGAACAGCTGCAATACCAGCCACTGTAACTTGTACTCCATTTACTTGTATTGTTATTATTAATATTATTATTTTGCTTTTCCTGCTTAATAAGAGTAGGTCGAAGTTCAATTCAGCAGGGATTAAATTACTCCTTATTCAGGATTTCTTAATTGTTATTCAAAACCTACTCCAGAGAGGCAGCACAGAGCAAAAGCACATTGCAGTTAGGATACAAGTAGAAGCAGTAAAATGATATATTTAAAAAGGCCTTCAAAAACTAGAATATGTAACAAAGTTAAAAGAAATTGTTTTAAAAAACAAATGAGAAAAAAAGCACAAATAGACATGATAAAAATGCTGCAAATTAGAGAAAATTCATGCTCAGAATTAATACATTTCCAAAATTTCATATTTATGTAAGTCAGATATTTTATATTTATTTCTTCTATTCCAACAGTAAATCAGTTGGAGCATTCTAAACTCTTGATATTGCTATTTGTGTCTTAAGCTGTTTGGATGCACAGCAACCCTTTCATTTAAAATCTTGAAGAATTTGTCCTTTTTTTGTGCTTCTTCTAGCCAGGTGAAGATGCAATGCTATACCTGGAGAAGCGGCCTCTCTCCTCCCCAGTGCTGCTTTTTGATGGAACAACCAGCATTGTTGCTGTAGGAAACATACCAGTGACCACTCTCTCCTTGGAGGATTTCTGGGAAGGAATGTTGGTGTTGATGGCATATTACTACACCTTGCACTTAACATACCCAAAATGTGTTGCAACGGTCCTCTCTGTCATACAAACTGAGGTAATCACTGATGCCATCCATGATCAAGATGCCACTAGTGCATATAAGAAAGCAATAGCTGAGTGGAAGTCGTTCTTTGAAAAATAGGTGAATACCAAGCAGGATTTTATCAGGTCATTTGCAGTTTGTTTAGTTTTGTAGTACGTTTGTACAACTTTGTTCCTAATTTGCCTAGCAATGTCCTGAGAAACGGCTTTACTTAAGATGCTTTACAAATGAAAGTTGTTGTTTTTTTTTCTTAGTGACACTTTACCTGAGGCATGTAAAGTTTTAAGTCAGTAATGCCATTATTTATAACATTGTGAGACTATGTGACTGTCACAAAAGTTTAAGGCCAAAACTGTAATTTTTTTTCTGTGTTTAGGCCTTTTAAAGTGTTGATTTAGACTTTTAGGGATTGTGCAGCAGCCCTATTTTGTTTTAAAAAAAAGGATTTTGTTCTCATGAGAGAAATAAATGTTGGCATATCACTCTTGTCCTGGTTGTGATTTCAGTAGAAGCCAAGGAGTAGGAAAAAGGTCTGTTTTAAGGTTTTTTTTGCCTGGATTTAATATTGATTCGGCTCTATTTTAAGATAAGCCAACCTGAATCAAGAAACAAATTAATCATATTTCACTAATATTGAGTAGTTTTTCATAGTATTAGAACTATTTTTCTCGTTGCAGTGCATTCATTTGCTGCAAGTAAGAATTCAAAACATAAAAAAAGACTGTAATTTAGCATATTTAACTAATATTTGGGACTTGATATCAAGTAATTTTATCTTAAATTGAGCTCTTTAAAGCTTATTTTAACCCTCTTCAATTCTCAAATGTGTTCTTTTATTTCTGGATTAAAAAATCTTATTTCAAGATTTCTTATTAAGTAAAATAAACTTGCTGCATGGACAGATAATTTCACTTGTTTTCAGTGCTTTTTGTATCAAATGTAGTATTTTTTTCCTAAATATAGACTAGCCATTTTTGCAGTGTGTACACCAGGATATGAGGACCCTGGCAGGCAGGTCATGTCACTGGCTGTAAAAATAGCAGCTGGCAATCCAATAGCTCTGATTTATGAAGCATGTCAGTACTGAGATTGTAACAATGCACTAGCTGGGAGATGATTGGTAGTCTCTCAGTTGGGCAATAAGCACAGCCTTCCTGGAAGATTGACACTTTACACAGCACCACAAAGCCATCATCTCAGCTGTAAAAGGACTCAATGAGTAAAAACTTATTTTTTCTTTTCTGGGATTATTCTTTTGTCATCTGTGACTTTACCACATATTCTGAACACAGCAATGAAAACAGTTACTGTAACCAGATCCTTAAAGAAGCATCTATTGGCCAATATGTGAGAAGGGAAAAGAAAGCACTAACATACAGCGTTAGCTAAAGATTACCTGTTTAAAGTTCTCACAGGTATTTGTGGTAATATTCAGTTTCTCACTATATGAAATTCCCACTTTACCTCCTACTATTCCTGACAAAAGGCTGGAATTCAATGAGATTTTTATTATGCGTAACAATTAATTTCATTTCATTTTTAAAGATTTAACCTTGAAGCATAGCTTATGCAGGAAGAGTGACATGAATCATCTTTAATTTGCAAATTCTGAACCCATTTTTATAACCACGGTGATTTTTTTTTTTCATTTAGTTTTAAGATGTTGATCATGCTATGAATTGAGACACAGCTTTTTTTATTTTCCAGGGAAGCATCAACTTACATTCTGTCAGCACTGGGATACACTCTTACCAATGGGAACTGGGAAAGTGCTGAGTAGTACAATTGTCATTAATGAAAAATGGAAACACAGAGGAGCAGGAAAAATGCGGGTGTGTTTGCGGGTGGTGGTGGTGAGGCTGTGCCACTGTTTTTAGACACAGTAAAAAAGAGGGGCACATGTTGTGTTTTAGGAGTGTTTCTGTCTCAGGTCACCAAACATCAGTGTGTCCTCTTATCAGGGGTTGCCTTCATACCCCTTTTATTAAACCACCCCAGCCCTCGATCCCTTCCATCCCAAGCTGGACACATCAAAGACAGAGAGGGTGAACAGCTGAGTGGGGGCTTGTAGTACCACCCGAGTCTGACCAGTACTCAGGGGTAATGGAGCCTTTTTTATAGTGCATTTTTAGAGAGGCTATGATAAAACATTGAAGTACATTTGATGATTAAAAGGATGAAATGAAGGAACACAACAAAGCTGTATAAATGAGTAAAGCATTAATTTTTCACAATTAATGACAGCACTTACCACCATCCAAAAGAAGTTCAAGGATCTGATAAAACAAAAAACCAAAAAGGACTGTCTATACAGTTACATAAAAGGTTATGTGTTACTATTATCTTTGTATCCTAAAAAAGGCTTAACACCTTCCCAATTACATTTGCACTAAACTTTGTTTTCATATTATTCTTGTGCTGGAACAAAACGACCTTTTACTTTCTTGCATCACAAAAGTGAATATTAGTCATTTGTAATTTAGCTCTAACAGCAGTAATAAATCTAACACCTGCCTTTGATTAATAGTCAGATTTACAGTTTAGAAATTAAAGAGGATGCCCATGGTTATTTTTGCTGTTTGCTCTATTTTGCATGTGTACTTGTAAGAGTTTTGCTGTCATAGTAAATTTACTAGAGCAAACATGTGGAGTGGCTGTGCTCAGGAGGTCATCTACTAATTATTGGAAGGTTGGTGATCCGATCGCTGGCTGCTGCAGTCTCCATGCCAAATATCCTTGGGCAAGATACTAACCCCAGGTTGCTCTCTGATCAAGTTGCATCCATCCGAGTGTGAATGTGTTTGAATGTTAGCTATAAAGCACTTAAAAATTCTACTCAGGTAGAGTAGAAAATTGCTGTATAAAACCAGTCGGTTTAAGATGCAAACAAATTGTCGTTTACTAAGCATCACACAATTTACTACAAATGATTGTGAATTTAATGTACGTCTTTTTGTGCTTACTGTGATTGTGATATTTTTTGTTAGTACATAACACTACCTGCTTGTGTTAGTTAATTGACCTGCTAATTTGGCCCACTCTTAGCAGAATGGCAGCAATAACAGAAATAAACTGATGCATCTTTTGTTTACAAATTAGAACATCGATAGCAAAACACTAACAGAACTTTCCACTCCCATCAACACATATTTGCAATGGCAGCGTCATGCCAATTTACACCGGTTTCCTTCTTGCTTGCTCTCTATACTAACTAACGCAGTATTTTAATAATAATTATTTTACAATAATTCTGGTCTCATGTCCATGTTTTTCTATTCCTGTTGTCAGACAACAGAATGATAGAATAAGCACAGGGAAAACCCGCTGACAGGCTCCAGCCATTAATCAAGCCACTACTCTGCATCACTGAAATCAACGTTGTCTGACAGTTCCACAAAATGAGCTGCACTTCTCTTACTGGCTGCTTCTCTGTCTCACTAATGAAAAGGGCGTGTGCAGCAGCCATTCTAGTTCACTTTAAAGCAACAGAAACTGAAACAGACCAAAAACGAAATGCCGAGCCACAGGTATACAGACGTATAGTTATGAATCACGGGACTCTATGTAGTCCAGGGCTGCCCAATCCCAGTCCTCGAGAGCTACTATCCTGCAGCTTTTAGATGCATCCCTACTCCAACACAGCTGAATCAAATGGTTTGATTACCTCTTCAGCATGCCATCGTGTTTGGCAAAGGCCTGATAACAAGCCATTCATTTGATTTGGGTGTGTGGGAACAAGGATGCATCTAAAAGCTGCAGGACGGTAGCTCTCGAGGACTGGGATTGGGCACCCCTGATGTAGTCCTATAAGATTAAGAGGGTAAAAAAAAAGTTTGGTTCTGCTAATCAAATGCACGTGATTAATTGATCGTCAGAATGTGTGACCCCGCTATAGAAAGGATTTCTGCAGCATTCAGGTGTGAGTTAACACAGTGCCACAAATCTCCCAGGTCAGATCAAAACTCAAGATCTACATATCTGAGTCTATAGGTTTCAGATAACATGTTAAATGTTACAGCCTGTTCTCTTCAAAAAGAACATGGCAGGGGGGCTTAGGTTTAGAAAGTTGCATCTGAACAAACCACAAGAGTTTGGACCAACAAGATCAAATGAAGACCGTACTGCACAGCACTACAAAACACAATTTCATATAGTTTTGTTTTCAAAAGTCACAAAAAGTGTTGTGACTTCCGTAAATAATACTTTTAAGGCTTTTTCTTTTTACATCATTTTCATATGAGAACTAATGCTTTCCCATTTAAAACAAAAGTCCACATTCAAAAGATTTTAGATGACTCTTTCATCCAAGATTGAAAATCTTATCTCAGAAGAGGACATAAAAAAATAAAGAAGGTGGTGTAAAAAGACCTCTTGCTTAAGATGTCCCATGTCTTATTTATTATCAAGTTTACTATTCTCCCCAGCTCAATAATAAATACTAAAAGAACATGTTTGCCACTACAGCTGTCAGCTTCTAAAAAGCCCTTTACCCTCCAGTGTTATCTGGGAGTTGCGAGATGAAGAAAAACATCTTGATTCTTCCAACGCAGAAGCCTCACCCCATGGTGAGCTGCAGAATGGAGTGGTGGCATCATTCCATGCATTATTCAGCAGTGTAAATTAACCCTGAGTGGAGATACTCCATCAATCAAGAGTGATGGGGGTGGGGCTGCAATAAAAGTATGCTGGCTGGGAGAGAGAGAGGAGTGTGAATGGAGGGTGGAATGCCGGTGGTGGTTATCTGTGTGTATCTGGGAGTCTGTCAGATGGAATGTAATGGAGAGGGAGTCAGAAGTCAGAACTAGAATTAGCCACCCACTATTTCAACAGGTGGCCCTGACAGTCACAGGAGGCATGTGGACAGGCTCGGGCAGAAACTGTCTGACCCAGTGTGAAACCAAAGTGGACCTGAATCAGAGGCTTTGAAGTTATTAGAAGGCATTGCTTAGAAAAAAGCAAATTAACGCCATGCTGTTGCTATGCAGTTGCTATCTCAGGGTGAAGTAAAATAAGAGATAAAAAATACTGCTTTTGTCCTAGACTACCAGTACTTTCAAATTTCCTTAAATAAAATATTTGTAGAACCACTGATTTGTTACCAAAAAAAAAGAGGGGAAAAAAAAGACAGTTTAGCAATTAGTTAGTAAAACAAGTAAGAGTCAGAGCCTGCTTACTAGCTTTATCTTCTTACCTTTCAAGAATATTTGGGGTTTTCCTCAGAGGGCCAAGTTAATTCCTTTCTCTCTTCTTTTTTTCCTCAACTTTTTAGGAAACAAGGAAAATAAAAATAACAGCAGCATGGCTGTATGTATGTATGCAATGACACACTTGGCTTCCAGACAGGGATGACTGATGAGTCCCTGACAGATGATACCATGGGGATTTGTGTTGATGTCACAATATCAAAGTTTATTTTCTCCAATAAATAAATTGTTATACTTACCTTAAATACCTGCACACCTGAAAGCATTCTGATCAGCTATATTTTTTTGTGATAACATTAGTATTTGCTCATCATTTACTTGAAGTTTTAGTGTAGTTGTAGACTCTTAGCTTTATACTTCTTATTGTGTTCTGTGAAGAAAACGTCCCTTACCACCGTAGACTCATTGTATGTCACACTCCATCAGTATTCACATGAAGGCAGTGTACATGGTTTGGTTTACTAAAGAAAACATGTCCATAACTTGCTCTGGCTGCCAAGTCTGTGTTTGCTTGTTTTGTTTTGTTTTCCAAATTAAAAAACAGGACATTATTGTCTAATTATAACAGACTTACCAATGTCTATGTATTTAAATTTATTGTATGTGTCTGTTTCTAGATATATTTGCCTATGTGTAGTCCTGTAAATTCCCCGTGCCTTAATCAAATGCTGATTGGCTGACAAGTGGGCTGGAAAAGGGAAGGGAATGGTAGTGGAGTTCATAAGGAATGGGAGAAGTGTGAAAAAAATGCCAAAGATAAAACAAACAAACAAAAAAAATATAGACAGCGGCTGCAGTGGAAACCTTTCATTATTTTTAAACATTTTTTTGTCACCTTTTTAATTTCAGTTCCGTTCTCTATACTGTATGTTATAAATTCACTCTTGTGCACCGCAGACGAGAGTAAGAAACCAACCAGTTGATGACATATTTTTGACACTGCTCCCAGCTGATCACAGACACTGTCTGCAGGTTCAAAACTCCCCATAGACCCTCATTGCCCCACCACTGCTGAACTATGATTTAACCAATATCCAGAGCTAAACTAAAATCACAATTTTTAAAGTGATATTTCAGAAATAAAAAAAAATAAAAAATTTTTTAAATAGAATATATTTGGCAGCATTCCAGCATTGTCTCATCCACGCCTGGTGAAGGCACATCGTTTAGAAATCTCCATGCATTCTTCTACTTATCCAACCCAAGTGTCCTGGGGGGCTGAAGCCTGTCTCAGCTGTCATAGGTCAAGAGGCAGGATACACCTATATAGGACACACTGCTAATCTGTGGCTGGGCTAAAACATACAGACAGCAACCATTCACACTCACATCCACACCTATGCTAAATGTAGAATCTCAAATAACCAAACCTCATGCATGTCTGTGGATGGTATGCCAGGACCCTGGCATAAGTTCCCAGGCGGTCTAGGTATTGCAGGATGTAATGCAGCCCCATGTTCACTGCATCACCCACTGACCTGTTTACCCGGTAGGCAAACTGCAGAGGGTCCAACTGGTGGCCTGTAATGTCCTTCAGATGGGCTAACACCAGTCGCTCAAAGGATTTCATGACCACAGACGTCAAGGCGACAGGTCTGTAGTCATTCTGTCCTGTAATGGTGGGTTTCTTGGGAACAGGGATGATGGTGGAGCGTTTGAAGCAGGAGTGAACTTCACACAACTCCAGAGATCTGTTGAAGATGCGGGTAAAGATGGGAGCCAGCTGTTCAGCGCAGCGCAATCAATCAACTCAATATGGAAGATGATAAACGCATATTGGCCCTCTCGATGGGAAATTTGACTATTAAAAATATAACAAGACGGAACAGTCGACCGAAATAAAGTATTATGACCATTATGCAAGAAGGAATTTTCTTTTCACCGAAGCACTTCCAGCTTAAAATATCACATTGACACAAAGCATACATTAGCCGAGGATGCTGCTAGGACTTTGGCTAACGCATCACCCAGCTTGCGACAAACCACTCACAGAGCATCGGGGACTCAGTAAGACTACCTCGGACATATTGACCGACAGATTTGCTAAGTGGATTGCAACAAACTGCAGACCTATATCGGCAGTGGTTAAAAAGGCCCAGCAGCGTCTCCACTTTCTGAGAGTGCTCAGGAGGAACAACCTGGAGGAGAGGCTGCTGGTGACATTTTACAGAGCCACCATAGAGAGCATCCTAACGTACGGCATAACAACATGATATGCAGGTTTGAGTACTTACGATTGTTTTTTTGTACTTTTTATATTTTACATTTATATTTATTATTGAAACTTGCACCAAGGGAGTGGCACTCCAATTTCGTTGTACTCTGTACAATGACAATAAAGGCTATTCTATTCTATTCTATTCTATTCTATTCTATTCTATATCGTTGAGAACACGCTCTTTACATAGCTTTGGTTCCTCGTTTCAAGGACTTGAGGTGCCTCCCCAAGGGTGACAGAGAGAGTTTTTTGTTAACATGAATGTGTAAGATGTTCAATAAATATGTTAAGTGCGTAAATTTTCCCTTTTTTCTCGAATCTGTTTGCTCATGCAAAATGCAAAGCGATTAATATAGAATAAAAATGAATGATATTTAACCATGATTAATCAAAAATTAATCCACAATAACCCTGTGATGAATCTGATTAAACATTTAAAAAAAATCTGATTAAAAAAAATGCTCATGCATTTTTAATTTGTCATTTATTAAAATTATAAATATATATTTTAACTCAAAAGTACAGTTTTTAAATTTAATGTTGCTGAAACAAAAAAGTAATAAAAAAAATAAATATATCTCAGGGCTCGCAAAATTTCAAAATCCCTGGTAGCCCTTCGGGCAGGGACTCTTCAATTTTTGGTAGCCCAAAATAAATTTAAGTAGCCCGAATAAAAAAGAGAGCAATTTTTTGATAGATGTTTTGTTTCCTTTACAATATTATACATTAAAGTATAATATTGTAAAGGAAACAAAACATTAATCAAAAAATTGTTGAAACACAAATTACAACATTGTATACAAATTAAAATCATCAACTCAAATACTTGGTTCTAATTGAACAGAAATTTCTATGAACTTGTAAGAACTGTGTAGGCCATGAATCAGTCTGTGTCAGATCCTGAATTTGAAATTTCCACTGAAGTCACGGGTAAGAGGCAAGTTGAACCAAGATCTAGGCCATTTGCTTTTTGAAGTTTGCAAAGACTGCTAAATTTTGCCAATGGTAGTTCACTCTTTGCAACATAGTAAGCTGTTTTAAACTGATTTTCAGGTTTATTTTTAGTATGTTATTTGCAATTGGTGTTTGTTCTGGGAAAGAACATTTCTCATGGGTTCTAATGGGGGCCTTTCTTAAAATTACTGGTCCCAGTAACAAAGGCGCTTGTCGACTCAGAAATCGAGGGAAAACCAACAACACACCCGGCAGAACATTATGTTATTTACACGGGTGCACATAAGTGGTCCGCATGTGTGCATTCGCTGTCAAAATAAAAGACGCGCACCAGATAAGAAGTTGCAACGCGCAACTTCTTATCTGGAAAAGAGAGTTTATTACAGAGAAATGTCTCTTTCCAAAATAAAAGCTATACTATACGCTTCTTCTGGGCTATATTCTCAGCAGCATATTAAACATATCAGGTCCCCATAAGGAAAATCATGTGCTAACGGCTGTCTAAATGACTCAGGTAAAGTTTGTAGCAAGCGTGCTTGTTGTTTTTGTCTGCTTCCACTTGTCTTTGCACTAGGATGCTGTCGGAGTAAATGTGCAGTCATATTCGTTGTGTTCCCACTAGTGCTGTCAGCGTTAATCTCGTTGAAATGACGTTAACGCCACAACACAGCAAATCTTCGTTAACGAGCTACCGCGGATCGCCCCGTGCATGGGGCTGGACGGCCAACACGTTAACTAGCTAACTGCGCTAACACACTAGTTCCCACCCATGTAATTAGGCATTGCGTGGCACATCCAACATACTGTTTTACTTTAGTCCATGACGCGCTTACCTTCAGGGTCATACGTCACATGAAAACCAAAATAATTCCAAACGCCAGATCTGAATGAGGGTGGGGGAGGTCCATGTTACAAGGAGAGCTTAACTTCTGTCTCGCTAGCTTGCCCTGCGCTCTTCCTTCTGACGATGCTGTCTGTGTTGAGCGCTCAGTGAATCTGCGTTCGACTACTCCGCCTAGGCTGCACTGTCGACCCTAGGCGGAGTAGTCGAATGCAGATTCACTGAGCGCTCAACACAGACAGCATCGTCAGAAGGAAAGTTGATAAAATAAATTACAAATTTTGTATTGTTCGATACATATGCGTACCGAACCGAAAGCACTGTATCGAACGGTTCAATATCGATATGAATATCGTTGCACCCCTAATAAACACCCAGCACGCCCCTGCGGGCGGTTTATCCTTCAAGCTCGGGTCCTCTACCAGAGGCCTGGGAGCTTGAGGGTCCTGCGCAGTATCTTAGCTGTTCCCAGGACTGCGCTCTTCTGGACAGAGATCTCCGATGTTGTTCCCGGGATCTGCTGGAGCCACTCGCCTAGCTTGGGAGTCACCGCACCTAGTGCTCCGATTACCACGGGGACCACCGTTACCTTCACCCTCCACATCCTCTCGAGCTCTTCTCTGAGCCCTTGGTATTTCTCCAGCTTCTCGTGTTCCTTCTTCCTGATATTGCTGTCATTCGGAACCGCTACATCGATCACTACGGCCGTCTTCTTCTGTTTGTCTACCACCACTATGTCCGGTTGGTTAGCCACCACCATTTTGTCCGTCTGTATCTGGAAGTCCCACAGGATCTTAGCTCGGTCATTCTCCACCACCCTTGGGGGCATCTCCCATTTTGACCTCGGGACTTCCAGGTTATACTCAGCACAGATGTTCCTGTACACTATGCCGGCCACTTGGTTATGGCGTTCCATGTATGCCTTGCCTGCTAGCATCTTGCACCCTGCTAATAATAATATATATATATATATATATATATACTTTTTTAAAAAAAGTTGTATTTCACAGGAACCTGTGCTAAAAGATTGACAAAATCTATTCAAATTCTCTTTGAATTTAAGCATACATTCTTTGTGTTTATTCTGCATTTACTTCATTAAATTGCATAAATGTCAGTTACAAGCTTAAATATAAAGTTGAAAAAATTTAATTGCAACCGGGCTATTGATCAAGTAATTGCAATTAATCGCAATTAATTACAGAAAATTGTGAGATTAATTAGTTAATCTCTTTTAATCTATTGACAACACTAATTTACATATATATCTTTATCATTGCTAAAGATGGAGCACAGCTCAGCCAGGATTTCTGTATATCAATTAAGTGACAGTCACAAATAACAAAGAAATGCATAGGTCTGTCAAAAAAATGCACCAAAGACTCATTTTAGGCCATGTGTAGGTTCGTCTGGAAATTCTGTGTACCATCTCGACCTTCTGTATAGCAGTAGTTTTTATGTGTGTGCATGTGTATTGCATGTCTTTGGACATTTCAAAAGTTCAAACTGTTGTTTTCTTCTCACTTGGCGCCCTTTTCCCAATTCATTTATTCGTTCCTTCATTCCCATGTGAGATTCAGGAATGTATTTTATTGATTGCAAAATAGCCACATGGGGACATTTCCTGAGGCATTTTTACACCTTCTGTACAAGAACACTGTGTTTGTCCGTTCCTCCTTTTATTCAAAAGGAGTAGAAATGAGGAAACACAAGATAAAACACTTAATTCTCTGGATTGTAATGCTGAGCAGTGCAGAGGCAGTCATGATGATGTTTGGAGACGGATTACTGTCTAGAAAGTAGGCATTTTCTTCAACCACATCTTCCCTTAATTTGAAAAAATAACCCAACTTTTTCACCAATGTGTAGCAGAGGAAATCAGGTTCTCTCAGAGGAACACTAAACTGCACTCCTGTGTATGCACCACATTACAAATTCAAGGCATTATTCAATAGAGAGAAAGGCTATTAACTCTGCTGCTTTCTGGGATGCAGTCCAAGTCAGATCAGAATTCTGGTGTGGTTAAATCCCCATAAGGGTTCCTGAGACGGGGCTGGTGCTTTCTTCCCATCGACAAGCCGAGGACACGAGCATAATGACTTTAGGCACGGTGGTCCTGTTTGGATGCTTGTTTGTTTAACAGCATATTCATTGGCTGTTTGCTGATAAAACTAGTGAGCACCATTGCAAAGCCACTGCTGATGAATTGGTACAGAGGTTTTTTTGGTGATCTCTATTGCTTGTTTCTCTTGACTGGGAGAAACAAGGCCTCTCATCAGGAAGGGTAAAACTGTCTTTGAAAAGCAGGATAAGGCTGGTGTCAGAGGACAGCCCGCGGTTCCCTTCATTGCGTTATGTAACCAAAGTCTGCTTTTGATGGAAAAGAGGAGATTTGTACAACTCCTGTTAAAACATATGGGCGTTTTGTAAAGACAGATAAAGATATAACACATATAAAATGACAGTAATTGTCAAAATCTGCTTATGTTCAAATACAATATTAACAATTACGATTGCTACTTGCACAAATGAAATCAGCTCTTTGATTAAGCGCTTCTCTATTCACGGCGTACATCTGATTCTGTTTTTGAACTATTTTCCTTGTGTGTGTGTGTGTGTGTGTGTGTGTGTGGGGGGGGGGGGGGGGGGGGGGTGTTAAGGAGAAAATAAAACATTACACCGAGACTAATTTCCTCAGGGACATTGAATCATCTTTCATGAATTCTGTGGATGGCTGTCTTCGTCTGTGACTGGGAATCTTCGACAACCATTATTATTGTACATCAATACCAATTCCTACTTGATGAAACAAAAGCAGTATTCATGGTGTGTCATTCATGGATTTTCTTTGCCTTTTTGATTGATTCGATTGTACCATAACCCATGCAGCTCATCTTTGTAATCTTCAGGTGTTCCTCTGTAGGTTTATAACAAAATAGGCTACCAGAGCTTAAACGTTCCAATATAAAAGAGGACACCAATAGATTAGGTGCTATTCTGTCAGCTTACTGACAAAAAGTCTAGGGATCTATAATTCCACATCAGGAAGGCTGAAAAAACAGCAGGAGACAGATGGTCAAAATGGTCAAAATAGAAGCTAGAAAGACTGAAACAGAACACTAGATCTTACGCCCTCCCATAATGCAACTGGACAGGTCATTTGACCCTCTTTATCTGTGACTTTCAGACTGTTCACTGCTGGTTTGTATTAAATTCTGGTTCCTTAGTATTCTTTACGGCCAAGAAAGACACAGGGCTCAAAGTGGTCCTTTTACTTTAAAAATTATCTTTATTTTACATATCTGGATATAAAGACCTGAAGACAAAATACACAACCCCAGGTCTGAAGCACAAACAGAAGCCTAGTTATTTATATACTTGCCCTCTACGTCACAACACACTTTAAGTTTCGATCAAACAGCCTAGTTGGTTTCACTTTCTAGCTGCAAAAGCACGCTCCGCAAAAGCATGTAATTTCCTGTCAGCCTGCAACCTAGTTTTACACTGAAGTCTGGGCCTCTCTTATATAAACCAATATAATCAGCATATAAGCATTTAAGATTATATATTTATTACCTAACAGACCCCCTCTTTAACTAATTCTATTAGAATGCAGAAACTGGCTTCAAGCCCAAGGCAACATACCTCTCTGATCACTTTTCTATCACTTGAACAGTGAATAAATTATTTTCACTGGTGGAGTTAAACGTCCACTAACTAAAATGACTTGCTGCTCTTTAGTTTCTTTAACTAGTATTTTAGAAACAGTAGTTTTTTTTTTAACAGGACTGTAAACAGCACCAAATGAAGACACACATTGAAACTGCTTCTCCAGACTTACTGTAGATGCCTGCCATAGAGTGGCAGCAATCAAACAGCAGCTATATTGAGTGTTAGAGAACTTACACTCACTGAATCAAGAAAATGAGTTTCTCTCTCTTATGTCAGAGCCAACAGACATCCTCTTTTATATTTAATAGCTTTGAATTTCTGATATTAATGTATGGGCAAGTCATGGAGTAAGATGTTAATTGTGTAGTTGGGTTGAATCCCAGGCCTCCATCTGCACAAAAGTGAGCAAAGAAATCTGCTTTTGGTCTGATTACCAACCAGCTGTTGTTGGCCTGTAGCAATAAGAAATGTCCAAATGCAAGACTTAGTGTCTTATGTTTCAGAGCAACCAGGTGGTCATAAAGTGTAAGCAGTTTCATAACAGTCCTCTCAAAGATATAGTACTTACATTATATCATTCCCTGAATCCATAATGAACTGCATTTGGCCTCTGAGTTCAATTTTACTGGCCACACCCATGCTTGATTACTTCCAGAACAATTAAATCAAGCAATAACTTAAAAATAAGCTGTTAGTTAACTGAGTGTTCCTCATGTATCATCTTTGGAATTAAAGTGAACCAAATTGACAGCCCTTATCCACAACTGGAGAAAAAATATACAACAGTGGTGAACCACCATATGAATGGCCTACCAGCATCACTCAAAGAGCACATTAACGTCTCATCCACAAAGTCACAAAAGAATCCTGGGCAACATGTTAAGAACTGCAGGCCTCACTTGCCTCAGTTAAGGTCAGTGTTCATCATTCAACAATAAGAAAGAGGCTAGGCAAAAAGGACATACTGTAAATGGGAAAATTACAGTGAAAACCACTGCTGACCAAAAAGAAAAGGTCTATCTCCCATAGTTTGTGTCCTGTTTTATTTGGCATTAAACTAACACAGCATTTCACAAAAATACATTACACCAAAAATCAAACATGGTAGTGTGTTGGTCTCAAGCTGGTTTGCTGCTTCATGAACTGAATAACTTGGATCCAGCAGGAGAATCTCCAGTCATAAGTTGAGCACTTAGATTATGCAGCAGAACAATAATCCAAAACCCAACTGCAAGTCTAACTCTGAACGACTCAAAAACAAAAGAGGGTTTGGAGTGGCCTAGTCAAAGTCCAATGAAAGACTCACACACAGGCAGACTCTGTTATCACAAACACTTGATTGCAGTTTTTGCTGCCAAGTCGGTGGCGCAAGTTATTAGATTTACAGGGTAATTAGTTTTTAAAATGCAATTACTTTTTCTTCATAGCACTGTACTAGCACAGTTGAATGTTCTGATTAATGGCAATTCCGCAGCTGCCCAATGTCATCCAATACCACAAAGGCCCAATATTTGAGAAACTGTCAAGTTGAAATCCTGTTACAAGAAAAACAGCAAACACATCAATGAGAGTTTTTAGGTTTCCTGTGATGCAAAATTCAACAGTACAAGCTGTGCAGAAACTGGAAATTGGGGAAGCCTTTTGTCCTGATGTCTTCCTCCTTGGTGGCAACAGCAGGCCATCTCCCTTTCTGCCTGACTGAGGAGGCTGTGAAAACTGTCAAATTCATGGCCCGATTCCATGAGATAACACAACTTTAATAGTTGATTGTGGAAGTCCCTGACACCCTTAATGAAAGAAGTTGACATAGCAACATGAATGTGACAAGCAAGCAACAGTTCCAGCAGGGAATTATACAGAAACACCTGAATAAGAAATAATGCACATTCTCTTTGACTATTCAACAGCCCACTGACACAAAGGACTTTGATGTCCCCTTAACCGTGTTAGCCCTGACAAAATCTTGTTATTTGGTAAGAGTTCAAGTGCACCAGCAGGCATGGACCATGAAGTGTTTGATTTCATCAAAAAAGTGTCTTCTGGGGCAAAAGAGTCACTTTTCATCTCTGGACCAAATGCTTCAATCCGTTAGTGATGCCAGCTGCCCTGCTGGATAAACCCTAAAAGGTTTGAAGCCAATCTCTTGGGGTGGGGAGCGCTGGTGAATACTCATTGTTTTGCCTGAACTCTGCTGTGTGAAAGAGTCGGGGTTGAAGGGGAGCAGGAACATCAAGCCAATCGTCTGTCACATCAGTCAGGGAGATGTTCATCCAGCAGTCAGTCAGTGAGCTGGTGGTGGCGTGGGCATCAATAAGGCTGGCTGACAGCTGGCTTGGAGAGACAGTAACAGTTGTCTTCCTCTTGGAGTGTGCCATGAACACACAGATATTAGAGAGACTGACAACACAGTTTTAATCAATATCCCACAATAGCTCAAAATTCTACGATTCATACTTTTATTCAAGTCTTGAAAAGGGGTTTGGATGAAGCCCTGGCTCTGTGGGAGGATTCTTTTTGTTTTGTATTTACTATTGTCACACAGTTTTGTTTCTTTTCTAAGATCAGCTAATAAGAAATATTAACTATCCTTCATAGTTCAGGAATCAACTTGAGGATCGCTGCTGTATACCAAATGATTTAACCCTTTAGAGCCGATCGGAGCGGACACGCTCTGTTTTGTGTAACTATTTTTAAATCCCGGTAGCTCTGCAACCACGTAAGCTAGCGCAAAAATTTTTTTTGCATATGGAACCGGAGGAGTTGTACTTACATCTTATGCCATCAGCTTGTCCTAGGTCACGGTTTCCTTCCACATAAAGCTTTGCAAAAACTGCATAAAAAGCGCTTGCAGCAAAAAAAACATAATATTCCAGAAACACGCTTTGCCGATTCGATCAGCTGTTCATAACACTTCCTACGTTGGAATAGACGTCAGCGTGAACTTTTGCATTTCCGCCATTACCTGCCCGAAACCGGAAGTGACGTCATTTTCGCGGAAATGTAGTCTTTTTTACCATCAGGGCCTCAGGGCCTATACTGGTCTTTTTAAAAGTTATCTTTGACTTTATGACTTTCTGTGTCGTTTCTGGGATGCTTAGGACTCATATTGCACTGCTGGAAATAGTTTATTTTGATGCATATGCTGCTTTTTTGCAAATTTGCAGTATAATATTTATTTTCGTTTTTCCTGCAGTGTATAAAAATTGGTGTATTTCAAAAATAAAACTATGAAGACACTCAAAATAAATTTCCTGTGGTGGGAAACTACTTTGTGCAACTTTTTTGTATTTACAGTTTTGAGGGATAAGCCTCTTAAATTTCTCCAAGTAGAAATATATGTTAAAAAAGCAAAAACGATTTTCAATTTTTTTGTAGTTTATTGCACTTTTTTGCAATGTATGTAATTTATGTAATTACTATGCACTTAATGAATACATATTATTAAAATCTGGGCTATAATGGTTGTATTGATGTATAGCAACTTGAAATGCTCCCAAAAATGGCTCCACAGCATGTAAAAATATAATATAAGCTCTGGCGGACTTGGTTCTATGGTAGGTCTTAAAGGGTTAACAGTAAGACTTTGAAAGCCTACCTGTTTGACGTGGCACAAAGTTTGTGATTTAATGATCATTACTGATAGTTGCTGTGCCCTCTATGTAATTAATGACACAAATCTGGAGCCTATGAAACTGCAAATATTTCATAAAACAACAACTTCAACTCCTGTTTCATGTCTTCAAAGCTGTGCTGGACACATGGATTTCATTCATAACCTCTGACAGTTTTTGTCTATGCAACACGTGTAAACTATCTCTTGTGCTCACTCTGTGATGGACCAGTATTGGTGGTGAAATGTGGGAAAAGTCTAAACATCTTTATATTTCCATGAAGGAGAGTGTTTAAACCTGGCATAAGATTTTGTTTAAAGCAACGTGAAAGCATAAACTTAAAACCAAAGTGTCTGTCATTAAATTGGAGACTTGTGATGGAAAACCAGTTTGCTAAAACATTAGTCAACTTTATAACAGATAAATTTATTGATTTATGTATAATGTGATTGCATTTTCACACTTACTTAAAGTAGCTAACTTTAGACACTTATTACTGCTTCACTTTATTGGTTCGTCTATGGCTTGTTGGTAATCTTGGTAATGTAGTATTATTTTTACATCTGTTTGGATGTATGTTCAGATATTGTAAGCAGACTGCAACAGGACATGACACAGTGGGGGTCCCCTGAACATCAGTGAGTGAACCCTCTATTCAGAAAAGAACCCTCTATAGATGTTTAATTTTTTACTGTTTATTTTTGCCAGAATTGTTTTATTGAGTCTATGCAGAAATGGGATGATTTTCATCACATTAAAATACCTCTGAAGAAAATATCGTGCAAAAAGAATGTTTCCAGAAAGAGAACAACTGCTGCTGAAATGAAAAAATCACCAGGTCTTTTCTTATCTATCAGTTCAACTCTGTCTCCATAGTCCTCCCTATATAGCAAGGTGCCAACTCCATGTCTTATATTCAAATCAAGTCACGAATCTCAGTGGGAGTCCCATTGAGGACAAAAGCAAGGGGACCTGGACCATGAAAAGAGATTACCATTTCACAGATTTAAATTTTGAGCAGCCGCAGCTGCTGTTTCTAACTAAGCAGATGAAGTGTTTGTTTACTTATTGTTTCAATACTGATTAAAATAATAATAACCTTTGAGGAATTGACAAGGCATTACAGTGGCTTTGCCAGTCACGTGCCACGAGTTAGGAGCTCGTTAAGACAAATATTCACTGACAATTCAGTTCAGAACTGACAGTTTAAAAGGCTGCATGTTCCTGGAAATTGTCCAGATGCTGACAGCTGGTAGTCTCCCTGGTAGTTGCACAAAATAGAGTATAACATTTATTCTGTTCTTCATCTGTCCAGCTGGACTGTATAATTGTTGCATTTATGGTGATTTGATCTATATCATCAACAGGGGTACAGTCAAAAAGCCCATTTCTTTTCGTGCAAGTACAGTCTGTACAAATGGATGGGAATAATCTGGCCTCTTATTATTGGACCTTAAGGTAACTATGTCCAAGATAAAGATTCATGTGGAGATGTTTAGCACCAAAAGTAAGTTTAATATACAGTGAGTTTACTACCCTTTATAACAATGAGAAAGAAAAATGGAGAAATTCAATGTTTATGTTGTTATTGAATTACGAGACAGATACAACTCTTAACAACTCTCTAAAATAAAAGCAGTGTGCAATAAGGAACATTTTCAATACAATCTGAATGCTTTTGTAAATTGGATTATTAGATTAGACTGTTTTTTCTTTTCTGAAAATGTATTTTAACTATATTTTCATTAGTAATTAATGACAGATTGATGGACAAATGTACAATTTCATTCACAAGCTAAATGCACATATATGTAAATTTTTAGCCAGACTAAGTTCCATTAAGACCAGTTCCAGAGTTTTTCCTCCCACATACCTGCCATTCATTTGTTTGTTTGTGCAAGAAAAAGAAAGAAGAATAGTAAGTTTACTCTAGATTTTAAGGTTTTATCATTTCATTATTTCTTTAAGTTAAATGCAAAGGATTCAGTACTACCTGTCTGGTATTTTGCACACTGGTAAGAAGAAAACAGTGTGTTTTCACAGGAAGAAGGTTCTGGGTTAAAATCTTCTTAGCATGATCCTGGTGGGGTTTTTTGGTCTAACTCCCCCCCACAGTTCACAGCCATGTACAGGGTGGGCCATTTATATGGATGCACTGTAATAACATGGGAATGGTTGGTGATGTTAAAGTCCTGTTTGTGGCACATTAGTATATGTGAGGGGGCAAACTCCTCAAGATGGGTGGTGACCATGGTGGCCATTTAGAAGTCGGCCATCTTGGATACAACTTTTGTTTTTTCAATAGGAAGAGGGCCATGTGACACATCAAACGTATTGGTAATGTCACAAGAAAAACAATGGTGTGCTTGGTTTCAACGTAACTTTATTCTTTCATGAGTTATTTACAAGTTTCTCTTTGTTCACAGCCATTGACTGTCATGGTTCGGCTGTGTGGCAGGCAGGAGAGGACCCAAACGCAAACTCACGGAGACAAAACGTAAACTCAAAAACACAGCTTTAATGCTGGCAAAAAGTGAAACACAAAAACAGTACTAAACTAAACTGGGAAAGCTAAACATAAAGTATACCAGGAACCACGGGGAGAATCACACACAGCATGAGGGAGACTACGACACTGACAAAGAGAAACACAGAGCCTAAATACACAGAGGGATAACGAGGGAATGAGACATAGAAGGAGGGCACAGCTGGGAGAAATCAGGACTGACGAGACAAGCAAAGCAGGACACATTCACATAAGACACGGAACTTCAAAGTAAAACAGGAAGGATCACACAGAGATGCGAACTTGACATAGTGGAGACAGCAACTGAGAAACACAGAGACATAAACCAAAAGGCAGAGGACTCTAAGAACCGAAAGACACAGAGGGGAAATCAAACATGCAGACACAGACTTACACAGAACAGAGGGGACACAGAGAAACATGAAGGGCAAGGGATCGAAACTAGAAACCATAAAATAACTCACACAAGTACAATATTACAAACATCACAAGGAACTAAAAACGCTGGGTCAGGGGACCCAGGACCCCCCCCCCCCAAGGGCTGGCTCCAGACAGCCCAAACTCAGAAAAACAAAACTAAACAGAAAACAACCCAGGGTGGGCGGCGGGGGTCCAGGACGGAGGGCTCGGAACAGAAAACAAAAGCAAAGCACAGCAAACACCGGAGCCCAAGAAAACAGCCCAAACACAGGGCAGTTCAGGGGGCCGACCATGCGGACGGCAACAGCGGCGGGGAAACAGTTCAGGGGGCCGACCGCGCGGAAGGCAATGGCGGCGGCGAAGGAGAAGATGGAGCTGGTCAGGGGGCCGGCCGCGTGGAAGGCGGCGGCGACACAGGCGATGGCGACGTGGAAACAGTTCAGGGGGCCGGCTGCGCAAAAAGGGCAACGGCGGCGACACAGGCGATGGCGACGACGGAGCAGCTCAGGGGGCTGGCCGCGCAGAAGGTAACGGCGTAGAAACAGTTCAGGGGGCCGGCCGCGCGGAAGGCAACGGCGTAGAAACAGTTCAGGGGGCCGACCTCGATGGCGGTGACATCCAGCTGGTGGCCCGGAAAGTGGCCGGTGATCCCGAGGTGTAGAGGCCGGACCAGACGAGGATGAAGACTCTGACGAGGCCAGACCAGACGAGGATGAAGACTCTGACGAGGCCGGACCAGGCGTCGGTGACGACTCTGACGAGGCCGGACCAGGCATCGTGCAGGATGAAGACCCTGATGAGGCCGGACCAGGCGTCGGCGTGGGCGGAGACAAGGAGGTCGCAGCTGGCGTGGATGAAGACACGGCTGCTGGACCAGGCGTCGGCGAAGACTCTGACGAGGCCGGACCAGACGAGGATGAAGACTCTGACGAGGCCGGACCAGACGAGGATGAAGACTCTGACGAGGCCGGACCAGGCGTCGGCGAAGACTCTGATGAGGCCGGACCAGACGAGGATGAAGACTCTGACGAGGCCGGACCAGGCGTCGGTGATGACTCTGACGAGGCCGGACCAGGCATCGTGCAGGATGAAGACCCTGATGAGGCCGGACCAGGCGTCGGCGTGGGCGGAGACAAGGAGGTCGCAGCTGGCGTGGATGAAGACACGGCTGCTGTGAATGTGGATGAGGCTGCTGGTGGAGCAGCTGGTGGCTGAACGGGCCCCTCGGACCCTCCAACGGAGACAGGAGGCTGAACGGGCCCCTCGTACCCTCCAGCGGAGACGGGAGGCTGAACGGGCCCCTCGGACCCTCCAGCGGAGACGGGAGGCTGAACGGGCCCCTTGGAACCTCCAGCGGAGACGGGCGGCTGAACGGGCTCCTCGGGCCCTCCAGCAGACGAGGCATGAGGCTGGACGGGCTCCTCGGGCCCTCCAGCTGACGTGGCATGAGGCTGGACGGGCTCCTCGGGCCCTCCAGCTGACGTGGCATGAGGCCGGACGGGCTCCTCGGGCCCTCCAGCTGAAGCAGTGGAGGACCAGTAGGTGCAGAGACTACTGGCTGAACAGAAGGCTGAGCGGGTGATGGAACAAATAACTGAGCTGAACAATGGGGAGCTGGCTGAGCTGCACAGTGAGCTAAGGACCGAGTTAACGGAAGCACAGGAAAGTGTACTATGGACTGGGCTGCTAACAGAGCTAATGACTGAGCTATAGACTGAAAAGCATGCAGTAGAGATGGCGGTGTGGGTTGTAGACCGAATTCTCCGGAGCCCTCAGTAGAAACAGGGACGGGTGCAGGCACATGCCGGACACTAGCCACTCCCACCCGAGGAGTAGGTACGGGTGCGGAGACGGGCTGTATCCTGGCTGACCTCACCCTGGGGACCGGAACAGGCACCGGCAACGGCTGGGCAACTGCCCTTCCCACCCGAGGAGCTGGTACGGGTGCAGAAAGGGACAGAGCCTCAGCCGGCCTGGAAACCAGAGCGGGGACTAACTGGGCCTCAGCCTCCCCCACCTGAGGAACTGGTACGGGTGCAGAGGTACGCTGGGCCCGAGCTGCCCCGGGAGGAGGAACACGAGCAGGAAAAGGAGCAGACCCAGAAAAAACAGTCTTAGAAATGGCAGGCTCAGGGTCAACATGTACTGGGTCGACAAAAACAGATCTATCAAAAATGAACCCACCGTCCACTTCATGTTTTGCAGTCTTAGTATTAACAGTCTTTGTTTTAACAGTTTTCGAAATCCTCGGGTTAACAGTTATAGAGGGAGCTGACTTGGGGGTGACTAAGCCGGACTTGACAAAACCTGAACTGACAGAACCTGAACTGTGTGTTTGAGACCTGGTGACATTGCTCACAGTGTTTCCTTGAAAAGCATTTACAGCCTTAGGCGAGTGCTTATTGTCTTTGATCTCTCCCCGTTCAGAGGGAGCAAAATGAAAAAACTTTTCCCAGTCTACGTTATCATCCAAAAGGGAGACTCCAACCGTGTCTGGGGTGAGTTTATTGTCCTTTTCAGTTATGGCTTCAGGTGGGATGTGTGAAAGGCAGTCATCATAACTCACCACCGGGAGTTGCTCAGCGGCGTGAGCGTCGCTTCCTCTGAGGAGAGGAAGCTGACGGGGCATACAGCTGAGCCTCTGACGTGCGGGACGGCAATGCAGGGGCTGGAGCGTGAGCATCCGAAGCAAAACGGAGCACTCCCACCCGAAGCGGCCGAGGCTTGGTTGCGAGCGGGGCAACAGGCGGAGGTTTTTGGCAACTTCGGGGACCTCCAAAAGCCAGCCGAGTTCCGCGAAATAAATGCTCATAATACGGAGCGCGCCACGACTTCCAGCGGAGCTCCTCCTCCAGCTGGGCGAGGGCTGCCTCCTGGCGCTCATACAGCTGAGAGCGGTTTGCTCTCAGGACCATGACATTGTCATGTCGAAGAGGTTAACACGTGAGGAGCGGATAGAAATTGTGTTGATATCTGGTGAACGCAGTAGCCGGGTCATTGCAGCAGATTTCAATGCAAGACACCCTACGAGACCACCCATCTCCCATGCTACAGTTAGCAAACTGCTTGCTAAGTTTCGTGAAACTGGTTCAGTGTTGGATTTGCCAAAATGTGGACGCAAGAAAACTGTCACTGATGAAGAAACATCAGCGGCTGTCCTAGCTTCATTCAACAAGAGCCCACAGCGTAGGGGCTCTTGTTTCTTCCTATTGAAAAAACAAAAGTTGTATCAAAGATGGCCGACTTCTAAATGGCCACCATGGTCACCACCCATCTTGAGGAGTTTGCCCCCTCACATATACTAATGTACCACAAACAGGACTTTAATATCACCAACCATTCCCATGTCATTACGGTGTATCCATATAAATGGCCCACCCTGTACATTAAGTTAATTGCTGATATTAAGTACAATAATATGGGTATTTCATCATGGGTATGCATCATTTCAAAAGGCTTTTGTTTCTTTCTGTCTTTTGATCATTGTATTAGGTCTAAATTCTTACCCAATCTCAGCCTGGTCTCTGTTGGGTACAAACCAAAAGGGAAACAAATAAGTATTGCTTTCAGGAGTACACTTCAGTACTGCACCAGTAACATGCCTTCGTAATCCTAATTGTCCAATAATGTACTTTATTTTCAGAAAGTGTGGTGCTGAAGATAAATCTCCTGCTACTTTGCATATTTATCAATCCATAAACTGTGCTGTTTAATTAAATGTATACATCACAAAGCATACGTGTTGTAGAAATGTTTTATTAACGTCAGCTTAAGCTTGCATCCCTTTATAACTTTGTGGATGTCAGATGAAGAAAGTAAACATCGATTTATTTACCTGCCGCTCAAGGCCGCAGATGCTATTCTTACACTCAAATTAAAGCTTAATAAAGTGTGCAAACCATCAAAGAGTCTGAATGCTTTTGTAAAAAAGTTCAATTTTTTGATTCTAAACATTTATTCTAATTATTGAGCAGAGATCAACAGGAAAACTGGCAATTTTATGAAAACACAAAAACGGCATAAAAAAGCAAACAATGGATTTAAAATTAAGCAATTAAGATGAAACTAAGTGCCGGTTCCTAGAAAACAATACCCCGAGAAAGTGCATGTATTGCTATATACAGTTTCTTTTTCTGGGGCTGAAACTACAACTGACTCATTTTAGGCATGACTCAACCTTAGTCTTCCAAAACAAACGAAGAGTGAAAACATTAGTGACCAAAGCAAAGATTTGGTAGACTGAGGGAAAAAAGAACTCAAGGTGAGCTAAGCAAAGAAAAATACCCACAGAAGCCAACAGGGATGGATGGTCATAGGGAAATCCCACTTGATAATATTCAGCCAAGTGAAGAACACTTAACATTAGTGTTTTTACAATTACAACTCGGTATAATGCCATTTTCCCCAGGATTGGATGTCCAAGCAAACTCACCCCAAGGTCAGACTGTTCAGTGCTCAGAGAAATTGCAGGGAGCCCAAATCCTGCATGTCAGACTCCACAGGCCTCAGTTAGAATGTTCAAAAGACTAAACATGTATGGATGCATTGAGCCCTGTGCAAACATGATCACATGACACTAATCAGTGCCAGTTAGGAAAATCGTAATTGATTTCCACATCTTTTATAAATCCTGGGAGAAACAAAGATAATATCACAGGACTTTGCACTTTGTTACATTCTGCTTTGGCTAATCTTTTTTGGAGTGTTTAAAGAAGTTTATATAGTTTATACATATAAGTTTACATATAAGTTTATATGGTGGTGTCTATTTCTGTAACCTTTAGATTAATTTTAAGTTGTGCCAGCTTTTCTAACTCAACCAAGCGTGGCAAAGTTTTTCTCAATATTTTTGCATTTTTGTGATTTCCTCTCTGGTCTTTAAAACACAAATGCAGACTTTGCATGCAAAGTGATGGAAATGTGTATTGGATCAGAACACTTAGTTGTGAATTTTTATTGAAGAGAAATACAACATTTGAAATCAGGTTTCAGGGGTTTTAAAAAAAACATTTCTATGCTATCAGCCACAAAACCAAATTACTATTAAAAGTCATTGTACTAGGGTGCAGGTAGAAATTTTAGGCAAATCCAGATGGATAGTGTTTGGGGTAGTGAAGCACAAGACTGAACACAAAGCACTGTTTCTAAAAGGTGCAAAGACAGGCTTTCTCATGCTAACTCAAGCTCCTCTTAATTACGTTATTCAAACTCCCTCCTGTGTGCAGAAGCATTTTCTTCACTTTTAGTCGAGCTTGCTTTTGCTCAGTTTACCTAATGTAAACTTTAAAGATAAGAATAGGGATACTTGCAGAGACGATATTCATTTGGTCAGCTGTATTGAAAAAAACCTTTAGAAAGATTTTACAATGTGAAGAAGACTGATTGCTAAGTGACTAGGAAACATCACAGGAGGGGAGTGACAGGTGCCCCGCCAAAGACACTATGCTGTCCCATCCATCGTGTGCCCCGGTCAGTCAGCTTAAAGGCCCCTTCATCAAGTTCTGTCAGTGGGACAGAACTGCTCACTGTTTGAATGCACTGCACCGAGAAAGAAGTGAATCCTCCATCCATCTGTTGTACTATTGAGCTGTTAAAGCCTGTATGACTCATACAGCACAGGAAATAACAAACAAGGAGAAAAATAATTGTCTTTAATTTAATAGACAAGATGTAAACCTGTGTCCTTGTATGGATTGGTTTCATTGGATGTAGTATAGGTGTAGTTAGCATATCAGGTTAAGGTTGAAGTTGTTAGTGAGTTTGGGTGTATGACCTGTATGAGGTGCTTACCAGAGGCCAGCAGGTCAAACAGGTGGAGGGTGAGGTGCAAGGGGTCTCCTGTGATGGTCCTAGTTTTCTTAAGATGGGAGGATCTGGTGATGGCCTACAGAGGCGGCAGAGCGCAGCCAATGATTTTTTGCAGCAGGGAGCTGAAAGAAAAGTATGTTCCCATACCGGGAGTCGAACCCGGGCCACCTGGGTGAAAACCAGGAATCCTAGCTGCTAGACCATATAAGATGTGCACATTTTGGAAGCTTCTTAAAAAAACTTCTGTCACCGAGAAATTTGGTAGCTTTCTGTAATAGATCTTGGTTGGTTTAGTTAGCAGTTGGCAGGACAAATATAACTTGATCACAACTAGGCCACAACTGTAAATCCATGGTTAAGATCAGGGCGTTATGCTCCATGACAAGCCACCATGACTGTTTGGTAAGAGGAAATGACAGCCCAAGATAGCACCTGTTAAAATCTGTTAAGTGGCCAAAATGTTACTACATCCATCCATTTACCCATCTACTCCATTCTCCTTCCACTCATCAATGAGACCCTGAGATATACAACCTCTTCTGTTTGTGAGAAAATCTCACATGTATCTTCTAACAAGACACAAAGGGCCCACCAAGTCAGTGCTTTGTGGATAAGGCAGCAGTTAGAAGCCTTAATGTTCTGATCCCTGCCTGTTGTCTTTTCCATTGCATTAAGGCAGGCCCTGTAGGGTTTTTGTGGGGGAAATGCAAGGCAACCAGTTACTCTTGGACTGGCAGAACATAATAAGCCAGCAGACCATCAGGAGCAACACAATAACTGCTACATGTGCGATTTAAACAAACTTGTTACTTCCATTCTCAATGAGTAAATCAAGTCTCAAAGGTTGGAGGCATATTTCCGAATCCTTCACAAGTCCCAGTGTATTTTTTTGTGTTGTAATTTCTTTAGAACCCACTTGGGTAACACCTGTCCTCTAATCTCCTCCCTAATTGTTAGAAACACGCAGAGCTTCATCTTGCAACTCATTTGGGAGACATTTTCGGAGAATTACTTGTGTGGGATGTTGTAACGCAATTATATCTCAGCACGCAATGCTGCTCAGGGCTGCTGGAACAACATTAGATTTGATGGATACAGCTATTGAACCCATTTTCATGATTGTCATGTGGCAGTCAGTAACAGCCAACAAATATCCTCCCACGTATTTCTGTGTCCCAAAAGGAAGCTATTACATTCACTTTACACTTTCTGTATTATAAGTGACAGACCATTTTAATAAGGTAAATAAAGCAGAAAACTACCATGATAAATATTTGTATGCCTTCTGCTGTGTTATAATGAAAACAATAAATCAGATGAACAAAACCTCATCTCCTGTATCTTAATAAACTAAATTGACACTAATTATCAAGTGTGATTTAATGACTCCTTGCTCTTTGACAACTTTCAGTTTTTACTGCAACTATTAAAATTACCTCAAATTATCATCTCACACTCATTCACATTTTGCTTGCAGCTACAATATTTTATGTTGTTAGTCCTGTTTTTATTGCATTTTTAACTGCTTTTTTAATATTATTGAATTTGTTTATATATTTACAATTATGTCCGGAGGGATGCTTGTTTTTTTAAATGGAGCTATTCTATAGATATTTGAACTTCCCCTTGATGATAAATAAAGCATCTATCTGTCTGTCAGTTCTCCTATAGCTGCTAATATTTTCATAGGCAGCTCTCAAAATTTTCACCAAGAGTTTGATGACAAGTTATTCCACATTGTCTGTGTTTATGGAAGAGCAGTTCAAGACAGCTGTTTTGCAAACTCAGTGCTTTCCTCAGGCACTATGGGAGGTTTGTCCACAGAGGCTGAGATGTTTGCATGTACTCACAGGTCCTTTTTGAAGTTCTGATTCCCATGCACCCATGCACACACACACACACACGCACACACACACACGCACGCACGCACACACACACACGCACGCACGCACGCATGCACACACACACTGTCTCTCTTTTTAGGGTCACATTCAAACACATAAAAGGCTGATATCATTATAATTGATTTGAGTGGTTTGGTGAGTAGGGTTTTCTGGCACTATTACTATCCCTGCTCAAGCCATCATTTTTTGTTTCATGTACAACAGAGCTGGAACCACAGAACATAACAAAGAATAAAACTATTTCACAGTCTTCTCTTTGTTACCAAATCCCAATGAAAAAAATCCAAATGACTCCCATTAATAGCACTGTGTTTTTATCCAAAGCTCCCTTCTGTTGTACAAAGACAGAATATCCAGACAGTGAAGTAGAGGAAAAAGCTCTTATCTAAGCACTGTAATAGAGATTTAGAGCTTTAAAACATTTAGGAAATGTCTACATTAACATGTTGTACACACTAGGACCGTGTGTGTCCAGTGAATACTACTTCAGTGGGCAGATCTTTCTAGGACTGGATTGGACCCAGTTTGTTTCAGAACTGCCTTAATTCCTGGTCACATCGATTTAATGAGGTCCTCAGAGATTTTGATCCATATTGGCATGATAGTATCACAGAGTTACTGAGAATTTGTCAGCTGATGTGAATCCTACAACTTCCCAAGACATTTTAGCGGATGTGGTGCCTGTGGAGGCCATTTGAACTTTTGAGTGCAGATATGAAGCCAGGGTTATAGAAATACAAAGATCCACTGCTAACTTCAGAAATGTTATTATGAGAAAAAAAATAATTAGAAGGTAATTCCATTGCACTTTCAGTAAACCTTCTTCAGAACATGAAGCTGTAAATGTCATTTCAACTTGCACACTGTCAGGAAAAAAAAAATAATAATAACTTATTAATTTTCTATCCACATTTGGTGATATATCCTACAACAAGGATATAACACAGCTTTTTTCCTAAAAATACAAATTTAGGAAAAAACCTGCTAATATAGCAAACTAATTTCAATTTCCTTTTTTTCTAATTCAAAACGTTTAGCAAATTGCTCTTTATGTTTTAACATTTGCTGAACTTTAGATAATGCCTGTCCCAAGCCCAGATAAAATGAGGGTTGCATCAGGAAGGACATCCAGCCTAAATTCTTTTCCAATTCAAATGTTCAGATCATGAATGACTGAGATTTCCATGTCAGATCACTTTGGCCCCATGCTATCAACAACTGCCTCTGTTGATCAGCAGGGTGCCAGTGGAAACTGTGCTACTGTTGTCCAAGAGAGGAAAGGGAGAGGAAACGGGGAAAGCATGTTAGGAGGCAGTGGGAGAGAAGGAAAAGCAGGACAATGAAGGTGAGAGTAGGAACTAAATGTTGGGACTGTAATTGGTAAAAGAAGAGAGGTATCTGATATGATGGAGAGAAGGAAGGTAGATATATTATGTGTCAGGTGGAAGGGATGCAGGCGAGGAGCATGGGAGGAAGATTCAAGGTGGTCTACCATGGTGTATATAAAAAGAGAGATGGAGTTGGGGTAATCTTGAAAGAAACATTTGTGAACAGTGTTGTGGAGGTGAAGAAAGAAACTGGAAATCGAAGAGGTGATGTTGAATGTTATTATTGTGTATGCCTCAAAGATTGGATGCCAGTAAGACGATATAAAGTAATTCTAAAGTAAACTGGATGAACTGGAGACATGAATACCAGGAGGGTAGGCTTAAAACAAAGACAGTGGTGTCAAATGCTAAGTAAAAAGCTTATAGTGACCTGCATGTGAGGTTGGATACCAAGGAAGGAGAAAAGGAATTCTATCGATTAGCTAGGTAAGAATGAGTTGGAAAGGATGCAGCAGGCTAGGGTGATTACGGATAGAGGTAGAAATGTATTAACTAATGAAGAGAATGTTTTGAGATGATAGGAGTAGTTTGAGGAGCTCATGAAGAAAATGACAGCGAGAGGAGGATGGGTGGAATACAGTTAGTGAATCAGGAATTGCAGAGGATTAGTAAGGAGGATGTAATGGTAGTTGTGAAGAGCATGCAGAGTGGAAAGCCATAACTGTGAGGGTATGGAGATGTCTAGGAGAGAGGACAATGGACATTTTAGCCAGATTGCTAAACACACTCTTGGAGAGTAAAACAGTGCCTGAGGAATGGAAGAGTGTACTCCTAACAGTTTTTTCAGTAACAAGTACAAATCCATCTATCTATCCATTCTCGTCTACTTATCCTTGTCAAAGTCGCGGGAGGCTGGACCTATCCCAGCTACCTTAGGACGACAGGCAGCGTACACCCTGGACAGGTTGCCAGTCTGTCACAGAGACAGACAACCGTTTGCAATCACATTCAAAGCTATGGGCAATTTAGAATGACCAGTTAACCTAACCCTACTAACTCCATGTGTTTTTACTGTGGGAGGGAGCCGGAATACCTGGAGAGAACCCATGCAAACACAGGGAGAACATGCAAATTCCACCAAGAAAGGCTCCAGCCAGGTAGCGGGATCAAACAAACGGGCATTGCCGCCCTGGGGAAAGCAAAGCATATGTTGGATCAGAAAGCACTGCACATTTTATATTGTGCTTTACTACTGCCATATATGAGCTACTGTGTAGAGGTCTGGGGAAACACATACAAAAGTAACACACAAACAATAACTATAATACAGAAAAGGGCCATTAGATTAATAAATAATGTGGGGTACAGGGACCATACAAATACACTCTTTGTCAAAATGCAAGCTATTAAATTCCAAGACTTGGTGAAGCTTAAATCAGCGCAAATAATGTATAAAGTAAGAAATAAATTGCTTCCAAAAGAAATCTGTAAATTGTTCATAGAAAGAGAAGGTGGGTATGACTTAAGAGGGAAATGGAATTTAAAAATACAAAGTGCTAGAACAACTTTAAGAACTATGTCTATCTCAATTGCAGGAGTTAAATTATGGAACAGTCTAACAGAAGAAATAAAAGACAGTAAAAACATAAAACAGTTTAAAGTAAAATATAAAAACCTAATTTTAAATAAGTATAAGAATGAAGACAATGGGGTTAACCCAGAATGGTAATGTTGCTGGTAATGGTGTTGTGGTTCTTTTTTGGGTTTTTTTTTGTTTTGGTTTGTTTGTTTTTCCATAACTTGTGTATCTGCAAATATACACATTATGTATTTTACATATTAAAGAAACTATACTGTGGTGGGGCTTGCTAATTTCTTGTTTTTGATTTATGTATGTTTTGTTTTGTTTTGCTTTACTTTTGTTTCATATGTTGTTTGTTTAATTTAAGACTAAAAATAAATAAATAAATGAATGAGAGGTAAAACTTGAGGGTGTAGGGACAAATAAACAAATTTCCCACGTGTGGGACTAATAAAGGTTATCTTATCTTATAAGTAAATACTTCTGCCTACTCCTTTTCAAACAAATAATGGAATGATATTTTGTAATGATTGTGAAGGCACATGTTTGAAATGTTTGAAATAAAAATGAACTGAACTGAACTGAACTGAAACTCAGGACTGTGAGGCAACAATACTAATCACCATATACTGAAATATAGTTAATTCTAAAGTTTTATAGCACAAAACTATTTTTTAGAGTGACATGACAACTAACATATAAAAGTATTATTACCTAGAGAAACTGAAAAAAAATCCTAGAAGTATGATGGAGCAGTTTTGTTGTGAACATTACACATTAGATTTCCAAATATATAATCCGCTATCACTGAAATATTTAACCATGTTCATCTACAGAAGTCATTAACTCCAACAAAATGAGCAGTATAAATACACTGAACTGTGGATTGAGAGTCTGCATTACACTCATCAAGTCTCTGACACTGCAATGAATATTGCATTTAAAGACTTTGCTATATGATGTCAAGTTTGGACGGAATGCTGTGAGTTTTGATATGCAGGAAATGCAGTCCTCTTAATTAAATACAGTCATATTGGTTGGACTTTACTAGTTGAGATGTAGTTAATGACAAAATAGCTGAATTTATCAGTGAGCAATGTGTCAAGGACGTCCAAGGTAGCCAAAGACTTCAGCCAGAATACCCAAGTCATACACAGATAGAAGCGCTTCATGATTATTGTACTACAAAACTCTCAAATTAGTCCATTTTGAGCATAAGTCACACAGGTTTGTCCTAACTTTGTTCTGTTTTTATATGGTTTTATAATGGTTACTTGCTCCCATTAAAAGAGAAAAATCCGTGACATGTGCAAACCAACCAGTAATGCCAACCTCCTCCAGGATGTTAAGAGAGATGGAGGCAGATGTCCTGCTGTGGCAATCCAGAAAGAGATCAGCAAAAAGAAGAAGAAAGTATATTTCAAAGTATAAAAAGGTCAACACTTCTGCTACCAAAGGCAGCTTATTTTCTTTCAGTTTTCAATGCATTTTCAGAAGACAAAATGAGGAGGCATGTCTGCATAAGGGCTTTGTGAAAGGACGAGAGAAACGTACAACTTGTTTCACAGAAACTAAAAACAGGGAAAGTTGTGTAAAACTCTCTAACAGATTTTTTTGTCTCTGTTGTTTTAAGAAAAATTTGGTTTTCAAGGTTCAGCACTCAAAATGAAGCAAATTTTTTAATAGCTTTTTTTATAGTGATAAACACGCGATATGCTGTGCGTGGAAAGTCATTTTCCCCCCTTTCCCCGTAAAAGCAAAGATTATGAGGCGCTTTGAGCTGCAACTATAAAGCTTTCATGAATTGGTTAAATTGTGTTTTATGTTTCACAAAGAGCAGTAAAATTGGAATGTGTTTATTAGCAAATGTCCCAGATTGTTGCTACAAATTCCCTTAACAACCTACAATTGGAAATGAAGGCTACACAGAGCAGCAGCTTCTCTGCACTGTGCAGCTGCCAGTAGCGGCTGACTCCCAACAGTCCTGCCAACTGCTGTTTGTCCCCTCTCTCTGGCAGACACATCTTTTTAAGGCCTCTTGTGACTACAGCCTTTGAATGCAGGACTGGCTGTGGGATACGCTGAAATGAAAAGATAAACACTACACACATTAAAATGTCACAAAAATTATTTCCTGCTTTTTCATATTTTGAAAGGCTTGTTACTTTCATGTGTGGAGTGTTATTTTTATACAGAACAGCATTTTAGTTCATTCTTGAAAAATGTCTCTTTTGCTCATAAAAACAAGCCGGCCTTTTTTGCTGGACTTGTTGCATTTTGATCAATACCATCGTTATGTCTTTGATCACTGAGCAAGTCTGCATTTAAGTGATTTCATAGATATTGCCAGCGGGTGGATCTGAACTCTGAGAGAACATATGGAGTCAATTAGGCAGAGTTTGCTTCTGGATGAGGTTCAACTGATCCACAATGGGGACCTGCAGAATAGGTGGTCTCAGGCCATTTGGCAAGTCAATTGTGGGCAGCCGGCGAGTTAGTGACATGAAAGTATCAGGTGTTAGCCAGCAAATGATCCAGGAAAGGTGAGGCTGGGATAGCATATTGGTTGCCTTGGTCTGGGGAGAGGAGGGTAACCATGCGTGATGCACTGTTCTTTGTACACACTCTATACGCTTTCTCAATGGTCCATTTAAAAATCCCAATATTGTGCTTACCAGATTTATTCTGGGAAAATATCAGTGTTGCTTTAGTTATTTGCAATCATCCATTTATTTAATGCAGAAAATGCAAAATATTGCTATTAATATACAAATGAAATGACCTCAGCAGGATGCCATGTGATTCACGTTTTTTATTTGAACAGCAAAGGCTGAAATAATAAAGACAGGACATTTGATGGTCTTGCTTGTGATGGTGTAGGTGTTAGTAGATGGCTCAATATGACCAAAGCCCACTTCCAACAAATAATGTATGCAGTTTAATTATCTAACGAGTTAAGTCTAAATAACATAAATTTTCAACTTGTAATGAGAGATGAAAGAAAGGCTAAGGGTAAAACTCTTTCAAGACAAGCGGGGAGAAGAAGTTATGACACGCAAAGTGTTAAAAACATTGAAAGGTGTCGACTGCAGCCACTGTCTGTGATTTTCACATCATGGTTTAAGATCTTTTAAGTCTTTTTTTTGTGCTTCTCTCATTCCCGGTGAAATCTGCTGTCAAGCAGTCAGCATTCAGCAGATGTATACGTCATCCAGTTCCAACAACACACTTTTAGGATCTAGGAGAACTGGAGGGGAATGTGTCTCCGGTGGGTAACCCCTCCCAACTGAACCGAATGGATACAAAATGGATATGCAGTGATACACATTTGCAGGACCATAAATTACCCTTAAGACAGAGAAACAAATAACAACTCAAGCTCACACACACACACACACACACCTGTGGCTGTTTAAGAATTACCAATTAATCTAACATGCATGTCTTTGGACTGAAGGAGACAGCCAGAGTACCTAGGAAGAACCCACAAAGGCACAGGGAAACCATCCAAACTCTACATAGAAAGTCTCCAGCATAAACAAGCTAAGTATAGCTATATAATGTAACCTGAAACAACCTAGTCGCTAAATAAATGTGAGGTTAGCGCATTAAAAAAAACTGTATTAGCCTTAAAAACCTAATTTTACACATTATTAAAACTGTGTTCACTTTCTTTCTGCTTGTAATTTAAATGCATAATTCTTATCTTCAACAAATACAAAATTTGTCTGCATAACAAGTTAATGTTTGTTGTCCCTTGTCTGGTTAGTATTTAAAAATAGCATTTAGTGGTATTATACTCATTTTTCTTTTCTCAATACCTTCATCATATCCATCCATCCATGGGTTTTGGGGGCAGCAGCCTAAGCAGAGAAGCACAGTCCTCCCTCTCCCTAGCCACTTCCTTCAGCAGTTCATAATAACTGATTACTAATATTACTTAAAACAAACAAAATCTTGGACACATATAAGTTCTTGGATCTTTATTGACCTAAAGTCTGGTTGAAAAGCCAAACTGCACAGTCCTGTTTGTAAATACTATGGCCTTCATTTGAAGTGTTTATACTTAAACATCCTTTTAGTTTATGACTATTCTGATGTTGAGAGTTGGATCTTTGCTTTCATCACATAAAGGGATTCAGAACCACAGTTTATAGTTGCCAGCAAAGCTACCTTTCAGAAAAATGAAACCGGGGTTTGAGCTTTTCAAATATTCACTTTGGTCTGCAGGGTGAAGTCACTAGCTGTCTCCATGTTGTGTAAATTCGGACATCAGAGTGGAAAATGGGCAAGGATTAAAAAAATAAAAAATAAAAACAGCTGCACAGCAGAATCAAGGGGTGTCAAAGCAATGTGAAAAAAGCAGGACGGTCTTGTATGTTGAACACCATGAAAAATAATGGTGATAATCCTCTGGAGGAGTATGATTCTTCTATAAACACGTAATCTTTGCAAACTTTGGATCCTGGCATTTATGTCGATTTTACTTTTATGTTGTTTTCCAAACGCAGTTTCCCCACACAGCAGGATGATGTGCTATACCACACTCCAGGCACTAAAACAACACGCCAGCATGTCAGAGCTAATGTGGTTAAATAATAAAATGAGTATAAAAAGAACATCACAGGCGGGTTGTCAGATGATACAATCACATGACTCAAAACCAAAAGGCAAGTGTGTGGGGCTTGTTCACCTTTTCTGTCACTCTTCACTTGGGTTAAAGGATTAAAAGTACTTATACGTTGATTTGAGTGATAAAAAACTTCTAGCTGCTAGTGTTAGCAATTTGTCTTTGTATACTGTTGATGTCATATTATGAGCATTTATTAGAATCAGAATCAGAATCAGAATACTTTATTGATCCCTGGGGGAAATTATTTTTTGTTACAGTGCTCCATTTTAAACCAACATTAAGACAAGACAGACAATACACTAACTAAGAATAGTACAATATATACATATATATACATACATACATACATAAGTCACTCATAAATAAATATTTGGAAAAGAAACATGTGTAGTTGTAGCAGCAAACAGTGTGTTAAGTGGATGCGTTGTACAGGGAGATGGCCACAGGCAGGAATGATTTCCTGTGTCGTTCAGTGGTGCTTTTCGGTAATCTCAGTCTCTCACTGAACGTGCTCCTGTGACTGACCAACATGTCATGGAGTGGGTGGGAGGTGTTATCCAACATTGTCTTTATCTTGGACAGCATCCGCCTCTCCGACACCACCTTGAGGGAGTCCAGCTCCATCCCCACAACATTGCTGGCCTTACGGATTAGTTTATTAAGTCTGTTGGCATTAGAGGTACTTTCTTCCTTTTGTGCAATGAAAAGCACAGTAATCATTATATTTACACTCATAGAAAGTATTGTAGACTACTGTATTGTTTTTCTCCCATATCCGCATAAACTGAAGTTAACTCATATTAACAATATGCTCATCAAAAAATATTATGATTTTTCTATTTATATTTAGTGTGATTATGTTACAGAATATAGTACTAAATTAGGTGTTGCAGACAATTCTAATGTGATTGCAATAAGATATTTCTCTATATATCACAAGAAACAAAGATATGATATATTACCATATGGATATTTTGTCCCACCCCTGTCTAGAACTGTGACCTATTAAATGGGCTTATAGAGTTATCTCGCTCATGGAGAATACAGCATGTGAATAATGTCCTACATTCAACAAACACATTTGACTTTTAGTGAGAGCTGGCATTTTACAAGCAGACCTATGAAGAAAATAACTAAAAAAAAAAAAAAAAATTCAGTGTCTTGTGCAACAAAATTGCTTTCTCTTTATTTTAGGGTTGACATTTTTGTCCTCATGCATCATTTATATGCCCCGCAGAAAAAAAGGACGATGAAAAAGGAGAAGGGGGGTGAAACTGTAAAATACCCTGTTTGGATTAAAGTTTCTGTTTTAGTGTGCCGATATGGATTGTCTGACTATAGCTGAGTAAATTTGTATGTGACGTATTTGTACAACGTAAGGGAATTTGGGTTGCATCTGAGACGCATCACACATGAATGGAAACAGTAGGGCGTTCCAGGCAGTTTTGCAGGTCTGGGGGATAATTCTTCTTTTCAGCTGCTTCCTATTTATTTCATAGTTGCAGCACTGTCATTTCACCCTGGTCAAGATGAAAAGCATCGTTGTGTAAAGAAATTGAAATGAAAATCCTTCTGGACCCAGCAGGATGGGGGGTCGGGGTTGTATTATCTATGACTCAATGGCACTTCTCTGGGATAAGATCTAATTCGGGGAGGAAAATTTCTTTATATGGCCACCTGCTGTTGTCAGCTTTGTCCCAGGATCACAAGTTATTCTGGGTGACCGGTCTCAGGACATGGCAAGAGGAATGCACTCAGCTTCCCGCTGACATTTAGATCTCCTTATTTTCTCTTTCATTCAGCCTGGAGAAAGATTGAGGGTGTGAGAGGGGGCTGTGAAGAGAGGGAGGCTGGGGGTCCTGGACGAGGAGTGTGAGGGGCAGAAGGGGCGGGATTGGATAGGACTGCAGCACCACAAACACTTCAGCAACAACATGAATGCCAAGGCAGGCCACCTCAACCAGTCCACAACTACTGCTTTAAAAACAAAAAATTTCCTCTCAGATGCCAAGTATCCACAGTAGTGGATTATTCATTCAAAAATCAGGAAAATCTTTCTCAATAGGATGTCTTTGCAAAGAGCTGCAAAGACAGATCTCTTCGAAATACACCTTTTGTTCCCCTCAAATTAAATCTGCTGCTCTGGGGCACATAATTAATGGCCAGGTGTATGTATGTCTCTCCTTTTTCCCTTAACTACTTGGAAACTTTATTGCTGCCATTTGTCTTTCCCATGCACTACAAAACAGGCGCCCTGAAAAGTTTGTCCTCATAGTTAATTATGCTGATGTAGTTGATAGATATGATATTACTGAGTGACAAACAATGTCAATATACTATATATAAACCAAACTACTGCTAGGTAGAAAAGAATACCAGCTGATTCCAGCCATAAACAATTACTAGCCAGTAACACTTCTCAGACTCCTAGTAAATGCATCTATGATATAAATTTAAAGAATTCTCAAGATTTTCAGAAAATTTAACCTCTGGTCATTGAGATTTAAACTCATCTGAGATTTTTAGTACTTTCACCTATGGGATGTATTTCAAAATCCTACCTCAACTCATTCTAAAGATCTTTAGAATACTTGACCTCTGCCCTTGAGGTCAAAGTATCTGAGAATGGAACTCATCTGAGACTTTTACTAGAAGCACCTACAGTATGAATTTGGACATGCTACATGGCTCGTTCTCAAGTTATTGCATTCACAAGATATTCAAAAGACTTGACCTCTGACATTGAATTTGAGGTCAAGGTCACTGAAATTGAAACTTGTCTGAGATCTTATGCAGATGCACATATGGTATATGCACATATGCTGGTTGCGCAACACAAGACACAGAATTGTTAAACTGGGCAATATGTGAACCGATGTATACCAAATGATCAAGCTCATCATTCTCTCTCTCTCTCAAGGTCCATTTAGTACCAACAAAACACAAAATGCTAAAAGTTAATTTAGAAGTTAGATGTTTGAAGAACTAACCTTATGCTGTCATAACCAATGAGTCAGGCCGGACTAAACCACAATACTTGCGATCCGATTCAGTTTATTTACAGTGCTTGTGAAAAGTAACTATTTACAAAATATTGATGAAGGAACAAATCCAGTCTCTATTTACAAGGTCCTTTGGAGTAAAAGTCCATTATTGAGTTCTGTGCTTCAATACCACACGAACAGGAACAGAATCTCCTCCATCATGCTGTCGTACATAGATTGCTCTCACTAGGGAAATGATGCAGCTTCTGCACAGAAGAGATGAAAGCTAAGTAATCTGTAAGGTAGACAGGCAACGGACTTACTAATTAGAGCTGGTCTCACTAACATGTACTGTAAGAAAAGTCCTAATATAAAAGTATTTTACTGTGTATTTTACAGTTTTGTTCTGTTCTTCTAGAATATCATTACATAAATAGACTGTGATTTCACATTTCAAATGAAAATTAATGTAAAATCACTGTAATGCAATAAAACATGATTTCCTTGTTTTTTAAATGTATCTGTCTGTACATATGCATATTTAGATTGTTAAAATACATCCACAAATGTATCATGATTGCACAAATATTTGTCCGTTATGTGAAGGATTGAACTGTTAAATAAAAATGTAATGCTATGGAGAACTATATAACATGATTCCTATAAACTCTGTTTACATCAAATAATTATTACTATTATTTCTATTTAGGGCGATCGTGGCTCAAGAGTTGGAAGTTCGCCTTGTGATCAGAAGGTTTCCGGTTCGAGCCCCGGCTCGGACACTCTCGGTCGTTGTGTCCTGTGACCTACTGGCCAGATGGTGCGATATGGCAGCCTCGCCTCTGTCAGTCTGTCCCAGGGCATACAATCCATTATTATTTAAACCAACTGTTAACTGTATATTTCTGTACATTTAAATATTATTATTCATATTGCCACATTCATTGACCTTGTTTACAGGTAATTTCATTGTTTGATCACGTTAAAATGTTCCTAATTTAATGTTTAAAAGCCCTTGAAAAAGGCAAAATCCCATGTAAAATTACGGCAACAAACTGTATTGTCATTACTGAAAATAACCGTATTTTTATGGGAAAGTTATTTTCTGTTATTTCATGGTATTATTTTGGCGTCCCAGCTGCGGTTTTTATTACGGTTTTTCTAGGATTTTTTTTTTTTAACAGTGTGGTTATTTCAACACTCAGGCAAAGAATGAAGGCTCTCTCCCACTATAGGTAGCGGCAATTTGATCAGCATGGTGAAGGTGCATACTTTTAAAGATTTAACTGACATATGAAAGTCAGTTGTGGCAATAGGTGGAAAAGGTACAGACACTAGTGTTAAAAATACTCTAGTAAAAGTTGAAGTACAACTTCTTTACTCAAGCCTTTTTTTTTTAAACTTAAGGCGCTGAAAGGTACTCAAAGTAAGAAAGTTAAAAGTAGCTGTTTGGAGAACATTTCAATTCAGTTCAATTCAATTATTTGTATAGTAATTATATGAAATGACCTGCCACATCATGTTACTCCCTTTATCCTCGCTCATCTTCTGTAGAGCTACAGCTAAATGCTAAAGTATTGCGGTGGAAACTTATGGACACCTGTAGTCGTTCTCCCCAAAAATAAATAAATAAAATAAAGACAAAGGCCCACTTTAAGGCCTGACTATGACACAGCTTGTCTCTTTCATGTCTTTTTTTTTTTATCACATCCTCTGATGATTAATACATTCACAGGACTGCATTTCATGTGTTACTCTTCAGGCTCAAATCGGTATATGTACTTTGTTGCTACCCACCTCTGCTTGTGGCCAATACAATTTTGTCATACGTGTAAATACACCTACGCTGAGGCCCCCAAATGTGTAAAGTATGGACATACTCACATGGATGACACAACTGCAGTGTGCAGTAGAACACAAAATAACAGAAACAACTGAATCAGGATCAAAATCTTTGCAGCTCTGACCATAAGAGTACTCTCTGAGCCAGTTCTGTCCAATTGTTAGGGTTTGCGCTTTAATATTTCTACACTAAGCTCTTTGTGGTGACTATTATTCTGAATTGGTAAACTAAACTGCACTCCAGTTACAGTTACTAGTTACTCATTTCAAAATATCCAGCTCATACCTGCAACAGCATGGCAGTTC
Organism: Mchenga conophoros; assembly: GCF_057382185.1. Classification (NCBI taxonomy): domain Eukaryota; kingdom Metazoa; phylum Chordata; class Actinopteri; order Cichliformes; family Cichlidae; genus Mchenga; species Mchenga conophoros. The sequence continues at coordinate 31,934,191 of NC_140540.1, forward strand.
AGATTTGGTTGAACCATTTATGCATTAATCCTCCTCAAAGCTATTGCCAGTTGTCTGTCACTAACTGATATTGAAGCCTCTTGTTCACTTTGTCAATATTAAAGCGATGCAGGAGGACGCTAACAAAATGGGACTGTATTACATGGTGGGATGAGAATGCATTACTGACAATCACAGTTGCCCCGATTTCTCAATCACTGTGTTTCTCACTCCTCTTTTTCGCTCTGCAGTCTTAGTTCACCTTCTCCTTGTCCTAGCCTGTCTTTTTGTCTAATATTACAATATTCATTGCTCTCAAGCTCTGACTGGTGAGTAAACTCATTCTTGAAAAGTGTTTTCACATGTGTCAGTTTGGAAAGGCAGTGGGGAAATACTGAGAACATAGTTTTACTTGGAGAATATTATAAAATGTCAAAGAGAGTGTTAAGCACTAATTTGTGTTTACATTTTTCAGGAACAGCGCATCATAAAATTACAGACAGATTATAAAGCACAGAACGTACAGTTTGGTGCGCTTGGTAAATGCATTGTTACAAGCAGAAATTTCAGATAGTGAACTCAATGTTTGTGTTTAAGCACTTAGAAAATTACTGGAAAGAAGAAGAGGGAGAAGAACAAAAGAAAAATTGGAAACAGAGATCAACCAATGAGGGGATCTTTGTTGTGTATCAGACTGTAAACATGTTTTTATAGGCTGTGAAGTAATATGTGGTCTGTCTGGGTATTATATGGGAAATTACTCTCTTTTTGAGCCAGCCCCTTTGTGTTGGCTTAATTTTTCAGTCCCTGAGCTTGTTGCATGTGTTACCCACACATAGCAGACTTCAAGTCATACTTTCCATATTGCCTATAGCTCAGGACAGTATCATGCATATTATACAAATAAACTACTGTATGTATTTCCAGGTAATTATCACATTTTGAGTTTGCTTTAATATGTTGTTAACATGGAATTAAATAGAAACAGGCAGTTTTGCATGTTGCAGTCCTAATCCTGATTATTATACAAACTGTCACACATGCTCAGGTAATACGCTACAACATAAGCATATTATTTATACTGCTGCCTTCACACAATGATGAATTCTGAGGACATAAGCTAAGATTAATGCCAGCATTTTAATGCACTGACATGCACTATCATGCAGTATTACTATATTATTATGAGTTTATTACCACAAGTCAGCATATAAAGTTCCTTATGCAGAGGTGTTAGTATTTTATTGTTGCCAGGTTATCATATTGTTGCCAAAACATAAATATAGTGCTGGTTGTACCATAACCATAACATTGCACCTGTAAATGAAACTCTAGCTGAGGAATACTGACTGCTGTTATGAAGCAAAGCAGCACATTTGCTGCTAGGTTCACACAATACTTTATGTATAATTCAGTAAACTGCAGTAAACAGAAAAACTGAAATTTACATCACTTTTGTATAATGTACTGTAGAAATAAAACAAACCGATTTTATCCAACCATCTCCTCAGTTTTCTGCATTTCTTCTGCATGTGATGACTGTGTGTCATTTGTCCAACATTGAAGAGAAGTAGCACACTACATCATGAACACAGACATGGTTAAAACCACATATTCAAGTACTTGAGTACTTGGTCATTGTATGGATGACCTTTGTGCTAAAATGCTCTAATGTGCACACATCACATAATGTTGTGAATGTTGTGAAGAACTCCATATACTGTTTTGAGATATGATGATGTCATCTTAGACTGACAGTAGAAGACTCTTGTATGACCTTTGAATTGAAAAAAAAATGTTTGCATATTTATATGTAGACTTGTCAGTGATGGAGGAAGCATAGAGTTATCATTATACATCTTTAAGCATGCCTGCAGGGGAATCTTTAAATTCTAAGTTAAGAAGGTTTTGACCCTGCAGATGCACCCAGCATGTTTTATTTATAACAGTGTAACTGTATTCATATTATTATGTAGAGACAAACTGATGAAAACACAAAGTGTTTAGAGAAAATAATTTACAACTTTGTTTCAGAACTATGTTCAGTAATTAAGACTTTCATTTATTTGATCATACTTTATATCATCAGGCTGCCTTAGTGTTTTATTTATTATTTGGTCCATGGTATATTTGCTCAAACTGCTTTCACAACCCTGGACTGTTGTGATGAACTTGATTAACAAAGACAAAATAGAAAAGCAAAGAATGCTTGCATTAGCCAAAACTGATCTATGAACAAAGGCATTGTAGTAAAAACTTAGAGAGAAAAGTTTTAGAATATATATATATATATATATATATATATATATATATATATATACAAAAATATGAATGAGTAGTATTTGATTTTGAAATATAATTTTGGTGGCAAATATGGAGAAAAGGGAAGAAAGAATGAAATTAAGCAAATAATCTTTTCAAGAAACTCAATTATTGAAATTAAAACAATGAAAACATAATAAAATACAAAGAAAAAGGGGACTGGAAAAGAATAAAACTATATTTTTTCAATGAGATGTTATCGGAAAGAACACGTGATAAGATAACAGTTCAATTAAAATGGCAGAAAAGATATGAAAGGTAAGAAAAGTACCAAAGAACGGGTTGAGATGAAAAAAGGGGGCTATGAAAAGAAAAGAGAGCTGAGAAAAGAAGCAATATTAAAAAAGAAACGAGCTGGGAGAAAAGTAAAGAAAATACAAGTGACGAGGGTATAAAAAGGAACAGAAAAGACTAATAAAAAGATAAGAAATGAAAATCAAATGAGAAAAAAACAGAGTAGACAAAAGGAAATGGCATTCATGAGCAAAGAAACAGATTCAAGAGGAAAAAGAATGGATGAGATAAAATAAGAAAAAGCAAAGTGAGACTTTATTCATCCACTGATGGCACATTCACAACATTATGTTATAATTAAAAACTCAAACAGCCTCAAACAGACAACTCTCTTTCTGCCAATGTCTACGTCCTCATGCAAAACTTTGTTCCTTTCAGTATCTCCACTTTCATGGCAGGTTAGCTGGTTCTTATTTAATGCTTTTCTACTCTACTCGAGCTCTCAGAGCCCTTTCTATAACATGTCTCTGGAATAAAGAGGTGTTTCTCAGGGAATGGAAGCAGTGGCCTGCAGCCATGGTCATTAATGGGATTACCTTACCCTGTACAGTTCAGCTTTGTTATTGGATCTCCTTGGGCTTAAGGACAAGAACATCATCTAAACATTAATGAATGCAAGATGTCCAATCAGTGCTATGTTTGGTCATCTTGGGCTGCCTCATCAGCTCTCCTTCATAGATGCTGTGGCAATGAGACAGGAGAGGCCCCTCTGTGATGATCTCATGAGCAGGCATGTTCATGGCTTTTCTCACCTGAACTGCTTGCTTCAGGTCCTTACACAATATTTCTCTTTGTTTGGCTGCTGTAAAACAAATCCTTTTCTGTTATTTTCATTCTTTGCCAGTAAACATTTCCCTGTAACTTTACCTTTCTGTATTATTAATATTCTCTTAAGATTCAGTTCACAGACGTCATGACATTTTCACTTAGAAATTGCTGGTAGATGTAGCCTAACATCGTCACCACTTTAATGCAGTTTTATCCTCTGTCATTCTTTGGTTTTGGAAATCAAACATTTTTTTGGTTAGGGTTAAAACAAACCCTTTCACAAGAGTGCAGCCCTGTGCATTCACAAATTACATGTTGGAAGTGAAAGGGCAAAAAATGAGTAGTTGAAACAACTTGAAACAGGACATAAAAACCATAAGATTAGAACCAGTTCTGTTTGATTTTTATCGTACTGTCCAGCCTAAATGTAATAAGTGCATGAAGCACTTTTTCTAATTTTAGAGATTATTGTGCAAATACGAAAAAACAGTTCTACATATTTGTTTAATGTGTGCATTGAAGGACATATCCTGCTCAAAAATGACTCCAGGATTCCTCATAACACAAATAAAATTGGGTCCAGCACTGAACTCTGTGCAACTCCATAATTAATCTTAGTGTGTGAAGAGGACTTCCTCTTTATTTGAAAAATATTGAATCTATTAGATAGATATGATTCAAACCATTGAAGCACAATACTTATAGCTATGGTGTGTTGGAATCTCTGTAGTAAAATATCATGATCAACAATAGCAAACCCGGCACTAAAGTCTAGGAGGACAAGCACTGAGATGAATCCACCATCAGAAACCATTAGAGGATCAGCCGTAAACTTCACTAGTGCTAATTCTGTATTGTGATGAATTCTCACCCCAGTGCTTATGATCAGTTCATATCTAGTCTTTCAAGAATTTTAGAAATTGAAGGAAGTTTAGACATTGACCAGTAATTACCTAAGACAGCTGGGCCAAGTAATGGCTTTTTAAGTTTAATTACCTGAAAACCTGTACATTAAGATTGAAGAATTAAATAATAGTAGTCCCTATTTGAGCAGTCTTGTAGGAATGAGGTCTAATAGGCATGTTATTGGTTTGGAGGAAGTAATTACTGAAGTTAACTCTGAATGGTCAATCTGAGAGACAGTCTAAATAATTAACAGTAGTTCTGAAACTTGGTTATGAATATTTTTTCTCTAATGGTTACATGTATACTTTATTTGTGAAGAAATTTATGAATTTATTACAACTTAAGTTTAAGGGACTGCTTGGCTCAACATACTCTTTGTCATCCCCACTAGAACAGGTCAGCTACAATACCAAAAAAAACCCAAAAAACTGAAGCTTTTCTCTTTTTTTTTTTCAAATAGTGAAGAGCTCTACTTACCTGTTTTTATAGAGCAACAAACATTTTTTTCCATGCTAAACAAAGATCTTCTAAATTTGTGAGATGCTGCTGCCTCTGCAACTTAACAGGTTCTGTCCTTTCAGGCGTGTAATTGTGAGATATACCAGGGAGTCAAGCATTTCTGATTTGAGACTTTCCTTTTCAGTGGAGTTACAGTATCCAAGGTTGTACACAGTGAGGATGTAACAGTATTAACACCACTGGATGGGTTAGGAAAATGGATCCACACACACAAAAAAGGACATTTTCTGTGAATTAACAAACACTTTGTTTTAGAATTAGTCTGGGCCAGGGGTGGGGAAATCCAGGCCTCAGGGGCTGGTGTCCTGCAGGTTTTAGATATCATCCAGGGTCAACACACCTGAATCAAATTAGTTAATTGCCAGGCCTCTGGAGAACTTCAAGACATGTTGAGGAGGTTATTTAGCCATTTAACCCTTTAACACATAGTGGTCACTACAGTGGACAGCTATTCAAAGGCTGTTTTCTTGCATTTGTGTCAGTGTTGATGGTATAGTGGGCACATAAACCACTACATTGGGCACTGATGTTTCACTCCATACTCATCAGTTGTCCACCTAATTGGTTGTCTACCTAAGTGGGCATGCAAAAAACTCTTTGAAATGTACATGTTAAAAAAAATGAAGTTAATTTTTTTTTCATGCCTAAAGATGAATAAAAATACTTAAGAAAAAAATCCTGATTGAGGTTTTCATAATTCATGCATGAAAGGGTCAAATCAGCTGTGTTGCATCAAGGACACAAATTTAACATTGTGAAGTCAAGTCTCTAATTTATTAAGCTTGACTTCCAAACATTTCAAACATGCTACATTTCTGAAAAGTATCATTATTGCTAAACGAGGCCAAGGACTAATTAAACATTTGAGACATTGAAATGGGGCAGATGAAGAAGCCATGCTGTCAAGAGCTAGGCTACTGGCTATGCTAAGCTAGCAAATCTCCACAGACACCGTCTGTTAATATTATGAATATAATTTGCCGTTGATCCACAGAAAGTGTGCTTGTGCATGTGAAGCATACTCTATGAAATACGTTACATGAAAGTTTGAAAAGTTAATCAAACTACATAGATCAACCTGCAGAAAAATACCACTGTGCATAACAACAGAAACAGGAAATGATAGATGCAGTAGTGATACAAAAGCATGCCATCACCGGTGGAGCATTGCTTTTGATATGAATTTGAAAAATGTTGTGGGCTGACGTCCCTTTGATCTCTCATACTTGCTCCAGATTTTGAAGATTCCTGTAGGTAGTGAATCACTGGCGGAATATTTCATTCGTAGCCCAGATGTTTGCCTTTTCTTTTTTTTTAGCTTAGACATGAGAATAAAGGTATCTTAATTTTTATTGAAAAAAGGGACTTGGAATGTTTTTTGTCACACTATACATTACAACTTAGATGATTCAACAAGTACACCATAAATCTGGTTCTGCAAAAGATTAACCCCTGTCTTTGAAATGATATATCATATATCTCAAGCTTGTTCATCCAATAACCTTTCAGTACTACACACGCTTTTAAATCTTAATAGTTGATGTTGAGGTTTTTATGTAGTGAGAGGTTTCAAAATGTTATTATTTCATCATAAAGTGAGACTACTTTTCTACTTTATTACTGCTAAAAAAGTACTCTAAATCAGAAGCTATCTCAACCATTACCTTAAATAAGTTGACAAAAAAAAAAAGAAACACACTTGATTGTTTTGTTTCCAAAACTGAGATGAGAAGGTTAAATCAGTTGAGTTTCTTCATTATACACAGATCTGTCATATCCAAGTGACTGTAATTATCAGTTTCACACATGTAAACAGTGTTCATTACAACAGCTTTGATGAGTTAAAAACAGACACACAAAAATGGCAGTCATTCTCACATCATAAACTCAGGATTTTTTTCCCATAATTTATTTTTACCCCCCAATGACATTAATGGACCATTAGCCAGGCAAAGCATGAAAAATAGGAATACAGGAGAGGGACTCTTTCCTGAGTTTCAAAATACACTTACTGACATCTCTGGAGCTCATTTATGTTTATTTAAGTAAAATAATTGTCAAGATTTAATTTGATTAAACAAGGACGAGGAACTCATTTGTGACAACAGTTTGCCAGCCAGCCACACTGGTTCCCAGGGGATGAATTGGGATTTTTAAGGAGGGGCTGCTTTTGTTCATTGAGGTCACAGCTCACAGGTCATACTGTGGAAAGAATAAATACAAATTTCATTCTCCTCTATTGTTTTGGGGAAATGTTAGTGTTGGCTGTCTCAAATTACATTTATCTAAATAGTCAGATGCCACCATGGAAAATCTAGAATCTCTTCTGTTTTTTGTGTATTTTCTGTATTTCTGTATAATTTGGGTGAAGATGAAGAGTTCCAAGGGACAAAGAGTATCCCATATTCACATCCAGGCATGTGCAGAAGTGTGTGTGTGTGTGTGTGTGTGTGTGTGTGTGTGTGTGTGTGTGTGTGTGTGTGTGTGTTGAAGGGGGGGGCTGAGTTAGGAATCCAATGACTCACATGCAGGTTGATGAGCCAATTAAACTCTCACTACAAGAAGCTGAAGTTTCTCCTCAGCCAATTCTGTGCTCTGCATATGTGCCCAGGATACACCTCCTAGCTTAACACAATATTTAACAGTGTTCCCTGATAACACTCACCTGCCGCTTCCCTCTTGGATGCCCCAAGTGCCCTTTTTTAAATTTATTTTTATTTATAATCACAATTTTGCTAAATAAATCAATCTGGCTTGCATCAGTCACATGATAACCATTATCATACCATGATCATCCTTGACGGCAGAGCGCACTGGTTACGAGCTGAGAACGAGCTCACAAAGAGCACACGCATTCTTTGCTGCCTGGGCAGTGCGGAGCTGTAGGGGAAACACACAAATTAACTGGAAGACGCAGACTGATGCAACTGAAACCAGTAAGTAGGGTGTACAGCGTACACTATATTAGATTATCATGTGTACGTTGGTAAGTTGCCTGCTGTGTACGCCACAGAGTAACAAACGTTACCTGTCCTTTTGTTCACTGGTGCTTGGTCATTAACTGCTGGTTGACTGGGTAAGGGTGTCATGGGTCTATAACTCTGTCTCCTGTTTTAGGGAACATATTTCACCTAAAGTTACAGGACTTTTCCCTGCCTTATATTTCACTACAAACAATCTAATGTGCATATCCACATAATTATGGATTATGAAACATGATATTAAAAACAACATGCTGTATTTTAAAGACAATCAAATGTGACAAATTGCTGCTTTTACAGCAGGAAAATTATTGTTTCTGTAAAGTTTAAATATTTAATAAACTTAAATATTGGCATAAAATGTAACTGTATGTGTGTGTTTTATGTGCATAGATTTATTTTTAATTATTACTCAAATATAACACAATATAGCGCAATTGCAATGTTTTGGTTCATTAAACATTTTCTGTCATTGCACCTAATATTATGGATTAGGTGCAAGTGATTTTAAGTATGGATAATTACATAATAGATTAATGCAACAGCAAATTGTGCCTTGTTCTCAGATGGACAGTGGAGAGTGATAGATGAGATTCAGGAGGAAGAGAAGGAAAGAGTGAGTCACAGGCAGAGCCTAGTTCATTTCCAGTGTTTTTAATCTGGTGCCTTAATGGTTCCAAGCACTGTCACCAATCCTTGCATTTTATTATTATCTCATAACACTTGTTTAATCAGCTACCATCTATCCTGTGGACTTTTTAATGTCTAAAGTCTCAGATCAACACAGCCCTGCCCTCCAGCACTATCAGCAGCAGGAGCAGCAGTAACCCCTCAACAGCAACATTGTACCCATCAGGTAAAACATAGCTACGTTTGCTTTGTATTGTCCCCACCTGATGACAAAGATGCAATTCCATATTAGATTCTTGATGAATGTGGGTTGTTGTTATTCAGCCTGGATCTCTGTGCCCCTTTTTGAGCACCTGCCCCATTAAACTTCTCTGCACAGGGCTGTGCACATCTATTCACAGATACACTGTGGTTTGAGCATTCTTTCAACATTTTCTTTTCAGCAATTGAATTCACATTTACACACTGGCATTCCTGCTGATAAGTTTCAGGCTGTCATTATTGGACTGACTGTCTGTTACCTTACAAGGCAACACTGTGATGCAGTGGGTAACTCTGCCACTTCATTGGGAGACATTTATCAGTTCAAAAGCCCTGGACTGTGTGGAATTAATTTTCCCTGTGCCTCTATGGTTCCTCCATTAACTCTGATGTCTTCACGTAGTCCAAAGTCGTGCATGTTTATTTATTCGCTGACACCAACTAGCTGATCGATGGTTATTATTTGCAGTCATCTAATAAATGTTAACCTACTATTCCTCATGGTGAGAATGCTCATGGTAGTTTCTTCTTTCGCTGCTCTGAGTCTCACTGTCAGTGCTCATGCTGACAAACACATACCTTCCATGAGGTGAAGTAATATTAATCAAGTTGACAGCAACACGTGATGTTACATGTGTTACAGCGAACATTACGAGAGGAAGTGTGAGAGCGAGCATGCAGGGAAGAGAAAAGGTGACAGGGAAAGCATTGCTCAACACAGATTTGCAGTTGTGAAGTCAAAAACCACATGCAAAGGAATGCTGTAGGTGTAGTTCCAAACTGCTGACCCTTTGCTACTAGATTCCTCTATTTTATGTAACTTGTCTACTAATCCACAGTTCTACTGCTTACCAGAATGTCTTATAGACATGCGTGATATAAGAGCCTACAGGCTTATGACCCACACATACATACCTATACTTATGACCCTAAGTATAGGTAGAGAAAATCCAAAATAAATTCAGACTTGATGAATCCTTTTTCCTTAACAGCAAGAGTCTAGATTTGAATCTCCTGATCTTCAGACCAGTTTGAATGCCCTCTCGGGCCTGCCAAAGACAGCCATGCTAGGTTAAACAATTGTTCTAAATTACTGTAGGTGTGAATAAAAGGCAATAAAATATATAATAACTAAATAATGAAAAGGTCAAATGTAGTGTAGTGCTTTGAGCAGTGAATAGCACTAGAAAAGTCTATTTAAATGCCAGTCAGTTCCATAAAATCAGCCTTAAACTTCCAACTTCCACATCATGATGCTTAAATGGAAACTCTGTGGAATCTTGACTTAATAGAATAGTTTGCTATAATTAAGTCCTTTCCATTTGCTCATTTCTAAGGTATTTGTTTGCTAGCTAACATATAAGACAAGTGAAATCGAAGTGAAAGCACTGCCAACATGGTGATTGAGTAAACTGGGTCCACCAGTGTTAACACCAATTATCAGCTTCCAAATATATTCCCATCATAACAGAGGACTGAAACAAAATGGACCTCATGTGCCAGAATCCGTAACTCTGGCTTTTGACTCATATGACTGTTGAGTTTGAGGACTTGTTGGTTCCCTTCCACCTTTCCACAAAGGCTCCAGGCTATTTTTATTGAACCACAAACAGTGTGAATTCTACAAAGTATCTCCAGCAGCAGATTGAGACAGAATTTCTGCTCTGGCAGCTGTCATGGATCATGTGTGAACACAGACCGCAGACGGGCTTATGTTCTGCTTTACATGTGACAAGCTCTTTTTTTCTTCCCTCCTGTTTCTCTCTTACCTGCAGGTCTACACTGTGGAATGTCACCATTGAAAAGCAGATTCTCTTTAACTGCTTTTTATTTTAACATAACTGTTTCTTTTAAACTAAAGTGGGAGCAGTCATATAAGATGAGGGCCAATTATACAATAGCAGCTGAAAAAACAAATAGTATATCTTGAATGTGTGTACACAGAAATGCTGCCCGTGAACATGGCATATTAATAGTAATAATAATATTGCTAGAGAATGGCACTTCCTGATAAGATTGAGAAAGCTTACTTCTCAAGCTTATTATTCTCTCAAGAGAGGAGTCATGATTTACAAGGCAGCCACATGGCACATTCATGCCTACTGCAGTGAAAAAGACATGTATCATTTCTCCCAAAAGTCTTTGCAGCGTGTCGGAGGCTCTGAATAAAATATCAGCCTGCAAAGAAACTGTTGTCTGCGGCATACATTCACAGCTCCAAATCAAATAGATATTTTTTCAGTGTCCCTATGGCAATTTCTTTTCTTCATTTGAATATTACACACAGAGAGGTCTTTCTTTCCAGAAGGGAAAACATGAACAAAAAACACAAACCGGCAGGCATTTCTTAACCAGCCAGGTAATCTGTAAACAGTAGCAGGGCACTGAAAAATAGATATGCACTTGCAGTGAAAGGATGCCAATGGGAGAGTCAATCTCACACATTCCTTCCACCTGATTATGGAGTGAAGGAGACCATCAGCACAACACACAGCCTCTCCTACTCAGGTTAGCTTCTATATTAATCACCAGAGCTCCAGCCAAACCAAGTATAAGAATACAGAATCTTTTGAACTTAAGCACACGTCCCCATTTCTAGAGCCAGACTCTGATCACATCCAGCATGCCTGGCCTTTCCTCCCAAAATCAGCTTAATGCCTTTGGCTTTCTGAGATATTATTAATTAATAAAACATCAAATTGGAGCTGATTTCTATGGGTGGTTTGCATGCTTCTGTCATGCTGCATCAGCTTCTCCACGCATTGCCTTTTAATTTGTTTAGTGATGTCACCACCTTGTAATTTCACACAGTTGCCAGATAGTCAATTCTAGGGGGACTCGTGCATAGTTTGACTTTTATTGTTCAGACTTTGAGCTGCCTCCACTCCAGCATAGTCCAATAAAATGAGTCCATGCAGTGAAATTTGTAATTAGTTGGATAGTTTGTGTACAAACAAGAAAATCTGTGGCTCAGGAGGTAGAGGTCATCCACTAATTGGAAGGTTGGCGGTTCGATCCCTGGCTGCGCCAGTCTGCATGCCAAGTTATCCTTGGGCAAGATACTAAACCCCTACTGATATTCCTCCGCATTCTAGCAAGTTAGAAATATCAACAAAACATCTACCTTCGCTTTTAAGGCTCTGTAATGTCCTTCAGCCTGTCCAGTCTGCATTGCCCTAGCTGTACCTGGAACAGGCTAAAGCCTGAAAATAACAGATTCAAACATGTCACAACATTAGGGTTATAAAAAGATTCATTATGAAGCATAATCATTTTGTAGTTTTCACAAGTTTCTTTTTTAAAGTTCATTTAAATTTTTGTCCTCAATTTATTTCAGTTAGTTTGTTAAAAAGGTTCAGATTTTATTATCTTCTCTTGGGGGGATTTAATGAACATTTGAAGGCATTTATTTTACCTTTTTTTTTTTTTTTAACAAATCATTACTTAGTTTCCAGAGCGGGTGTGTTTGCTTTAGGCTAGTTTTTATTGGTTGTTAATCTTGTTTGTTTTTTAAATTCTAACATGAATGTTATTGTAGAGGTTCGGGACATCTATCATAACGCAACCACTTTGGCCATGACTGTAAATAAGCCTGCTATACTATACTACTGTAGTTCCTATTTTAGTTTGGTTGGTTTTATAAGTATTGCCTCAGTTATTTCTTTATCTTGTCAAGTTTAGTTTGAATATTTTAGGACGTCGTAGTGGTGCAGAGTTTAAGAAGGCTCTGGATTTGAACCACTGGCTGGCTGTGGGGGCCTTGGATCTTATTTAGGTTCTCTGTGGGTATTCCTGTTTTGTCCCACAATCCCAGGACCTGCCCTTTAGGGTAATTGGTGACTCTAAAATGGCAGCAGGTTGGAACATACGTTTGAACGCTGAATTGGACAAGTGTTTAAAGAGGATGGATAGCTTGTTTTTATCTAACAGCTAGTTTTAAGTTTTTGCGATATATAGCTTTAATAACTTTGTCGATGGCCTTCAGAGACAAGACAAGCAACAGTTATTCTCCCAATCACCTCATAATAGAAGTGTGTAGACATCACAATCCAATACAATTCATTAACACAAATCTGAGTTTATTTCCAGTCCCCATATGTCAATTCAATTAATGTATTACTTAACATTTTATAGACGTTTATGCAAGTACATGAAAAAGAATTTTGGTTCAGTGATTAAACTTTCTAGTGACAGCTCATCAAGTTACAGCTTATTCATTACAGTGTGCAAATGCATTTAGGGGAGGAAAGATAAACTTTTTTTTGTTTGCAGTTCAGGGCTTTTAGTACTTTTGAAGTGCAAACTTCACAGAGAATAAATTGCCTGTTATTTTAAACTCCTGTGTCCGTTTAGCTTTGGGTCAGCAAGTGTGAATACTGGAATGCTGTCTGAGCCTTGCTGGTTAGTGGTTTTGCTACTGATGATATTTGTTTGTGATTTGAAGTAAATGACCCCTTAAGAGGAAACATGAGAAACAGATTATAACTTCTCTATTTTATATGCTTTAGTGGCATATTTAAAAATACATATTATAATAGTTACTGGTGTAAATATATGCTAATTTATTTACACGAGTAAGTAAAAGTGGGCATCTTCCTTATGTATTCGCAGTCGCTCCGTGTTTCCTCCTGGATTGTGGCTCTGCAACCATAAAGTGCTGCTGTGGATCTGCAGATGTGATTTTGTGCTGTATAATTACAACTGAAATAAACTGAATTGAAATCTAAACCTATGGTCTGAAATATGAAAACATTTAATCATTTCCTTTTTATTTGAGCTAAAACGTATCTTTCATAGCTTTATTTTCATGCCTTTGTTCTTCCCTGGTTAAGTGAAAGTGTCACCAAACATCGACAACCCTTTGCTCTCAGGGATGTCCACTCTCCACTGTGTATAAACTACCTGTTTGCTCATGCTTGTTTGTTAATGCTAAATCACACTGTGACTCTGTTGCACCTGAGACTCAAGGAGATCCTGTTACCTTTCAGACAGATGATGCAACTTTAATGGCTTTGTTAGAGTTTACATTTGTGGTGCTACAGACTGGTGTGGGAGGGTGGGGGTGAAGGTGGGTCACAGCATCCAATATTTCAAAGATTTGAATGGGTCTGTGTCTGTATGTGAGTGTGAGTGTGTGTGGATGTGTATGGGGTGGGGGTAGGGGTGGCAAGGGGGTGGGGGTTGTTACAAAGCAGGCTTTAAAGTCAACAAGGCAGCTGTGTTTACACAAATGCCTTCAGGAGTGAGGGCCAGTGCTGGGCAGGGGAGTCAGGTGGGGGCTGGAGCAGGAACAACATGTGGTAATAAAGAGGCTCTGACACCCTAACTCCCAAATACAGGGAGGGAAAAAGAAAAAGAGAAAAGATGCTCTAAATTATTGTACTACTCAGCTGTCTGCATCTCCTCTGGGATCTCCTTTACCTCGATGTGTGGAATGAATAATGGCGTACAGATCTGAACAATACAGAGCTCAAATTCTACATTCACGTCTGCACTCTGGAGATCCGAACAGCTTCGGTTTTCTTTGTCCCAATAAAATAAGACCTCGTGGATAGTCTTTGTACATAAGAAGCCTAATATCTGTATCACTGTCTGTTAGCACAAGCAGCTACCACACAAAGTGTGTGGACTCTTTAACAACAAGAAACGCAGAGAGTTCCCAGAGATGGGGCTTACTTGAGTAGAAAAAAAGATTTTATTTTCACATAATATTATGTTCTTTTGGGGGCATTTAACAAACATTAAAAGGCATTTTATTTTTGCCAGTCTTTTTTTAACCAATCTGAACTGATGAGTTACTCTCAGCAGTAGTGTTTGATGCACTGCTGCTGAGACTAACTAAAGACATGCAGTTAAATGGTAGCAGTGAAAAAAGAATAATGAATAATGTTATTTTTGTGGCTGGTGTTATTGCATATGTTATATTAGACCACAGAATTAAAGCAACAGTTTAAGGCTTAAAATGTGATTGACTGGGATTTGATTTCATGAGCTCTAAGCCAACTATTGTCCTTGATGTAAATATGTAAAAATTATGTATGTTTCTGTTCTGTGTCTTGTGTACTGTTTGTTTGTATATGTGTCTTTCTTGCTGCTGTTACACCCAAATTTCCCCTTGTGGGACAATTAAAGGATTATGCTATTCTAGTCTATTCTATTCTATCAAAAACAATAAAAAAAAAAAAAAAGACTTGGCACATTTGGTACAACACAGGAATTTTAGGTTTAAATATGTGCTGTTTTATCTTTAACAAAGATTTTTATAAATTGCTCTTGTTTTAAATACAGCAGAAACAAAATAAATTGTTTTAAAAATGGGAAGGAACAAAAATATTAGTAATGGATCAGTTACATGCCAAGCACTTACATCATTATATTCAACTTATTTTTATAATTAGGCTAATTTAAAGTACAAGGTTCCCCAAGGTTCCCCAAATCCCCAAATACACTGTATATTGTAATTAGTTCCCAGAACTCAAAAAAAACTAAGGAAACTCGTTGCCTCAAAAAAATTGAGTAAAGCTTAGCTAAAAATGACTAAATTAGGACAACTTATTTATTTTGAGTAGTCTGTACAAGCTCATTTGTTCCCAGAACTCAAAAAGATTGGATCAAGTTTACTTAAGATGACCGAGTTAAGGCAACTTATTCATTTTGAGTACACCACACAACCTCATTAGTTCCTAGAATTAAAAAAAAAAACTACGTTTTTTTGAGGCAACGAGTTTCCTAAGTAAAGCTTACTTAAAATGACTGTTAGGACAACTTATTTATTGCAAGTCTGCAGTATTAAGAATAACTTGATATTTCTGACTGTACAATACTAATTGTTTACCTACTGACAAACATTTCAAGTTCAACTAAATGAAAAAACTATTTGTGGTAACCTGAATATGATTAAAAATAATTAATAACACTTTTTGTAATGATGTTAAAATCAGCCCAACTTTTATTTTCAAATGCAAAAAAGTATAAAAGCCAACATACTGGACACTGTTCTGCTGAACAACAAACAATTATATTGCCATCACTGTTATAATCTTACAAGGAAACAAAGTCTCAGCTGTAATTATTCTGAAAATAAGTTTAGGCCTACCTCAAGTTTGTTTTGTACTTACATTACTTATATCAGCGGTCCCCAGCCTTTTTTGCGCCACGAACCGGTTTGTGCCCGACAATATTTTTACAGACTGGCCTTTAAGGTGTCGCGGATAAATACAACAAAATAAAACTAGTACCGGTACCGAAAAAAAGAAGACTTATTCATAACACACGTGAAAAGACCAAGTAAAACAGAGTTAACAAAAAAAGCGATAACAAAATAACGCTAAAAACCGATAAAAACCCTGAAAACCATACATTTCACACCCGAATCTCACTCTCGCGGCCCGGTACCAAATGACTCACGGACCGGTACCGGTCCGTGGCCCAGGGGTTGGGGAAAGCTAACTTATATGATCAAAATAAAATATATTTATTGTTCTGTCACAAGTGCAGTCTCTAATTTAAACAACACATTTGTTTTGCATTCCAACATAGGAGCTGGAATGTTGTATTATTTTAAGGATGGCTTGTTTCCAGTCGAGGCATTACTGCCTAAATGACTATCATGGATCAAGGTGATCCAAATGTAAGTGCAGAAGAAAGTCTTTAACTTCCCTTAAGTACAGTGGCAGTGGATGTGGGTTGGAGATAGAATGAGCTTGAACCTGCAGGCGACCATCTTCACTGACCACACCATCTGTGACGGAGGACTCATCTCTCCTGGTGTCCTGCAAGCAAACAATCATATTTTTTGGAACATGAACTTAATTGCTTTCTTAAAACATTTTTTTCTGCCTTTGGCATAAAACAGACTCTAATTTAGACAATCTCAGGCTCCCTCCCCACCGGAGAGGTGACATTCAATGTCCCAATTGTCAGTCTGGATAGCCCTGACCACCACCCAACACACAATAATGTCATGAAAGCATCATTTTAAAAAGGGCTATGCAAACATGGCCAATAACTTTCATTCTAATGATGTGCAAAATGATTTGGGCACAAAACAAATTTTGCTGTTAGAAAACTTGCAGACTTCACTATATACAGTGTAGACCCTCTAAACTAAGTTTGGGGGATGTGATCTTTCAAGAAATGCAGACCAAACTGTTGTTGTTTGTTTACTTACACAGGATGTCTTGTAGAATTAACTGGAGTCACCAGCAACAGCATTGTGCAGTCCTATCTCAAGTCTAATAACAGAAGACAGGAAAAGATCAGTAAAGAAACAACTTCCCCAAACCAAAGCACAAATAAAACAATAAGTAAAACAGGCTGATCTAAAGTATGATTAAAGTTCAGCCTGATTAATATAAATGTCACTGACAGTTGCTAATATATTGGAAAACCAAAATACTTACAACCAGTGTTGGTCAAGTTACTTGAAAAAAGTAATCAGTTACTAATTACTGATTACTTCCCCAAAAATGTAATCCCGTTACTTTACTGATTACTTATTTTCAAAAGTAATTAATTACTTAGTTACTTAGTTACTTTTAAAAAACACGATTTACAACCTGAATAGGTGATAAAGCGATAGAGCTTTCAGCCCAATTCTACTTTTTCTGCATAATCCATCATACAAAATGTAATCAAATGGAAAAGTCCCTTTTTAAAACTTGTTTTATCAGTTTTAATCTTTTAACTTTATGCATCAAGTAAAAATTAGTTTAATATTTAAACCTATTTTCTGCACATTCCAGCACATAATTTTTTATTTTTTTTGTGTTTACACTCACTCTTTCAAATAGATGCAAGTAAAACACAGCAGAAAATAAATAAAGTCAAAGACTCAGCGGTCCTGTTGCTCTATTTTCACCTGTAAAGCAGGAGTGGCGTAGGCGGAGGTTTACCCTGGTGCAGGTGTGCCGCGGTCAATGGAAGAATCCGCGAGTTTCTCTGTGAATTTCCCATTACGTCGTTGCGCACTCGGTGCTTGCTTGGAAGTTTAGGGGTTTTTTCGCTGTAAAAATAAGTTTTCTTCCCACGCACAATGGACACTAATGTTTTTGTCACTTTTTATGGAATCAAACTCAAAGTAAGGTCAGTACTTCCACGCTTTAAACGCTGCACGCTCATACTCTCTCCCGCACTCGATATGTGATCCATTGTTGATCTGCACACAGCTGTTGTCACTAACGGCGCACTCGCTTACGTCACTGTCATGAGACATTCTCGCAAAAAAATCACGGTTTTAGTAACGCAGTAACGCAGCGTTCCTACGGGAAAGTAATGGTAATCTAATTACCGTTTTTGCAATAGTAATCCCTTACTTTACTCGTTACTTGAAAAAATGAATCAGATTACAGTAACCCCATCTCTGCTTACAATTGAGTTGATGTCTTTCTGTCCAACAGCAGGAGTGCTGGTCCCGAGCCTCAAAGACAGTAAGAAGCAAGCAGAGGGAGAAAAAATAGAAAAAACTGAAACTGATTTGATCCTTAATGGCAGTGCAATCATTGTAACATATAGTTTGCTTATGTTGTTAAATAAAGTCTAGACTTGACATTAGATATAGATGCCACAGATGTTCAAAAGCTGCCACAAAGCATGAAAAAAATGGAAGCCTCCGAAAACGTCGAAGCATTTTTGGAAATATGTGATGTCTTGATAAATCGAACAGATATTTGAACTTTACACAGCTACATTCTCGCCTGAAAATATCTTAAAAGTTTATTTTGTGACCCAGTTTTTTAGCCACGCTCCTCCGCCATTGCCGCGCTTACAAGTACACAGGCTCCGACAACCAGTGCCGACAAATGCGATCCTCCTTTTCCCCAGACTACCCTTTCTGGGTCACAAAATAACCTTTTAAGATATTTTCAGCCGAGAATGTAGCTGTGTAATGCTCAAATATCTACTTAATTTATCAAAATATCACATATTTGCAAAAGTGCTTCCACGTTTTTGGAGAGCTCTGTTATCCACCAGCGAGATAGCTGACCGGGAGGTCACAGCTTGATAGAGTCCGCGAGCACAGCTAACTCCTGGAGTATCGTTTTCCATCCCCCTGCAGTCTTTTGCTACTCAGGTTAAACATGATGTATATAGTTAGTTAGTTATGGCTATGGATTGAAAATACCCCCCACACCACATCACACTCCTAACGGCTGCACCGCCCGAAGAATTTTGTCTGGGCTCTTATCTCACTTTTTTTATTTCAAACAATCAACAGAATTATATAAGGTTTTTAAGGCTGTGGTGTTAATTTTTAAATAACATGAGCCCAGCGGCAGCAGCAACGCTAGGCTAACACTAACTAGCTAGCAAGATTATAAACCTGGTGCTAAACTAAGAGAAGCCACAAAATCAGTTTGAATGAGAGTAAATATTTATCAGGTAATGATCCACAGCAATGACAGTAATCTCTTGAGCTGAAGCTTCTCCGGGTTTGCTCAACATATTCCATAAAAATGCTGGCACCATGAACATGCGGACTGATCTCTGAGGGAGGAGGACGGTAGTGACGTGGCATTTTCAAAACACATCTTTCATCCTTCTGCACTGAGAAGCAAAACTTCCAGCTTATGTAGTTGTTCTAAGTTAAGATAACTCAAATAAATTGAGTTTATCAGTGGTTTTTGCATAAAAAGTACTGGTAACTTATTTAAATCGAGTTCTAATAACAAATTGATAAAAATTGAGTTCAGCCTATTTAATATTTTTAATTAAGCACAATATTACATGTTTACATCATAAGCAACAACTAAACTTCAAAATAGATAACATTTGATATACTTGGCCATTTCTCTCCATTTAAAATATAACTTTCTTCTCTCACCCCCGTTCTCTACGGCCTGCTGGAGCGGGGGGGCTAGAAGGAGTTGGCCGTCCGACTGCGGTCTGGAGTGTGGGGCCTCCCTGCTGCTGCGGAGTCGGGGCGGTCTGCCTCTCCCCACCGCAGGGAAAAGGGTAACACCACCTGGGTCTGGGTGCAGTTCCCCCCTCCAGGGGCAAGGGTACCTAGACCCGGTTCGTAGAGTACGCTTGGGGAGTGTGATCGTGTGTACAGCGTCTCTTTATGTCTGTCTCCACGTTGGTTGAGTGTGGAGTAAGTGCATATGAGAGCATGAGGGTGGGAATGGATGTTTGTGTCTGTGTGTGCCTGTATGTCTGTGTCTATATGTCAGGTTGGGTATCAGACGCCACCTCTCTGGGGACATCTCAGGCCCTCCAAGGTTTGGAGGCCTATCTCCACCCACCACCACTTCCCCTGCCAGTGGCGGACTCCCTCAGGTGTCGGTGCGTTGGTGGTTCTTTGTGTCTGGGGGTGGGCGTCCGGGTACACACCGGCTCACTCCTTGGCGGCCGCTTATCGGGGCCTGGAGCCTGGGGCTCGCTCGGGCCACTCCTCTCGGCCTGGGGCTCGGTCACTCAGGCACAGCTGGCTGCCGGCGGAGCTCACGGGCGCGTCACTGCAACTCCCCCTGGCTTCTGCTCCGCGGCTGCTGAGTGAGCCCTCATCTGGGACTCTCCTCAGCTCTTACTGAGACAGTGGCACGGCTGCCCCTCTGTTGGTCTTCCTTGGTCTCTTGTGTTCTGGGGGCCTCTGGATGTCTGGAGTTTTGATCTCCTCCATACCTGCTTCATGCCCTGGAGGACGGGGCTGTGGCTCCCCACACTCCCTAGCAGATCGTTACATGGAGAAACCTTTGGAATGCAAGCATGCTGATCCACACAGGTATGCACACAGGTGTACACACGGGTATTCACAGACACAAACTTCACCTTTCTTGGCTGCTGCCTCAAAGCACATTGTACGCTGTCTATCTTGCGTGCTGCACAATATCGTTTATTACTTAGTATCTACTGATATCTACTGCTAGCTAGTTTATTGTGATGGTGCCGTTTTTTTTTATTATGTTGCTCTTTGTTGTTTGCTTTCTCTTCTGTTTTTTTTCTCCATACAGGTGACCCAGGTGTTTTTTTTTTTGTTTGTTTGTTTTTTTCTTTCTCCCCCCCCCCCCCTTCTCACCGTCTCTTCTCCCCTTTGGTTTTCTTTCTCTCCCTCTCTTTCTTTCATTCTTTCTGCCTGTCCTATCCCCCAGTCATGCCTGTCCCGTTTGTAGCAACTGAAAATAAAATAAATTCATAATTATAATAATGGTCAATCAAATGGACCAATATGGCAAGGCCATGATGATCCACTTGGTAAAATAAATCCGCTTGGCATCTTTCTTGGCCTTAAGACAACAATTCTGATGGCTAAAGATCCAAACGGGACACACACAAAAAAAAAACAACTTTAAACAAATAGCTTTAATAAAACTTTAGCTAAATTTAACTAAATAGCTAATAAAGATAATAACTAATAATCTTCATATTCCATTAACTGGCATTTTAATACACTCAAGCTAAAGTACACAATTATGGCTAATTTGTTGAAACTGGGCACATGTTTAAAAACCTGTTTATCTACAAGCAGCTCCAGTTTCGACATGTTGATGGTGCTGGAGTGCTGACATTAAAGTGCTGACATTAAACAAAATAGATAGATGGCTCCCAATAAGTCTGTCACTGTTATGTGATGCAGATCTTTTATTGCATTAACTGGAAGAACAGTAAGAAATAAATAATACATTTGTGAAGCTTTTTAATGGAAGACCACCCGTGGCTTTTACTTTTATCTTTTCCAGAAACAAAGTCTTTATCTGCATGCATTGTGTAATGCTTACTTCAACAGCTGGATTAAAATCTACTATCAAAATGAGCAGTAAACATTTATTCCTGTCAAATGTTTCTAATAGGTAAGGACCACCAGAAAAACACATTAATGTGGAGAGGTTAATGAAACACCACATGAGACATGTCTTAAAAGAAAAAAAAAAACACTACATAGAATGTCTTTATCAAAACAAATGGAGCATAACACACCATAAAATTCACCGTACAAGAATTGAGAGGACCATCTGTTGTTTGAAAGATGCTGGCTGTAAAACTGTTAGCGATTTCCTTTCCTGAGAGAGACAACAAACCCAGAGAATAGCCTGCACCCTCATTAAATCACAGTTATACTTTGTCCAACTAACTACATGTACATCATGAAGAAAAGAAAAAGACTCCTGCTCTTTTTAGACACTTACATATCTGCCTGTAGTCAGGCTGTGTGTGAGACCTTTATAGCTGCAAAGAGGAGTAAAGCCTGAAACTCTGTCATGAAAAGACAGTTGACAGTTATTCAATAAGATGACAGCGAGGGGTGGTAAAGATTTTACCGGGAAGGGATTTTCACTGAGGGCAGGGCACATAAATCTGGACAAACAGGCACCCGGCCTGTTCGAGTGACACAAATCGCCGCCTCGTTAGGATCAATAAAGTAAAACACAATGCTGCAAAAGCACAAGTGCAAACTGTGAGGCTCCAGAGGATTCAATAGATTCAAAGAATGCGTGGGAATGGGGAGCTCAGGTTAGAGGAGAGCTTCAATCCCACCAACTCTGCCACAAAATTGAAAGGGAGAGAGCAATTGACCCATGAACTGGGCTGAAAGAGGAATCGCTTGTTCTCGTAATGACTGCCTTCCACATCGGCAGAGAACTGGCAGATATGTGGCTTGCAGTTGGGCAACTGTGCTGAAAGAGACGACGAATAGAAGAGAGGTATATCCAGCTCCTACTGGCCTCCAGCTGGTGCGCAGAATGATGATCAACCTCTTCTACACTCACCGCAGCCCCCCTTCCCTATCCAAACAAGTGCTATCAGATAAACACAAACACGGCTGCATCTTGTAAAACTGAATCTGAGACAAATTAGCCAGCTCATTAGACAGCTGAGATGAGTTTCCTGAATGAATTGCTGAGTTGGGAGGGTTTATTCAGCCTCTTGTTTATTTACAGAGAACAGCCCGCTCATTTGCATTCTCAGCTCCAAGTACAGGAAGACTGAAGTGGGTGCTTATGTCTTCTGTGATAGGAGAGCTTATCCGGCTCTTTGGGGAGCATCTGTGGGACACTGTGTTCCAAAACATTCCTCGCTACCCAATGCAGATCGCCTCAGCTCCAGACCCAACTTGTGCTTATGCAGGTGGAGCAAAAAGGAAAAACAGAACCTTCCAGTTCGGTTTACGGAGTCCAAGAACTATTGAAACATCTCCAAGTTTCAATTTGACTTTTCTTTAAAAAACACTATTCTATTTCCACCGCCAGGGTAATTCTCCTGTCTAATGTGGGTATTTAAAATTGAATTAAAGAGTTCAACCTTCAACAGTGTCACTGTGCTCTTGATAAGGAGCATTAATTCCCTTTCATGACCCCACAACATTCCCTCACTCGTGCAAACGACTCCCAACCCATGTGTTATTCATCCCTGGTTTTTCCAGTTGAGAGGACAAATAGGAACGACTTGCCCGTGCTGCCTTTAACACTAATACCACCCCCTGAGTATCTGCTGTGGAATTGTGTTCCTTCTTGGTGACAGCCCCTTCAAAATGTCCCTTTGATGGTCAGATATCTGTCTCCGAAATCCCATCCCCGCTCACACACAGATTTCTCCTGGTTCAAATCTATATGATGGCATATTTTCATGGAACTCTCTCTCTTACCAGCAGGTCTTTCAAGGGGGCGGCATGACTGAGAATCTGATGGCCTGAGGATATTTTTAGAGCTGCGAAAATAGAAAACTACCAGGGAGGCCTGAGTAAGAAAGGTTGGAAGCTGACAGTTGAAATGCCCAAGAACGACTGCAAAAATGTTTATGGTCTCAGACACGTTAGGGAGTCACATTAGATAAAGGAGGAATCCATCACAGAGCCATAATTTCTGTGTTTCAGTAAAAGCCTATGAATTTTAAAACAATTGTAAAAATATATACAGCTCTCCTGGAGAATGGAATAATTTATTGGAAAGGTGGTGAAATGGACTTTCCATGTAGTGTAAATACATCCATGTATGCTACCAGTGGAAAGCCTAAAAAAGCAAAACTACTTAGCACTGTTGATAACATAATACATTTTTTTAAATTATTATTATTCCAACTGAAGCTGATGACAACTTTTAAGTTTTCCATTATTATGTCTCAGCCGGGTTTTAATGCAGCCTGCTAGTAAAGTAGAAGCTTGACGCTATTCAGGAATGTCCCTGACAAAGACGTCAGCGTCTGACAGTTTAACCAAGACAGAGGATGAGGAGAAAAGAATATATCAGCCAGTGCAAATATTGACCTGTTACAATGATTGCAAAGTAGTTGCACAATTCAGATTGACAATGACAGCCTCTAATCTGCTCATTTCAGTAACCTCCCCCACCCCTTGTTAAATTCTTTCTCTGCATAGTGAAGTCAAAGCTATTCTGATGCTCATTGTAAATTCTAATTTTGATTCCAAATTCAAACGAATGTCTGGATGAGCTCTACCTTTATGTTCATTTATTATGTTTTGATTAACTTGAAGAAACTTTTGCATCTCCATATATATATATATATATATATGTGTGTGTGTGTGTGTGTGTGTGTGTGTGTGTGTGTGTATATATGTATGTATGTATATGCCAAATCACTTGTATTTATATTGTAAGATAGACCCTACAATAATATACAGACATATATATGGTCAGACAGGCAGGTTTTGTTTTGTGTACATTCTCTGCGGCTCTGCTTTGGTGAAACCTAAAGACTGGAATGCACTGTGTATTCACTGGTTTGTTTGCTTGTAGATATGACTGGCCACGGAGAGGACAGAATGTCAGACTCTCTGGGGGAGAGCCTCCAAGAATAATTCGGAAAAGATGGTTAGATTTCACTCAAGATAAGTTGAAAGGGAAGAAGAGGTCAGGGGTCAGGGAGGATGTATAATCAATTAAAGGGGAATTACAAACGTTACACTTATTTGCAAACAGTATAAGTTCCCTGATTGAATCTGGCAGCTGGAGAATGCCTTCTAGTGAGGAGGCATGTGCCTTTTATTTGAACTAAATATGAGTACTGAATATGAACAGCGTTGCTTCACAAAGAGCAATGGATCTGTGACGAGGATAAAATTGCACATTTTAATTGAATGTTGGGTCTGCTATGCAGCACACTGCCCCTTTCAATTGCTCACACATGACTTATGAGTCACAGTTTTCAATAGGTTCGTTTTGCACGTTTAAATTGCTTCTTTTGTTGTGTGTCCTCCGTTTGCTCCAAGCTAGCCACTCCAGCCTATCAAGTTAAATATTAATTGCGTTCCTTGGGAGGATCGTCTGTCGGGCTGAAATCAAACACTGGTCACAACAAAAAAAGTGCCTTTTCTGCACTGGGATTGTTTTCTTTCAAGCATTTTTTAAACAGCGCCACACGAGGAGCATATGTGTGGGATGATATAATGAGAAGGTTTTTTCACAGGGTAGAATTTGAGACTAGTGAAATTCTGAAAATAAGTTTTCACTTACAGCTATTTTACTGCAGACGAGAACACATGATGGGCATTTTTCCTTTATTTTTGTGTCCTCGGAAGTGAAATGGAGGAACAAGAAGAGGAATAATGAGAAATCTGTATTAGTATATAATTGTAAACATTATAATTAATGTAACTACTATTTATTCCTATATTTGGGCATTTTATTACAGTAGCTGAAAAAGCAATATATTATTCATTTATTAAAATAAGTATTATAGAGCATGTTTTATATCAGAGTTATTACATGTGGTATAAAAGACAGATTCAACATGATAAGATGTTCTGGCCTCCAGCAAACCTGCTTTAAACTTTATTCCAGCCTTGGTGGGATTTTTGTGCAGAGTTTCCTTTTAGCCTATGTGGGAGATTGCAGGGTCAAGAAGGTCAAGGAGTTTGTGATATCACTGGGATGAAATGTGCATAATGAAACCTCTGCTACCAGGGTGGCCTGGTAAACACATGGTGACACACAAATGCGCTCACGCATGTACTTGCACACACACACACACACACACACACACACACACACACACACAAATACAGGGAATGAAGGAGACAGAGACATATCTATAGTAATAAACCTACATAATACAGCTATACATATAACACTTGTATAGTTTTTTCTGAATTCGGTGAAAAACATGTTGTATTGGGATTTTGTAGTTAGTGATATAGTGACATAGCGATGTTGATTTTTAAAAATATGCATACGATGATCAGACATATAGAGTTTTAAACTGAATAATAGACTGACATTAATTTATGCTAACTAACTAATAGCAGACCTAATAACTCAGTGGAACATAAGGAGACTAAAAATAGGTTTATGGTGGTGATTTATGCACTGCCCCTGGTTCCAACAATCAGTTTTCTATTAAGAAATTAAAGATAAACTCTCCACTTTCACTCTCTGTCTCCCAACCACTCAGTGGTTCTTCATTGTTCGACTAGCTCAGGGGTCGGCAACCTACAGCTCCGGAGCCGCATGCGGCTCTTTAGGCCTTATAATGCGGCTCCGTGCGGTTTGGGAAAATAAATTAGTAGTATTTAGCTGAAGTGTATTTTATTTATGTTAGTTATTTTTTTTAACTTGTAGTTCTAAATTGGAAGATTCTTGTGATATTGAAATATAAAAATAAAATTACATTCTATTATTTTTTCATCGCTCAAAATAAGCATCACACTCGCGGAAGCCGGTATACCCGCCGAAACGCCATGCATTTATCGAGACTTTCAACCCCAGGTAGGCCAATTATGGATCTTCAGATCCACATTATGTCAGCAGCTATTCTCCACCGCTCGCGCCTCACAGATGACAGCTTACAGTCCTGCGTAAAGATGAAGTGACTTCGTACAGCCCTGATTTGCAGACGCTGTGCGCAGAGGTTCAGGAGCAGAAGTCCCATTGTACTACGGTACACCCGACGATGTTTGCATGAACACGCTTTTCACACACGGTGCTTTTTTTCCAGTTATTTTTTAAAAGTCAGGTCAAGGCTCCAAAAGCCCAAACGCAATATGAGGGTGGCGGCTCACAACAGTTTTTGTTTGCTACATGGATCATTTTAGTTCAGCTGGGTGTCTTTCCTTTTGTTATATTTCTTTAAGAGTTCAAAATGTGTTAATTACATAAATAAAATGTTATTTTATCTGTAGGACTTCATGGATTTCATAAGCAACACACCTTAGTTGTTCACACAAAGCATAAAGGTAAAAAAACAATATATATAGTGTTATCTTAATTTTAGATGTCAAAAAGTATCTGCGGCTCCCAGTGTTTTCTTTTTCGTGGAAACCGGGTCCAAATGGCTCTTTGGGTGTTAAAGGTTGCTGACCCCTTGACTAGCTACGCAAAAATGGGAAATTCTAGCTGTTAGCTGTGATGCTGTGTACTGTACTGGCACAAGATGGCGCTAAACATGTTCTAAAAACGCTTATTTCTTAAATGCACTTTCACTGACGATGTTACATCTATGTCAGTTTTAGCTATACGTGTAGTGTTTCATGTCCACTTTAAGCCTGAATATGGATTGGACACAAAAGGCTAAGGAGCAAAGGAAAAAGCTATTGTGAAATGACAAACAACAGGATAACACTAATCTGAGACTGATCGAGTTCCAGACTGGCTGATTTTATATACTGACACAACATGTCAGTAGTAGGTAATTATAAGCTGAGTGTGTCACGTGGATCTCCACAGGGCTCCAATGTTGCATTACACTATGGTTGTATATTCTGAGGACAGAACAATAAGGTGGGCTTGTCAAAAAGCACATGTCCATCTGGCATACCAGGGTACGAGGGGGGCATACCAAAGCTTCCTGAACCTGAGCCTCTCGCTGGTCGATTGAGAAAACTTCAGTGTCGTTCATGCTCCACCGACTTTCTGTCTGCTTCCTCAAGAGTCATTCTGTGATTGAGTGTGGCTGGAAGAGGAAAAACTACGTGCATGTCTGGGCCACAAGAAACATGAAAGTTTGCACTCAGGGTTGTGTTCTTGTTTCAAACCTGATACTGTTGATGTGCTACTTGGTGATTTCAGCCATTCCCTTCCCTGTCTGCCTGTCCCCCCTGTACCTGCCTACACATGTCAAACTCTGACTTGGGAAGCATATGTTTATGTTTCTCCTAAATCCCTTCATCCAAGTAAAGAGAATATAGATCAGCTTTGGCTGCCCCTCACCAGTTTTGTTTTACACTGACTAAACAGGTAATGCAAACATATATTTCCGTAAATTAAAAAAAACAAAAAAAAAAACAAAAAACAAAAACAGAATTATTGTGAGACAACAGAGAGGATAAATCACTGTTTTCCAAAATGACAGTTTGAGGCTTGTCTGATATATAAACTATGTAACCTATTCAAGCTTTGAGATGTATTGGCTGTTATTTTCTTTCCAAATCTAAGCACTGAAATTTCCCCAGAAACATTTATACCTTTAAAATATAAGAATTACAAAGAGGATACTCAACCACGTAAAATCTAAAAGCCTTGGTTTATCACGCCACATGTATCAAGAGTCTGGAAGCTCTTGCTAACAATTTGCATCACTGACAGCTCTTTATTGTTTGTTTGAACTGCCTGTTTTCTCCCTTCATCCATTTCATCACCTGGCAGAGAGTCGGCACATGAAAAGACAGCATATTTGTGTTAAATTACACTGTAGTAGAAAAGCCTGTCACGGCTCTTCATCAAATCAATCACCAGTGAGACTGAAGTTAGTGGGTGCACATGCTGCTTGCTCTGTTAATTTATAGTGTAAGAATCCTCACTGATGTGTCTTTGAGCATTGTTTTGCTCTGGGGAGCCCACCAGGGCAACCCTGACCTGTGACCTCCCCTGTGGAAGGGAAAGGAACATTTCCTCCTAGGACTTAGCAATGAATCATACCACACCATTAAACAGCCATTTACCTTGACATTATAAGCCTGTATGTCTTCTGACCATGTGCCAGTTGTGCTTTGCTTCCATGACAATTGGTAATTCCTTCAGGCAAGAAATGCAAACATATTAACATCCACCAAATGCCTGGTGACCTGTTTACAGTTATGGTAATGCTGACATCTACTCCTTGATATAGAATTTTAAGGTATTTGACATATGAAATGCTGGCCTCATCATGTAAGTTATTAAAGGTTTGGTGTAATAAACAACTATTAATTTTATTTTCATAGCTTTCCCATCTGTCAAGAGCAGAAATTCACTTCATCTTCAAAAACAACTAAACATGAACATTAACCTATCAGTTAGTCTTCAGCTTTTTGTGGAAGCTAGAACTGAGGGCCAAGACACTACATCACACTCCCTGAACTCGAGTCCTGGAGCCTCATGAGGGATGTGTATTATCTCCTTGACATTACTCACTATGTCTAATATGCTTGAAAGGCAAGTGAAAAAAAAGTACACTCACATTCCTTCCATAGGACCCCTTCCTACCCTGGCCAAAAAAAACAACAACCCAAAAGCTACAGTTCTGACACTACTTGTTACCATGTTAGATTAATGATATTACAATAGCAAAAAGAATAAAAGAAAAACATGGCTTATTGAGAAAATCTCTCCTTTAGTATCATGGTTTGCAAAGTTGCATTTGAAAAAATAACAGAACTTCTGGAACAAATTTTCATTGTATTATTGTAAGGTCTTTGTCTTACAATATAAAGCTCCTCAAGGTGATTACTGTATAAATCAAAATGAATTGAATTGAATGTTCTTTGGACAGATGACAGTTATATTTGGCCATAACATGCATCATCATCTTTGGCAAAAACCAAAACTCAGATGTCAGCTCACCTGAGACATCACAACTCTTGCTACAAAGTTTAATAAGCTGAACATTCTCCTGTGAAAATATTCTCTTTCACACAATTACATATATCTAAACATGAGTTAATTTGCATAGTTCTCAGAAGATAAATCTGAACACTGGAGTCCTCACCTGCACTTCAGTTCAGGACACCTGTGATAATTAACTCACCTCTGATCATCCTGGCTAGTAATTAAAGAGAAGGAAGACCTTCATTTGATATTGGATTGTTAATCAGGAAACAGTCCTTTTTTGCTTTGGAGTGTTTTCCTTCATGCTTCTGCTTTACCTGTTTATTCTCATCTGTGCAGGATTCTTGTATCAACTCGTGATGTGATTTACTGAGAGAGAGACAATATCTTCCTGAATTGCCTGAGCTCGAGCCTTGTGACCAAATAATACTATTCCGTCACTTTCATTTATCACTGAGCAATCACTATAAATACACACACTGAATGTCAGCTTTATATACAGTATATACTGTATATACTGTATATGTGTGTGTGTGTGTGTGTATGTATGTATGTATACGGTCTATCCTTCAAGCCTGTGTCCTCCACCTGGAAGCTTGAGCGTCCTGCGCGGTATCTTAGCTGTTCCTAGGACTGCGCTCTTTTGGACAGAGATCACCTAGTGCTCCGATTACCAGTGGTCCCACTGTTACATTCACTCTCCACATCTTCTTCAGCTCTCCTCTGCAGCCTTGGTACTTGTCCAGTTTCTTGTGTTCCTTCTTCCTGATGTTGCTGTCATTCGGAACCACTACATTGATCCCTACGGCCGTCTTCTTCTGTTTTTCTACCACCACTATGTCCAGTTGCCAGACAATGTCTCAGGGGCGTCTTTGCACAGCCTGCACCTGGGATCTTGCCTGGTGTGATAGACCCCAGCCTCTATGGATCTTGTACTCAGAGCATGTTCCTGTGCTGCCATGATTAGTCCTTCTGTGCTGTCTTTCAGTCCAGCCACTGGTAGGATTTCTGGATGTCAGCCACTTACTCTCTCTGCAAGTGGTACATACCATGCAGGGGCTTGTCCTTCCATGATGCTTCCTCCTCCTCTTTCTTGGGTTTCTGCTGCCTGAGGTATTCACTGAGCACGCGGTCAGTTGGGGCCATCTTCCTGATGTATTCTTGGATGTTCGTCTCATCCTGGACTTTGGTGCTGACACTGGTCATGTCCATATTCATGGGCTGTATCCTCCTGAGGACACATTTGTAGACCATTTGTACGGTGGGTCACAAAGGACACACACGACCCATCCTTCAGATTCGAGGAAAAAGAGGACGCATTTTTTGGCTGCATTCAGGGGAATCTACGAATTTGGACAGCCTTCGACGCGTCGCTCTGACGTAATCGGTCTACAAATGCATCCTCAGGAGGATGCAGCCCATGAATTTGGACACGACTACTCACTAGTCCCCGGCCTCCTTCCTTCCACTTAGCATACAGCCTCAGGGCGCTGGACTTGGGGTGAAACCCTCCATGCATTTTCAGGAGTTTCCTGGTCTTGATGTCAGTGGCTTCTATCTCCTCCTTTGGCCAACTTATTATCCCAGCGGGGTACCTGATTAGGGATGGGTACCGGTGTTCTGACATAAACGGTAGTAACCAGACCGAAAAGCAGCGCACATTTCGGTGCTTTATTTCGGTGCTTTTTTTTCCTGAGCTGTGATACACTTCTAGCCAATCATTTTACGTTTCCGAGAATAGTAGGCGGGCCCAGGTACGTATGTTCTTTTAGAGCAAACTCAGCAGCCTGCAACAAGTGCTTTAAGCTGATGCTGTGATACTGTCAAAGGAGGTAACACCTCAAATCCGATGAAACACCTGGCGACGCATAGCGTTTTTTTTTAAAAGCCCAGAAATGCGCCGTATTTGATAGCTTGCTGCGAGACCTCACACCGAGCGCATCTACTGCGGGTGGGTTGCCTGTTATGCAACATCCCCCAAAAACACGAAGAGGAGAGTCCTGGACCCTAGCCCTGCCAGTGTAGCATAAATGATGACGGATGATGATGGCAGCAGCAGCCGTTCTTCTCTGCGTGAGTAGCTAAAGGTTGTTCGTGTGTAATTTACGTTGAGTAGGCTAACCACGTTATTACATTAATGCATGTAAGGTGAACTAGCAAACATCATCATAGCTACATGCGGCTGTCTTCTTTTTTGATGGCAGATACTCCCTTCACCCTGGCCAAAAAGGCTAAAATGACCAAAGAAAAAGTGGAAAACAGTTAAACATGAGAGGGTTTAAGTTTGTGTTTTTTCCATTGTTTAAGCACTGCTTCCAGCCAAGAATCATACCATATATGCCCCATAGCTGCAGAAAAGGCTAACATTGTTATCTTTTTACAAAAAACCAGCTGAGCATGAGAGGTTTTTGGACCAATTTTGTGTTCTCTATTCTTTAAGCACCGGTTTGAGCACCGTTTGAGCACCGGCACCGTTTCAAAAGTACCGATTTGGCACCGGTATCGGATAAAACCTAAACGATACCCATCCCTATACCTGATCATGGGTTGATAGCCCGGATCTTGTTCTTACCATTCAGCTGACACCTCTGGACTTGCCTGACACTCTGTAGGTACTTGGTGGTTGTAGCTTTCCTGGCAGCCTCTTCATGGTTCCCATTTGCCTGTGGGATCCCCAGGTAGTTGTAGCTGTTCTCGATGTCTAAAATGCTCCCTTCTGGTAGTTTGATCCCCTAAGTTCTGACTACCTTTCCTCTCTTTGTTATCATCTGACAACACTTCTCCAGTCCAAACGACATTCCGATGTCATTGCTGTATATCCTGGTGGTGTGGATCAGTGAATCGATGTCTCGTTCACTCTTGGGATACAGCTTGATGTCATCCATGTACAGGAGGTGGCTGATAACTGCTCCATTCCGTAGTCAGTATCTGTAGCCAGTCTTGTCAATGATTTCACTGAGGGGGTTCAGGCCTATGCAGAACAGCAGGGGGGGACAGAGCATCTCTGATGGTGACTTGTGCTATGGGCTTGAATTTGGCCTCTAGTGTTGTATGCCACATCCCCACTATGTGTCTGATGAAGGCTCTTAGGGTCCTGTTGATCTTGTACAATTCTAGGCATTCCAGGATCCAGGTGTGGGGCATCAAGTCATAGGGTTTCCTTTAATCAATCCAGGCAGTGCAGAGGTTGGTGACCCTGGTCTTGCAGTCTCAGGCAACTGCTTTGTCTACCAGTAGCTGGTGTTTCGCTCTTCTGGTATTCTTGCCAATTCCTTTCTATGCCTTCTCATGTACTGAGCCCTGTGCCTGTTCATCTTAGCCGCTATGATGCCTGACCTCAGACCAGTCCCTTCTGAGGGTCCTTGGGGATCAGGACTGTCCAGCCTTCAGTCATTCTGGGTTTCTCTCATCGACTAGCAGCTGATTCATTTGTACTGCCAGACCCTCATAGAATGCAGTCAGCTTCTTCAGCCAGTAGGTGTGTACCATGTCGTGGCCTGATGTTGTCCAACTCTTCATATGTGAATTATACTTTTATGGTAATTCCATTTATCCTTAGCCAGCAGTTTCAGGTTTCCCTCAGTGTCCCCTTGCTCTGCCCCCTCAAAGCCAATTTACTATGGTTGCCGGTTTCACTATATTCACATGTTTCAAAACAAAATTGCCTATCACCAGAGTTTGTTCCCTCTGCGGGTGTGTCACTGAGTGGGGAAAAACAATTAGCGACAGCTGGGTTGCAAATTCAGCGATCATGACTTCCAGAGCTGTACGTTTTTTTGTGTAAAATTTATGGTGTACTGTCTGTTATAAAAATTAAAGTGTTTAGAGAGTGGTGAAGAAGTATGTGAGGCTGTTGCAGGACATTTATGAGGACAGCAACACAGTGGTGAAATGTACGTGAAAGACGGGTTCAGATTTTTATTTACTTTATTATAAAATGAGTGAAGTAATATTTATACGATATTTAGGCGATTGTGGCTCAAAGAGTTGGCAGTTCGTCTTGTAACCGGAAGGTTGCCAGTTCGAGCCCTGGCTCGGACAGTCTCGGTCGTTGTGTCCTTGGGCAAGACACTTCACCTACCGCCTACTGGTGATGGCCAGAGGGGCCGATGGCGCGATGTGGCAGCCTCGCTTCTGTCAGTCTGTCCCAGGGCAGCTGTGGCTACAACTGTAGCTTGCCTCCACCAGTGTGTGACTGTGAGAGTGAATTAATAGTGGAATTGTAAAGCACTTTGAGGGCCCCGAAAAGCGGGTGTTGCACCCCAGGAAAGATTTCTCTAGCCAATGTCCGTATTGCACTGGCTACCAAAGCCCACAGACTCGTTATTAACGACAGAGGTGAGACAAAGGAAATTTACAAAACAAAATTTATTAAGAGGAACTACTAAAAACATATAACTATAAAATCAGGAAGGCACCTAGGGTAGCAGGGTTGAGACGGCAAAATAGTTAATTAAAACACTTTTCCCTAGAGGGACTAACCTGGAGGATGTGGCCATGACCTGGTTAGGAGCTCTGGGGCTCTTGGATGGTGTTTTCCTTGTGGCTGCGTACAGCGGAGATGGGGGAGGGTCTGTGCTGGCGGACGTTGGTTACTGGCCTGGTACCCTGGCTGCCCCTGGGAGGGTCCGGGACGGGCGTGGAGGCTTGGGGGTCTGGGGGTGCTCCGTCCCCCGGTCTGGGGTGCTGGCTGGGCCTTGGGGGCTTGGGTCCTGGCTGTTGTGTCGCCGGAGCAGTGGGCGGATGGGTGCAGGGGGGCTCAGCCCCAGTACAGGGGACCTCTGGTGCATCGGCCCTACTAGGGGGCTCTCTAACTGGTGGGGAGGTTGTTATGTCTTTGCAGGTGGTCTCCTCACTACAGGAGCTCACTCTGCTGGTGGGGGGAGAGATATAGGAGAGGTGGAGAATGAACTCAACCTCGGTGTCTATTGTCTTGTGTAGTTTGGGAGATGATTGGATGACGGGGTGGGTGCAGTTTTCTCTGGGGTGGAGTCGGGTGGGCTGCCCCGGACTCTGTGGGGCTGGGCGGTGCTGCTGCTGCGGGCCCCGGTCCGGATGGGCCTGGGCCCCCTTGCCCTGGTGGGTTCCAGAGTGTGGGGGTGCCTACTGGGGTCAGTGGGGGAGCTGGCCCCAGGGAGGAGCCGCTTGCCCCTCCCTTTCTTCCCTCCCCATCCTCAGCTGCCTCCCTATTCCTGCTCTACCACACCCACTCAGGGCTTGGGGTGCAGGTATGTCACCAGGGTGCAGGGGAGGCATTCCCCCTCCTTCCCCTTCTGGCCGCCTGTGCCTCAATTTTATTCTGCAACCTAGACATCCACATTACTCACACTCTCACATAACACATACAATAGGGCCTTGGGGGTGGGCACGTTTTACAGCATCCAGAGGATGGTCGGTGTACTCCAACCCACCTCTGGTGCTGGTGCCCTACCCTCAATTTTAAATGTATTTAGACACTAATTAAGGGTTTTCGGGAAGAGCAGTGCTGCTCTCTGAGAGGAAGCTAGTACCATGCTCTCCTGAGTTTTAAATGCACTTTAGAACAGCACACAGCAACACTACATATGAGCGGGCGTAGGGAGGTTTGAGGTCTTCATTCACCCTGGTTCTGTTAGCCGTCAGGGCTGGGGGGCTGGGAGGAGGTGCTGGCCGTCAGACTGGGGTCTGGGATGCGGGGCCTCCCTGCTACTGCAGATAAGGAGGTGGTCCGCTTGCCTCCACCCCAGAGAGAAAGGTTACATCTCCTGGGTCTAGGTGCGGCTTGCCCCTATGGGGGCGGGGATACCTGGACCTGGGATATAGAGTATGTTTGGGGAGTGTGACTGTCTGTGCAGTGTCTATTTGTGTCTGTCTACACGTTAGGTGAGTGCAGAGTATTTCGTTGTGTATATGGGGTGGGAATGCACGTTTGTGTCCGCGTGTGCCTGTTCGTCTGTGTCTATATGTCAGGTTGTGTCTTAGACTCAACCTCTCTGGGTACATCTCAGGCCCTCTAAAGTACGGAGGCCTATCTCCCCTCACCACACTCTCTGCCGGTGGCTGATGCCCTCAGACGGAGTGTTGGTGGTCCTTGTCGTCTGGGGCTGGGCGCTCATGTATGTACCGGCTCACTCCTGGTGGCCGATTGGCGGGGCCTGGCGCCTGTGGCCCGGCTGGGCCCCTTCCGGGGGGTGGGATGCCCTCAGGCCTCTGGGCCAGCTCAGTCCTCTCTGGCACAGCTGGCTGCCGGCAGAGCCCGCGGGCACGCCACTGCAACCCCCTCTGGCCTCTGCTCTGTAGCTGTGGGGTGACCTCTCCTTTGGGGCTCTCCTCAGCTCTTCCCAGGAGGGTGGCATGGTCCCCCCCCCCCCTTTGGTGGTCCTCCTCGGGTCCTTGTACTCTGGGGCCTCTGGATATCTGGGGCCTGGATCTCCTCCATACCTGCTTCATACCCTGGTGGACGGGGCTATGGCTCCCCACACTCCCTAGCAGATCGTTACATGGAGAAACCTTTGGAATACAAGCATGCTGATCCACAAAGGTATGCACACGGGTATTCACAGACACAAACTTCACCTTTCTTGGCTGCTGCCTCAAAGCACATTGTGCGCTGTCTATCTTGCGTGCTGCACAATATCGTTTATTATTTAATATCTACTGTTATCTACTGCTAGCTAGTTTATTGTGATGGTGCTGTTTTTTTTTTTATTATGTTGCTCTTTGTTGTTTGCTTTCTCTTCTGTTTTTTTTCCTCCATACAGGTGACCCAGGTGTTTTGTTTGTTTTTTGTTTTTTTTCTCTCTTCTTTCTTCCCCCCCTTCTCACCGTCTCTTCTCCCCTTTGGTTTTCTTTCTCTCCCTCTCTTTCTTTCATTCTTTCTCCCTGTGTTATCCCCCAGTCATGTCTGTCCCGTTTGTAGCAACTGAAAATAAAATAAATTCATAATTATAATAAAGGTCAATCAAATGGACCAAGGCCATGATGATCCACTTGGTAAAATAAATCCGCTTGGCATCTTTCTTGGCCTTAAGACAACAATTCTGATGGCTAAAGATCAAAACGGGACACAAAAAAAAAAAAATAAAATAAAATAAAATAAAACACTTTATTAACAAACGATGATTAAAATGACCAGACTCCCTACCACGATGCTACCCTAAAACAATCACAGCATGACAAAAGAATAACCAACAACAAAAGAGGGAAACAGTTGTCAAAGTCCACCCTACTATATGCCACGTTATGATGAACACTAGAGTCCCACTTACCACTCTCTAAAGGGCAATACTAAACTGAGTAGCTTTCCTTGAGAGATCTGCAGCGCTTAGCTGCCTAATGCTCTCAGCCACCTTGGATGGACAAGACTGCCAAATGCCTGCCTCTGGTAGTGAAGCCCAGCTGTTTCTTATAAGCCTGCTAATTATCGGCTGGGAAGGTATGGATGTCAGTGGTGCGTTTGTGGACATCATGTAAAATCCTACCCCAGAATCTACTTCACTACATTATATTACTCTTTCTCTGTATAAAACAAAGTTGAATTATAATTATTGATGGTGAAATCTTAGATGACAATATTTTGTGACACAGCAGCAAGCAAATGTGTCACTAAGCTGGAATATTTTCTATCACATGCGAGCATATATTTGCCTGTATCCATGTAGACCTTTGGGACTGTTCATTTTCATCTTACCATTTTTAAAAAAAAATTTCTTCTGATAGATATTGAAAAATAGAAAATAAAATAGGCTTTAATGGGTAATAGCAAATATTTCCTTGCCAGTGAAGTTCTCTTGTCTTTTTATTCAGTGTAGTTGGATGCTGTGGGCCCAGCAGAGGTGACCTGCTGCCATGCTGCAGCATAGTGTTGGTGGAGAAGGCGGGTGTGGTGCCAGGGGCATCTCTCTGACAAACAGAGCAGATGCCTTACACTAACAAACAGCCCAGCAGGGCTTGGGTGGGCCTACCCGTCAACTCTTCGCTGCTACATCAACTCAAAGTGCTGAGACTGCAGTGGCTGGAGCAAAGACTTTCTGCCCTTACCACTCATGACCAGAGCTGACACGCAAAGAAGCCCAAAAGCTTTATTTGTCTGTTGTCAGCTGCTGCTTCTGTCACCTGCAGCCTTGACACTTGATATGATTGTGTTATTAGTCCTGGGCAAAAGACTATTGTGAATATGCTGCCTGTGTTTATCTACACAAAGGGACTATTGTCCTATCCAGACATTAAAGTTAAGCTGTTTATGCACTGTGGCCTGTAGTGGCTATAATCTCAACTGACTGGAGAAAAGTGCAGAGAGATTCTGATTTCACTGTTTTAAACTCAAGCACTCGGTTGGCGTTTATTTGACCAAAAAGATTTAAAGAGGGTGGCCTTCTCTTTTATTTAAATATCACATTGCCCACATGGAGAATGTTTGTTGCTTTAATGGTTGGGTCAATCCCAACTTCAAACAAGGACACCCACCCTCTCAACCTCACATGAACAAAACCCCCAAACACATTTAGTAAATCCACATGCATACAACGCATAATTGATGCCAATGCAGAAGCTGAAATGAATTCTCATTATCGGGAATTCTGGGTTCGGCCAAAGTGCACAAAAGCGCCTTGGGCTTTGAAATAAGATGCAAACAGACATTTCATTAATCTATCATGAATTTTTCAAAGTTACACCTCTTTAAAGCAGGATTATTATTATTATTTAGTGTCTTGGGTTATGGATAAATTATGAAGAGAAACTGGTGCAGCTACCATGCATTTTAATTAATCTCAGACTGCGGGGGAAGTAAAAAATGACTTTTTATCTGCTGCCAAGTCAAGGACCACCTCCAGCAATGGAGCAACAACTGCAGGGTTGAGTGTTGCGCTGTCTCTAACTGGGTAAAGATAGTGAGACTGTGCAAAACCTGCCTGGCATGGGAAGATGAACATGTTTTCAAAGAAATAACACAGTGCATTTCCTATATTGTCACCCTTTCCACAAAACATGGTTAGTAACTGTAGTTCCATACACATTAGGGATAAACCCTGCAATTACTCCAGTACCATGTACTTTATAGAGCTGTCATTCCGATCTTAGCACAAGGGATCACTGCAGTATTTTCACCCTAGAGACCAAAACATTGTACACACCAGCAATCAATTAATCCATTACTAAATGAATGCAATATGCCTCATTCACACACTGAGGCTTGTATCAAACATTTAAACTGGGGCAAATCAGGGTTCAGTATCTTGTCCAAGAATACTTTGGACTAACCTTCTGATTAGTAGATGATCTCTTCTGTTACCGGAATATCAGAGGACTGTTAATGCTGAAAATCTGCTTTTCTGTCTAACATGATTTCTTGGAATAGACACAAGCCCCGGGTTCTTTTTAATATTTTTAGCTATGTTGTGCAACATATTATCAAAAAGAAACATCTTAATTAGAATATCTATTTTTAACTACATACCATTATCTGAACCAACTTTTATGTCCAAAAGAATGGAAAAACGTTTTAACATTTTAACATAGTCAATCCCGGGATTCTTTTGTCAAAACACGAACACATTGTTATTGGTTGTAAAGGCACAGTTTTGTCATTATTTAACTTATATTTGTCAGAGAGGTCTTTTTCTGTAGCCACAGGGAATTCTCCACTTCATCTGCCTCTATTTGTTGTAGTGTCATGGATCCAATTTTTAGGAAATAAAGTATTCCCTTTCATGGTTATGCTGATGGTAAAAATGGTAAATGGCCTCTATTTGTATAGCGCTTTTTCTAGTCCCGCTATAGGGACCCCAAAGCGCTTTACACACCCAGTCATCCACACACTGGTGGAGGCAAGCTACAGTTGTAGCCACAGCTGCCCTGGGGCAGACTGACAGAAGCGAGGCTGCCATATAGCACCATCGGCCCTTCTGGCCGACACCAGTAGGCGGTAGGTGAAGTGTCTTGCCCAAGGACACAACGACCGGGACTGTCCGAGCCAGGGCTCGAACCGGCAACCTTCCGATTACAAGGCGAACGCCCAACTCTTGAGCCACGATCGCCCCTTATGACATCCAAATTCACTTCTGTCTTGAAAAGTATGCTTAAAGAAACAGCTGACTATATCAAATACTCATTAAATCAAAATGTTGTTATCCTTCATTTTGAAAGTTGTATGCCTTTGGATGGGTTAACTGATATCTTTGACCCTCTTGTTTCTTATTGTCCCCCCACTGTTAGAAATCATGAAGTGTTTTTAGATAGTACTCCTAAATTAGAGAAGGATTTACCACAGATGCTGACACCAGTTTTTATCAGTTATATGGAATTTCAATTCAATTCACTTTTATTTATATAGCGTCAAATCACAACAGCAGTTGCCTCAAGGTGTTTTATATTGTAAGCTAGACCCTACAATAATACATATGATTATTGGGGGTTTTTTTCTGTATATACAGAAAAAAAACAATAATCATATGACCCCTGGTGCAAGCACTTTGGTGACAGTGGGACTAAAGCAATTCTTTGCATTTGGGTCTTGAGCACCTGTCTCTCCATCGCTTGCAGATAATCCAAAATGATGCTGCATGTCTTTTAATACGTATTAGAAGGGCACATCACTTCAATTTTAGCAGGTTTGCCTGTCCATTTTCATATTGATTATAATATTCACTCAGCTATTTGACAAAGCTCTTCAATGTATATAACCCCAAAAGAGCACTTAGATCATCGGCCCAGATACTGTTAGTCCTTCACATTTTTATCTTGGCTTTTAATTTAAGTTCAGTTTGATTCCCACTGGGTTTTGTATATTGTGGTCTGTTGTTAATTTAATTTCTTTTTCTAGTAACTAACTTGTAAATCCCTTTGGTCAACCTTGTTGCTTTGGTCTACCTCACTCTTT
The DNA here is from genome assembly GCF_057382185.1 of Mchenga conophoros. NCBI lineage: Eukaryota > Metazoa > Chordata > Actinopteri > Cichliformes > Cichlidae > Mchenga > Mchenga conophoros. The sequence continues at coordinate 31,974,402 of NC_140540.1, forward strand.
TTGAGCTCTCCAGTAGCTTCCCATAGTCTGCTTTTTATGCTTGTCTCTATCCTTTTATTGTTTTGTTTTTGTTTAGGCTGCTGGGGCTTCCCATGATAAACTGAGCATTTCTTCTTCACTCATCTCTTTACACTCTTCAAATTTAATCATTTAATCATTAATCATTAGTTATTATTCATCTCAAGCTTTTTCCCTTGTGTACTATTTCCACTTTTGTTTGTAAATAAAGTCTTGTTACACATGATTCCTGCGGCCCTGTCTGTTTCTGCATTTGGAAACGTGGGAGTTTTTCCTTCCCACTGTCACCATCTGTGACATTATTGGGGTTTTCTCTCTGTTATCTTATAACATAAACTGCCTCTAGGCGAATGCTGTGATGGAGATGGAGCTTAAACTATAGGCTCTCATGCAGGTCTAAAAAGAAGTAACTGTGATGATCCAATGCTTTGCATTGCTCCAAACTGTGACACTACACTGCACAGCAGAAGAATCACTACAGCTGCTCTGCAAAGGAATGTATCCTGATGTGATGGATGTGAAGTGTCAGACTATCTGCCTGTGTCTCCCTTTGCTCCATTTGGCCACTGAAGAGACATAAAAAAATCTGATCAGTCTGTAACCTTAGCTGAACATAATAGACTTATTTCAGGTAAATTACCCTCTATGGTGTTCATACCACTTAAGTATGCTTAAAGAAACAGCTGACTATAAGCATCAGTCAAAGCAAGGATTACAATAAGGCCCTTTTGTTACGTTCAGTAGCAACTGAGAGCTATCACATGGCAGTCTTTATCCTTTTATATTCACGAAAGGCACCCTTTTCTCATCTGAAAGACAGACTTTCCCAAGTTACAGAGGCAATGTGTAGTGAGGCATCCATAGTAGCAGCATAAACTAAATCTGATAAATCTGAAAATACCTCAGTTTGCGTTTCAGCCATACACTGTACATGCACAACACACACAGAGAGCTATTAAATGGGTCCTAATTGATTAAAAAAATACAAAAAAAACCTGCAGCATAAACTTCTTGAATAGTTCAGAAATCAATTTCATTGATTCAAATAAGCTGAAGTAAAGTTTTAAATGTACTTCTAGTATTTTCAGATATCTCTTTTATTCTACATGCGTACATGCATAGAAAAATGTACACAGCAGTTTTAATATTGTAGTGACAGTGGTTCTAATGTTTGTCCTAGATCAACATTGCATCTGACCAGTCGCGTTTTTTCCAAGTTGCAAAGCTAACTCTAACAAACTGCTGATGTCCATGCAGGAAAAAATACAAAAAATGGGGTGGGTAGTATTGGGTGGTTAGGGTTTGGCTCTGTAGGTAGGGTTTGGAATATGGGGTTAGGGTTACGGTTTGGTGAGTGGTGTGGTGTGGTGGCTTTTCCATGTCGCCAAACTATGATATCACTACAATTTAACTGGTCACTTGCAGTGTTGAATCTGGACATGCATGAGATTTGTTGATCCAGGAACAACACCTACACTACCATATCAGATTGTACATGACAGTGTCAACCCCTTGTTAGGATAGTAAAGATGAACATAAGTGCACCGCTCCTTTTTGCGGGGAGAGCTACTGTGTCCATAATGTGCTTTTTTATTGTTGGACCCTGAATTGAGCCATTAATGATGCCATCATGTTGTGTATCTATATGTGTAGTGGAAACAAAAAACAAACAAACAAACAAAAACTCAACTAAGCCCTATTTAAGATAGAGGCACCAAATGTTTAAACTTTGCATCAGATTTTTACTAATGAATTAATACATAGAGTTTTTATGACTCAGTCGTCATTGTAGTTACAGTTTTGGCTTTCTCCCAGGTCATTTAAATAGGACCTTCAAAATAACTGCCCGAATAACTGTCTTGAGGCATTATCAATATGGCAGTAGAATAGTATGGCTTGGTGTGGGATCAACCTTAGAACCAAGGTGGAAATCTAAAACATTCAAATTTAGCTTGGGCAGCCAGATTTATGTCAAAGTGAAATAACCATTCGAAGTGGTTTGGCAAGTTGAGGAGCTGTGCAGAGGGATGTCTGGACTTTGGTCAGCCTGGTGCCTTAACTTGATAAGCAGCAGAAAATAAGGGGTTGATGGATGGCTCTTCTGACAAAGAAAACATAATCTGAAGGGTATGTTCTATTTCATTCTGAGAAAACTAACTTGTTCTCCCCTAAGATCTCACCAGCTGGATCAGCACAGTTATCAGTCGAGAGAGTATTTAATCAGAGGAGCACTTATCAGTCATAATTTATTCAGATAAAAGTTCATGTAAAACTCTTTTTTTGGTTTGTGTTATTTGACATTATTGAATTATGCAATTCTTTTCCAGACCACAATGAGAAAAGATAAATTTGTGCTCTCCACATGCAAGGCTAGAGGTAAGGGAAAGGAGTGAAATAAGCTTTAGAATCCCCAATTCCCTGCACTGACAAATTGCAGGCTGTGAGCTCAAACTGCATTGTTCTAATCTGCCCAAATGAACACTGATGAGAAAACGGTTCCAGAGTCTGAACAAACCCAAGCTGGGGGCAAATATACTTTCACCAAAAAGATAAGCAAATACCATTTTATAGCGGTAGTTGTTTCATTTACACATTTAGCTGTCAGCAGTCCTACATGTCGGCATTTCAAACTGACAAACTAATCAAGTACCATGGGAACAGGGGAACCTGCGAGCCATCTGTAGCTATATGGAGATCAGGTCTGGTAGACTAGGAAAGATACTCTCCGTGCCTCACTCTGTTTCTAATAAGTCATCAAGTACTGTCCTACAGGCCTCCTGAGTTGTTAAGCTCTTGCTCAAACATGATCCTTGCCATGTTGGTGATTTGCAGGACAATTGGTCCACCAGGGATGTGAAAAGGTCAGGCTGAGGTGCTTGTTCGGTCCCATGTGCTAAAGCTGTCACACAAGCAGCTCTAATCTCCCTCTAACCATGCTACTGGCCACCTAGCCAGGAAACAAATTTTACATAACTTTTTCCCAGAAGACATGTGAAAACTCCTGCTTGGCTTGGTTTGAACTGCAGTGAGATACAAAACTCGAAATGACTATCTCAGTATTTAAAACCGCATGCAGTTTGCTGTGTTGACAAAAAAAGTTCCTAATTGTTTATTTGTTGAAAAAAGACAGCAGGAAATCAGTTATTATATCTGGTACTTAAGCAACATGGCCGCTGTGTTTCAGACTTGTTTAACTACTAAACTGTTGGAAGACCTCATTTGAAAGCTTAACATAGATGTCCTTGTGCTCTGGTAACACAGTCTCATGGCAATCAAGAGCTATTGAGTCTGTTGAATTATTTTGCTCAAAATAAATTCATCCCAATCCCCTGTTTTGTTCTTGTTTGTTTGTTTGCTAATTTATCAGGTTTCACTGAATAAAATGTACTGATACTTGTCAGGGACAGAATGACATCTTTCTGGGTTAAAAGGCAACAAAAATAAATTATGTTTAGAGGCTGGAGTAGTTGGTGGGCATTTGTTCCTTCTCCTTAGAGTTTAACTTGAAGCCAGTTATTTTTTGTCAGGAATTGGACACTTTAGGTGGAAATTTAACGCTTCATCACTAATAGCAGTCCAAGTGCTATGAGAGAGAAAAAATTCTAGGCAATCTGAAAAACTTGAAGACTTCAATCATGGTTAACTTAGTGGCTCCAATAGTTATTGGTAGAAAATAGAAATTAGAAAAGTTAGGTATTGCTGCTATATAAAAAAAAAAATCAGGGAAAATCATCTTTTCCCCATAAATCTGTGATCTTTTCGCAGTGCACACATCATGAGTCTACCAGCAGAACCTAAGGACGGGAAAATTAAAGATGTTTACCCAGCTCAGTAGTTGGAGATGTACAGCCTAGTGCCTGCAGCTTTTCATCTAACAGCTTACTTTGGCTGTTCCTTGTTGTTCCATGACCACCTTTAATGTTACTGTAGCTGGAAGCTCACTGGCAGGAATCACCCTATTTGCATGCTGGTCTTAGACTGAATGATGTTTTAAGCCTTCACCTCAAGCTTCATCACAGTGCAGCACTCACTCAGAAAAGGGGTTTTAGCAGGGTTCAGCTTGTATGACATAAAGCAAATGTATAGAGCTTTTAGCAAATTTCATACAGGAATATGTGCCAAATATATAGCCAAGTATATAAATGTTACTATTTTTTACTATTATGTAAAAACAAATAAGCAATAGGCACTGTTGGCATTGTTTTACAAGTTTTATTTTATCAATTGGAAGCTATTCTAGTCCAAAGAGTAGGCCTACAAATGACACTGATTGTGCATAAGTAACACACAGAACTCAAGAAAACGTATCACTTTTCGCACAGTTCTTAAATTTTACCCATTCACACTTAAACAGGTGATTTCAATTAAATTTAACATATTTTCCATACACAAATTACACAGAGCTTAGCATCTGTCTTGGAGCAATTGATGAGTGATTGATCAGTGTATGTGTGAATTTAATCATGCTACAGTTTTAGACAGAAGCTGCAGGTACACATATACAAATACTGTATATACAATCAATAGTAGTGACTCACCCATCCAAATGATTGAATTCAGCGTTCCAATCACTTCCATGACCACAAGTCAATAAAATCAAGCAGGTAGGCATGCAGACTGTCGCTCTCAGGAGCTCAGTGAATTCCAGTGTGGTACTCTGATAAGATACCACCTGTGCAACAAGTCCAGTTGTAAAATTTCCTCACTACTAAGTATTCCACAGTCAATCCCTTAATCTGCTTGCTGCAGAACATGCCACTGTTGTAACCATTACAGCGCAGACGAAACATGTATTGTTTTCCACTATAATGTGAACATGTAAAGGTAATTTCAACATATAATGCACCAAAAGTAGTGCTATTGCAAAATTGGATGATTACCCCTTTTTACCTCTGATTAGCATTGATAAAGAAAATACTGACAAAATAATGTTGTTTTCAGGCAGTTTTCCAAAACATACATGTAAGCTAAAATTTACTCCATATGGATTATTTGGCTGGAACAAAGTGTAATATATTCTAAAGATGTCAAATATTTACCAGCACAGTAAGAAAAGTGCATGTTGTGATGAATTACACCTTGGGCGATCGTGGCTCAAGAGTTGGGAGTTCGCCTTGTAATCGGAAGGTTGCCGGTTCGAGCCCCGGCTTGGACGGTCTCGGTCGTTGTGTCCTTGGGCAAGACACTTCACCCACTGCCTACTGGTGGTGGTCAGAGGGCCCGGTGGCGCCAGTGTCCGGCAGCCTCACCTCTGTCAGTGCGCCCCAGGGTGGCTGTGGCTACAATGTAGCTTGCCATCACCAGTGTGTGAATGTATGGGTGGATGACTGGATATGTAAAGCGCTTTGGGGTCCTTAGGGACTAGTAAAGCGCTATATAAATACAGGCCATTTACCATTTGAACGACAGCTGACTGTGTAAGAAACATAAAAAGACTGTGATGTAAACATTCATGTCATTTCGGCTTCACTGACAGCATGTCTGCCTTTTCACAGGATGAACTACAGTTTCTCCTCATGTGTTTTATAGGCTGCCATAACTATTAATACCCACTATGACTATTTTGGCTATGTTTTGTTTCTTGGGGAAAAAACACACACCGGCACCTGCAGGGCTACAGATGAGTTTCCTGATGTAAGGAGGCTGGATGTCCCCAACCTTCATATGACCAGGCATCACCCCCACTGTCTTTTCCCCTTGCCCATACATTTTGAGTGAGGGATGATAGGTTCTTATTTGGCAAGCCCGCTTAGCTCCCGCAAAGCCGCTACTGGCCTTTGGCTGGAGGAACCTCTAAAACACAAGCCCTTCTGAACAGGGGTCTGCGTATTAAAGCGCAGGTTTTGCAGGAGGCATCCCTTTTTCTGTGACAGTCCCTGCCCCAGAGCTTGACGTGGTGTCAAGCCCAGGTGCCTCGGTGGCTCAGCTCCTCTCTGCATTCCAGACAGGTCAGATCCAGGCTCTGACAGGCTCGGTCTGTGGGGAGAGGCTGAGTCCAGACGCTGCTTTGACCCTGCTGCCCTTCTGTATGTTGTTTACCTTCAGGTGTTGGCACCTGCTGAAGGGAAAAAATAAAACAGGGATGTCTGTTTCTAGCTTTCCCAGACAGGAATCAGAAATTGACAATCCTGGGGCTCAAAGCACCTCAGCCAGACAATGTGGGCCCTGTGGGGCTGCCAAGAACTGACTGGAGCTTGACCATAGCTTAAGCAGGTTCTCAAGGCCAAAGGCCCCTGGATCCATTTTTTTATTGGGCCAAGAAAAAGAATATTTTAATCAGTTGAATTATCTCTTTTGAAGCTTTAAGAAAAAGAAAAACACATTTGACAAAGTGTAATCTTAAACTTGTTTTTTAATTCACATGTTTTTCAAGTGTATAATGGGCAGCTGTCAGGTCAGGCAGCATTTGAATGAACTTGAGCTACAAACAAACCTTCAATTACTTGGAGAAATAAAAAGCTAAGAACCCTACTGTGGTAGTGATCTCTGTAAGCTCACTCTATAACTGTCTGTGTGGGAAAGCCCAAACTGCCACCTTGTTCCACCTTTTTTTTAAAAAAAGTTATCTTTATTTGATATAATTTTCTAGCATTTTGTCTAACAATATGACATCTAAATGAGATGGAAAATACAATGCAAATTTAAATACATTTGGCCTCTCAAATGGAAGGTTATAGAGACTGGACAGCAATTGCAGAAAACATACTTCCTTTACTGCTCATGGCTTCTTTCTTACCAAGAATTAGTGCATGAGTAATTATGGTACAGTAGCGTAATTATGCATAGTCTTTTAAATGACGGACAAATTGGTTGCATTATGTTCATTGTTTTGCAAATGCGGTTGATGATTCTGTTATCTGTCTCTTGCTCTGCAACACCTGTTTTGTATACTTAAAACAAACCGTGACATCGGATTATGAGAGTGGCAATCAGCTGAATTATGAATGCTATTCAACCTCTGAAAACAGTCAGCTAATGGCTGTCCAAGGGTGATTTTTACTTTTCATAGGCATAGGCTGAATGTCAGCTATGTGGGTGGCTCACGCCAAACCAGATCTAAGTGTGGATTTTGACTTTATTACTCTCTGACTTTGGTGTGCAATGAAGTACTGTAAGAATATTCACAAAACAGAGATATTATATTCATAATGCTTTATACTATGCTCCTAATTAATGACAGTAAATAGATATTTGCAGTGTAGTTTAGAACCTAGTTTCACATCATTTTATGGTGACATTCATCATCACATTAGTGTGGTTTTACTTTTTTAGCTAATACTCAGTTACAACCATGACACTCAGGAGGAAGATGTTTGAATTTTACTTTAATCTATTAATCGGCAAATATACCAGTTCACATGGTTAGCAGTGACAGCTGTATAACACTATAACACTATTGCTGTTATTGTCTTTTAAGGTGATGTTTATTACTATTACAGACCTCGGCAGGCACCATTATTACAGTATGACTGAGAAAAATCACCCATGCTTTACTGGTGGGTACGTGTAAAAACCACCATAAAAAGGGCCCGAATGCCTTATCTCTTACATCCTCTCACAATTTGGAGTAAATTATTGTCAAAGCTAACATGCAGAAGTAGGGAATAAGCTGTGTCTCTACCATTATATACTTGTAAAAGCCACTGTGTAGTCTTCTCCAACAAACTGGCCCAATAGCACTTGTGTCATAGTCTTAAACAAAGACCAAAGGTGAGAAAGTAGAGCTGTTCTTGGATTATTCTCTTTCTTTTGTTGTGGTTCAAAAAACAAAACTATCCTATCTCAGCAAACATATTCATCCTGGAGTCAAAATCAATAACCCATTAAATGTATTAAAATAGCCTCTTCACTCATTCACTGTTCTCTTATAGATAGAAAATAGCTCCTTAGTTTTATTTGTTGGTTTCTATCAGAAAGTAGTTGGTATGTGTCAAAGTATTTTTTTTCCCTAACATATACTCCTACACAGAACAAGAACCATGTTATACGCCAAGCATTGGATGTCATGACTCACAAAGAGAAAGAAAAGGAGAAAAATCCCATCTAGAAAGAAATATTAAGCAGATGCACAGAATCAGGAAAATCCCCCAGGATGAGCCGTTATGGTGTGAAAAGCTCCCTATGGTTATGAGCTGAGAACACACTGCCTTTATTAAACATGGGTTTCATCTATGGCAGATCTAGAAAGGTATTTCAGAGATGCGCCACAGGTTACATCTCACTCAGATCCTCCTTTACAAGATATTCATTGCTTTTAAACCGTCGCAGAGGAGAAGCTGTGCTCTAAATCTTGCCCTTAGTATTCCAAGTTCATGTTTGATGTCATATTTACTACTTGATATGTGGTCAGTGCACACCTGAGCTCTAACAGGCTTACATTTCTCACCAATGTCACAGCCGCTGAATCCAAGAGTCTCTTTGAGCAAAAGTAAGGTAAGTGTACGTGAATCCTCAGTTTCCTCTGTGAAACTGTGAATGTTGCACTTTTCCAAGGAATTCACTTTATCCGCTTTATTACAACTTAAATTTTGACTAGTTATTCAAGGCAGTGATTCCTATTATATCTGCTGACTAAGGCCCATATAAATAATCTGATATGACCACAGTACGAATAATATTTTAAGGTACACTAGGTACAGAAAAAGTCAGACTGTTTATCATCTGCTTGGATCAGGGCTGAAATATGTTACCAACTACTGAAAGGTTTGATCTGAAAATTGTGTCTGTAATGCAGAATTCAATCTGTAGTTCCTAGTGGTGCCTCAGAAGTTATACTTTTTCCATCCAATCTGAAATGTACCATCTGTACATTTTAAAAGGTCTTTGTGAAAGACACAAGAAACCAAAAGCTATTTTTTGTGTGCGTAATAGAAAATATGCTGCATGTATTTATAGCTCCATTTACAGGTGTGACTGGTCAACAAAACCAGTAAGGCGCCCAAAAAATGCAGTTCATTTGCTCTAATTTTTCTCTATCACTTCTGGAAAAATGACATTGTGGGTTCAGAGTACATGGATGGATGGGTGAAATTCTCCTGGTCCTTTCTCGATAAGTTACGTTTTAAGTATTAAAGTGATTTTCAGTAACATTAAACAGAACTAGTCAAGGTCTGGTTTACAGCAAACAATCTTGCAAAAAAAGAGAAATAGTCAAATATCAAATTATTATTTATATCTAACGATCAAATTCAAATCCAGCAAAAAAATTGGAAAACATAGAATTTATTCAGTCAGAAGCTTCTGACTGCTAATATCAGACCATAAAGACATTAGTCTTGCTCTTAATGATCATTGTGAAAGCCTTCTGTAACTTAATCCGTGAGTGGATTATTGTGATATGCCAAACTTCTGCTATAGGGCTCAGACACTCCAGTGGAACTATTGTTTTTAGATCCCTTCCTGGAAGTCTTGCAATGACATAGTTACTCTTTGTACTCCATAGGTTAACCACAAACCTCACATAAACATCAATTCCTATTTGAAACGTACCTGTGTTTCCTGTGTGAAAAGCATCACTAGACACGAGACATGGTTTGCTTCTATGACTGAGCAGTTTTCCTCAGTTTTCAGTTGGAAAGGCCAGAACTTTGTAGCAAGGTGAACAGACATTCTGAGATGTCTGAGGGCAAATATGAATTCACCAGCGCAGAGCGTATTAAAGATGCACAAAGTTTTTTTTGTTTGTTTTTTTTGTCCACATCATTTTGTCCCTGTTCAGCCTTATTCACCAATTTGCCTCCCTGTGACTACATCCACTTCCCAAATATTACACTCAAGCTGAAGGATGACTGTTATCCATAATAAATCATAGTATTGGATGACACATTTTACCTTTACTGTTTTGTAATGCGATTTTAACTACTGTTTCTGCTGTAAATGAATCTGTTTTGCATTGCTTTGATGACATGATGACATGACAGCGCTTTGATGTCATATCCTGCCATTATGTGTCATAATCTTGTCATAACATGTCACACGTAATACCACCCTACGTGTGCACCACTCAGGCAGTACCTAAAACAAATTATTAATATACAATTGTGAGAAAATGGCTGATGCGAACTATTGTTTAAAGCTATTATTATTTACACTTTGTAGTCCATATTTTCATTGACAGCAGCTCTCTGATGTCTGTTTGTCTGTTTCTTTTAAAATGTCACTTCCTTGCAAATTGTCCTGAAAGTTATTTAAACACTTTTAAACTTTTGCGTATAAGCCCATGTATTCTATATTATTTTATGCTGAATAAGGACAGGCTGGTTGTTACATTGTGAGAAGTTTTGGAGAGGTGACAAAACTTTTGTTTTTTGCCCTTAATTATACCTAAGTGAGAGCTTTCAGACCACCTAGTATTATCCTCCAACTCTGTATCAAAGCACAATAAGTTCACCATAAACATGTCTCTATTTGAATTCTCCCTTGCTCCAAGCACAACCTCAGCAAGCCCTGACTTGGCTTTTTGAAAGCTATACAGGGACTTTGGGACTGCTGCATCTAGTCTGGTCTGTAAGAGCTTACGGAAGAACTACTGTATCCAATCTCAGCTAACCCTGCGGTTTCTCCAATATGTGCAGATGACCTCAGGATTTAATATCCTTATTTGCCTATTTAGTTCAAGACATGCAGCCAACGCCAAAGTTGTTAAGGCAAAGCAGTGATTTATTTAACCAATTAAACTTGGGGATAATTAGGTGGAGACAATGAGGGAGCTGTGTTGGGAATTTGTCCAGTATGCAGAGGTTAATGATAATCCTCTCTGAGATAAGTGCTATGTGACCAATGGGAGTTCATAGTGGAGTGCCTGTTCCAGCAGACATCACTGGGGTCTCTGAAGTGCATAAATTAGTATTGGCCAACCCTTTGGCTTATATAATGTAACTCCCAGATGACATGATCATTACTGTAATATCTTCTCTACACGACAATACACCCTTCTTATTTGATCGTGTTTATTTCAACCTGAATAGCTCTGGTGTTTTTCTTTCCGTTTTGCACCAAATTGTGAATAATGGAACATGAAAATGCAATTATTCTCTCAGCGCACATGGTGAGTATGAATTCATTCAATACAGAGAAATGAGGCCTTCAGTAACTAAACATCACTGATTTGGTTTTGCAGAGTTTAACATTATTGACAGAAATGTGTGCAAAATTATTAGTGTTCTTTTTTCTGCATTTGTTCTTTCCACAGAATTTTGGGTAATCACATTTAGTGAAATAATAATATCAAATGCAATCCCATTCAGAGAACTGTGTCAAAGTTTAAGTTACTCTTATATAATCAGAATTAAAAGCCAATTATAGTATTTAAAATAATTGTGGGTAATTTAATTCATTAGCTGACAAATGCGCAACGTCCTTACAGTTGTATATTATCACTGCTGCAGTGAGCTGAAAGCCTGGCATGCTTTATTTGTATTGCAACAACCCTGTTTAGTTTGACGGTGATTCATTTTTGACATTGTGTAAATGGCATAAAAATCATCAAATCAGCATGCAGGCTCTTAAATTGTTAGCATGTTGCCACAGAGTCACTTTTGTTTTGTAGTTTAAAATCATCCTTCTCAGCATTATGTTTATTAGTGAGGCCCTTGTGTCTGCTTGAACATGTGTCCCTTATATTATGTAACTGAGCTGTCCATGAATGTTCTTTATGCAGTGTTGTGTACTGTCATCATGCACAACAAAAAGCAGCTAGTATGCCCAATGCCCACATGGGGAATAAAAATGATGTTAAAAATAAACCATATTTATTTTTACCTTATAACTACAGTAACAAAAGATATATACTTTAAGAATAGTATGAGGATGCAGGCTGTTGGGCAGCCTTGAATTCCATGGTTCTCTACACGTATCCTGTGAATCCAGTTTATCTGTCTCGCTATGAATGGTTTGAAAAGCAGACATGGTGGATCGTTCCCACCTGCTTGGAAAGTGATTTGCTGCCCAATGTGTAGAAGCTCAAGTATTTCAAATTGTTGTTTACAACTAAGGGTAAAATATAACATTGACAGGCAGACTGATGGAGTGTCACCAGTAGTGATGGCACTCAACACTGTGGCAGACTTGCAAAGCTTTCAATTTGCCATTCGATCTGCCTCACATCCTTTACCTATGGTAATGAGCTTTGTGTTTTGAAGGAAAGAATAGGATTGTAAATACATGGAGCCAAATACATCAACCTTAAAGATAAAAAAGGAGATGAACCCCAGAACTGCTTTAGTTCCTTTCCTTATGAAGTGATGCAGGTATTGAAATGTATACTGAGGACTAAACAGAGCTGCCACCAGTATTCATGCAATGTTAGTTGTTGGCATTTTTGGAAGTCTTGGAATCTTGAAAATCCTTTGAACTAAGTATGGCAAACTGTATTGCTGATTGACATATGAGGGAGTGGTGAATACAGCCATGTGAAAAAGAGTCTTTCACTGGACTTTGCATAGACTCCTATCAAGGCTAAGTACATCCTTACTATGTATTTTGGAATTAAGAGGTTAAGTAGTAGTTGTGTACTACTAATCAAATGCACTTAATTAATTGATCATCAGCAAGTTTGACCACCTTCATAAAAGCAAACATTTTTATATTTTGCTAATCTGGTACATCCTACTGTGTGTTAACAGAATGCTACAATCTTCCCAGTAGCAGATGTCCCAGTAAATTTACCTCAAGGTCAGACTGTGTGATGATCAGAGAAATTGCCAACTCCTGGCTCTAATGCTGATGGGATGTGCCAAAAAATGAGAGTGACTCAACTTTCTATTGTATTTTAAAATAAAATGGTGGTTATTAGAATGTATTTTAGCACTTAAAAACCTCCTTACTAGGCCTAAACAAGCAGTAGCCATAGCTTTATCAATAAGAACCTTTAATGGTTAAGAACCAATAACTGATTTTCATTATACCTCCCTGTGAATAAGCTTCAAATGAGGCTATCATTTGAAATACAGTGTGGTGTCATTAGGCTTTTTGACACAGAGAATAAGGATAAGAATAAGAATAATAGAATAAGAATACTGAACTACTGAACAATACTGAATATATGAAGAGCATAAAAGCTGATTTGTGGACTTGTAGTCAAGACCGCCTAAACCAAGACCAAGACAATACCAAGACCAGAGGGTATCGAGACCAAGACAAGACCAAGACCAAGACAGACTGAGTCAAGACCAAGGCTGAACCAAAAAAAGTCTTTAAACTGCAGCCAGATGCTGCTTCGTTTACGGGTGTCAGGCATATTTATGTGTTTTTGTGATGCACTCGCACAGCCCTCCTCACCGCTGTCTACTGTCTCACTCACTTACTGAGATGACAGACGCACGCTCCACTTGACTGTCGCGTCTCTCACCCTCTCTGTTTTTCACATAATGATATTATCCTATATCCTTGCATGTGATTTGCCACAATATGGAGGGATTGGAGCATAGCTGAGCCACTGTGTGAGAGCTAAGCAGCGAAAGGAAATTAAGTGAGGAGCTGGCTCTCGCTCAATGGGAGTCGTGTCATGGATACTGTTGACTCCAAATCTCCCGACCACTATGTTGGTCTGAGACAGCAAGACAGAGACAGCGAGACCAAGACAAGACCGAGGGATCCGAGACCAAGACAAGACCAAGACCACGGCAAAGTGGTCTCGAGACTGGTCTCAAGATCGGTCTTGAGACATCCAACTCTACTGATCTGTTGGGTGCAGTAGATAATTATTACCAAACTATTATTACAGTTGCATTGCTGTTGCTACAACTATAACACTTAGTTACCCACTGAATTATTGTATTATTGTTGTACAGTTTATGATTTTTTTTAACCACTACCGGTCGTAACTCTGCGCAGAGCGCTGTCAAGGCTTCTCCAAGGTGTCTGGAACACGTCATTAATTACAGTCTCTCGTTGTCCCCACCTTAGCAGTGAAATACCATTATGTGCTAATGACTAAGCAAACATGTCAATCCAGCTGTTGAGGATCTAGAGTATTAACACCTCTGCAACCTAAGTGGTGAGTCACATCTTGAACCAAATGAAGGAAGTGTCCGCCCTGGTTTTCCTGTTACAGACTTTACAAACAAGGATAAACACCACTTAAAAGCAACAGATGGACTTGAGTCAGAGCAGACAAGTGAGTAAGGGTGTAGAGATGCATCACAAGTGAATCAACCACTGTTACATTTCAAATACAGGTTTGGACTGGTCTAAAATAAAGCGGGATCATGACATCATGGCGTTTTGCATTACTCAGATAAACAGGGTGCACCAGTCTGCTCATGATGACAGGTTATGTGATGCTCTGCTGAGTACTGATTCTTAACAGACACACTCCAAGTAGTATATTTAAATATACTACTGTATCCACAGGGAGCACACACATGGATATGGCAGAAGGAGCGGAAACCACAGGTAAAAAGAGCAGTGAACTGGGATAAATAACTAGGTGTGCATTAAGCTGTGAAAATGTTCCACATTATCATTTGCAGGTCAACTGAAAATGGCTGCATCTTCTCTTTTTTGTCCTATTTACAGGCAAACAACAAAGCTGCAGCTCAGTAAACATCTGGTAAGGTGTGAAAAAGAACAAAATCTTATTTCATGGTTGGGATGTTGCCTGACAGTACAGTGTTTATAATGCATACTTACACATCCATATGCTGTAAATATCTCAGTTCCTACTTTGGCAACTTCTTTGAAGGAAAAGGATACCAATAACAGAGAGAGAGAATTTTTTTTTTTAGTAGTTGCCCGATCATTTGATCATGATTAGATCATAAACAAAAACTAAATCCATCAATCTGAGATGTTTCAGTTCTTGTCTGAACATGCAGACACTGCAGCTTTCATCAGACTAGTGTGCGTCTGCAGTGCAGTTTTGCCAGCATAGCAGTTTTTGTCTTAGTTTCAGGATTGCAGAGTTGGCAAAAGTGTAGACATTATATACTTAAGTATAAATACAAATACTAAAATTAATATAAATATAAAACTTTTTTACTCAAGTAAAGTTAAAAAAGGACAGACTCTGAACTGTACTCAAAGTAAGAAGCAAAAATGTAGCTCTTTGGAGCATGTTTCTACTAACTGTTTTTGTTAACTAATTGTACTACTAATAAAACAATAGTAGTACATGGCAATACGAACTTTACTCCAATCTAAATCCTCAGCTTGAACACAGTTAGGTGGAATATGAGCACAGAAAAAGTTGTTGATGCGTGACTCTGCCTCAACACCTTAACACGAAAAAGTGTTAAAGTGGGAACTCTGAGACTGCTGTCGGCTTCACCACATACTAACTTGTTTATCCTTCACTAAACCACAGAGTATTTTCATGCAATCTTTTAGTATCATACTATACTTTAGTTTGTTTTGTAGTTAAAGTTCCATATTATTAAAAAAATAATAATTAAAAAAATAACTTCATATCATGCACAGAAGTAATATCTGATTATAATATAACTAGGTCATTACATGAGAGCTTCAAATTTTAAAACTCCAGTTTATCAGATGCCACCTAGCAGTTTAAATATAACCTCTGTTCTTCCATTCCTGCCTTGTTTCTTGCATTTTTTTCAATTTCTTAGTAAAGTTATCTCATATTCTTTTCTATACCGCAGCTATAACTTCAAGTAGTTAGAAATGTTGAGTTTAATATTACCTGCTACAACACTCACTTTATGGTCATGAGACCACAGCTTACAGACTTTTGCATTACCAGTACTATTCCAGATTGTTCAGAGCCACTTTAATCAACTTTAATTTAATATAGCATTTTGAATTATGCATAAATTATATGGTTTTGGTCCTATTACCTCATTGCATGTGATAAACCCATGCAGAGCTGGGAAATAAAAAAAACTTCCAACAGAACTTAAAGTAACAACCCTGGTTGTTAGGTTGCTGTTGTGGCCATCCTCAATATCATTAAGCTGCTTCTAAAACAGAATGTTGGCCCACAGTCAGGCATACTCAAGCTCTCCTGTTTTCAAATGCAGAAAGCAATAGTAGTTTGTCTTTTGCTCTGGAGATCCACTTTGAGGTTGATGGTCGCTCTACCTAGAAATGTTATGATCATTTAGGGCATGTCAGTCAAGAGAAATTCTTCCTTTCATGCTGTGCCTAGTTTACTGTGAAACACCAAGCTGATGTTTTTTGGGTTTTTATTGTTTTTGGGGGGTTTCTTTTTTTCAATTTGGGGAGACTGAATCTTAAAAGTTGTGTTTTTAAAAAGTTCAGTTCTGAAAATCATTTTAGTTTGGGGAGAAACTGAGGGCGGAAATGCATTTGCAAATTTACCCAGTTTAATGTGGATTTGCTTGGTAGGGAAGTCCTGGGAGAAGTGAACCTTTCCTTCACCTGCTGCAGAAAATGTTTCATAAACAGCTCTCGACCTTCAGGCGGCCAGTTTCTATAGGTCAGGCTGCACCAGCCCAAACAAACAAAGGAAGTGCTGTGGGAGGAGGAGCTGCTTACTCTCAGACACACACAGATTTCCTGACTGTAGGACTTCCTGAACACCTCACAGCAACAGGAATGTAGGCGAAGACATTTGAAAACATATAACTAGTCAGATTCCTTTTAAAAATCAGTAGATAAAGATGACTGACTAATGATAACTAATGTATTTATACATTATAGAAGAACAGGAAATTGCTGATGGAATGCTGTGATTTTGCAGGTGCCAGCTCACTCATTAATTCTAAGCACATTTGCAAAAAATAGCACGATCTGAATAAAAATGATTTGTCTGTTCCTTATGGCAGCAATTAAAAGAAATTAAATTATTGTAAGTCATAATCACCCAACAGTAGCTGGCCATGGTTATAATAGTCACTGACTTTCAACCCCCATTTTCTACCATCCACTGCATTTTTATTACTTTGTTTTTAGATTTGTAAGAACCAATCAAACCCATGAAAGCTAGCACTTTAGTAAATATCAAATTTGGATTGAGTGATTTGTCTTATTTTGAAATGAAAGCACCGTTTAACTAGAGCCTCACTATGTGTTACACATATAAGAAGACTGATTCCTAGACCAAATTTGATGATAGAGCTAAGTTAACGCTAAGGCATTAATAAAATTATCCATAGCCATAACGTAAAACAGCAATCAATAATCCATTGCATTAAAGCTCAAAACAACAACAACAACATAAAAGTATGTCATGTGATGTGGAGTGAGAAACCCAAAGGCAAACTTGTAAGGTGATCTTTTATTAAGGATGATTAAGTCAAAAACAATAAATCCAAAAACAAGGTAAACAATGACTAAAAGAAACACTGAACTCTAGGAGTTCCCGGAGTAATTACGGTGTCCACATAGAGAACACACTAGGAAAACCGACCACTATCAGAGACCTGCTCTGAGTATGATGTAATAAAGACCTGAGGCAAACTGAGGCTTTAAATACATTCTTGCAGTAATCAAAGTAAGTGGACACAGGAGGGTGGTGAAACAGAGCTGAAACTGATCAACACAAGACAAGGAAGTAAAATTAAACACAAGGCAAAAGAGATGAATGACTAACAAAGTAAAAGAGGAAGTGAATAGAATACAGAATATAGAGAATTTTATGCGGAACAAGAGCTCATAGTAGAAAAAATGTAACCAAGACTCAAAACCTGGAACTAAGAAACCACAGATACTAATGAATAAGAGGAAATTAAACCATGAGAAACAACCAAATTCAACTACAAACAGAAACTGAAACTAAGCACTAGTGATAACTAGTAAGAAAAACAAAAATATAAATTACACATAATACAAGGCATCAAACAGAATATGAGAAAAATAAGAACATACAATCAGAATAATAACTCCAAGAATTCAGAAATCCTGGGTTTAAGAGGCAAGACAGTATAAGCTGCAGGTTTTGTATTGTATAGCAAAGAACAAAACTAATATAGAATATGGCACATATTTTTCATTAAAATAGTACCTGGAGAATAAGAGATCAAATATTAATATTAAAAAGGTAAATACAGTTAGAATATATGCATAAAAATATATATAGAAATTACTTTTAGTTCTTTAAAGATTTAAAGCCAGGTATTTAAACTGTGACAGTTTACACAATTTTGCCTCTGCATGCCACCTCTGAGGGATTTAAAGTAAATAAATCAACAATGGGGTTTTAACAAAAGCGGTTCATCAACTGACAGATTTTTTTATGTCTCTTTTTTCCCAAATGGTTCAAAAATTTCACATTTTACTGACAAGTAAGTTAACGGCTAAGTGTGAGTTATTTCCCTGTTATTAACAAATTATAGTGCAGAGATAAAAGATCTGAATATCAATCAATTCCACCTGTTAAATTATCATTAGTGTTTGGCAGATTAACTGCAATGGCAGTTGCAGTTAATTAGTTGTCTAAGAAAAGGAGGCTATCATTTGGCTGAAAAACAAAGAAAAATAGATGAGATGGAATAAGTTACGTGGACACCCAGGTATTTGTATGGCTCCACCACATTAACGTCCCAGGAAAGAGACAGAACTTGTAGCTGTCCTCTTCCTTCTGAAATCAATCATCATCTCTCTGGTCTTTGTAGGAAATAGTAAGATCATGCAATATTGCATTGTTTTAAGCACAATGTTAGTTCAGTACAGATGCCTATTAATTTATATTGTATTTACAAACCAAAATGTAATCAGTGAAATAAGTACAAATTATTAACCACATGGTGAACCTGCAACCTTTGGGCTCCATACTGTAGAGGATATCCCAGAGCTATGTCATATGTGTTACTATCCATATAATGAGAGTCAAGCACTTCAGATATCAGCAATCCACGCCAACCAACCACTAAATGTACATGAAGTGATACATAATATAGGATAGCATTAAGAGAATGTTGGAGATTTTCGTCTACCTAAACTTTACAGTCAGTGGGCCAGAATAGAAAGTTTCTCATCAGATTACTGCTGGGAAAAGCCAGAGTCAATGAAGTCAAACAGTCATCATGCTGCGATAAGCCCCTCGGGGCTGACTCTCTGGGGAGCATGAATGTGCTCAGTAACATCTTATTATCTACTATAGAGTTACCTGATCGTGGTGCAAGGGTCAGGGGGTATCAAGATCACTGACAATGGTCCTCTGGGGATCACTAAAAAGTCATATCATCTTTCATAGAAATCTGGTCTGTAGTTCTCTTGATGTTTGCTCAATCATCCAAGTAAGGAAAGCCTAAAAAGTTGATTCTATTCATCTGGACATAGGCTAGTCTGTAGTTAAGCGATACTGGAAGGAAAAGTTGGATGGACAGTACAGCTCATCAGTCAGCAGTGACAAACATCCCTTTTCTTTAAATCTGTCCGCTATTTTATATTTTCTCAGAGGCTATGTTAAAAAAAAGGAAAAAAAACACAAAAAACCCTGTCAAGATGGGTTTGGGGGAGGGTTAAGTCTGTTTTACTAGAAAGTTTATAGTGTTTAGAGATTTAAAGATAAATTGGGAACTACAGAAATTTTTGTCTTAGATATTCCAGCCAAATGGGCGACTAGGACACTGTTTACTATAACACATATATGCTGTCACAGTTTAGTTGTATTTTCTAAAAGTGATATTTGGAGACGAGGACAACCACACAATAACCTGCATGTAGATTCTGGACCTTGTGGCTCTATGTTTAAGTCGATAAACCTTTGAGTGAGTTTTTAGTGTTTTTCTTGAAAACATGATGTGGAATAAAATCCAATGGGTTAAAAAAAAGGGTAGTTACAACATCAGCATCTGTGGGTGCTCTAATTCTAGTGATGACAAACTGCAGGTAGAAATAAAGTTGACAGGGATCTGATGGGATGTCTGTGCTGCTTAGTACTCTGAGACATCAAAAAGACGAATGATTGTGTGTGACAGATGTCGGTGTGGGATATGTGGTATTCTAAAAAAATGAGTGTGCATTGCAATGGGAGATGAGTGGGGACAGAGTGAGGCGGAAAATGTGTCTGTTTGAGTTAATGCACTGGGTGGGTCGCAGAAGCTCACACTTCTGTGGCTGAGTTTCAGTGATGGGTCATGAAAGGAAAGAATGCCTAGAAAGATTCTTATCGGGATCTGAAAAGACATGCAATGATAACAACAAGTTATCATTGACTGAAAAGAACAACAATGGACAGCAACAGGTTTGGTTAAAAGGACTAGGAGGAAGTAAAACAAGTAGCAATAGGTTTATGAGACAAACAGGTGACAACAAAGTTGGAAATTATTAATAATTTTTTTTTTTTTTTTTTGCTCTTGTATTTAAAACATCTATTACAAAGTTACCTCAAGCCACAATCCAGTTCCTGTTGTATGTAATGATAATGGTGAGAGAACACAAATAAATTAGGTGATGCAGAGTCACAAAGGTAGGAGGTGGGGGTGGGTGGAGGAGTCAATAAAACAGAAAAACTGTGTTTTTCCTCTTTCAGGTTCCTCTTTCAGTTTCCTCTTTAGTTCCGTTAACCACAATCATTTTATGACCTTGACCTTAGGTAACATCTTGGAATTGAGTACAGTGTTTTTGTAATGGCTAAGGCCAAAACCAGCTCCTTCTTTACATAAACCAAAATGAGGGAAAAAATAGTATTTCTGTGTTACCAAAAAGGTTGGTAATACAAGAGACACTCATCAGGGTAATATTCATGTGGTAGAAACAAGAGGCAAGGGTGATTTTTCAGTCTGGAGGAATTGTTCTTCAGTCATCACTGTAGGTGCTTTTGGAACAAAGACTTCTGGGTAACTGCCTAACTGACTTGAGTGCACCCCTGGGAGGTACATACATTAATGGCTTTGTGCTGCTAACAGCAACGCTAACATAACATATTATCAAGCCTACAGCTGGCATAGCAAAAAGTAGGCTACAACCCCAATAAGTGGGACGACACTATGAATGTAGCAGTGTGTTTTCGGTATGTTGTGACTTTCAAAATAACAACAAAGTTGTAAGGACACATTTTGTGTTCTTTTAAAATACGCTACCAGTCAAAAGTTTGGACACACCTTCTCATTTAATGTTTTTTCTTTATTTTTACTACTTTCTACATTGTAGATACTGTACATAATGATGACATCAAATATATGAAGCAAGGTATATATAATTATTTAGCAAAGATTTTAGACTTCAGAAAGTAGCCACCCTTTGCTTTGTTTACAGCACTGCAAACCCTTGGCCATCTCTCAGTGAGCTTCATGATGCAGTCACCTGAAATGGTTTTCAAGTCAAAGGTGTGCCTTGTCAGGGTTCATTTGTGGAATTTCTTGCCTTCTTAATAGGGTTGGGACCATCAGTTATGTTGTGCAGAAGTCAGGTTGGTATATAATAATAACTGAGTATGAGTCTGAGTCTTCATTAATCCCATGCAAACGTACACCCATTTGGAACAACCCTGACATAGTTGTTCCAAATGGGTGTTGTATCGTCTGTTTCCAAAGATGACAAGACAATATTTTTTGCATTCTATTACATCGATAATGTTATTTACCACTTTAAAGACACAATAGAAAGTTAAATGATGTTTGTAAAAAACTGTTTTTGTCAAACAATTTGTTATTTGTTTGCTAATAAGTTTTTCAATAACTTTTTCTAAAATATACAATGTAGCTATTGAATCATGAACTGAATGATCACCTCATTTCAAAAGAGGGAAAATAAAGGCAGGTATCAGATTAATTCTTACATACTGTTCAAGTTTGACGTTTGAAAGCAGGAAAAACACACTAAATGGTTTTTACTTTTCGTTCACAGGTGCTACACAAGAAGGTTTATTAACATGTGGGAAGGCTGGGGACTTTCTTCATGTTTTTTTCACATCTCAGTTATTCTAAATTTGCCATGGAAGTGAGGAAGATGAAAAGCTTGAGGTGTATAGAATAAATTGGTGTATGAATATATATACAAAGTGTGACTTTTCGTGAGAAGCTCTTTAAGTTGTCAGCAATAGGCCTATCTTTTGGTGCTCGTGCTTTGCAACTGCAATCATAAATACCTACAATGTAAGAAAATAATCTAATGATAAACAGATGAAGATCTGTTTATTCTAAACTAGTTGGGATTATGGTAATTTAGAGTTAACTCAGATTAAAACACAGATCAAAAGGGGCTGACGGTCATAAGATTTGAATGGCAACTGAGTTGCTGTTTCAGTGAGTGTACGAAATATGTACAAATCCCACATACAAAAGTTTTCTTATCACCGTTTTGCAGGCACAGACTAGTTTGGAATAAACAAATTTTGTGCACCGTTTCATGATTGTAATGGTTATATGTGGTTATTAGGGGTGCAACGATACACAAAATTCACGGTTCGGTTCGGTTCGATACTTTGGTGTCACGAGTCGATATTTTTTCGATACAAAAAAAATGTTCATGCCTTTTTAATTTGTCATTTATTAAAATTATAAATATATATTTTAATTCAAAAGTACAGTTTTTTAATTTAATATGGATTTTATATGTCCAAATCAGCTCTGGATCGCCTTCAGTCTGTACAGAATGCAGCGGCAAGACTTTTAACTGGTACAAACAAGAGGTCACACATTACTCCAGTTTTGGCTTCTCTTCATTGGTTGCCTGTAAATTTTATGGTTCATTTTAAAATTTTAGTTGTAACTTTTAGAGCTCTGCACGGTGAAGCTCCCCAGTATATCTCTGACCTGTTGAAACCTCATGCTTCATCCCGAGCACTTAGGTCTTCAAGTCAGAGGCTACTGGTGGTCCCACGTACTAGGTTTAAAACACGTGGGGATCGAGCTTTTCAGGCACTGGCACCTAGGCTGTGGAACTCTCTGCCGTTGTCTTTACGCTGTCTAGACTCTACTGACTCCTTTAAAAAGCAGCTGAAGACATTTTTATACAAACGGGCTTTTAATTAATTTTAACTTGTATGTCTGATCTTATTGTAAAGCACTTTGTGATTTTTATCTGTGAAATGTGCTATATAAATAAATTTTACTTTACAGAAGGAGGGCAGAAGGAGATCATCGCCGTGAACTTTCAAAACTCAACGTCTCGATAATCGGAACTTCGGCTGACTGGAACTGGCACCGTCCCCGTCGAAGTGCTGGCCATGGACGAAAAGATGACGTTGTATTACTCGGGCGGTGACAAAAGAAAAGCCGGAATCGGCTTCATGGTACACCATCGGTTCTCTGCGAGCGTCGTCGCCTTCCAACCTATATCTGACCGTATCGCCATCCTAACTGTCAACGGTACAATCAAGCTACACATCATTGTGGTCTATGCACGACCAAAATGAACACCGACGCGTCTAAAGATGATTTCTATGATCGCCTGCAAGACGTCCTGGACTCCCTACCTCAAACCGGCATGATCATGATCGCCGGCGACATGAACGCCCACACACTGGGAATTGACGATGGGAAAGTTCGGCCATGCAAAAATGAACGACAACAGGCTACGATTGTTGTCATTCGCCGCAGCCAATAAACTGCTCCTCGGGAACACGCTATTCCAACACTCGCTTAAGCACCGTCTGACATGGTGCAACCCAAGAGGAAACGACTCTGCGCTACTCGACTATGTGCCCATCAACACCCGGTTCCAATCATCCTTGCAAGATGTCCGGGCGATGCGCGGACCCGACTGCGGCTCTGATCACTATCTTGTCCGTGCCAGAGTGCGCCTGAAGCTCCAACAAGTGAAGAAGCCGACACCCAAACCACCCAGGCTGGGCTGGCGTCACCTCAACAACAATGACCGCCGTCAAGAATTCCAGATTGAATTATCGAACCGCTTCGCCCTCCTCCCCCTGAGCGACGATGCCAACAAAGAAGAGCAAACAATATCGGAAGCCATCTTGGACTGCGCCAAGCCGCTGTGCTCACCCGCCCGGCGTCGCACACAATCGTGGATCTCAGACGAGTGTCTCGACCTGGTCGTTTGGCTCTCTGTATGTAGAAAGCCTCTCATCAAAGAGCAGGTGGTTAAAGGAAGTTTTACTGTAATTCTTTCTGGGAGTATTACCATAATAATCTGTTCATCTGTTAGCTCTGTATGGGAACTGAAGTGGGTGGGAGGCAGGACATGGTGTGGCATTAGACCAGTTTCTCAAAACACTTCATTATAACAGATATCTAGTCTGTTGGTAGGGTTAGGTTAGTAGTTCTTAAGGTGGCTAATGTTGGTCTTTTTGGGCAGTGGGATGACTGCGGTCGGTTTAAGGATGGTGGGATGAAGAACTGGGACAGTGATGCTCACCTCATGGTCCTGTACCATGAGACTTCAGCTACTACATTCTAGTGTACAAGTTGCAGCTTCCTTGGGTCTGTGCAAAGAAGCAGTTCAGCCTTTCTGTGTGTACAGAATCACGCTTACCCATCATGGTGTTGCCAGCATTTATTCAAAAGTTCTCTGAAGATTTAGCAGTTGTTTATCTCATCACCAATGAGAACAACAGAAAGTATAGAAAATTGATCTATTTTTCTCATGGGTGTTCACCTGACCAATACACTGGACTGGACTATCAATACAAAAGCCATCTACAAAAAAGGATAGAGCAGGTTGTATCCTCTACAGTGGTGATGGTGTCTCTCCTAATGATGGGGATGTATGCAGGAATCTGGAAGGTGGCATGCTTATTTATAATTTTAATAAAAAAGTATTTCCACAGTTGTTCACTTAATAAGAAAAATGCTATTCTAAACACAGTCCCATATATCATTTAAAAAAAAAAAACCTTACCACAATGATTAAAACCTCATTTAAAAACTATTTAACATCTTCATTTTGGGAGCTTAGATTATCTGACAGTAGCTCCCACAAAGTGGTCACTGACTTCATCTGCAAAAACATTAATATGAGAATATTGAGTTGAGTATTGGTTAAAAATAAATCAATATTGATTATTTTTCTCAGCGTTTAAGATTTGGATGAGTTGGACTGTTAATCTTGTGTGACATTGGATGAATCGCAGACAACCAGTTTTAGATAAAATCTCCAGTCAAAATCTACTTAAATTAAAATCTAAGGTAGGTAGCTGGTTACTCCATAAAATTAAGGTCTCCCTGTTTGCTGAAGGAGGCTATAAACACCTATACTGACAACTGGATAATAGCATAGAATTTATTTTTTGCAACACCACCATCCTTTTCTGGGGCAGTCTCTATGAAAGTCATTATAACCAGTAATTGCAAAGTCTTTTTCTTTATATAATAAAGTATGTAAAAGTATGAACATCAGTATCTGATGCTTTCGCTGAAATTTTCCCTAAATGCAGTTTATGAGAAAATCTGACATTTAGATGGGAAATATCAAGGACAGATAGAGTTTTAAAATCACAATGAATACTCAAAACATTTATAATCGGCACCACAGGGTAGGTTGTACATTTCCAGATTAAAAAAAAAAAAAAGAACTGTTGGAGCATTTTTTTTCATTGTTTTTTCTAGCAACACAGACTTGTTTTTGGGAATGAATGTACAGGGAAATAAGACAGTTGAATAAATAGGTAAGATGAGATCTCCACTGATATGTGTGATCAAGTTAGAAGAGTTTCTAGAAGATTTAAAATCCCAGTTCGTGCTGTTTGAAAGTAATAAAAAAAAAATAGTCTTGTTCTCCAGGCTGTTTCTATATCTCACATGGAGAGGGAATAGCCAATAAAGACAATTAAAGAAGCAAATGTGCTGAAAGGCATGTAAATCGAGTGCACTCGAGTGCATGTTCGAGTGCACTTAATCTAGTCTGGTCCAGGATAGAATAGTCCAGATATTTTTTTAAATCTCACTCAACAACCTGACAAGAAAAGAGCAACCATTTTCAAAAGTGATACATTTTGTACTCGATTCATTTTCATAAATTGTATAATATATTTGATATTATGATATCAAAACATAAGACCTAATCTGAGGTCTGTAATACAAAGTAGAAAGCCCCTTCTAGCAGTGGTCAGTGCTGACACTTTAGCTGCAGTATTAATAAACCACAGCACTGCTTTCACTACTACCTCAAGTAGTCGCATATTTGAGGAGCCAACATATTTCCTCTTCCATAAACTGTATAGCAAGGAAGTACTGCTGCTTGTATGAGACATGATATGCAGCTCTGTGTGATTACTGAATGCTATGTGGATGGATGCAGAATGGATTCAAACTTGTCTGACTGTTGCCTTAAGTCGCAAAAAAAAAGAAAAAAATGTAAATCTAGAAAGATCATCAAGCCCTGACAAGAAACCGGCAAGGCAATCCGCACATTTTAAAACACTGTATCTGCTGTTTCACATTCTGCATCAAAGTTTTGGACTGTGTATCCGAGAGACTAATGGGATTATCATGAATATCATGTGGTGATGTGGCAGCTACACTGATGACTAGCCCAAGGGTGTGGAAAAACAATTATTTTGCAAAGCCACCAAGGGGAAAAAAGGAAGCATTTACAAAAGCAATGCCTATCGTCCCCCATTCATTTTCATAAACCAGTGTATAGAGTGATTCTTGGGAGCCACTGTGTTTTAATAGCTGCCGTGTGATGTCACTCATGTTTCAGCACTCCTGACGGCTCAAACATCATCCCTCGAGCCATAAAAGTGTTGAGCAGTGTTCTTGCTTGCAGTTACTGCAAAGCCGATGAGCTTTTAAGGGCCTATATTATGATTTCAGATGTCTTATCTTATATGTCAAAGGAATGGGATTTCAATTTAACGGCAAATATAACTTTACAGTATCCTCAGGCCATAAAGTGCATTTTTCACACTTCCTCGGTTATATGGTGGCTATTATTAAGGTAGGCTTCTGAAATGAGAAGTAGTTGCTCTCCTTGTTCTTTACAATTCCTTAATGTTGTAATATGTCTGGAAATAAAGTCTATTCTCAGTCTTTTGTGTGCCAGATGATTAACTTCATATGTGCAGTGTGGTGAAAATGATCTGCCCCCTTCCTGCTTTTTAAAATTTTTTCATATTTTTCATGCTTACGTCAAACAAAGTTTACCACCTTGCTGCCACCGTTGGCACCAAAACTACATTCAAGCATTTGTGATAACTGACAAAGAGTTTTTCACACAACGGTGGAGGAATTTTACCCTCTCTGACCCTGTGTGAAAAAGTAATTGACCCCCTTGTTTAATCATGAATTAATAGTGTTTAACAACATTTTTTGGAAAGCTGAAATCAATTTCACTAGCCATAACCCGGCCTGATTACTGCCAGACCTCTTCATTAAAAAAATCACTTAAAAGAAAATGTCTGAAGTAGACTTAAAAGAACAAAAACAAAAACAAAAAACAAAACATCATTCCACAATCTAAAGAAACTCAAGAACAGATGAGAAAGTCATTGGCATCTATCAGTCTGGAATGGGTAACAAAGCCATTTGTAAGGCTTTGAGACTCCAGCAAATAATGGTGAGAGACATTATCCTGGAGAAAACCTGGAGCAGTAGTGAGACTTCCCAGGAGTGGCTTGACTACTTAGTCCATAAATGACTCATCCAGGAGATCACAAAAGAACCCAGAACAACATCTAAATAACTTACATCAATTAAGGTCGGGGTGGCTGTAGCTCAGGAGGTAGAGCATCTACTGATCATAAACTGATTGTAAGGTTGGTGCTTTGATCCCTGGCTCCCCCAGTCTGTATGCCATGTACTTGGGCAAGATATAAATTCCAAGCTGCTCTCTGATGAATCCATTTGGAGTATGAATGTGTATAAAGTTAGTTAGAAAGCGCTTAAAAAAGCATAGAAAACAGTGCTTGTGTGAATGGCTGCTCTTCTGTGGACTGATGAGTCAAAAGCTGAACATTTTGGAAGGTTTGGAGATGGGTTGCAGATGGAGGTTACATCTGGTGTAAAACGCACACAGCATTTCATAAAAAGAGCATCATACCAACAGTCAAGTTGTGATGGTAGTGCAATGGGCTGGGACTGCTTTGCTGCTTCAGGACCTGGACATCTTTCCATTGCTGAATGCCCATCCATCAGTTTACACAATGAAGCTCAAACACACTTGGATTTTGCAGTAAGACAATGATCGAACAAACAGACCAGCAAGTCCACCTCTGAAAGTCTAAAAAATAAAAAATAAGAATGACTAAATAAATAAAACCAAAAGAAGGTTTTGGTGTAGCCTAATCAATGTCCAGACTTGGATGAGATGCTTTGGCATGACTTTAAACAGGAATATTATCCTGGAAAACCGCCCAGTGTGTCTGAATTAAAACAATTCTGAAAAGAGTGGGCCAAAATTCCTCCACAATAATGTGAAAGAATCATTGTCAGTTATTGCAAACGCTCGATTGCAGTTCTGCCTGGCCAAGGGCAGGTAGGTAGGTTGGAAAGCTTTTTTTCTATTAATGAAATCAGTTTCAGATCATCAAACATATTTCAGAACTGTTTCAGAAATCAGGAAGGAGGGGATACATGGTACTGCAGAAAATGTGAAGATCAAGATTGTTTTGAGATTTAATTATCTGATACCATTGTATTAAGTATGGCTTTCCCATTTATTGTAAATTCAAGTGAATTGCTCTGTCTTGTTATTCTCAACCTGGTCGAGCTTTCTCAGCCTTCTCTGAGGATCTTTTGAATCATCCTCTGATCAATGTCTTTATCTCATCTTGTGCCTGCCATGCGCATTTTTATACTTATCCTCTTAGTCACAAATCACACAGAGACTTTTGTATTGCTTTTATCTTTTGATTGTATATTGTGTGCGCCCTTTCTTTGAAATACGACAATGATCTATATACTTGATCTGAGTCACACAGACAAGAGTTATTCATGCAATGTACACATGAGCAACCTCTCTGACCTACTGTGTATGCTACAGTTCTTGTGTTTGACTCTTTCAGAAAGGGTTGTTTAGAGATCTAAGGTTGCACAACCACTGTTGCACATTAAACTACTTTTGAGAATATGTAAAAGATGCTACTATGGCTTATAGTAGAACGTAGAACCAAACAGCAGCTCCAAGTGGTGCCGGTTTTTCCAGATTTTGCTTATTCTTTTAACCACATGAACATTGACACCAGCGGTGATCACAACCACCAATGCTAGACACAGCATCATAATCACCAGCGCCAGACTATATGACCTCAGCTTGCTGTGGGCACCAGGAACTTGGATATTATAAGTGCAGTGCAAAGAAGATCTGAAAGCTAACTTTATTCAATATCTCTGCAACAAAAGTTAGTTAACTTGAGCGTTAACTTAATTGCCATAACTATTTAATCCTCACATTCTGTTGATAATTTTAATTATATCTTTGAATGTTTTTTTATGAACTAACAGTTTCATAAATGTTTCATAATTGTTACCAACCCATTTCAAGGTCTTTTTGTCATGGTCCTGCGGCCATGACTCAGTGACTTTGTGTTTGTGTTCCTTATTGTTATTATTCTCTTTATTATTCTTGGGCTGTTTTGGGATGGTTTGTGTTTTGGGATTTTAGATACTGGGTTTTGGGTTTGTGCTCCCTCTATTGGTCCCTGGTGTTAGTGTTCCCCTGTCTCGTCAGGTTAATCAGGTCCAGCTGTGTCTCCCACCTGTGTGTGATTTCCCAGTGTCTCTTTGTGTACTTATAGTGTGTGTTTTCCTCTGCTCCTCGTCACGTCGTCTGTGTTCATCCTCTGTGTTACCCTGCGTACTCTGCATTTCTCCGTGAATCCCCTGCGTGCTCTCCCTGCTGTTCTCCCTTCATGTTCAGGTTTGCCACTCCCTTTGTGTAGTTTCTCCCAGTTTAGTTCATCCTTAGTTCTGTTTGCCATCTCCACTTTATGTTCAGTATTGTCAATAAATCACCTTCACATCTGAGTAAGTGCTGCATCTGAGTCCTCCTTTCCACTCTTCACACGGCCGCTGCCCCGGACCGTGACACTTTTTGAGTTGTCACAACTCCCCAAATGATGTCTAACAAGGGACAAACTGTACAGAAACCATGGAGGTGTGCATCATTCATTCTGCTCACTGATTAACCCAAAGTAACCCAGATGATGTAGGTGACCTCTTGCAGTTAGATGAGTAAGTGCATGTAAATTCTTGGATGGTGTATTTGAGGCCTGTATCATGTCAACATCTTCAATAGGCCTGTTAGTTCACCTGAGCATGTCATGTTAATGTCAGGTTTTGCTTTAGTTACAGTGGGGCAAAAAAGTATTTAGTCAGCCACCGATTGTGCAAGTTCCCCCACCTAAAATGATGACAGAGGTCAGTAATTTGCACCAGAGGTACACTTCAACTGTGAGAGACAGAATGTGAAAAAAAAATCCATGAATCCACATGGTAGGATTTGTAAAGAATTTATCCGTAAATCAGGGTGGAAAATAAATATTTGGTCAATAACAAAAATACAACTCAATACTTTGTAACATAACCTTTGTTGGCAATAACAGAGGTCAAACGTTTACTATAGGTCTTTACCAGGTTCGCACACACAGTAGCTGGTATTTTGGCCCATTCCTCCATGCAGATCTTCTCGAGAGCAGTGATGTTTTGGGGCTGTCGCCGAGCAACACGGACTTTCAACTCCCGCCACAGATTTTCTATGGGGTTGAGGTCTGGAGACTGGCTAGGCCACTCCAGGACTTTCAAATGCTTCTTACGGAGCCACTCCTTTGTTGCCCGGGCGGTGTGTTTTGGATCATTGTCATGTTGGAAGACCCAGCCTCGTTTCATCTTCAAAGTTCTCACTGATGGAAGGAGGTTTTGGCTCAAAATCTCACGATACATGGCCCCATTCATTCTGTCCTTAACACGGATCAGTCGTCCTGTCCCCTTGGCAGAAAAACAGCCCCATAGCATGATGTTTCCACCCCCATGCTTCACAGTAGGTATGGTGTTCTTGGGATGCAACTCAGTATTCTTCGTCCTCCAAACACGACGAGTTGAGTTTATACCAAAAAGTTCTACTTTGGTTTCATCTGACCACATGACATTCTCCCAATCCTCTGCTGTATCATCCATGTGCTCTCTGGCAAACTTCAGACGGGCCTGGACATGCACTGGCTTCAGCAGCGGTACACGTCTGGCACTGCGGGATTTGATTCCCTGCCGTTGTAGTGTGTTACTGATGGTGACCTTTGTTACTTTGGTCCCAGCTCTCTGCAGGTCATTCACCAGGTCCCCCCGTGTGGTTCTGGGATCTTTGCTCACCGTTCTCATGATCATTTTGACCCCACGGGATGAGATCTTGCGTGGAGCCCCAGATCGAGGGAGATTATCAGTGGTCTTGTATGTCTTCCATTTTCTGATGATTGCTCCCACAGTTGATTTTTTCACACCAAGCTGCTTGCCTATTGTAGATTCACTCTTCCCAGTCTGGTGCAGGTCTACAATACTTTTCTTGGTGTCCTTCGAAAGCTCTTTGGTCTTGGCCATGGCGGAGTTTGGAGTCTGACTGTTTGAGGCTGTGGACAGGTGTCTTTTATACAGATGATGAGTTCAAACAGGTGCCATTCATACAGGTAACGAGTGGGGGACAGAAAAGCTTCTTACAGAAGACGTTACAGGTCTGTGAGAGCCAGAGATTTTCCTTGTTTGAGGTGACCAAATACTTATTTTCCACCCTAATTTACGAATAAATTCTTTACAAATCCTACCATGTGAATTCATGGATTTTTTTTTCACATTCTGTCTCTCACAGTTGAAGTGTACCTCTGGTGCAAATTACTGACCTCTGTCATCATTTTAGGTGGGGGAACTTGCACAATCGGTGGCTGACTAAATACTTTTTTGCCCCACTGTAGGTGGCAAAAAAAAAGAAAAAACAAAAGACATTTTGTCCAACGATTGTACCCAAACCTTTTTCTTCACCCTGTAAGCTGCTGACTTTCTGGAAACTGTACCACTGAATTTAACGGATGATGGACCCTTAAGATGCCTAATGCTCTTATTGGCTGTTCCAGGCAGCTTAATAAGGTGTTTACCTGCAGTCATGTGAAAATGAATACTTTTGGAAAACTGCTGTGAGCCCTTCACTCTGATATACATTTTTATGTGTAATTCTTAACACAGAGGCTGAGAGTGCAACTTTAGGACAGTTAAGTTAATGAGCTTTTGTTGCCACAATGGCTACTGTACGTGTGCATCATTTTAAAGGCCAAAACATTCAATTTCACCAAAATTTTTTATTTTGTATTTTAATTTCCTACCACACAACACAAACAGCTGTTTCTATATATTATAGGTATAGAGATAGTTTTATGTTCTGGAAATGTGATTTCTCATTATTTGCTTTTGTGCTATAGGATGACTTCCTATATTACCCGTTAAATAGTGCCTATTAATATAATTTTATTGAGTTTGAACATGAGGGTTAAATTTTGAATTGTTGTGATATTTCAAACGACCAAA
The DNA here is from genome assembly GCF_057382185.1 of Mchenga conophoros. Lineage (NCBI taxonomy): Eukaryota > Metazoa > Chordata > Actinopteri > Cichliformes > Cichlidae > Mchenga > Mchenga conophoros. Next base: position 32,006,690 of record NC_140540.1, read on the forward strand.
ACTTTGGATCCTGGTTCTTAATTTGTATTTGTTTGTCTGATTTGTCTGAATCCTCCCTTAGTTATGCTGGAATAGGCGCAGGGTCCTGGGGGATTCCCATGATGCTTTGAGTACTGTATTTCTTCTTCAGTCACCTTTCTCACTCACAATATGTTAATAGACCTCTCTGTATTGAATCATACTTGTTATTAATCTCTGGCTGTCTTCCACAGCATGTCTTTAATCCTGTCTTCCTTCTCTCACCCAAACCGGTCGCAGCAGGGAGTTTTTCCTTCCCACTGTTGCCAAAGTGCTTGCTCATGGGGAGTCAGGATTGTTGGGTTTTTCTCTGTATGTATAGGGTCTACCTTACAATATAAAGTGCCTTGAGGCAACTGTTGTTGTTATTTAGCCTTTTGTTGACTTTTGAGAACTTGAGTTGATACTTTAAAACAATCAGTTCATTCATTTCATTTATTACATTATGTTCTACAAAGCTATAAAATGGTCACAGCTCCTTCCAGCCTGGCCAAGGAATAGCCAGCCTTGGCAGACGCACAGCACACATAGCTCGTGGTTTTTTTGTATTCCTGTTTATTAAAGAAATGACAGTAAAGAACCAGAGATCCATTACTATCTCTATCTTCTTACTTAAAAGCCGAGGCACAACACATTGGCAGGCGTAACGCACACAAACTAGTTGCACTTGCACAAAATCTTAAAACATATCCAAGTGTTGCCCAAAACCTACATTTTAGTTGTTGGAGACATTTTGCAATACTATGGATGAAGCCGATACATAAAATGATGAGTTTCCAATGTTATTCACAGCAGTTTGGAAATGGTCTAAAAGGTATCTATTCAATATAATTCACCACATAGATGAGAATAGGCATTATGTTCAGTTTGTGAGTCAGTCACAGCCCTGCTGTTTGCTGGAGAGGTTTCTTCTCACATAAGGTGGTTTTTTTCTGTCTGTGCCATGAATAGACGGGGTTACAAGGGACTCAGCATTTAAATGAAATTCTCACATTTCCATGCTGGATCAAACAAAGTGCTGCAATGTTCAAAGAGTGAATTTGGCATTTTAGATTAACAGTCTCAGTCTAACATTTTCCTTGTTCCCTGAGTGTCTGACGGAGTCTTCCTCCTTAGTATCGAATAACAGCCTTTAATAAACCCATTACAGGTTCCTTGTGAAATGCTTATTGGGATAGTGGAGGGATTTGTGCATGTAACATGGAAGGTTGTGTGGTTCACACTATTTCACACTGGATATGTTTGGTGACGGCAAGCTGTAATGGACTGAAAGGTGCAAATCCATATGGATTTACTTTATGGTAGTAATAAAACTTCTTGGCCTATTTCTGGGGGAGTGTGTGTGGCCCAGCTCCAGACCCCGGCAGATGAACAGACATTTCTGTCTAAGTAAGATTTCACATAATCACAAATGTGCAGTTTCAATCCTCACCTTCTACAAAACACATTAAAAATGTGGCTGCAGGTTTTTCAGGTACACTTTAATATTTATCAGAAAGTTTCTCTTTTACTGTCATGAAGTTCATTTGTGTAACAAGTCTTTCTGTTAGTTTATCTTTTTGTCAATATTTTATTGACTATATAAAAACATCCATTCACACATCCCCACTCATAAAGTGCTTATCACTTACCTCTTTTCAATCCCCCAAAATAATACATTATTATGCACATATTTTTAATGTTTCTCTTGGCTTTTTCTTGTTTATAGCTCAAAAAGACCATTCATGTTTCTGTTTCTCACCCACACTGTGTTCATTTCTTTGCTCCACTGCAAATGAAATAAACAAGCAAAGCTGCTAATTCCTATGACCCCTCTGCATTGCAATATGTGACTAGGGACTTCTTGCCTCAGTATAAAAGTAATTTACCATTACAAAATTCACTTCTGAAACATTATGTCAAGACCTGCAACTCTGTCTGAAAACTGCAGCCTCTTAAGCTTTTATTGTGTCAGCCAAGGGCAAGCCATGTCCTATTTCATCACCTTTAATGTTTTACCCTTTCCTAACATTAATCAGCTTGAGCTCAGACCAACTCCTTATTGTGTCTTTAAGACTGTGTGAACACATCTGCTCCTCCTTTATCAGCATCACAGAAAAACAAACAAGTCTTGCTTCTGTGCTTCTGATGATCATACAGAAACCAAAGCCACCCAAGTTAACAAGTGGCGTGTTTCTACATGCTATTTCCATTCAGATGTTAACATGGCCAACAGTGCTGAAACTGAATCCTCTACATTTTAATCAAAATTATGCACTGATCAATTTTTATATTTGTTTTCAGGGATGAGTGTTTCTAAAGGTCACTGTGGTCAGTTCAAGTCATCATTTCATAATAAACTCTAGAGTAAATTTCCTTATCTGTCAGGGTTTCTAAAAAATAAAGTTCTCTAATTCATGCAACAAATGTTACATTTGTAGGCTCAGTAAGCTAATTGTAGGCTTGTAGACTCGGTGCTGATTTGCTGAAACAGTGCCTAGCAGGACTCTCAGGAGTCCCAGAGGCTTCAGACACCAGAAAAAGGGGGGGCACGTTACCTATGTTGGTAATAATTTTAATAAACATGGACACAAGAGAAAGAGGAAGACTCCTTATAATGAGTTGAAACATTAACTTGTTATTTATTTATGCATATGCAGTTTTTGTCATTCATGTTGTGTCACTTTGTATGTCCCTTATGATTTCCAGTAGTCACACTCCTCTACGCCCCTGCACTGTTCTGTTTTTGGTGTGCCGCCCTAATATTTTTTGTGGCCCCCATATGGCCACCCCTATGAAAAAAAGTGCTGGAGGCACCTCTGTCAATCTATTGTGGATACTACTTTTGAACCAAGCCTACCCAGACCATCACCACCACCAAACCAGTCAATCCAAACAATGTTACAAGAAGCCTAATGTTTTCCATGGCTTCTCCAGACCCTCCAGACGTCTGCTCACCTGCTCACAGCACAGGGCACCAGTGGTAGACCTGCCAATTCTGGTATTCTATGGCAAATACCAGTCAGGCTTCATGGTGCCAAGCAGTGAGCACAGAACACTAGACAATATTAGTTTCTCAGGTCATATCTTCTTTGCACAAAAGAGCAGATACAGCTCCTGCTGATGGATTAAGGGTCGTCTACCGCCCAGTCGAGCTCTCCTACAATAACTGCTTGTCTGCTGAAATCTCCTCCTTGCTCTTCAGATTGTGCCAGGAGACATAGCAAACCTATGGCTATGGCATTTACTGATGTGCCTTCCTGGAGGAGTTGGACTAGCTGTACAACCTCTGTAGGGTCCAGGTATCACCTCATGCTACCACTAACTGACACCGATCTTGATCAAGATACTGAACCCTGTGTTTCATACATCCATTCGCAAACCAAAAAAAGTACTTGTATGAAAGTGTTTGTGACTGGATAAATGAGGTTTGAACTTAGTTCAAGTTCAAACAAATAAATAGAATGTTTTGAGTTTTCAATTAGAGTAGAAAATTGCTCTATAAGTACTAGTCTCAGAGTACAAATGTTGCATTACCATTATGCCAATGCCATACCAATTATTACCATTATGACTATAATTATGCTTAGTATTAAATAAGCAATGGGTTTCCCATATATTAGCTTGGTAGCTTTTGAATCTCAGGAAAATGATCCAACGTGTAGGAGCAGTTAGTAAAAGTGCTTATGTTAAATAGTTGAATATGCTAAAAATCAAGGTTTTAATTTTAACAGAAGGCACACAACTAGACCACAAACTCATATCTTCATCTACAAATCAAAGAGGGAATGGAGAAAGTTCAATAAGTAAGCAATCTTGCTGCTTCTGTCTGCTTTCTTGGGCTTTATGCAAAGTTATTATTAATCTGTGCTCTGTTACCCCTCGGATGTCTGTCCCTTCCTTAAACTGTCTCCACTACAGGCTTCTTCCTGTTAAAAAGGAGATTTTTGTTCCCACTGTCGCCAAGTGCTTTTTCAAAGAGGTTCATCGGATTGTTGGGGTTTTCTCTGTATTACTGCAGGTTCTTTACCTTACATTTCCCTTTATTTACCAAGGCCTGTCAGTGGATTCATTTTACAGGCGCTTTTTAAATAACCAAAACTCCATTACAGTTTGTGCTCAAGACAAAATTCAAATGGTTTTGGAAGGAAGGTGAGCTTTATGGGGATATTTAGTGTTTCATGGTATCACGAGGTATTGCATGGTAGCACGAGAAGGTATTGCTGTCCGAACATGGACAGAAAGAATCAGCTCCATCTAGGTGCTACCATGTGTGCGTCAAATCACCATCCTCTTCAACCAAGAGAGAAAATTCAGTTGAATCCTGAAAGATGAGAATTTTTTGTTTTTCATTTTCAGCCAAAATGAAAAAAAAAAAAAAGTCCATTAAGTGTTTATGGTGAAAGCACCTTAAGGCAGCTCTTGTTGTTATTTGGTGCTACATAAATAAAACTGAGCTAAATTGAAATAATCTAGGCTAACAAAGAACAGACACTAGTTTTGCACTTAACTTATAGACCTATATTAATCAAATCAGTGGTGGTCCTTCACCAGAGAAACACACACACACTCACATATGAAGAGAGAGAGAGTATGCATTGTATGCGAACGGCTACCAAACAGCCATCATAATTCGTCATACAATGAGAACAGGACAAATCAACAATTGACAATGACTAATTAATATTAAAATCTGTAACATAATGTATTGTTTAAGAGAAAAAACACTGTATGACAAAAATAGGTCACCAACTGCAAACTGTGTATATTTAACGCCTAAAATTGTGAGGTACTCTTCTTAACTTTGTATGGGAGCTGCCATGCTTCAAAGCCATGATCCTAATTCTCCCTCCTCTGGCCAATAATTACCCCAATCAGATGATGAGAAGAAGTGGACTGTCTAGGGCAAGATGTGGGTTGATCCCTATAAAATTTACATAATCCCCTTTGTTTCCCTAAAGGGCAAAAAGAAATGCATGTGGAGTCAAAAGTGCACATTGGGTGTTTTAATGACAGAGAGGAGCAGAAAACTTTCGAGCTAGCCAGTGGCATCTCATTAATATATACACACAGGCTGGAGTCAGTGTTAAAGGATGGCTACCTGCTCCTATATTCCACCTCAGTCAGTCTTGATGTACTGCAGCTGAAATGAGTGGTGATGAGGAAGGCGTAGAAAGAGACAAGTGGCGATTGATGTTATAATGATAGTGGGTTTCCTCCCAGGGCTCCTGCCTCGCTGCAGCAAAGCTGTAGGCCTGGCAGAAACCTGCTGAGTACTACACACATTTTCTCTGACTTAGAAGATGAAGAAGACTAAATTCCTCACATACCACTAACAGGCATGTAAAGTAATATGCAGGCGTAGTGCTTATACCAATATCATGGTAAAAACTCTTCAGTGAGTTTATTCTTTTGTGCGTGCCTTGTTTAACCAGGTATTCATATCTAGCTTAGAATATAGTGATTTTTCTATTATATATATAAAAGATATATAATTAATCCTGTTAATATCCACCAGTGACTCAATGACCTTTTTTGGGTTCTGGTTACATGTAAGAACATACTTACAGTCCTAACCATTAGCTACCCTTTGTCTAGATTGTACCAAAGAGTTTTAGCTTAAACCCCAGACTTGTTGGAATAAGGATTAAGTTTAAGCACATCCTTAAACAGACCTATGCCTTTATAGATGTTTTTACTCTGTTTTTACTGTTTATCTTACCATGCTTAAAAATGATAAAGTCTTACATTTTCTTTTTTAAATTTTTTTTTTTTTGGTAATATTTGTAGATGTGTATAGAGTCAAACAAACACAAGGCGTGAACTTTAGGTGTTTTTGATATTTGCAGAGATATTAATAAAGTTGCATGCCGTCAGCTATGGTAATTTTGTGCACAATGAAGTCATTTCAAAATGGCCTTTGTCTGCTAGATATTTCAGAGGAGAGACTAAAATTAACTTTTCATCCTGAGGAGAATTGGAGCAAAAAAAAAAAAAAAATCACTTGGACGTTAGACAACAGACTTGGACACAGAATTTAATTTTCCCATACCAACAACAGCTTCAGCTGCATGTTAAACTGGTCAGCCTATTGTGCAGGCAGCTGATTAAAGAGCAATTGTAGGGGGGAAAAAAGAGGATGTCTATTTCTCAGGGGTGGTGAGTGCCAGACAGGCAGCATGGCGCATGGCTAAAGGCTGTGTCTTGGTGGAGAACAGCCGTTCGACAGACTGCCCTGGGGAGACGCGGGCCAAACTGGATGCTGTCAGCATTGCAGCACAGGCAGCTGGAGAAACAGTGAAATAAAACACTTTTCTGTTGCCCATCCTTCAGAATCATGGGGGCCACCTTCTTCTCTTTCATACCACTGGAAACCCTAACTGGCTCCAACACCCTGTACCCTGACGCTGGACTTCATTTACTGTAGGCACTTCAGTAACTTGACACTGCTGCTACATTTGGATGTCGGTGATATAGAGTATTCCTAACAGTCTAATGTGTTCAGTACCTGAGCAGGGTGATAGCAGCCCTATGGGGCCCTGTTAATCCTATTTCACATCATAAAAAGAGATTTATAGCTGAATGAGCAGCTGAAAAAGTCTTTTTGCTAAACTGTGTAGCCAGTATTCCAAAATGGCCATCTAAAACCTAAAAAAAAAATGTAAAAAGTGATTACTGAAAGAAACTATATTGAGGTTTCTTTTGTTATTACCATCTGAAACCAACTATGTAAGAACTCCTGAAGGAAGATATACCTTAAAACAATATATCACTTAATCTGCCTGTTCTCTGGATTTCTAGGACACCTAATGGCTTTTTGAGCATAGAAAAAAACACCTGCAATTTGCACAAAGGATCTATAATTGTGTTTGTGCATGCAGACATAATGCAGTGGAGCAGGGTGTTTGACCAATACAGCAAATAGGTCACATTTAACATTAGAACTGCCAGAGCCCAGTGGGAAGGGGTGGGGGTTGTGCTAAGTTAGTTACCAAAAATCATGTCTAGATATAATAAGTAAATTAGCGAAAGTTGATCAAGTGCTGTTGAGAGTTCATGGTCATATTTGCATCTGTTAAACTCAAAGCAATTAAAAACAATAGTAAATAGTGCCATATATAAATGGTTGGTAGGCATGGATTAAGCATGGACATGGACTGCAAAGAAACTATATAATATATATATATATATATATTTAAATTATGGGCAAGCAGTGCACGCCAACACTAATGCTCAGGTTTCTCTGTTTATTTTCAGACGTCTCAACTGCGGGACTGCGAGGAAGCTAAAGGGAAGCCTTTTTAATCACTCCTAAATAAACAAATGACATGACGATAGTGGAAGCACCAGTCTCGTCACACGTGCATGAATGATACGGAGTGAAAGCGTCCACATGTTTCTCGTGAATGCAGACGTCTGGATGTCTTCATTTGTCAAAGGCGATTTCAGCAAGCTCATAATTGTAATGAAAAGAGCACTGACACTGGCAGTGATCAGAGCAGCACACTGTGGTGTCTTTTTCACATTTCACTCGCTGAAAGTAATTTTCGCGTAAAGCCGTTGTATTTAAAGTGAATAAAGAGCTGTGATCTTGGGATAATTTGAAATTGGACCATAAAAACAGCTTCTTATGTCAGCAGGCTTGTTAATTAGCACTTTAATTAAATTCAGTTTCAATGATAATACCAAACTGAATTTAAAAGGGTTGTCTTTACATGTGGCTCCGTTTAATGTGGATATTTCAATTACTACAGTTGTGTTTTATGAATAGTGAGAACATTGAGTCATTTGAGGCTCCATTGGCCCTGTTTGTTTCTCATATTGCACTCTGGCTCTTGTTCTTCCTGTAATTATAGAAAACTCATTTTTGCCACTGTACTGTGGCAAAAAATGAGTACTTGGTTCATTCTGAAGCTCCAATATCACACATGCTGTAACCCACTAACTAAGATGCAACACCTCAAACTTCTGCTCTATCTATGCAACCAAAAAAATAGAGCAAGACAGAAATGTGCTTAACAAATAAAAGTCCAAACTTCTCTCTTTGAATCTCCTAATTGGATCACAAAGAAATGCAGATTTCTATTGTACTTCCTTGTTTCCTGATGAACCCATTTTCATAATTGTGACCCACGGCACCTCTGGGGGGTGGGGGGCTTGTGTGCAGTGATTTGCTTTTGATGATGCACTTTCTCTGGTGGTTTGCATTTCAAAAAGTTGACTACAGTCACAGACAGACTCCAGCTGGAATGTGATCATATCAACAAAAAGGTGTCAGGTGCAAATGGTTTTGAGCTGCTCCACAACAATACCAGCTGAATTTTCAACACTTGAGATTTCCTCCGAGAGAACTATTCCATATTACCGATCTATAAAAAGAAGCAAATTGCCTGCTTGCACAACCAAACTGCCATTTGACAGGGCCTCTGGGCTGCTTCTCATGGTCGCTATTAAAGCTCTGGGTGGTGTTTTCCTCTAGGGTCCTGACAGGCAGACTTCAGACTGCCCCCACCCAGCTTTCTCAATGCCAGGAGCAGACTGCTGCTGGATCTGGAAGGCTTGTTTGCTACTTACTGACAAAGCCTGAGAGGTGCACGGAAACAAGAGTGTACAGAAGTACCAACTTCTTTACACATCTCAGCAGTCTGTGTAAGATGTGTAATTCGAGCCTGGAGGGAGGAAACACTGGGAGAGGAGTTAAGTGCTGCCTGCTGATGAGGACGCTTGGCGAATGTTTAACAGATTTCTCTGGAATGGATACAGGTTGTGCTTTTATCCTTCATACACGTTTCCTCGCCTAATGTGATTTGGGGAATGAAAATAGCCTTAAACAATTTGGAACAATATGGGGCACTAAAACTTTCCACTGACCGCAGGTGTGAAAACATTGTTTATGGTTGGTTAACAATACCATGAAGCAGGTTATTGGTACCGTAGCACTTCAGATGTACAGTGTGAGGGATTAGAGCCAAGATTTTGAAAATATGTGTGTCAAAAATCCAAATACCAGTGTACTCCACACACCCTGAGAGAAGTAATGGGCAATCACCCACTGAAAAAATAAGCTTTTTAATTTTTGTTTATATGCTTCAATAAAAAAAATAAAAAATCAACTGTTGAAAGCAGTCCAAGACTGCATGCCTCCAAAGGCTGCATCTAGAAGGATATTTGAATCTGAATTATATCATATGTAACTTAATTATTGTATATATCATCACTTTGAATTTTCCCATTTTTTGCTGTAAACACAGTAAATAATCACAATAATCCTTCAAAGCCTTCCAGCTCCAGTTATCCATTTGAATTACTCCTAAGATCTACTGAGTGATGCAGACGCTGAACTTCTACTTGTTGGCTTTTGTCTGACATTGCCTTTTATTCAGAACACTTTTCACAACTTTTACACATATATGTTTATTTATTTTCAGACAGACATGTTTACATTTGCCTTGAAATGACATCTATTTGACCGTAACCCAGGAGGCAGATCAGGTCATCTACTAATCGGAAAGTTAATAGATGACTCGGGATGCAAAGTATCCTTGGGCAACATACTGAACCCCAAGCTGTTTTCCAGTTTCAGAGAAAACACACACAAAATGCTTGTGTGAATGGGTGAATGAGGTAAGCACTGAGTGCATAAGTGGAGTAGAAAATTGAACTTACTAGTTTTTAATCTCTGGCTCTCTTCCACAGCATGTCTTTTATCCTGTCTTCCTTCTCTCACACCACCCGGTCGCAGCAGATGGCCGCCCCTCCCTGAGCCTGGTTCTGCCCAAAGTTTCTTCCTGTTAAAAGGAAGTTTTTCCTTCCCACTGTTGCCAAAGTGCTTGCTCATAGGGAGTCATATGATTGTTGGGTTTTTTCTCTGTATGTATTATTGTAGGGCCTACCTTACAATATAAAGCACCTTGAGGCGACTGTTGTTGTGATTTGGCGCTGTATAAATAAAACTGAATTGAATCGGATTAAATTAGAAAAGCACTATATCAGAACCAGTCCATTTACTCATTATGTAACTAACATCATATGATTTAAGACAGAAATGTCAGATGAAGAGCAGAGATGGTAAAACGTTGAGCCCAACAGAACATGAGCTGTATTAACTTTACTAATAATACATCGTGCACAGAGATAAAAACTCAGACATCCATTAGCCCAGCTGATCTCAATCAGCAGACTGCACTGTTGAATGATAGAAATTTAAGCCAGCACAGTAGATTTCACTGACACATTGTGTAATATTAATGTGTTTTCTGTTACCAGTTCACTGTCTTGTTATGCTACCCAGCAGAATCATATAATATATTATGCACATCTTTTCTATTTAACTGCATAAGTTACATTGTTTTGTGTTTTTCCGTGTGCAGACGTAATTGAATTGTCCTAATATATACGTACCTAAGACTCTTTCCAAAGGAGCACTGATACAGAGTGGCACATCCTGTGCAACTTGATTAGGATAAGATAATTAGGATTATAGTGTTTCTCTAACCAGTCAAACACAGAGGAAACAAACAATAAAGAAGCATACTGTGGTTTAGCTCAATGTGAACTCTGCAACAGGTTGTTGTTGTTGTTCAGTAGCCAAAAAAAGGTAAACCTGTTTGCTTCCCATGCCTTAAGTTGTATTCATTGCCATTAAAATATTTACAACTGTTAATACTATATCACAGAAAACACTGACTTCATTAGATTCGTCAGTCCACAGTCTGCAGCAGCAGTTTGTCTCAGTACATCATGTTGCAACAGCTGTGTGTTCTTGCAGCCACTCCCTCCAACAAGTCATTGTTGCCTGTTGTGGCAGAGCACCTACTGAACCTAAATTAGTTTAAAAGGCTCTGCTGACAAAGAGCTGGTGCATGCAGTCATGCAAAGTCTCACAGCACTAACTGCCTCAGAATAACCTTTTGATTCATCGCGGACGTTCACTTATTTTCTGTTAGACTATGATTTTGTCAGAAACAAGGCCAGACAACAACAGCTTCATTACTGTCACATAATACATCTGATGCATAGTGTCACTTCCACTTGAGGATAACGGGAACCTTTTAATTAACAAATGCCATGGCAACAGTGAACATTCTTAGGTTATGTACAATGAGGTGAAACAGACACCTTCCAGTTTAGGGAGATATATCTCATTAGTCAGGCTCTTGCAGTGTTGCATGCAGCTAGATAGCCAGACTGTTACAGCGAGACAAATGCATGCATCTGATTTCTAACTGTTACACTTCAAGCGTGCCTTCAATTTTTAATGCAACTTAATATAACTTACATTCTTATCCCACAATCAGGTGGTGTACATGCCCCTTAACTGCAACTTCAAAAGATCAAGAAAAGTACAAAGACTTTTAACTTTATTTCTGAGAGTGTACTCGCATCATACTTTAATATCTCATGATAAAAGTTTGAAAGTGGAAAGAATGACAAGCAGCTGCAGGATAATGAGCTCCCATCATGTCAGTCATTTTAGAGCCCTAAACTTTTCTGGACATTACATAATGAAAGTACTTAATAAAACACAAATGTCTCATGCTCAGAACGGGCATCAGAAGACTTCCTGTCTTCCTCCCCTCACCCCCAACTAGTGAAGCAGATAGCCACGCCTCCCTGAGCCTGATTCTGCTCGAGGTTTCTTCCTGTTAAAAGGGACTTTTCCCTTCCCATAATCATTACAATATCAAGTGCCTTGAGGAAATTGTTGTTGTTATTTGGTGCTATATAAATAAAATAGAACTGAATGCAAATTAAAAGTATCATTTAAATTACATGATAATTAAGGATATTCACAAGACCTACCCCAATTATACAGTTGGATCTTAAGCATTGCGTTAAAATTTTGCTTTCGCTGTAAAACCAGCATAGGGTCTGTATCTATGTATAAAAACTGTAGGGAGAGAAAGAAGCATTGGCTTACACGCAGGAGGTAAGAAAAAGAATCCTGGGTTGGTGAATGGACATATTACACACTTCATGTTTTGTCACAGGTGGCCACAGCTGCCATGTTTATGAACCTATCAGTTTCTAGAAGAATGTGATGCCAGATATCAACATATGGCTTTGCAGTATCTACAAGCAAGGCACAAGGTTTTTTAGTTTCCATGTGAACTCCCAATGGAATTTATCAATCACTCTGTGAGTGCCATGATGTAATATTAATTTCATTTTAAGAAAAACTTTTTAAAAAATTCTATGTGTATTTAGAAATTATAGGAAATCTTATCCCAGATACTGACTGCTTCCAGCGGACATGCCAAGATACTGACGGCGCACACTGTGCTATGCCGGGATGGCTCAGATGAAAGATGGCCACAGTGAAAGATTCAGTTAGACTCACAAGGTGAAAGAGATTAAAAGTTAGCTGTGGTAATGTGATCAGTGTTTGTCTCATAACGTACTGTGTCTACAGCTTGTTTCTATGAACAGGAGTGCAGCATGAATCGACACGCTGCATTCTATAGGACATGGGACATCATTGAGATTCCCATGCAAATGAATTCATCAGTATATATAAATATATTTTCTCTTATTATAAAAGCACAAATGGATGGATTGTTGCCCAGTGTCACCTGGGATAGACTCCAGCCCACTCATGACCCTGGACTGAACATGAAAATGGATAATCATGAAGCAACTCCACTGATGCTGGTAAGTCAGCTACAGGGTCATCAGCTGTGAGCCACATGATGCAGATGCTTGCAGATGTTTGGCCCCCTTTTGCAGCAATAGGGATTTTTGCTCTACTACTTCCTGCAGCTTGCTGTATAGATCCTTTCCTGTCCCACTTTGCATTTATTCCTGAGCCACAGCCAGAAACTGCCTTGTCCAGACTCTTTAGCCATTCTTTCACTTTCGTACTCTGCATGGCTCCGCTAATGCCAAGAGCCTTAGTTGTTGCATGGATTTTCCAGTGACACCTCTGTAGCCACTTTCCATTGGATAGGAGAAGGCGTTTCACCCTGCTTCTGTATCCCAACAGCTTACCTGATTAAGTGACTCTGTGATTGGGATGTTGATGCACTCGTGTAATTTAGTTGTGCTCTATGTGACTCCAAAACCTCTGCCAGCTTGCACAGAACCAATCAGGATGTCATCTGTATCATACCTGATTTGTGCTCTATTATAAGAGTAAACTGGGGTTATGGATGCAGTTAATGGTGGCAGTTCATTTCTGAGTCACTCAAAAGATCAAATTTACATGGACTTAAGATACATAAATAGATACATTGCTCTATTAAGGAATCTCAGACTTTCTTGTTAAATCTTCCATATGTTGGCCCATGGCATGGCCCTGCTAGTAAATATACCTCAGGTTTATGTATTTTTTCTAATGCCACTGGCTTACAACTGTAATTGTGAACATCTCGTCCTCCATACTAGTGACTTCTGAGACCTCAAGTTGTTTCCTCTCATTTGTTTTGACTTTTGGGGAGTTGGTGCTCAGCTGAGCACAACACTTCTCCTGATAATAGCGTATGTTGGTTGATTCTAGTTGTAGTTGGAGAATGTGTTTTCCAAACAGGGCATGGAGGGAGAACTTACTTCCAGACATATTTGTTGGCATCAGGGTAAGCAGGTAGGACCAGAGCTTAATTTAACTGTGAAGGTCTTCAGTCTATGTTCTCCAGGCCTTCATAAAATTATGTAATGACTGAGGAAGTCATGTGCTTGGATGAGCGCTCCAAAGACTCTTCACTGGCTGCCCTATCAGCAGTGGGATCTTTTTCTTTTCACTGAAGAAGGAGATGTTATCAGTCCTGATCCCTTTCCTAACTGACAGGCCTGACTGGTTTGATTTTCATCCTTGCCCATCTAAGGTTCAGGAACCTTGTTGTGAAATGAGCTGTTTGCAGGGCTGTGGTGATGCTGTCCATGTTATCCATCTTATGGCTGGTAGATGCCTGATTGGGATTGCATTCCTTGAACATCAGTCAAGATTATTTTGAAAACTGCTGTGAATGAATAGATGGGCACATCAGCCGCTAATATATGTAACTCTGTGTGTGTGTGTGTGTGTGTGTGTGTGTGTGTGTGTGTGTGTGTGTGTGTGTGTGTGTGTATAAAAAAAGGTAACATTAATCCAGATGAATTCAAACAATCTTCTATGAAATACATACATGCAGGACTCCATTGTGTATCAAGGACAAAATGGATTAGGTGCAATTTGCATAATAAACAAACAAAACAAACGTACAAAAAAAGCAAAAGTAAATAAACCTTGAAGTGAGTCCTTGTCTGCTTCCGTCCATTTTTATGTACACAGTTTATTAATCAATATTTGTGGGGCATAATTACAGTTGTTTTGCTTGTTGGGAGGTAATGGAGATTAAGTGACCTGCAACAAATGCTGTATGTATAAAGGGATAATGAGCGCCGCTTTATGCTTTAATTTTTAAGTGATATGCCAAGTCATCTGAGAAAGCGGGAAATTAACTTTAGACTTTTTAATTGTGTTTTATTCTTTGTTTATGGTTGTTTGTTACTTAAAGACCCCCGGTGGGTCCATCTTTAAGCTGAAAGTCTCTGAAGCACGGGAGCAGTAATGAAACAGGTCCTGTTGTGTGAGTGGCCTGTCTCTGTGGGACTTTCTTAAGGTGACCTTCCACAGATTAAAAACGCCATTTAATGTCTCTCCATCAAATGCTATATTTGGCTCAAACATTAAAGACTCCTTTACCTATAAGAACCCAGGAAGCAATGGAAACCCACTTCCACTCAGCCTGAAACGCAACTTTTTAATTATACTTTGATTTTCTTTTAATCTAGTCATTCTGTTTTCCTTCTCCACATCTGTACATAGCACATTTATCAAAGCCTGGAAAAGCCACCCTCCCTCTGTTCTTTTATTTATATTACAATTGTGGATGTTCTCAGTAATCTTATCCAATGTTTAAAATAATGGGCTCAAAGCATGAACAAGGAAACACATGAACTAAAAGTTCAGAAATGCTCAGACAGCGTTTTTCTACTTTTGGCTGTGTATGATGTCACAGAGAAAAGATATGGAAAAGATATATATAAATCTTATAAAGTTTGTATCTGTCTTGTGTGAAACTTGTATGAAAAGCATACAAGAGTGAAAACGGATATAAGATCCCTTGAAGAATCATATGAATGAAACTTGTATGTTTTGGATACTTACTAAAACAATATATGAAAGTAATGAGAAAGTGGCCACTTTCATGAGTAAATCATGTAAGCCTTATATGATTCACTATATAAAGCAAATCTGATGCAAGTCTTTTATAAGTTTTTTCTATTTCTTTTCCATATGGGTGGTCATCTTAGTCACACGTGGAAGATGGAATTAAAACTAAATGTTTGGGGCAGAGGGTTAACTGATGGAGCTGTGCCCAGACCTACTATAAGACAGTCATAGAGGGTCTATTTTGAACTGTGGATCATGCAAAGCTTGTCTGGATAAGTCCAATAATGAGAAATCTGGAGTTAAGAAGCAGACGTCCTCTTTGAGTTTAGCAGTACGAAACAGTAAATGGCCAAAAAATAAAATAGTGATTCAGCCAGAGGTGCATTTAACAAAACACAGTAATATACAACAGACACTATATACAGTGCTGTTGGTTTAACATGTAAATTTGGCCAAATCACACACACACAATGCTGAAGCCTTTTTGTGTTGCTTGTGATACATCCAGCATCCACATAGCCAGACAAAATCTTGTTTGAACACAAATGTGGTGCTTTTAGACTCTAATAAAATTCTAACTGAATGAAGCTGAGCTGAAACAAAACATTGCAATCACATATAAGTCACACACTAGGAAAAACCAGGAAAACCAACTTTAAAGAGACACACACTCTAACTGCATTATCTCATGGAAAAGGCATACAGTCATGCACTCGGATATAAGGGCTAATCAATATACACAGCTGGAAATGAAAGCACACTGGGAAAGGCAATCTGTTGAAAATCAGTAACATAACAATTAAACTACATTATAAATACTCTTGACTTCGCCCACTTATCTTTTCTTCACTTGAATAACATCATGATGAAGGATTACTAGTACTTTAACACATTATGTGTCAGCACTTGTTCAGAGGCTGTGGTTGCTTCAGATATTTCTTTGTGGTGAGGTTGCTTCAGACCCAGGGGGAGTGATGAAATTAAGCATATTATTGTTTATAATTGAAATAAAGTAAGTAAGTAAATTTTGTTTTTATAGCACCGTTCCAGATAAAAATGACAAGTGCTTCACAGAAGCTAAAAAAACAACAACACAAAATAACAGTTTTTAACTGAAGGTGAAGATTTATTACGAGTTTACAGATTAGATGTTTGACTGTCTCCTCTCCACAGTGTCTGAACTGATTTCCAGAGGACCTTTAATTAAAAACAAAATCAACCGTGACATCATCCGAAAAATTAATAAAAGTTTAAATCACCAAACGCCGCGGAAGTCTGTGTTTTTCACTAGAGCTGTATTGTGTGAGTGCGTGTAGAGTTCAGCTGAGACATCCACTATACTAAAAAATCCCTTGCCCTTTTCCTGACAACATTTCCACAGCCGTGGACCTCCAGTTTGCTCATCCCCCTTAAACTCCACCTCCATCTTCGTATTGGCTCTCCATGTCTGTTGCGTTCCCTTCTTCGCGCTGCTGTTGGATAATGCCTCTGTCCGTCCGTCTAACTGACACGAGTGGAGCTTTAGTCTCCTCCCAGCGGCAGCAGACGATATTTGAGTGGAGACCAGTGGATTGTTGTACATAGAGCAGATTCAGTGTCGTCAATGGGAAGCACGCGAGACGGTGGCAAAGCTAGTTACGGTCTAGATTGAAATCCACAGCTGCACCATGCTCTCCAGGTCTCTCCCGTGTCTGTGGATTACGTTTTGCCTTCATTTATGCTTTTATGTAGACAGCGGTGAAGCACAGAATGCGAAGGAAGGTAAGTTCCTAAAGTTTTCCTCTCTTCCACCCCACTGCAGTTGGAGACGACATTAACATAAATATGTCAAAAATCAGCACATCGCGTCCTGACATTGAAAGAAAAATATCTCTTTTTGCTTTTAGTTACTCGGAATTTTAATGTCAGGTGATAACTGAGCAGGCATAACAGAATTGTCTGCTACCAGGCTTTGGTGTAAGCGGTCTCTTGGTGTTTTTACGCACGGCAACTAAACGCTGTAGAATAGGCGCAGAGGCTCTAGTTTTTTGTTTTTTTTTTTTTTTGTTCCAGCATCAGTGGGTAATCGGTACAAATAACCTGCTTGTTATAGATTAACGGTCTGTCAGGCGTAAGTGGGTTTATATCTCAGCAGCAGTCTCGCCTCGCTGGAAGTGAGTAAGCCTTCTATCAGGACGCAGTTTCGGAGCGTTATTTCCTCCAAAGTGTCCTCGGCTTTTGACAGTCGTGTCTGTTCTTGTTTCCTGGAAGGAAAATCCAGTGGAACGATGCGGAGACATGATCTGCCTTAGACTTTCAAGTCGTCTAGAGTCAAGGCAATCGAAGACTAAAATGGAAGGGAATTCAGATACACGATAACAGCTAATAATTGGCGCCTTCATTTAGCCAGAATTGAGTTAAATGACATTTTACGATCGTGTTAGTAAAAGCATAAAGTCAGCCGCAGGAACTGGTGTTCATAGCGGAAAGTACAGTGTAATAACCGTAGATGCTGGAATGGTGTGAGGAATTGTAAATCACAGGTGAATGCGGGATTTCGTAGACCTCCATCAGACGTGATTTATTTTTTTAAATATGCAAAAAATAAACAAATAAGTAAATATTCATTTTATTGATTGACTTTTCCCCCGGCGGTGCACCGTGGCCGCTTCCCTTCCCCGTCGTGATGTAAATGTCTGCTAATATTAAATACAATTGAAACAACTTCCTCCATTTTTCGGGAAGCCGCCGCGGTGCCGCTCTGCGCTCTCGCACGCGTCCCCACTGCCCTCTTCGTCGCCGCCGTCCTTTAAAATTGCGGAGACGCCGCATGTCACACATTGTTTCGCTGTAGTTTTGTGGCCGTCTGGAGCTCAAAATAGCCTTCATCTTTTTGCACTTGTAAGTCCAGGGTAATAAGAGCTACTTTCTTCGTAAGGCGACAACTTTCATGCTAAAATTACTTTTAATTTTAAAAAGGAAAATATATAAATTAGATACAAATGCTTATTTTTTTTGTAGTGATTCATATTACATATGTTTCGTTAGTGTTTTTCATAGTGAGCTAGAAAGTTCCAAGCATGAGGACCTGTCTGCTGCAGTGTATACCTTCCTTTCTGCGTTTCTATTTTTCTGCTGGCAGAAATTAGGTCGCGGGTTTGTGCTGTATAGACGTGTGGCCTATCAGTAATTCCAAGGCCCGATGCCCTGGTGAGATTTAACCACCTGCTTCTTGGTTTCCTGTCACTAGTGATTCTACTGGACTCCAAGGCACAGCAGACAGAACTGGAGTGGATCTCCTATCCTCCCAATGGGGTAAGTCTGCAGAACCGCATCGAGTGCATGCGGATGTGCTCCATATATCTGGATTTTTTCCCCTGCTATCTGTGATGTCTCACATATGTGATAGGAATAATAATATGTATGTGCTATAGTCCTCTGCTCAAGAGAGGTCTGTCCTGAGGAAAGATGGAGCATGCAAGAGGCTGTTTTCTGCAGCTAAACTCTGCCGGCTTTTGGCATTCAGAGCACAAAGGCCTCAAGCAAACCACTTCTAACTTGCTGATTAAAGTGTGTGTGTGGGGGGGGAGACTTTTTAAATAAATAATGTGAGCACCAGCAGATAAACTGAGCACCATCATTCTTTAAAGATGTGCTTGTGCGATAAACGGATAATCTACCTTCTCTGCAGTTTTTTGTATATAAAGCTGTCTGAAATGACTATATTTCATAAACCTTTGTCGTATTCGTTACAGTGTAATCACCTGCAGTTTAAGTTTCTTCATTAGACACCTATCTCTGTTATTGCTTTCACATTCAAGTTTGTTTCTGTGTGGATGCATTCATGTACAAATCTGTGTTGTGTTCTTTCAGTGGGAAGAGATAAGCGGCTTGGATGAGAACTATACACCCATCCGAACATACCAGGTTTGCCAAGTCATGGAACCCAATCAGAATAACTGGCTTCGGACTAACTGGATAGAGAAGGGCAATGCCCAGAGAATTTTTGTGGAGCTGAAATTCACCTTGAGGGATTGTAACAGCCTACCTGGTGTGGTGGGCACTTGCAAGGAGACATTCAACTTGTATTACCAGGAAACAGATTCAGAGGTAGGACGAAGCTTACGGGAGAACCAGTACGTGAAAATAGACACAATTGCAGCAGATGAAAGCTTCACTCAGGGTGACCTAGGCGAGAGGAAGATGAAGCTGAACACCGAAGTGCGCATAATTGGCCCCCTGTCCAGGCGGGGCTTCTACCTGGCCTTCCAGGATGTAGGAGCGTGCATCGCCCTGGTCTCTGTAAAAGTTTATTACAAGAAGTGTTGGTCTATCATCGAGAACCTGGCCACGTTCCCAGACACCGTGACGGGATCAGAGTTCTCCTCACTGGTGGAGGTCGAGGGTATGTGCGTGAGCGATGCCGAGGAGGAAGCCGATAACTCTCCTAAGATGCACTGCAGTGCTGAGGGGGAATGGCTAGTGCCCATTGGGAAATGTATATGCAAAGCTGGATTTCATCAGAAGGGAGACGCATGTGAACGTGAGTCACTTTCACTCATTTATTGATTTATTTTTTATGTAATTTTTGGGAGAAATTCTCAGACTTTTTTTTATTTAACAACATTTTATAAATAATGCAGTTCATTTTATAAATGAAAAAAATAAGGAAAAAAGGTAATGAACTTAATAGTATTTGTGATTAGATTATGCAAAACAGGTGAATGACAATTTAGGCACCAGTGGACGTATAGTTGTGTGTGATAATAGGATTACATGAGCTGGTTTGACAGGAATAAACTTGCATAAAGTCTAATAATTTGATTATGAGGGTTTTAATTTATTGACATGACTCTGTTGACACTGGGATTAAATAATATCTTGAGTTTAGCTCCGCAGTTCCCAACACTTCCCTCTGTGTTACTGGCTGGAAGCCAAGACAATCACTAGCAGAATATACAGGTCTAGAGGAAGTCCATCCAGTCACTCAGTATTCTCTGTGACCCGGCCAAATGACCCAGACAGAGTGGGAAAACAAATTGCCGCTGTCCTGTGGCATTTCGGCCTCGGGATATTTATGAAGGGAGGCTGGTTTTTGGATTGTTGTGGTGCCGAGTGTTCCACTACAATTACCGATAATGTGCTTTCTGTCACTCTGAACTCCCAGAGGATTACTTCCAGTAGACACCTGACTTGAGCGATAGAAATCACTGCAGATTAAAAGAAGGGCGACTTAGGTACTTGGGTCACGGAACCTAAGCAGCGCCCCTTATTAGCCAAACTTTTTCTTTTTTGCAAAGCGAGCAACCTCAATCTAAGCAGCTTATAAGGAGCAGCATCCAGTAATAATTGAACGGAATGCGTCTAAGAACAAATTAGTGTCCCTGGCAGACAAGCTTTTATGCCATGCTGTCATCCATTAGGGACCCCTCTGAGGGAGGTGTGCTAATGAAATATATTAGACCATGTAATTTAGAGCAACACAGCCTGCCTCAAGTTGTGCTAATGTTAGGAGGCTATCGCTTATCCGACCCCACAAAACCCCTTCTTATTGTTCTTTTGTTCTTATACGCACACATAAGATCCGATTGTGCACTCAGGTTGAAAGAAAGCACACAATTTATTTCCATGGGGAGTGTGGTGCAGCAGAACAACCAACTGCTCTGGGTTGTCAGAGTCATTTTAACTACCTTTTATTACATCTTGGTACAGAGTCCTCACAACAAAAGATGGTTGCATGTCTCTATTAATTAATCTGTTAAAGTGTCAACTACAACAAATAACCTGCAGATGTGGGCAACAGCACAATGAGTCTATCCTTTAGTCGTTAAAAACCCGAGGGATGGAGGCACCTTAATGCGTGTGCCGATCAAGATTCCAGTCTTGACACTGCACCTTTATGAGCTTTATCTCTACTGAGGCATGAGATGCTTTTGTATTAAGGGGTAGTTAATCTAAATAAAATGAGAATCACAGTGCACCATCAGCACTTCTTCCAGTTGCTCCACTGACATCAAATTGTCCATTCAGTAGTTTCCACATAGAACAATCTAAAAGCTATTCAAAGTATTTCTATCAGCTGAACAGCAGAGCAATAAGTCCAAGTATCTGTGACCGTAGGAAGAATAAGTGAGATCCTTGAACCAGTTTGTCTTAGTGCCGTAAAAGTAGCCTACTTTATCTTGTGACTTTATCTTTTTCTGTTGATATGTTAACTCCTGGGCTTTTAATGTGAAGAGTTAAAATGAAGCATTGCCAACATATGTCTGTTTATACATTTGGTACATTGGAAAAATTTATTATACAGAGGGGCAAAGCACAGGGAAGTTTAGTATTTTCTGTGTTGTACTACTAATAGGTTCAGTTTTTGCTTTCCCAACTCCTGACAGAGCAAACATCTGAGTGCTCGTTCATTTTAGTGGTTTGGAAAGTTTTAATGATTTTTGCAAATCTAAATGATTCTGCTGTTTAGTGAAATACACTTTGCCTGTCAAGGTCAACCAGTCCTAATCCCGAACCCTGTGATCTCTGAAGATCTTTCTAGTTATTGTTTTTGGCTGAGATAAAGCCCTATTTGTGAAAAGGATACATGTTTGAAATAATGTTATCCTTCAATTAAAGTCTCATACATGTATTTTGGCTTTCCTTTTATTCTGCTATAATCTTTTCATTTGGGTATGTTAGATAGGGACAGATTGCATAAAAAGTGACTGACACTACACCTAACCGTTAATGGGTTGTTGACATTCTAGTTGTTCCTAACAGGTTAAAGCCACTTAAGGATTTAGCCAGGATTACAGTGGTCTTGTAAACACGTGAAAATAATTTCCATTACATTCAATCTTTGCTGAGCATGTGTTGCCTTGAATAATGACAACCAAAAGGTGACTTTGGTTTGTAGTTATCTGACAAGCACTTATTGTAAAGAAAACTGACTCCTTAACACACTTCTTAACTGGCCTGTTTTAGAATGAGCAACTGTGCTATGATTATAAAGCGGGCACTGGGAGGGTGGGGGTGGAGTAAGCGAGTTGAGCTGTCACTCATGTAATTTGAGGAGCCTCTGTGTGGATGCAAAGGCCTTCTCCAAAAGTTGTTGTGATCCACTCATTCATCATCTCTGCCCCCACCCCCATCCCACCCCACCCTCACCCACACACATACACACACAAAATCCCCCCCCCCCCTCGGTCCGTTGTTAACTCTTTTGTGGCAATCTGCGCCGTGTTCGTTCAGTGATCTCAGCGTAATGGCTGTTGAAAAAGGCCAGTTGAAGTGTCCCCGCAGCCTGCGAAGGCTTCATTTTGCAAAGAAGTGCGTGTTGGGAAAAAAGCGCCCATTCATCTGCTGGTTCTGTTTAGCGCTGGCCACTGGTGGCAATGGAGCCACTGAGTCGTTTAAACAGAAAGAGGGCTCTTGTGGGAGGACACTGGTGTCTTTGTTTCACTCAATCCCGGGAATGTATGTTGTCCAATTTTGACACATCGCATCATTGTGGTACTAAGTAACCAGTGCCTGAGAAATGATTAACTGTTGACCCTGTCCCAGAAAAGGGAGAGACTGCTGTCTGGTGGAAAACAGATAAAACGGGCCATATCTCACTGCTATCGGTGCATGCTAACTAGAGAACTAATGAGAGGATACAGCATCCTGTAAATGCTGGCACCATCCATCTTGACTGTCAGGGAGTTAGACAGAAGTTAGTAGGAGACTGATTGATGATTAAACCCCCTGAGGGAAAGGGCTGGGATCTGACCGCGACAGCTTACGTGTATGGAAGCCACCAGGCAGCCAGGTCTAGCTCCAGGCTTGAAGAAAAGGCTGTATTTAGCATTTCAAATGAGGCCAAGAAGTCAGGAGGTCCTCATACATCTTGATGCTCCCTTGATTGATAAGGTGTGAATTTAATACACCAAATGGCTGTCTTTTGCCACTGCTCTGGAGCTTAATTATGCAAATGATAGGTATGTGTCGAATATCACAAGAGACCCAAATGGACCCAAATCACTCAAGATTGAAATAAATTGGTGATGGATGGGATTGCATGCTGTCACTGCCAGTGCCTGTTTCCTGTGAATAGTAGCATTCTTTCTCAGCCTCGGGCTTTTTCCTACTTGTTGTTTTGGCCTGGCAGGTAGCAGTCTGAGATAAGATGTATTATTTTCTGCTCACAATGTTTCCACCAATCCTGTTGGCACTACCTTAAAAGTGATCACTTAGGGAAGGACCCCGAGACAAAAACAAAAGCATTCAGCGCTGTGCCCAATAATAACGTAATAATTAAAGTCATTTATCAAGTAAAAAGCTAGACATCGATAGAATAGCTGATTTCATACAATCGCAGATGGAGCCATTTCTGAACTTTTGATTGAAAAAGAAAATATTTTTTTTTAATGCAAGGTAATTTTGAAAAATGATCTAATAATTAAATTAGACCATGTCTGGAGGTGTTGTGCTTCTTACTTTAACCAAATTTTTTTTTTTTTTTTTTTGCATGAACACTCTACTCCTCATTTCTATTTTCTAGCATTTTGAGGCTCTTCAGTATTACCTCCAAACTCTGCTTCTCTGTGCTTTATATAGGTGGAGAAAATTATACAAATAGGAATTGCAGGTTCCGTAGAAAAGAAAACAGTGCTTTAGGTCAATAAAAAGGGCAATATTGTGCTACATTTCAGCTAAAGTTACACTGCTGAAAACAGATGTAGAATTTACTTCCTGACAATTCCTATCCAGATGTTCTGCTTTAATTCCTGCTCATTAGTAGAGACTAAACCACAGTTAAGGCATGAGTAAGGAAACTATGTTTGAAAATCGTGATTTGCCAAGCTGGAATAAATGGTACTTGTATAACGTTCATATCCAGAGCCTCATTTTTAAATATCCACTACAGCATGAGAAGTGAGAGCCTGGGTTAGTAAATATTAGTTTGAACATTAATATTCCGATTACTTAACTTATTCACACATCCTGAAAACTGAGTGCATGCATTAGACTCTTTGAGCAGCATTAAAAACAAGTTTCATGAAGATATTTAAGCTTTATACAGGGAGTACAGAATTATTAGGCAAGTTGTATTTTTGAGGAATAATTTTATTATTGAACAACAACCATGTTCTCAATGAACCCAAAAAACTCATTAATATCAAAGCTGAATGTTTTTGGAAGTAGTTTTTAGTTTGTTTTTAGTTTTAGCTATTTTAGGGGGATATCTGTGTGTGCAGGTGACTATTACTGTGCATAATTATTAGGCAACTTAACAAAAACAAATATATACCCATTTCAATTATTTATTTTTACCAGTGAAACCAATATAACATCTCCACATTCACAAATATACATTTCTGACATTCAAAAACAAAACAAAAACAAATCAGCGACCAATATAGCCACCTTTCTTTGCAAGGACACTCAAAAGCCTGCCATCCATGGATTCTGTCAGTGTTTTGATCTGTTCACCATCAACATTGCGTGCAGCAGCAACCACAGCCTCCCAGACACTGTTCAGAGAGGTGTACTGTTTTCCCTCCTTGTAAATCTCACATTTGATGATGGACCACAGGTTCTCAATGGGGTTCAGATCAGGTGAACAAGGAGGCCATGTCATTAGTTTTTCTTCTTTTATACCCTTTCTTGCCAGCCACGCTGTGGAGTACTTGGACGCGTGTGATGGAGCATTGTCCTGCATGAAAATCATGTTTTTCTTGAAGGATGCAGACTTCTTCCTGTACCACTGCTTGAAGAAGGTGTCTTCCAGAAACTGGCAGTAGGACTGGGAGTTGAGCTTGACTCCATCCTCAACCCGAAAAGGCCCCACAAGCTCATCTTTGATGATACCAGCCCAAACCAGTACTCCACCTCCACCTTGCTGGCGTCTGAGTCGGACTGGAGCTCTCTGCCCTTTACCAATCCAGCCACGGGCCCATCCATCTGGCCCATCAAGACTCACTCTCATTTCATCAGTCCATAAAACCTTAGAAAAATCAGTCTTGAGATATTTCTTGGCCCAGTCTTGACGTTTCAGCTTGTGTGTCTTGTTCAGTGGTGGTCGTCTTTCAGCCTTTCTTACCTTGGCCATGTCTCTGAGTATTGCACACCTTGTGCTTTTGGGCACTCCAATGATGTTGCAGCTCTGAAATATGGCCAAACTGGTGGCAAGTGGCATCTTGGCAGCTGCACGCTTGACTTTTCTCAGTTCATGGGCAGTTATTTTGCGCCTTGGTTTTTCCACACGCTTCTTGCGACCCTGTTGACTATTTTGAATGAAACGCTTGATTGTTCGATGATCACGCTTCAGAAGCTTTGCAATTTTGAGACTGCTGCATCCCTCTGCAAGATATCTCACTATTTTTGACTTTTCTGAGCCTGTCAAGTCCTTCTTTTGACCCATTTTGCCAAAGGAAAGGATGTTGCCTAATAATTATGCACACCTGATATAGGGTGTTGATGTCATTAGACCACACCCCTTCTCATTACAGAGATGCACATCACCTAATATGCTTAATTGGTAGTAGGCTTTCGAGCCTATACAGCTTGGAGTAAGACAACATGCATGAAGAGGATGATGTGGACAAAATACTCATTTGCCTAATAATTCTGCACTCCCTGTAGATGCCCTGGGCAGTTTTTGTTTCGTTTCCATTATTCTCAGCTCAGGTTCATGCCATTTTCACGGCTTGTCTTAGCTAGACATGCCATACATTTTTAGCCTAATTTAGTCTCTGTAGACACAGGACCAGATGGAATGCCAGTTGTACTCTACCACAGAAATTCAGACATTTTTCATGAACTGCTCATCCTAGAACATGTAAAGGTTATCAACACTTGGCAGGCAAACAACTGTGGGAAAGTGATAGATTGACACAAGAACAAGGAATTAATTAATTAATTAATTAGATCACATTGTTTCATTTAAAATGGATGCAGCTGGATCCCTTTTGATACTTCTTTTTTGTATTTACCTCTAGCTTTGATGCAAACAAGATGGATTTCTAGTTTTACTGGCTCACCATTCTGAATGGAAGACATGTGTGATTATAAGTGCAAATTGGACCAACCGGCTATTTCATGTCAGCATGGGAAAAAAAAAAATCTGACCTGCCAGTTCAAATTTGAGACCCTGCGTTGCACTGCATGAATAGAATCCGAGTAAACATTCCTCATTCTCACACAAACAAAAGCATATGGTCAGTTAAAGACTTTGTAACCACCAGAAAGGGAACGCTTTGTGATTTTGCGACAGATAGCGTTATTTCCAAGGTGACACTGGGGTCCACATTTGGCCATGCGTGAGGTCAGGGAATATTAACTTCATTTACACATGGCTGCAGACCAGCACAGCACCACAATGGAGGCCTGCCTGTTGTGTTTAGTAACGTGAGCACCCAGGCTGACAGGATCCTGTCAAGAAGAAGATGGATGTTTGCACAGTTGACCTCTGCTCACCAGCAGAGTCACCTCTCTGGCTTCCCTCCCCCCTGCATGGCAAAAGAGCCCCCCTCGCAGTGCAGCGGCCTTCATCTTTTCTCGCTCTTCCATGCTGTTGTCCTGCTTATCTACCCAAACTGTGGCACAGATGTCTTTTTTTTTGTAATTGCTTGGTGCTGACTGCTAGAGAGGGATGTGGTCAGACAGGAGAAGTCCATGTCAGAAGACATTGTCTTTGTTGTTCTCTGTTGTGTCCCCGTGGCATGAGGGGGAAAGTGATATGTGACGAGGCCTGGGGTCTTGCCATCTTAAGAGGCAGCAGGGAGGGTAGTGTTATCAGTGGGGCTGCTCCTCTGGGAGGCTTCAGACCACTGGCTCTTTGGTTCAGTCTCCCTTTAAGAGGAAAATCAATAACTTATTACATAACTTCTCACTTTTTCCCCCACTTACACCCAGAGGAAGAAGAACTTAAGATGTGCTGAGGATGGCTCTGTTTCAAGAAATTCAGCTGTTTCTTTTGGATCGTTGTCTGAAAATAAACCATTCTCTGTGAAACAGGAGTTGACATGTTTAGGAATGCAACTGCTAATTATGTTCATTATTAAATTATCTGATAATTACTCAGATTACCTGATTAATTGTGCGGTTTACAAAAAGAGTCAGAAAATAGTCGTGATTCATTTTCCAACTGTTGATACAAAAGTGAACCAGCCCTGTAGGAGCAGATCTGTACAAGCACTCATCTGAGGCCAAGCTACTCCCTTTGTTTCAAGGGAACGCTTTGGCCACAGACTAGTGTTTCATTCCTTTCTGTCATAGCTCTGGAATTGGAGAGGGGTGGGTGGGGGCAGGTTAGAACGGTAGATAATGCTCAGTTGCTGACTGGGGACATTTTCAGGGCTGATTTCGCTTGGGCTCCTGGGGGGCTTTCGATCGGTCAGACCTCTGGACCCCATGTATTCATCCTGAGAATGCAAAGTCTTGGTCTCATCTGCAGTGTCTTTTAGCAAGGCTCCTTTTTAGAGGTGGCCGCCTCCTTCGTAAAGGTAGCCTGCACGGCTGGGCTTAAGGACCCACTCTCTTGTTTCCATGTGAGTTAAATGAACTAAACAAAAGACGATTAGGCAGGGACATTTTCCATGTCACTGAGAATCCATTTCAAAAGCTCACTCCGCATGATAACTTAAAGAAGCAGAGGCCTCTTAGGAGGTCTGTGTGCAGACTCACGATGCAGGCCAGGCAGTTTGAGAGACCATTCACTGATGTAATGCGTTTAATCTTCAAATACTTTTTTTTCTACCAAGACCACGAAATAAATTAGCAGTTGCAATGAAGGAGAAAACAGGTGATTGAGTTTGTTGTTTGCCATTTGTATAGCTGTCGGTGAGGGCTCTGATGAAGTCAATTCCTCTGTGAGGTTCAGCTTAGAGTTAATCTGAAAATGTAATTCTATGTTTCCTTTTCAGCAAGACAAAACCAACTACATGCTTTCTATTTTGGGGATAAAAAATAGACGTGCCCTGTCCTATAATATGACAACAAATGAATGTTATTTCTCGTGCTCAGCTGCTCAAAGGGGGAATTTTACTGAGAGTGATCTAAAACAAATATTAATGAGTTTAAACTTTGTAAAAGCATTCCTTTAATTGCCACTGTAGGAGAATTGGCTTAGATGTCTCCTGCACTTTTTAACTTTGATTTTTGTGACTTAATCAGCATCTGGCTTTGATCTTTGATGTGAACAACCAAAGCAGGCACTTTCTTCAGGTTTTCTCTGCTTTTGGAGGGCAAAGCTGCATGCCCTCCAACACAGCGTACGGCAGAGCTAATCTTCTTTTTGTTTCTCGTGGAAAGCTACTTATCTCCCACTAAGCACAGGTACCTCCGATGAATGGGCTGGTTGTGCAGATGTGTTGAGAGCAGCAGCAGCCAGACATAATCATTCCAAGTATGTTGGGGTGGGAAGGGTTGGTGGGGGAGAACCATCATAACATGACATCATATTCTTTAACCATTTTGTATGTGTTTTTATGTGGCTCCTATTCATTCTTTTTTGGCTCCGATTGTTGAATGCCCTTGCTTCCCTGCTTCTTCCAAAGCCTTTGGGAGGTGTCACTGTTCAAAATGAGCTTGTTTGAAAAGGGTTTGACATTGAAACTCTATCTCTGCCCCATGAAGAGATTTTTTTTTTTTTTTTACAAAAGACTTTCTCATCCTTTTCTGTGTATTTCTGCCACTGTTTCCCCAGGCTGGGCAACTGCCTTGCCTCTCATAGGTGTGAGATTAACATGTCTGTGGGCAAAACCCAGCTGCTGAGCGTCTCTTTTTAACTTATAAATCACTGAGGTGTAGAGTGGTGCACTGGACTCAGAGGAAAGAAGAAAAAATTCAAGAAATGCTTGCTGCTCTGCTTGTTATTCCTGTGATCACACTCAAAACCAAAATCATGTTTGAACTGGGAAAAATACAATAAAATAAAATTGACAGTGTTTTATTAGAGGACTTTGGATACCTCATACCTAATAAATAACGTATGTCATCCTTGAAGGTGCACTCGATTTTTCCAAAATCTTTGCAGCTAAAAAAATCCACACATCACCTCTGCAATGAGCTCAATTGAACTGTCCTTTAGCTTTTAAAGTAGACGAAATATACTTGGCTTGGATTTTTCCAGGTCTGCATGTCTGCGTAGCTCTCAGATTACTCTAAAGATATACTGCCTCTTACATTGCGGCGGAAAACACCACAGGCTTTAGTCCATAAAAGAGATGCAGCCATAGTTCAGCATGCATAAAGCGCCTGATGAAAAACAGAGCCTGATGAATTCCACGTCGAGGCCTACTATTTATTGAGGCAAGGAACATAAGTCACATCTAATCACAACAATGCACGTAGACCCTGAGCTATATCAATGCATAAGAAATAAGCTCAGAGAAGGACGTCATCGGCCCGCTCGGTTTTCCGAACATGTCATCATCCTAATTGCATGCCTCGAAAGTAAAACTTAAAAACGTGTAGTTGGATTTGGGTTTTTAAATAGCATTTTATGGTTCCCTGAATATGCAGCTGAAATAGCTGACAGACCATGTTTCTGACAGTATTAATGTTAGCAACAGTAGTGCAGCGTAACAGAAGCGATCGAGAGAGAGAGAGAGAGAAGAAGAATTTGTTTTACAGGTGGCTCTTGGCATTGCACCACCCAAAATATGGCGGTAGGACAAGGTTAGTCAGGGGATTCAATGCCGGAAAAATGTCTTTTACTTAAAAATTTTTATTACATTACTTGTAGAGTTGGTAGTTTTTCATCAGCAAATATATTGTGTTTAGGGAACATTTAACATGTAAGCATGGGTAGATTAAACTGCCATGGAGAAAAAAATGAGCAGTCAGTCCTATATTAAAGCCAGTTCCTCACACTATCTGGGAAAACTGTCTGGTGTTTCTGTCCTTAAATATTTTAGCACACCCATTTAGGAGTACAAATCTTATATCCACAACTCTTATGAAATAAGGGCCTTGAAAACAGATTTCAAGCCATATCCTTAAGAAAGAAGGTGTGAACAGACCACCTATTTAGGGTTAGGGTTAGGTTTACAATTATCCCCCAAACTCTGTAATCAGCTGCAGAATATAAATCAAACTTCCAGCAATACACAGCCTTGTGTGCCAACTGACAGTGAATGTCAGAATCATGCAGACAATGGAAAAGACACTCGGAGGAAACAGAGTCATAAACCAGAGGTGAAAGGCGCCACATATGGTACCATACCGTGCCTGTGTTTAGAGTTGATATTTATAAAGACATTTCCCTATCGCTGTGGCTTCGGCCACAGAAAACAGTGGGTTTTTTTTTTTAAATAAGAAAATAAACAGTTTCCCTTATCACACTTGACCCGTTCCACCTGGCATTCATCAGTGGCTGTGCATGTTGGTCCTGTCGGCTGCTTTCCTCCCTCTGGGTCTTTTATCACTCTAATGGGGTGCTATCTCCAGGCTGCTCTCTCCGGGTCTCTGCAGCCCAGCTCGGCTCACTTCAGCATACATTCTTTCCACATCCATCCTGACACACGGGCGGATTTAACACATAATCAGGCCGGACGGGAGGGCAGTCGAAGAAGAAAGGGGGAAGGCCTGGCCCTGACAGGACTCATCATGCGAAGACTGTGGAGACAGAAAGGCCCGCACTAGTCATTCTCACTTTGGCTCTGGCAGTGTGCAAAAAACAGACAGAGTCTCCCACATTCCCACACTCCAGCTCACTTTTAGACCTGTCTGCAGGAATATTGAGACAGATGGGGGGGAAACTCAATATCCCAGCTGCCCTGTTTGGACCAAGTTGTCCCCTCTTTGCTCAGTAGGAACAAGGATTGTAACCTTAATTGGATTTGTGGGTTGTAAGCAAGTATGAAGATCAGTTTCCAATTCTTTTAAGACAGACTATCAGATTTTTCTAATACTGGCGGAAATATAAGATATTTTTGAAAGCAATCAAATATCACATATTATTGTATGGTATACATACCTTATATGTAAAGATCCCATCTATTCACATTGATCTGCTTTGTCACACGAATCTGTATAATTATCATTTTTCCTCTATCCATATCCACACTAGTTGTCATCAATACCTTTACAGTAAGTCCTAAATACTATATATACATGGATCAGAAACAAAATATGACATTTATAGCTCATTTATCTGGGCAAACACACAGAGCCACCTACCTCATTCCTTAGAAGGACATACAGCACTAAAGATCTGCCTCTGTCTAGGCCTGTCATGGTGTCTGGTCCAGTTTAAGGGCACACCCAAACCATCATATGCAACAGTGTTTGAACTCTTGCACCACACTCTGCCTCTCTGTCTTCTTGTATAAATCCTCATTTCAGATCTGTTTTGCTCGGAATATTTTTTGTGCATCAATAATTAAACAATCACATGGGTTTTTGTACTTCATCCTAAATGAAACTCCGAGTGCCTGCATAGTAACACAACATGTATATAATGCTGCACTTCCAAAGTTACCTCAAACAAAACTCTGTCAGATTTTGACCAGCTGTTGATACTTTGCTCTTTTTAATTATTGATCTCAGAGACTCATTTCAGTTGGCACTTTACCAGTCAGCCAATGCAAACACAGCACAAAAAACAAACCCAGGAAAAGCACTAAAGGGCCGAATTTCAATTTCAGTTTGTCATCAAAGTCAGAAGATTAAGTGGAGAGAAAAATAACCATTTTCTATTTTGGCCAAAGAGGGATATGTCAGGCTGCCGAATAAGGAGCCACTACCACCCCCACACCCCCGTCTGTCACCCAGAGTGTCATGACACTGCTGAAGCCTGAGAAAAATTGGATGTAATTCAGGAATGTTAAGAAGCTCAACTTAAAGGGAAAAGGAATAAACTAAGAAATTGGAAAAATACAGAAATCTGTTCCCCTGTCTTCTCTTGTATATGTGTGTCTGAATAAGATAAGGAGACTTTGGTTTACGCTCTGGGCCAGTGTCTGCCCTGATAGAGACGCTAAAGTCACAAGAGTGTTTGATTATCTACACCCCACCTCTCCGAGGACCTTTCCTTTGTCATGCCCCTCTTCCTTGCTCTGTGTAAAATTGTTGACTGCAGCTTGCCCCCCCCCCAAATCACATCACTGAATGAAACTTCTTGACCACTGGATAGGAAATTACAGATGCTGGCTCTGTATAC
Organism: Mchenga conophoros; assembly: GCF_057382185.1. Taxonomy (NCBI): domain Eukaryota; kingdom Metazoa; phylum Chordata; class Actinopteri; order Cichliformes; family Cichlidae; genus Mchenga; species Mchenga conophoros. The sequence continues at coordinate 32,038,951 of NC_140540.1, forward strand.
ACCCGAGGAACCGACTGGAATGTAAGACTTTTCTCTCTCTCGCTCTTTCTTTGTGCTAAACCTCAGCCCAGTTCTCTAAGGACTAGCTAATTTCTTAGAGTCGTAAATAGGCTTGCTGTTGTGTCTGCTGCTCAGCTTCTTTAACGGGCCCTGTGTCAAGCTGGCACTCAGCCTTTATCTGCGCAAGAAGAAAATCAGACTTACATAAATGGGCCCTTCCCCAAAGAGTCTCTCTAAAACACTTCATCCCTACAAATGTAATTACACGACGGACTGCGAGTCGCCTTGTCAAAGTCACTGCAAGTTGTAAAGTGAACAGAGTCCAGAGTTTGTGCAGTGTTTTTACATGTTTGGGTGTCAGTGTTTGCCACTAAGGTGTCAGTCACATTGTCAGTTAAGAAAGCTACTTGGTGAACAGACTCAGTATAATTGCTTCACAGCTATATCCTTCCAAAGAAAGTGTTGCTGGAGGGTCAGTGGAGAAAGAATGTCTCACTCACTATCTTCCCAAATAAGAATGTCTCTCTTTGGCATCTGGTGCCAGGAAAAAGGGAACTTGCCAGCAATGAGTCACCGTGCTGCTGCTGGGACAGGAAAGTTGGGATAGGATGGCTGTGTTTGTACTTGTCACTCATCTCGCTGCTAGTGATGGGAAGAGCTGCAGAACCACTTAGTTGGCCATGTCATACAGGCATTCGATTTTGAGGCCTCATTTGCTGCCTTGTTGCTTCTGTAAATGCTTATGGGTGCCAAACCTGTCATGAACCGAAGTTCCGAGCGCAGGCAGGACCCAGTAGCAGAACACACACACTAGGGTAGGAGCGAATAAAGAAAGTAATTTTTATTGCAACTAAAGGTGTCCCGTGAGGGTAGCCAGAAAAACAACGTATGAAACCAGAAGAAACCGAGGGACCGCACAGGGAACGCCGAGAGCGGGGCTGTGAGAGGCTGTAAAACAAAAAGAGAGACAGATTACTGGGGTGCGGAAAAAAGGCAGCATACGAGGGAAGGTGGAGTGTGGGTCTCACGGTGATAGCCGGGCCGAGTGAACCAGAGGGGGGTGGAGCTCCAAAAGGGGTCGAGACGGCGAAGCTGAATGTGAACCAAATCTCAGACGGACAGGTGGACAGGCAGGTGGCTCGAAAACAAAAACACACCGAGTTGTGATCTGGGTACACAGGGAAAAAAACAGTGTTAGGTCCGATGGAGAGTTTGTCATACGAGTTCTTTTCCGCAGGCGTACGTTACCGCTGAGAGGCGACTACGGACTGGCGTGGAGCAGCAGGTAGGGCAGGATTAAATAGTCCACCTGGTGATCGCCTGGGATGGGATGCAGGTGTGGGGTTAGCAGCCACGCTCGTGGGCGTGGACATCCCAGCAGCACCCCGGACGCCGGGCCGCGGACCATGACAAAACCTGATCAGGCACACTGGTAAACACACGGGTTGTCACTGAAAAGAAACAAAAGCAGAGAAACCGAACCAAGTCCCGAGCACAAAATGCAAGTTGAGGTTATTACAAAAAAGAAAAAAATTGGGAATTATTTTTGTAGTTTGATCAGGATCTCCTCTGTCCACATTTGACATACTTAAACCCTTTTACTGTTACTTTTTCATGTGGAGGATAGCGCTACAGAATTACTTGTTGAAGACTGGTAAAAGCCCACATTAGGACCGTAGTGTCCACCTAAAATGTTAATGTCCTCTTCACATCCTGTAGTTGCTATTTTTAGAGTCTTGATTTGCTTCCTTGGTTAGGTAGTCCATTAGGTACGGGTAGAAATATACTCCCAACGAGTAAGGGAGAAGAGAAACTTTTTCTTGAGCATTAAGTCTCTATTTTCTAGTTTCTGTTAAGGTCAAGTTGGGCAATGCTGCATTGTACACAGTGCTACTAAAGGGAGGGGGTTATTGCAATGGACTTCAACATGAAGCAAAAAGAAATAAAAATTAAATCCAGAGAATTTAGAGATACATTGATGCATGATTTGGACATCTGTCGGTGTCTACATTACGACTTAAATTGTACCCGGGAAGTCCTTTTAACCCTATGCCATAGCCTTCCACATAACCTGACATGCACCTCTTGAAAAATGTAACCACTTGTCAGGTCGATGCTGCCCGCAATGACTTGAATGGCGTACAGTGTAGCTGCAGCATAGGGTTAAAAAGGTGTTTCCAGTTACGCCATAGATTTCCTCCAGAAGTCTAGATCTAGCTTAACAGGCAGTTTATGCTTGCTGTTGTCATCAGTGCAGTGTGGTGCAGTGTCCCTTGGTATTGTTTTGCCTTGTGATGCACCTCACAGTTTTTTGTAACCTGGCATACGCAGTGCAGATGGACTGGAGGCACAAGCGCTCAGGTCAGTCTCTATGGGAATTTCTATGATACAGTTGGAAAAGTGCCAGTGTGTTGACCATGGCATTTACTTAGAGGCCTTGATAAAACATTAATAAACCATTCAAAGAATATTAAGAAACAGACTTTTAAAACAAAACTTTCAGCTTTGATGGATTATAAACATGGGCTGACATTTTTATACGGTGGTTCAGGAAAATGTTTGGAGTGTATTGTGAGGCATTTTGCTGTGAGTTTTGGAAGAAACCCAAACAGGTTAAGTGGTTAGTAAGTTTATATAAAATCTCATAATGAGGTTAAATATAGTTAAATGTTTAGATGTAAGTATAGAGGGAACACATTATGATTTTTGCTCACATTTGAGCTCCTCTCACCTTTTTGTGCTTGTTTGCCTCTAACAGTTACAGCAGCTGAGTGAGACTGCTGCGCTCACAGACAGAGCTCTGCGCTTCACATGACTATATTTACAATAGCGCCTCTCTATGAAATCACACAGACTGAAGAGTCAGGGATTACTTTTACAATGGGCATTACGTATTACTCTGTCAGTATATAAATATATATGTCAGAAAATGTGTAAAAATACTGTTATAACCTCAGAACATGTTCAACTACCAACACCTTGAATTTGGGAACTAGAATCAGTAATAAATTCTAACTGATAAGAAACACTGTAACATTAACATGTGAGTCACGTTACAATAAACGAGTTATCCAGTGTTTAATTTTGAAAACTGTCCTCTTTGAAGGCCCGCATTGTTATTCTGTACTCTGGAGGGGAGGGAGGTGGCTGTGGGGGTCTCAGTCCAAGCTGGGTGTTTCCCCCTCTGCACACAGGCCACCCAGCAGTTGAGCTCTCAGAAACCAAAGGCAAACAGACACGCTGGCTTATCAGAATGTTAAAAATCCCAGCATGCTGAGCAAAGGCGCTGAGATCTAGCAGTTTTGAATCTGCTGTAGAAAGCATCATTATCAGCATTTATGGGGAGTGTTTACACTGAGGATCAGGTACTAGACACGGTTTATTCTGCTGTAAGTCAAGTGTTGTCATGAGAACAGTACATTAAAACAACATCAACAACAATGAAGAACTTACATATGAAGATTAAACACTTCCATTGATATGTTTTGCCTGGTCAGCATTAAAGGCCCACTGCTGCCAGCCTTTTCATGGTTCTGTTTTCAATTACTGGCCAAAAAAGGTAAAGAAAAAAAGATTAAAGATAAAATCATGTTGTTTTTCATCTTGGGAAAACAACAAAAAAAACCCTTTGTTTCACAAAACTGTGGCACCTTGATAAATAGAGAATGACAGGGCTTTCATGTAGCTGAAATGGGGATACCCTGAGCCTTGGCCTCTTTTTCATGCTGCATTGGAAGTGTTAAAACCAGAAAACTCTGATTTATCTGTCTTCCTTATTACAAATCTGTCTCAAGAGACGTTGGCCAAAGGAAATTAAAAGAAAGAAAGAAAGAAAGAAAAAGCTAGCGGAACAGAATCAAGATTTGGAATAGGGGCAGCAAGCATGAAAATCATCGCTCATTTCCCCCCGTGGCTCATGAAAAATGCATTTTTAGTATAATTTGATAGTTTGTATGCAGAGCTGTATAGATTTCTTTCAGATTGTTTGTGAAGTCATGTGGCCCAGGTTGCAGTTTGTTCACCATGCTTTTGCTGCGTTTTGCACATGCACAGCCAGCCAGTGTGGATTAGCTGAGTTCCAGGCTAAAATTGCATTTCCCTGAATAGAGATTTGACTCTTTGCTAGTCCTTAAACATTTACTGTGTGTTTCTCACTGGGTTGGTATGAGTCACTATAACTGGTGGCATTACTTGGAACCAGAAAATCATTTTGTATGTGTGAATTAGTTAGGGTTAGGCGCATCATTCTTAATACCCCACAACACAAATAGCGATCAGTCATATCAGCAGCCTTCTTTGCTTACCTGCTCGGTCAGAGGTGAAGCACTGAAATGATCAATTTGCTCGAGCTTGATACAGTACATGTTCTTATCTGTCTACTGAAGAATATTTCCTCTTACAAATATGAGCTGTTGTAAACAAGTGAAACCCCTTCGCTGACCTGTGGATTCATCGGAATAAAAATGGTCTTGTTATTTCCCTCTCAGGTAGGAGTTCATCTCTGGGCAAAAGCTTCAACTTGAGATTTGCAGTGCCGTTTCACAGCTAAGCCTGCTTGATGAAGCCCGAGGGGGCAGGCTCGCTCAAATTCTGGCTGCATCGAGATGTGAACGCAGTGGTTTGTTCTGTCATGCCCCCTCCATGATGGGAATTCAGCTATGAAGCTAAGACTCTTTGAGGCTCTGTTTGCACAGGACTAATATCACCTCAAGACATTCAGTGATTTGTAATGACTGCTGAGATCATCAGTGAATATGATCCTGTGTGAACCTGGCTCAGCTGGGACATAGCAAATCAAATTCTGAGAATTTCAGAGAGCTGTCGACTTTATGGTTGGGGATGGTGACAGGTTATATCTCATACCTTGTCTTTAATGGATTATGCAGTATGTTACTCAGGAGTTGTTTGCATTGTCAGACATATAATTGATTATGTTAACTCTCAGAGGCCTAAGTCCCCCTAACCTTAATATGTATATAGTGCTGTATAAAAAGTAGTATCTATCTATCTATCTATCTATCTATCTATCTATCTATCTATCTATCTATCTATCTATCTATCTATCTATCTATCTATCTATCTATCTATCTATCTATCTATCTATCTATCTATCTATCTATCTATCTATCTATCTATCTGTCTGCCTGTCTGCCTGTCTGCCTGTCTATATTAGCACAATGCAGAATTATAGTTACTTGTCGCAGATGGTCATTTTAATGTCTTGTCTGGTGGTAATATAGCTCAGTACTGTCAAGTTTGAATAATTATTCTATATCTGATATTACAACTGATCACACAACCTTGGTGATGACGGGTAAAAATCAATCACCTAATCCCACATAACTCTAAACTGGTATCTGTGATTCATATGGAAGTTTTTGAACTGCAAATATAGTTGGAAATCAGTCCGCTGAGGAGATCAGAGAGCAAAGCCCAGTCTTTTACATTAATGTGTAGCTACCTTTGCTTTCCAGTCTTGGATATTAGATATCATATATCTAGTACTGCCTTGAAATACAATTTTATAGGCTTTGGAGCTTCAATAGTAATCTACAACGAATAATCAAACCTGCAAGTGAGGAAGGACGAAGAGGAGGGGAAGGGTGTTTCTATGTAAAATGATCATTCAGAGAAAAAAGTTAGAAGCAGCAGAAAACATTTCACTTTTTCTTCTCCCACTGTCCACTCTGTCACACTCTGAAGCTTTACTGTTTGCTCACACAGCAGAGATGTATAGAGAGAGAGTGAGAGAGCTCTTCCAATCCAATGACAAAGACTGAAAAGATTATGAAAAAGGGCTGATTTTTGTAGCCAAGTGAGCAAAGATGCAGTATACTTATACTGTTCACAAAACATACTTATTACAAACTAGTCTGTGCATTCAAAGCAAAGGTAGGAAACATTGCATGCGTGGGATTTGTGTGAGACATCTCAGGTGCAATTATCACTACCCCTCCCAAACCTAAAAATCTCTGGTTTAATCTCAATTAGTTCCGAAGGAAATGGATTATAAATTGTTTATTGTTACATTTTCTTACATCATCTGCTTGCATGTGCAAAGCACAGGCACAAACAGATAGGCACAGGCTGTACTTGCATTTATATAACACTTTTCTAATCTTACTGATGAGTCAGTCTCCATCCAGTCACCTGTTTTAGTTTGTTTGAAAGAGTTAAACATTATTAACTGTCAGCTGTTTAGATTACTCGTTATTTTTAAAGCCACATATTTGCTATCTATTTAAATGTGATGTGATAACAATACGGTCTGTTCTCTGTTTTTACTGCTGGTTGGACAAAATAAAACACCTAAAGCACTGCAGCTGTTGCCCTGGGCAGCAGAGCATTATTAAGACCTTTCTGAGCGTTTCCTGACATTCTGTACAGGAAATGCATTCATTAGTTTATGAAGAAAATAACCTGCAGATCGCCAGACTTCTACACTTCACACTGTGTTTTTGATTCAGTGTTTTTTTCGCTTCCTTCCGCACAGCATGTGGTCGGGGTTTCTACAAGTCTTCCTCGCAGGACCTTCAGTGCTCTCGCTGTCCGGTGCATAGCTTCAATGACCGCGAAGGCTCCTGGCGCTGTGACTGTGAGGACGGCTACTACCGAGCACTCTCTGACCCTCCGTCTGTGGCGTGCACAAGTAAGTCTGCCATGCTGCTGTATAAACGCAGCACAGATCACATGCATTTAAACAGCTACTAATGCAAGTGGAAAAACAACACACTCCAGAGCCTGATTTAGTCCTGTTCAGTCAGCCTGCAGTGGCCTCATGAAAGCCCCAGATGTGTTCCATAGCAGTTCCTCTGCAAATTATGTTTGCAAGCTTGCGTGTCTGTTTTGTGTCTTAGCTGGTTGCTAATGATGACAGGAGCAATTTGCCATTTCCCGTCTGAAAGATTGCAATTACGGTCGGCAGTGGCAGCCCATGCAGCAACCTGCATCTTCATTTGTCCTGGCCAGTGTAACAGCTCTGTGACAGCCATCGATGGCTTATTTACACAGGCTGGGGGATGCAGTTTGAATGGGTGGGGCTCATTTGCTTCCAGAGCTGTTCTCAAACATGTTTTTTTTTCAAAGTGCTACTACTGGATGTGTATTTATTTTCTTATTTTTTCTCCTTTGCTTTGAGCTACTGTGCATGGGAGAAGGCCATGTTAGCACTGTGCTTTATCTCTGGAGGTAAACTGGATCCCTAAACATAATCTGTGCACCTTATCTGTGTGCCTTCTTTCTGCTGATAATGTATCACTGCACAGGTTCACAGTCTTCTGGCTGTTAGATTTACACTTGTGCTGTTCTTCCTTTGCTGTTTCTATTAAGGAGACCTGATAAGTTAACATTTTAAAATGCTTTGTGCATGTGTTGGACAATTTGCATGCCCAGTCAACATCCTGAACAGCATTGCATTTTTGCTGCGCACCTAAAGTAGGCCAAGTCAGAATATCTAATATCTAAGTGTGTGTGTGTGTCTGTGTGTGTGTGTGTGAGAGAGAGAGAGAGAGAGAGAGAGAGAGAGAGAGAGATAGTTATTATGCAAATACAAAGAATTTTATACCATTGCATTGGCTTCTCTACGCATTAAATCAGAGAATCAAAACAGGGATTTAAGGGATTGGAGTTAAGATTTAATGTTGCAAATTCCATATGACAAAAGGATTCTTTGTTATTTATGGGCGTCTTTAAAAGCTCAGGCTCATTGAGCAGAGCCTCTGTCTCTGCCTGCCGCGAAAGCCTTTCCATCTATTTCAACATACAGTACTGTATTTACATTGCCAAGAGGGTGTGTCTGAGTATGCAGTCCATATAGTAATATAGTGGTAATTAAGTGCACTTTCAAAAGCTAGAATACTCAAAAAAATCATATGTTAGATATTACTGGCTACAGCTGCTGCATACCACTCTTACTCTTGCACACTAAATTGGTGTGACACAAGCTACAACATCAACAACAAATGATACTGAGTCATTGATAAAAGTATTTGACGCACTTAAATTATAAATGGCTGCTTTTAAAGTTGCTGGTTTTATTAGTATGTGGCTCATGTCATTTCCAAGGATGATTTACTGCAATTGCCTCAGGACCCCAGAACTCCTAGAGACCCCCCATAAATCCCCGCTCTCAGTGTCTTGGATGTCAAACAATGAATAGCAAATTTGTTTTTGAGTACACACATCCAAATCCAACTACAGGGGTGGTGGGAACACGAGGTTAATAAGAGCCACAAGCAAATTTTTCCCTTATTCCCGTGTAAAAATGGGAATTGTCATTTCCTATTTGTTCAAAAAGGGAAATAACAATCACAGCTTGATTCTCAAAAAGAATTGGATACAAGAGGCTAACTGCTACAGAATATGAGGCAAAATGCACCTAAAATCTGCTGCTGACCTACCTACCTGCTGTCAATTAAAATGTAAGGTTAAGACTGCACAATATTAACCTAATAATGGCCAAATCTGAAGTATGGTGTTGGTGGAGCTTGAGAACTAAACTAAACTAGGCATGTCACTGTAAATGCACTGTAAAGACAAGGACTTAACTCCAGACCACAAACCACCAATCTTTCCATGTAGCACGGAGGCAACCATATAGATCTTGTTCTAAAAGACAGGTCCATTACTCTATTCTCCAACCATCCTAATCGGACGTTAATGTTTCACTCTAACATCCCCGACTGAACCAATCGAGAGCAGGACACACAGAACAGGGGAAAGTTCCTACTTTTTTTGAGTGTCCTCTGGCTGTTCCCATTTGGGCAATCACCTTGGCCAAGTACCGAAGTAATTACTGAAGTTGCCTATTGCACACTTTCCATTATTCATTTTCATTAACTTTGGGTCTACACTTAGTGACCCCATACCATTATATGTAAATATGTATTTTTGACTTCCTCCTCCTCATTTACGCAGCACAATTTTTTTACAGCTTTGTACGTGCATTTCCTCATTCATTGTTGGATTAAGTCACTGTGACCAATAGTCACTATGATTTTCTTTTTTTAAGCCTTATCCAGACCACGAGTGAATAGTAATTGAAAATGAATTTGCACTGCCTGAATAAATAGCTTGATTGACAGATTTTTTTTTTTTTATAATAAGAGTTTGCTTATAATAAGCTATCGTATTGTAGGCCTTGGTAAAACAGTGAGATGGATCTCTGGCACACAGAGATTAAGGATGTGTCTATGAGGATTTGAGAGGAAATGAGATAAAGATGTAATATGGGGACATGAAAAGCCAAATCCATGTTGAATAAAGATGAGGGAACAAGTTCCAAAAACACAGCTTCAAAAACACTGTTTCCCATGTGGTATTTGCTAAGAGGGGGGTGGTATAAAGACATGCTTTTGTTTGTTGAATATTTGTCCACGCTATTCATATGCAAATATACATATACGTGTGTGTATATATATATATACATTATATATATATATATACATACATATATGTGTGTGTGTATACATTATATATATATATATATTTATATACATACATACATATATGTGTGCGTGTGTGTGTGTGTGTGTGTGTGTGTGTGTGTGTGTGTGTGTGTGTGGAAGACCATCAGGAGCCTTTTTCTCCAGAGGCATAGCACACAGTGGAGTTGTTGACAGGTCAGAGTACTGGGCATCAATCATGCAACAGCTGTGAGCGGTGCTGGTGCAAGCAGGGACTGAAAGGAGCATTTGTGACTCGTTTCCTTCTCCCACCCTTACCCCCCACCCACTCCTCTTAAATGTGACACCTCAACAAGTTGATTCCATCTGAGGATCCATTCTAAATAGAGTTGCTAGGGGACAGAGAAAGAGCTGTTACCTGATATAAACCTGGCATAAAGGCATTTAGTGGCATGGGGCTTTGGTAAAATGCCCTTCATTGTCATGTGTGCAATTTTGTCATTACTCAAAGAACAAAAGGTGAGAGATAATGAACTACACTTTTCATTTAATGCCGTTAGAACAGAGAGGATGATTTTAAAAAAAATGTGTAGGATTGGAGTTGGATCTACTTCACTGAACCGATAACTCGGACCGAGACGCACGTCTAAATTCCGTGCCATTATTCACTTTTCTCATCCTGGCCCTGCACATGTAAATTCAATGTAAATCTCTGTATGTGTTTGGGTCCATGCTGTAATTAGAGGAGGCTATGTAAATACAGCCTGTTTCCATAAAATAATATTCTCAAACGCTACCACGTGTAAGGACATCTAAGAGAAAGGTTTGTCATCATTGTAGTCTCACAAAATGTTCAAGCTTTTTAGCAACTGAACAGTGAAATCCACGAGCCCTGCATTTGTACATCTGAGACACACCAAAACATAAATTGTTATAACGTAGACTTAGTCATTTGTCATTCATGTTGACATGCCATCATACACTCTCCAGATACTTGAGCCAAAAAGGAGCAAATCCAATATTGAAATCTTGGCAGTGGAAGTCGGAGGCCCCAAAAAACCCTCTTCTCTTTTCCTCTTTAGCATGTCTTCCCTCAAACAGGTTCTACTGCAGCCGCATCATTAGATGGAAGGTCAGAAGGTCATAGCGCACATTTGTAGAGTGACGAATACCTCATGGGTGATTTGAATACCACTCACCCCTGCCGTTCCTCTCTCCTCAGCTCCCCAATTAGAGCACAGCCAGGTAATAGGCTGTGCTATTAGCTGTTGAGGGTTAAGTTAGCCCAGAGCACCTCTCAAGGCTGATAAGCGGAAGATTCTTCTCTCCTAAGCCCAGATTTACTTGGGTCTTACAACTCTCTCCGAGTGGAGATGAAACATGACCTAACTTCATCTAATACTATCCTGTGCTTTCTATATGGTAGTTTAATAGCTGTTGTAGACGCATTTGCACAACCGAAGCCTTTTTCCTCTTACAGCTTTTTAGAGTGAGCGGCTTTTGTTTATCCTATAAAATGTCAACTTCTGCTTTAAAATCTGTGCCATGTTGACATGCAAATGTTGTAGGAGGAAATTTAAAGTGTGCTTGTACATATTTATGTAGAACCCCCCTCCCCACCCTCCCAAAACAGAAAAAAAACCAGCAACAGAACAAGACACATGCACGCACTTACACAAACACTCTCACCGCTGCTTGGTCAGAGTTGGAGGGCAGCTAGCAAGTGATTGAGACATTTCAGGCTGTGGGGGCTGTGGCAGGCTAATCCGTGAAATGAAACTTGACTGGGAGGAGGGGTGAGAGGAGAGAACATGAAAAGATAAGACAGAGTGGGGGAGTGAGAGACAGAAAAAAAGAGTAAAAAGAAGAGGGAGAGTGACAAACCCCTTAGCTGTAAGGATGAGCAGACAGGCTGACAGTGGTGGGCTCTGTGCTGCAGGTGAAGCTGAGGCCAGAAGAGTTTGGTATTTCTGAGTGCAGACAGAGTACACTCAGAGAAACAAAGAGACGGCAGGGCAGATGAAGTAGAGCTGTTTCCAGGCCAGCCAAAGGAAGTTATCACTGGGTCTCCCCATAGAAGGCATGCTTGGTTCCGTAGCTCCGCACAGGCTGGCTGTTACAAAAGATTTACAGAATGTAGCCATTGAAAGGACAGTTTTAGTCACTGCTACTCGATTTGAAATATAGCAAGGTGTTTATAAGGGAACGACAAAGCTCTTAGTGTAGTGTGCATCTGAACAAGACGACAAAACAGAAAGGTCACACACATCCAGGGCGAGTCTGATCTAATTTCCTTTTGCTTGTTGTTGCTGAAAAAATCATCACTTTCACCTGAGACCTGAAAGAGAGTGGCACGAGCAAAATGAGATGTTATCATGGTAGAATAAAAGATCCCTGAGGACTGGTCTGGAGGAAGGTTGGGGAAGTGTGTTTGCATGCACATGTGAGGGGGTGTGCGTGCGTGAGTCACACCCCCTCCTTTTGTGCACAAGGAAGATTGAGAGTGTGGGTCGAGTGTCAGCGCCAAGGCTGAAGTCGAGTGGCACTATTGGCAGTCACTCCTCTCCACTTCACCTGCCACAGGTGGCTCTTTCATCTTCCCAGCCCATAGCCTGGTTCTTATCTCACCTGGTAATCATGAATATAGACGTCTCAGTCGAGCTGTTGATTCTAATGGGTAGAAAAAAGAAAAACAACCCAGTGCCGATTTAATAAGCTTGAATCTTGTGATGGTCCATAGGTTTTGCACTGAACGTATCCATTTTGTTAGGTAATGTCACAAATTGAATGAATCGAAGCGTCACCTAAGAAAACAGCACAGAATGAAGATGTTCACTAAAACATTCATAAACAAAGAATACAAGTTATATCATCTTTACTATGTCAGGGGGGATTTATTTATGTCAGCACCTGGGCCATAAAACCCAATAGTCTGGAATGTGAGAGGATGAAAGCAGCCGTTTGTTATTCATTGTTTTACAAGATGAGCTAATCTTTTCGCTTGTTATGTTAATATTTATGGGGAAATGGTCTGTGAGTGCTGCAGAGGTAGTCGTTATTCTAGTATATCAATTTGATTGGTATGCGACAGTTACAGGGTGGTAATAATCCAGGTTTAAATCTCGTTAATAAACGTTGTGGGTGAGTCAGGCTTCTTGAAAGCCACTACGTTTTATTGTGCTGCTGTCTATGTGATATAGTTTTTCAAAGGAAACCCTGGAAAGCCACTGTCTGCGGCTGGGATATTGGCTCCACGGCTTCTGATTTGCTGCTGAGTCTGAGGAGTAAACCATGCATCAATCATCAATCATGTCAGCAGCAGGTTTATGCTGTCACCAACAATCATTGTGTAATCAAAGCATTAACAGGGACAAATCACCAGCTATGAATGTGTGTTTTACAGCTAATACAGCTAATGCAGCTATACGACTTTAGGTTGATTCAAATTTAAAATAGGACAATTTGTTCATTGTGAACACATTGGCAACTTCAGAATGTTTGTAGCTTTTAACAATGGAAAGTGGTGAATACCTTGATTAATTATAATCCGATTTACTAGCAGTTATTTAAACAGAACTGGTTAAAGCGCAGTCACAAAATCGTTGGCACTTAAAATGCATATTCTCCTGAATATTCTGAGATAAAACACTGATAGTTTGAACTTCTGATATTGCCATTTTTATTTGATTGCTGGAGAACACAAAAGGAAGAGGAGACTTGAAACCCCCTCACAATCCCACAAAATAAACAACAAGCAAACAAACCCAAGAAAAACCCAGTGCTGTAATATATCCTGATCTATTTGGATTGATCAGGATTGGACTTGCCACTTCACAGAGTCAACAATGCTAATGAAATAATGAAATAAAAGTGAAGTAGGTGTGCGCTGCTGCCGGTGTAGTAAGGAAAAAAGGAAGACATAGAAATCTGTCAAACGATCGTCTGCTGCTTGGATTCTCACTGACCTGACCTTCACTTCCTTTCATTATACCTGAATGACTTTTTCTAGATCTGAGTCTTATTATAATTGAGTGTCAGTGTTTGGATCTGGGGCTGGAGCTGGCCGTCCTCTATTAGCTATTTTTTCAGAGAACAATTAAAGTACATATCCAGCGAGTAAAAATGCTTGACTGTCACTTTCCTTGGCACTCACTTGCTTTCTTGGCGTCCACCTCTGACAGGACCTCCCTCTGCACCACAGAACCTGGTCTACAACATCAACCAGACCACAGTTAGCCTGGAGTGGAGCCCACCGGCTGACACCGGCGGTCGCAACGACGTCACCTACAGGGTTATATGTCGCCGCTGCAGCTGGGAACCCGAGGAGTGTGTTCCGTGTGGGCTAAATGTGGGATACTCTCCCGCGCAGTCAGGATTAGTGGACACTTACGTGACCGCTGTGGATCTGCTCGCTCACGCCAACTACACTTTTGAGGTGGAGGCTGTCAACGGGGTGTCTGACCTCAGCCGCACGCAGAGGCTGTTTGCTGCAGTTAGCATTGCTACTGGCCAAGCAGGTAAAGAATTTTATTATTTATTTTTAATAATGCTGTCTTGCATTTAAACAACTTTGAACTGTGAGTTTTAATTGGTTAAAATTTTATGGAAATGCTGTGGAAAAAAATTTGTAGTGTTTCCTTTATTTAAAGATACACTCATCAAGCACCTAACGCTTAAATATTGTATCCTGTTTGTTTATAGTCTGTTGACACACACAATAACAAGTAGAAACTCTGAAAAATCTTTGTTTTACAAATGGTCTGATTATTTTCCCAAAATGTGGAAACAATTTCTTTTAAACTCAAGTTAAAAGTGTTTGTCTTCCACTAGCACGGAGCTCAGCCTTTGCTCCTACTAAGAGTGCATTTGACATTAGTACCGTGACGATTGACAGTATTAATTCTGAAAACCTCTCAAATGCTAACTACGTTAATGATTCCCCATTAACATTAATGGTCCCAGTCTGATATAATCCATAATATTTTTCAGTATGCATATTACCAAGATTAATTTAATGTGTATATCAGCACTACAGTGGCAAACGCTATTAGCTTAGCAAGGATGCTGTCTCCCAGCGGTACCTAAAGAGCTAGTCGTGTCTTTGCAGCTCATTCTCAAGGGAATCAGCCGTAATTAAAATGCTGTGTTTTGTAGTGACAAACTCTTAAGCCTTTTTTATTCATTATTTTTATGGATCCACTCAACAAGATTCCTCTTTCATGCTCGAGCATCCGTGAAACACAGTTGGCCCAAAAGACTGTAGTAATAAAAAAATAAGACTGCAAAGACAGTGTTGATGCTTTAGCTGCCAATATAACGTCTTTCTCTGGATAACTACACCTGCTGCTTTTAAATCACCATCATTTTAGTCGTTAGGAATGCTGCATATTTATCACTTCTCTCTTTGTAAATGCCTGCCTGCTGTTGTCTGCTATCAAAAGCAGAATATTTTCTCGTATACAAGCTCTAGTGACAGAGGTGATCAGCTGAACGCATGTGCCCAGGTTTGTCAAAGAGACCTAAGCTAGAATGTGCCAGGGTGTTGAATGGCCAAGGACACAAGGACACCAGGAGGAGGATAATCACATGCTCCTTTGGACTTGCCCGTAATTATACGTGGCATGTTGACAACACACAATTACTCAGTTAACCTGGTGGAATATTAGGCCATTAGCTATTGTGAAAAAGAGCAGTGTTCTTTGCCAAGATGTTGTCATGTTCATAATTTTGAGTAAGTAGCAGCATTTAACATGCCTTAACTCTATAAACACAGCATTTGGGCTATATGAATCGACTTTTGTTGGTTAATTCCTTGATGTTTCAATATTAAATGCTTTTTTTGCCTTTGTTTTATGGCTTGGGTTTGGAAAAGTCTCTGAAATTTTATTTCAGCCATGACGCAATACTAAAAGTCTTCTTTGAAACCCAGACTAATCAAATTCATTCAGGGTTAGCAGTTCTTCATGGCAAGACGACCCTCTCCATCTGTTCAATGGTAGGACAGCAGGACAGAATAATACCTTTAATATGAAGGCTGGAATTACAGAAGACTGCACTGAAAAGAATAAATTAAGTGTGCAGAGGAAAAATCAGCACTGGTTTAATATGTTTTTTTTTTTCATTCACAGCATAACTGAGTGATGTATTTAATAAGAAGTCAGTATTTGTCCAACATTTATCTAACCCCAGATGACTTTTTTTTTCAACAAGTGTGCCAGAGTGATAGAATGACTGAGACTGAAGTTTGTTTGTGTCACGTGACTTCATTTTACCATTGAAACCCAACTATTTAACTCTTGTCTGGCCATTTTGTGAAGATTGGGGTAAGAAAATAGTATTTATTCTCTTAATCAGTATTAATTAAGGACATGAGTAAAGTTCATGTAGAAATTAGATCCTCTATGAGATTTATTGTCTCTGGGATGTTTAATGGAAGCTCTATTTTTGCTTGGTTTAATAGAAAGAGGGTCAAAACTTGCATTAGTTTAAGCCCATCCTGTCAGCACTTGCTTTAACTGGGAGGCCTTATATAGATGTGAACGTTCTCATTTACACTCTTCAGCAGATGTTAGCTCCTTTTTGCCAGACTCGCAGTTCCACTGCTCTCTGGACTATTGGGGAATGCTTAAGATTTCAGAACTTCTTAAAATAACTGGCAAGCAGACATGGCCACTTATTAGAGAATCACTGCGATATTAGAGTCATTAGAGTCTGAATCATCATTCAGAGTCGACTAAACTTTAGAGAAGGACCATATCAGTGAAAGAACCTTGAAAAGGAAACGGCCCTCTCTCCATCCCTCCCATTGCCTTCTGCTAAATGATAATCAGCAAGCACATAGACTCGTAGCTAGGGACTGGGGAAATGAACGAGTCTGTGAATACAGATGGTGATCCATCTGATGAGGAATTCACACCTCCCGTAATTATACCAAAGGAAGTGTCTGGAGCAAGGCTGGAGCTACATAAGATTCTGACTGCTTATTGTTCCCAGAAACCTAATTGCCTCTCAGATTTGTCTTAAATGAGTTTAAGTAGAGGCTGTAAGTTAGTAAGCTTGATTTCTTCAGCTCCGTCTTTGTAGTTTCAATAGAAATTCTTCAAGTTGAGGATTTTTGCTATCGTTGCTGCCTGCTTTATGCTGAAAGTTAAGAGTGTGATTCAATCAGCACTCCATTGTGAGCTGACTGTGCTGCACAGCCAACCTCAGAGGCCCGCAGAGGTCCTTCGTGCCTTAGCTTTCCTCGAGCACACTTATAAACAAGGCCTTTTGTTCTACCAGCCACTTGTAAGTTGGCCCTGTTCATAGAATTACCATTAATATTTATTCAAGCGAGGTGTTCGCATGTCTGAGCTAGAAAAATCCACAGTAGAGAGGGGCACAGAAATAGGATCGAAAATTGGTTATGGGAACGGCTGCAGGACCTGCGTTTGTGTGTACATGATGTGTACACCTGTTCAGCACAAGACCAGTGTAATGGGGTTTAGGTGCAATCAGTTACTTGTATAAACACTATGGAGTGGAAGGAAGAGCCCGTGGAAATTGATTTTAATGTCGAATGCTTGCCAGCAGCACAAAGCCTGTTACCCTCATACAGAAGCTGTTACAATAGTGCTCTAAACTATTCACAGGTTTATTCATAGCAGGGAACAGGGAATGCTACTTAATGCTGTAATCTTGACTGCCATGAGTTTACCTAGAAATCCTTTAATGCCATCTAATAAGAGACATTTCAAATATCTGGTGCAGATACAGACAAACATAATGATTAAGACATGTTATTTTGATGCTTGATAACATTTTATTTAGACATAAGTATTTGGTATTAATGCAGATTTAGAAGGGTTTTGTTTTTAGCATACCTCCTTAACAACAGAATGTCTTTACTTTGAAGTAAACTGCACAGAAAGCAAAGTAACAGTTTACCTTTTCTATATACGGGGCCCAATGCTTACAGAAACCAGGTCCCAGCAGTATTAATGCATTAGTTTAAATGAATCAACACCTTCAAGTCATTCTGTCAAAATCCCTGAATCACAGGTTGAGGATGAGGAGTGGCTGCAATCTTTTACTCTAGCTTATCAGTCAGCCAAAGACCTGGACAGTTTTTAAAGCCTGACTGTTAAGGCCTTTACAGAAAATTGAAAATATTTTTTTCGGACTCCCCTGCTCTTAATGCAGCCATTTACACCAACTTCGTAATTTTACTGGACAGTAGAATTAACAGATATAACCAATCAGATTACTGCATTTGGCAACAAGTGTGCTTGTAATTCAAAAAATGTGCGCCAGTATTGTATACAGAATGAGATGGAAGTAGTAAGATAATCCTATTTTACTTCAGACACAGCTATATGCTGCTCCAGGTCAGTCAGCTCGGATGCAGTCCCTTCAAGGTAAACCGCTAAAGTTGAATCACATCATTATACAGCAGTGTTTTGTTCTACAGCTCAGTACAAAGGTCAGCTTATTAGGGGGGCTAATAATATTTTCTTTCGGAAAAAATTCTGCTATTGTGTGTATGCCTTCTGAAAAATGTGTGTTTCAAAAAGCTATGTTAAAAAAAAAAACACTTAATATTTCATATGGGGATTCATAATTTTGTCCTCATCTTTAGATGGGAAAAGCAAGCACAGGCTTGTAAATAATAGCACTTAATTTTTATTAGGGTTAACTTTAACTTTGTATTTACCTGAATAAACCAAAGTCCTGCTTTGTAGTACACACCTCTGGAAGCAACTGCTAAGAATTAGCATTTTATAAAAGATATTAAAATTCAGTTTAAATCAAATTGAACTGGATGCTTGAAATCTTATGTTGCATACAACTTTAACTGAAAGAGTTCAACAAAACGAGGCATCCCTTGGGGTCCCGATTACTCTTTCTGCCAACTGTCCAGATAAAGATAAAAGAAGACCACTCAGAATGTTTCACATTGATTATCAGACTTTATGTTTTCTCAATGAATAAAAACCGATACTTACGAATTGGTGTACTAAGCAATGCTACTAATTCCATGTCAAAAATGGCCTGTAATGAGGTGCAGGTGATGGGATTTCTGCTCTGTGCTCTAGTGACTGTAGTTCTGGCAGCATTGGGACGAAGCATGAAAACATCTGGGTGTTTTCTGCATTACGAACTAAATACAAACTAAATGTGAATTCTAGTGACTGTGCAGTGCACAATTTGCACTGTTATAGCTTTGCAGCTGGGCACAATGCATGGGATTTGCTCCAGTAAGTGGAAGAATTGATGGGTGGATGACACTTTTTGGGGCTGTGGCTCGGAGCCTGGCCTGGTTCGGCTGTGCATTAAGCATGGGTTGCCACAGTGATATAGCAGGGTGAAGGGACTGAAGGCTTTGTGACACTGAGGATTTTGACTTTCCGCTCGCCATGCTTGACTCATTGTTTTTAATTTGTTTTAACTGTGCTTATTTTTCTGTTTTGTAATCAATAATAATAATAATAATAATAATTATTATTATTATTATTATTGCTGTTGTTGTTGCTTGAATGCCTTAAAGGAACTTTGAGATTGACTTTAAATCCCTAGAATATTATGATCATCATTGCAAGACATCGGATGAGACTGACTCTTAACTTTTACAACAATCACACTTTTCTCATTACACGAGAAGCTGGGTTATCTTCTGTTTATTTTTAGCCATTCTTCGGTTCATTTGTTGTGCAACACTGTGTGAATGTAGGATAATGTTATAGTCCCCCTCATGTACAAACCTACTTAAACATTCAGAGAGAACAACAGGCTATTCCCTTTAGTACAGTCTCTCAGCACAAAAGGAAAAAGAAGAAGAATTGCAAAGAGGCACATAAGAATGTAAGCAGAGCATTTTACTTTGATCTGAAAAGGCTTTGTGCCTTTGCACTGCGTGAGAAGCAAATATTCCCATTTAGTTTGGCCGTTTTCTGATTCACTGTCCTCCAGCAGTTTAGAAAGGACGATAGCGTTGTTTTATACATGGTTTGATAATTGTTTACAGCTACGAGGGATAAGATAAGATAAGATAAGATAAGATAACCTTTATTAGTCCCACACGTGGGAAATTTGTTTTGTCACAGCAGGAAGTGGACAGTGCAAAAGTTATGACGCAAAAATTAGAATACAATAAGAATAAATACAGTACACAGCTGTACAGAATAGAATAAAATAATATACTATATACAGTAGAATAAAATAGAATAAAAATATACAATAAGATAAAAATAGAATACGAATGCTATATACAACTGAGTAAAAATACAACGATGCCAGAAAAGATTATTGCACTTAGTGTTATTGCACATGTGTGGATGTGTGTGTTTGTTCAGTTAAAGTCTTTGTTGTGGAGTCTGACAGCAGTGGGGAGGAAAGACCTGCGAAATCTCTCCGTCCCACACCGTGGGTGCCGCAGTCTCCCACTGAAGGAGCTGCTCAGTGCTGTCACAGTCTGCTGCATGGGGTGGGAGACGTTGTCCAACAGGGATGACAGCTTAGCCGCCATTCTCCTGTCACTCACCACCTCCACTGGGTCCAGAGGGCATCCTAGAACAGAGCTGGCCCTTCGGATCACCCTGTTCAGTCTCTTCCTGTCCCCAGCAGAGATGCTGCCGCCCCAGCAGACCACACCATAATGCTTCGTGTGCAAGGAATCGATACTCAATGGTAACCTATATGTCCATTTTATATGCATTCAATCATCACTAAAAGGATATTGTTCAGCGCATTTGTGAAAGTAACACTTGGGGAACAATAAGAGCATTGATTTATCCCTTTTTGTGTTCTAATCTGCCGTGGTGGCCTTAAACAGAAGGATTGATTGATTCTGAGGAGTCCCCACTGACCAGTGCCAGCCAGTGTAATTTTCTAGTTAAGCGGATCCCCCTTTGTAGCATTTGTCCCCGGTTTTACGTTACCTGGGAACCCATTCTTTTTAAACACGGCCCCTGCCCCCGCCCCCCAGCATCCAACATGCTTGCAGTAATTTGATGAGAGCCAGGCAAAGCACTAAGATTCAACAGCTGCAATAAAACTGCGGTGGTCTCAATGCAGCAGCTCAGAGCACTTAACCTGTAGCTTTTCTGTAAATGCCTCCTGATTTGTCTGTCACCCAATCCGTCAGCAATGAATAATTTTCATGGAAGGTGCACTTTAATTACTTTCCCATTTTAAATGGCATTATCGTGGCCTATCTAGGTAATTAATCTCACCGAGTATCCTGTTTCAGCCTTTTATTGCTGGCAGACGAGCTCCCTAAATCCCCCCCGAATCTGCTGTGCTTGAATGAGCCCTCCCTCACAGAAGCTGGCGTCGCCTCTTTCCCCTTCACTTGGTCCCTATCGGAAGCATTGGACAGTTCTTTCTTTCGGAGCAGGCGGCCTGTCAGAGCAACTGGCTGTTTCGCCACCTTGGAAAGGACACAAACAGACACATCCATGCAGGGCTGCAGGAAAGAACTGGCCACAGTCACAACGGATTTAGTGAGCCGATTCAATTTTATGTTGGTATTCAGGATCCGTCAACAAATTGCGTGAAAACTCCCAACAATGAATATACCCTTTTAACAAGTCTCCTAAATCTTCCTTCTGTGTGTGACAGAATTTCACTTTTGTCTAAAACGAATAAAACCAAATCATGGCAGCATCTTTCTACATTACCTCGAATGCACAAATTGCACTCGATATGGACTATGTCTCACACAGCTTTAAGTATCCACTTAATCACCAAATATAGATTCTTGCGCAGCCAAAAGTAGTTCCTGCAATGTTTTTCTTCTATTGGTGGTACCCAGGCATTTAAAGCAATGGTGGACTCAGGAAATGTAATGCATTGAGAGCAAGGCTAAAACAAGGAATCAGCTGAATATATAGAAATCTCTCTATAAAAGCTGGCTCATGGGTCTCAGATTATTGGAGGTGAGGCCTGGCATGCAGTGGTTGTCTTTTAATGCTTTTTTCTCAAAACTTTACCCCGAGTTAGAAAAAGTCTTCCCAGTTAAAGTGGATGTTTTGGTTTGACAGCATCATTAGAGGAAAGGTCACAGAGAGTCTGAAATAGAGAGGCTTTATTCCTTGGGGAACATTAGTGAATTTTAGAGAAACGCTGAATTTTGGGGAGTGACTAGAACTTAAATATAAGTTCTAGGTGTCCGCAGCCTTAGGTGTCCGCTTCTATTCCTGGCTAATGTCCTATCATTTTCTACATTCTCTGTTATAATAACATTTCAAAGAAAAACATACTGAAATTTCCTTTCTATACAGAAAGGAAATTTCAGTATGTTTTTCTTTGAAATGTTATTACTTTCTATCGATTTTGTTTCCATACATGCTCTGTCTGCTTTTCTGTCTACTTTTGAATGCAGCATTATTAATTTGGTACATTTGCAGGGAGAGCAATGACTTCATCCTGAAAATTCTGATGTTTTAGGTTTAGCTGGAGTGCTGATTCACATTCATTTTCATCCTATAGGGTCCTTTCCCCTGGAGCAGACACAGAAACACGTTAAATTATTCAGGGCTATGCAAGGCACCAGAAAGAGATTGAGGCAATGTTTTTGTGTTTATTTTTTGGCAGTCTATCTGCGTTTACCTTCCACGACTTTCAGTTAGACCCTCACCTTTCTGGAATCACTTCTTTTCTTCTCACAGATGGCGGCTGCTCTCATTTATCCGCTGAAACATTTGACAGGTCTTTCTTGGCCACTAAACAACTTTCTGTACACTCGCACTTATCAATATTTAGGGAGCATTACGTTTTTGCTTCTGTAGTCTATGATATCTTAAACTCTTGTGCAAACAAAGATTTATCTGGCTGCATAAAGCAGGAAGTTTGGACGTGGACGTGTTTGACTAGACTCGGCTGCACATTTATATTCTGGCGACGGGCTGGCCAAATGACAGGCCCCAAAGTTAAAGGTTGTGAATCCAAGTCGCAGAATATTCTCTTGAAGTGTCTTTAACGGTTAATCTGCTCTCTTGCTGTGGATAATTGAGGCAAAGTATTCAAAGTGTCAGCAAGGCTCAGATTGTTATGGTCGCTGTGTCAGTAGCTCTGTCTTTATGTCAAGCAAATCTAATCTTCTCATGGGAAAAGAAAGATTCTTTGGCTTTGTTTTTGCATGTGAGATGCGACGTTTTTGGTATTTTAATTGCAAACAATTAGTTGATAAAGGAAGTTGATAATATTACCTTATTTGTGGGAAAACTATCTGTTTATATATATTTATTCCAGGGAAGAGGCAGATTTGGCATATGACATGGAAGCTATGATTTCTTGTTGAATTCAGTGTTTGCCGGGCATTTTTATCAAATGAAAGTACATGGTACATGGGAGTGATAGCAGCCATACTGAGAGATTGTACAGACCGGTCGTACCATCACTGGAAGTAGCCTTAGAAAACTCTGAATTTATGGGGGACTATGTTACTGTTAAGGCTGTGAGGATGACAATATCCAGTTCACCTTTTTTGGGGATGCATAAGAAAACTGATTTTTAATATAATGCTTCATTAAAGTGTAAAGTAAGTAATTCATTTAAACAAGCTTAAAGAAGCCTTATCTAAATAAGGCTTCTTTAAGCTTATATAAGAGCAACAGAAATATGTTTCAGCCTGAATTTTCCAGATTAAGTCACCTCGGCCCTGTCTGTGCCACCTCCACCTCTGTGGTGACAGATCACGAGCAGAGTATTCTCTCTGTGAAATTACAGACCTGAGGGGCAGCTGATGAGAAATGTCACTGTCGACAAAAATGGAACTCTAATATATTCCATCACAGGTTTGTTGGACACTTATTAATGTCTCTCAGTGAGTGCTACTAATTAAGGCAGTCAGTCTGGTGCAGCAGATGAGGCGTGGGACAAATAACAGTGTGACCTGAGAACAAAAGAGCTGTGATGAGACTATACATATTTAGCAGAGCTATGAAGCACCCAGAGCACAGTGTTCAGGCTGACAAAAAAAGCCTTTTCCTGTGGTGGAGCAACACACCTGATATTCATAATCTGTCTTAAAACGTCGGTCTTTGTTAGATGTTTTCATTTTTTACGACCATTATTGTTTTTCCTCTCTTATTAAAGAGTTGTATTGCTACCACGTGTTACTGTTATTTCCTTTATTGTGATGAGATTTAGCTGCTTTAATGTGGTTTCAAATCTGAGATGCTGACACATCGGAATTAAAGAAAAGAGATGGGAAATTCATGGAAATTCACTTTCAGACAATGCTGGCTGCGGTTGCAGCGCTGGCCGGTTGCTGTGTGCATTATTTTTTATAGAAAGTTACAGATACTGCAAGTTCTAACATTACAGTTCTAACAATATTTTAAATTAATTCTGATAACATATTAAACATTTGAGCAAAGCCTAGTTCTGGAAGACGTGTTGATTCACTGCTTTCCTTCTCTTTGATTTTATAGTGAAGCATATCTTCAGTGTTTACCCCACGGCCGCATGCAGCAATCAATTTGTAGCTCACTCTAGGCTGAATCAACCTATGATTGAGGCTTTATAGACTAAACAGTTCATCAAGTAATCAGGAAAGAATTTGATTGGTTACTGGCAATGGTGCAGCCAACCAGTTTTAAAAATGTGAACTGGAGTTTCTATATTTAAAGCGTCTGTGTTTTCGAGTGCTGATCAGCCAGTGAAGGCAGCCTGCTTTGACTGTGGAATGCAGCTGCCCTCTGTTTAGTGCCCGTGGGTTGCCGTAATGCCTCGGTAACTTCCCAACTTTCCCTCTTTGTCTTTCTTTATCTACTCACTTGCTTGCACTCTGTCTGTTCTCTCATATGTATTCTTGCTGAAGTGCACAAACCTATCACACACACCCAGTCAGCGTGCACCTGTGACTCCTCGAGCCTCTCTTTATATGGAACACATGCTCAGGAATGTCACAGCCCTGGCTGCAAATGGCTTCGGCACTTTGCGATAGAGCCATTTGAGTGTTTCATTTCCTGCCGAAGGAGTTAAAAGGACTTCCAAGGGTAATAAAAGCCAAGTGGGATTGCATGCCGTAGGTGCCCATAGCAGAGAATTCTCCTTACTGGACAAACACACAGCAGGAATCTTTCATCAACAGCTAAACTTTGATCATAAGGGGGGGGGGGGTTGTGTGTGGGTTTTTGTTTTTTTTAGGTTTTTTTAGATTTTTTGAGTGTTTACAACCTTTTATCTCATTCTTTTGATTCTCTACTGTACATTATCCCCCTACTATAAAGGCTGGCAGAAGAAGATGGCACATTTAACACCTGAAGAGTGATATATTTATTACCAAGATGTGTTGCTGAACAAAGCATGCAGTTTGTCGTTTGTCTGGCTTACTTTGAACAGAGTTATTTATCACCTGTAGGCATCACAGCTGTGGCAGAGAAACAAGAACCTCTGTAAATGTCAGTGTTTTGGGTTCCATAACAATAATAGAGAATCCACTTGAGCATATTTTTACATTTATTTTCAAAGTATGGCGTTACAGTAATAATCCAGCTATAGAGCATTCGGAAACATTTTGGAATATG
This sequence comes from Mchenga conophoros, assembly GCF_057382185.1. Taxonomy (NCBI): domain Eukaryota; kingdom Metazoa; phylum Chordata; class Actinopteri; order Cichliformes; family Cichlidae; genus Mchenga; species Mchenga conophoros. Next base: position 32,063,867 of record NC_140540.1, read on the forward strand.
TTAAAAATAAATGTTATGTGAATAGCTGAAGAATAATATGTCACTGAAACAATGAAAGAGACAATAGGATAGGAATAAATAGTGGAGCACTCGTTTGGGTCTGTAAGTAGGAATGAATAAACATAACCTTTGTAGAATCAGTTGATATTATTTTGAGATGCATTTATATTTGTGTTGACTCCCTTCAACATGCTTGTTTTTCCTTCTTTCATAAAGTCTATGAAATAGTTTGCGGTTGCAGTGCTGGCAGAGGTCGGCATTGTGTAACACAGTCGTGCATTGTGGTTGCAGGGTGGGTGTGTGAGGACTTTTTTGGGGGGTCTGTGAGCATTGCTCACTGGTGCTTTGTGAGATAAAAAAGAATGGTGGGAGACTGACAGCTCGGCTTTTTTCCGTCTTTCATTGTCTCATCAGCATACTGTCTCCTGCAGTGAGGAAAACTAATTATGTCTTCAACCCCTGCTTCACCCCCCTCCCCTTTTATTCAGATCATCACACTTGGAAATCATAATGAGTTTGTGTCAGACCACTTTGCCTTTTAGAAAGGAAGAGGGGGAAAATTCCGAAAAGTCCATTTGCCTTCGCTCAAACAAGCTGCCGGCAATTACAGGCAACCTTTCAACCCTCCGAAGCTGTCGTCTCGAATTCTTTCAGGCCCCGACCAAAAAAGTTGTGGACCTGCACACCTGCTAGCTTCCTTGTCTGCGGTCGTACGCCTTTAAACCAGAGCTGTACCAAAACCTTTTTGTTATCAAAGCAGAGGAAGTGTGTGACAGCCATCTGGCAGGCTGCTTTTAATTATTTATATAAAACAACAGGAAAAAAGATTATGGCAGCTGAGGATTTGAAAGGATGCTTGGGCTTCACATCTGGGCTATGGGAAGTAAGCGAGGGCAAGAGGGATGTTGTGTCCAAGAGCTTCCCAGTGCCTTTGACTCAGATGATTTCCTACTTCCTTGGACAGCTGAGACAAAGACTTTGTGAGAAGTCTTTGGCTCTGCCTGAGACAGAAGTCATAGTGCTGGGAGAAAATAATTGCTCATTCAACCTTGTGATTTCAGAGATTGAAACAGATCAGTCACCTTCAGAGAAACAGCACACGGGCAGGTGTTTAGGCAGAATATTTGCTTATAATACATTTGGACATTTTCCCAGGGCTACATCTTTGCCATTTGTAATACTTATTGGCTCTTTTCTTTAACCTGCTTTTTTACTTTTACCTCATTTAATGTATTCCTATCTTCCCACCACACTTAATTTGGTGTGTAGTTTAATGATCTATTAAGGCTATAATGAGTGTAGAAATAGATTCTAGTTTCTGCTGTTCTTGGATTTCTTCCCATAAAATTGAACGACGAGTCTAGAAACCCCCCGCGCACCTTTTGTTGATCATAATTTGGTTTTTAGGGTTTATGTTTGAGATTACTGAAGCATTTTCTTGTGTAATTGTATGGTTGGTTATTTATTTTTAAGGATAAGAAAAATAGAGCACTAAATAAAAAGGGACGAGGGCAGCCAGGCCTGTTTTTAACCATGTTAAACCTTCAGAAGTATATTTATCTTTTAATGAAGATTTATTTAGGGGTGGAACGGTGTAAGCATTCGTCAGTGCAAGACATTCAGTGTGGCAGACTTTTTCTTGGTTCACTACACCCTCTGAAGCAAATAATTACTGTCAAGTGAGCCCAATACACTCTAATTAGGCCAATTTCTTAGCACTTGTAGAACACAGTAGAGCTGCAGTTATTAGTTAATGAACAGATTAGTCAATCGACAGAAAATAATTAGGCAATAAATTGAAAAATGGATTCATTGTCGTCAAGTCCTTTTCTCTAAATCTGCAAAATGCAATCATCTGCTATTTTCTTTTGATTTCATAGTAAACTGAATGTATTTGGCTTTTTTGTTGTACAGAAGAGCAAAATAAAGAAAATCACTGATAAATGTATATTAGAAAGCCATGTGTTTTAATCATGCAACACTCTGTTTTTTTTCTTGTCTTTTTTTTGCCAATTAACTGAAGTTTTTGGTGAAACAACAACTGTCTGTGAAAAATGAAGAGTGTTGCCCATTCTGTTAGCACGCTCTCCACAAACCATAAATGTTGAATATCATCACGAAACGTATTCTGTAACATTTCCTTTTTATTGTTTTATCTTATTTAAGTTACATTCACACTCCAACATCCACTTGTTTAGGGGTTTTGAAGATGCATTGGGTTAAAATACACCCTTTCAACAATGCACACATGCCTCGACAGCCCGCCTGGCAGAAAGCTTTCTTTATGTTGCATTTACACTCTCAGGAAGTGAGAAGCCACGTTCTATTTCTTGTCATCGGGTAGTAAAGACAGAGAAGAGCTCTTCTTCTGTGACAACTGTGTGCTGAAGTGTATTCTCAGAAGAAAGATTACATCTAAATGAAAGTTCGAAGAGCCTGTATCCTCAGAGACTGAGCTAATTAAATTTGTAAATTCCTCCCAAATCATCTCCCTATCACGCTGGTAACTCGATGCTGCCAAAAAGCGTGTCACAATGTGTTAAGACCAGTATACTGGCAGAAGATATTTAGATGAGAGATGAAATTAACGGCCTGCAGAGACCCCTGTTTTTTCAGCAGGTTTGGCTTTTATAAAACGACTCCTTAAGAAGAGAGATACTCGCTTATTAATGTCATGGCATTATTTGATTTAGCCTGCTTTGCAAAATTAAATTACATCGAGCTTGTGAGATCCACTGATTTAATGCATTGAGTTGATGTATTTCAGCTGTATGGGGTTGTTAATCTGACATATTACAGATAACATCCTCTGCTTTCTAGCTGAAATGAAATCGCTGTTGATGACATGAGATGAATTCAGTCTGGAAGCTCTGAAAGTGTACAGCATCTGACAGCCACTGTAGACAAGTGCAAGCACCCCACGTACTGAGCGAGTACACGCATTGTGTGCTGCTGTAGGGGAAGACTTATTCCCAACACTGCTAACACAGTTTTTTTTGGCCACCTTAAGCTAGCTAAAGGTGGCTCGCTTTTAATTGTATGAACGCGATGGCATCTATTTTGGAATAACTCATTAACTCTCCAATTAACTGTGGACAGCGTGGGTGGAGGATCCCTAAGTAAACATGCCGGATGTCTGAGACAAAGAGGCAAAAGCCTTTGCAGTCTCGCATTGTCCCAGGAGTAATTGGGTTGGGGGTCTGGGAGAAGCTCGGCACCCTGAAAAGCAAACTCTTACCAGACCCTCCCACTAAGTCTTAAGCCTCATCTCCCTGGCCTCCCTATCACACAGAAATCACCAATTACAGTAATGGCAAATCCAGCAGCCGATACACAAAAGCTGACAATGATGTGACACCTTGCTGGCCTTAATCAACATGTCAGGCTTCATCTCTCAATTTGCAGGGCCTCTGCCACTTGCTTTCCTGTGTGACTTTAAGCTGCTTTGGCCCAATTTCACATGGACCTATTATCTTCTCTGGGCTTTGTTAAGAGAGAAACTGCCCTAAAGACAGTATGGCTTTGTGTATTCACAGCTATTAACTCTGATTGTGTAAGTGTCATGTTAAAAACTTCTCTTGACACTTTTGTTCCTAAGTTTGCTGCCAAGTATTATTATTAGTATTATTATTATTGGGCTTAATGTTAAATACTTTGGGGAAAGTATTTTAACCTCCTAAGGCCCGAACTCTTCCACAGCATGCATTTTTAATTTCTTTTTGATATTTGGGCTGATTGGGGCCTGATAAATGTAAAAACAAAGAATTAGGAGGGGTTTTTTTTTAACCTAATTTTAGTTTCTATAATATCCTCGTAAGTGACTATCAGGCCCTTGTAGAGCAAAATTGAGTGTTTTCGTCTAAATAACCCAAAATGTGATGTCCACATATGTGGACGCCAGGTCCTAGGTTAAGGTATATTAAGGATTAGGGTATAGGGTGAGTGAGGTTTAGTGTAATGAAATTCATAACATTTTAGGGTGAAAATATAGTTTAAATAGAACTTTTATACATGCATACAATAAGCAACTAAACTGACATCAAAAAAGTATTGACAGTTTTTCCATAAAAAGGTTTTTGGTTTCTCTCTAAATCATACAGGCTTGGCAGCTGATGGGTTTTAAGTGATAATGGCCTTGAATGGACCAAAAACAGAGGATTGGGTCTAATTTAAACGACTTATCATTTATCAAGATGTGCAGTACGTGTCACATGTCAGACGTTGTCTCAGTTAAACTGTCCAAAATTGTTAAACGTATTATTTCAGTTGGTCAAAGAAAGAATGGAGGCTTATGAATTTGACCAGGAAATGATAGATTCATTTTGTACAGATTCCATTCTGAGCACCGATGGCCCATCTAAATTTACAGCAAGATTCACTCAGCCCTCTCATAACTTTGTTAATGCAGGCTGAGGCAGATTGGCATCTCTGCAGTTCGCTAAAACACTAAACCTCCTTCCATCACATCGGCTGGCTGATGTACGACTTATAGTACAAGGCCACGGGATAAAACGGCATACTGTATGAGCTGTGGCGTGTTGTCTGCGTGTTTGCGCTCTACACTGCCGGTGGTCCTTCTCTAGCAGGGAATCTGCATCACAAACAGCAAGCATGCCGCACCCCCACTCCCACCACCCCCACCGCCCCCTGCTGCTGCTTTCTGAGTTTGAATCCACACGTCTCCACTAAGCTACGGCACGGCTCAGCTGCCCCATATAGGTATAAATGAGCTCACCATTTATTCTTGAGTTTAATAGTGAAGGATTAAGGCAATTCAGGCAGATTACAAAGCTGGGCCAGCTTCTTTAATTGTCTCTGTGTGACTAATAGGAGTTGTATTAAGCCAGGCATTTTGAGAGACAACACAGTGCGTTCATGGAATTGACTGCTGATTATTTCCATGTGGAGGCTGAGATATTTATGTGACCGGCGCACTTTTTTTTTTTTTTTACTGCGGGGACAGATTAAGAAATACCTTTCTTTTTCTTTTGTGCATAGATCTGCTCTGACAGCATCTCTTTACCCTGTACCTGTTTCTTTTCTCCCTTTCAACTAAAACAGAAATAAGATTACCAGCAAAAGAAAGAAAGCAGTTAGGGTGCAGACTGAGCTCTTTTTTTTCTTTGTGTCTGGCCAATCTTCAAACCTTAATCAGTGCGCCGACTTCAAGGAGGTACAGTGCTTTCCACGCAGACTTCTCCACCCAGTAGGGAGAGCAATTTGTCTGCTCTCAGTTTTTATGTGGCCATTCCCTGCTTCTATCGTCTTAAGCAGCTGAGCTTACCACAAAGCCACGGAACAGCCAAATTGAGAAAACATTATACAGCTAATAGAGCTGTTGGAAAAACTACCTCGCTGGATTGCTTAATGCCATGAGGTGCCACCTTGAGTGCACTGGGAGCATTATGTTGCTTAGCTCATCGTAGTGTTTTGAAGTCCTTTTCAATATCACTGTTATTTTCTTCCCAGCTTCACTGATGATCTCTGACATCCCATTAGATTGTCTGTTATTTGTATTACCCTCACTGAGAAATTGTGGTGGAAATTGTGAATTAAATTTCTGTAACCATCCAAAGAAGAAGAGAGTCATTATCAAGTCCAATATACAGTTGGCAGCAAACAGGGAGACTTTGCTTGAAGGAGAAAGTACAAACTATGAGATTGTTTCCCAAGATACATTTTCAAGGCTAATTATCTTGCAATAATGACATCATTAAAATGATGGGAAGCCAGGGCTCAGGCTGTTGAAGAATGGAGCTTTGCTCGCACAATACTTACTCATACTTCCATGCACAAGAGTTTTAGTCTGCTGAAACCATATCATTAAACAGATAATGACTGAAAAAAAAACTGATTTCTAAATTTTGACATTAGAAAATATTCACCACTTTTTGGTTTTTTGGACATGGCTCAGACTAGTAGTTAACTTCACTTCCCAGACTTTTTGACAGCTCACTGAGAGCTTGTGAGAACTTTTTTGTTGTCAGCTGCAGGTTTTGTGCACAGGTGGAAAGAAAGTCAAGACAACGTAAGAGTCACGACCGCAACTGAAAAGTGACTGAAAGATTCTTGTATTCTTTTGTGGCTGGGGAGACTGGCATCCACTGCCTATTCCATTGCGGAATAGTGAAACAGTTATTTGGTAAGGTGCATACTAGACCACTGTATTCTGTTTGAATAAGAAAATAAGCCATGGAACTACCGGAACACAAATTTTCCTAGAGACAAGCCACTTGAAGTGTCCTGAAAAGAAATAAATGGGGAAATGGAATTTGTTCTAATATGTCCCCCCTTAACCCCCATATTCACTGACCATAAACTGTATTAGAGTTGGACATGACTTCTAGATCCACATTTATGAAACTTGACATGAAACAAGAAATTTTTCTAAGTAAACGGTTTGCTTTTTTGTTTACAGTCTCATTGCCAGTTTGTAATGTAATGTTATATATATATATATATATTTGTGTATTTGTGTATATATATATAGATATGAGCTCATTAATGCGTTAGCGCTGTGCAGCCCCTTGCACAGGCGTTCCGCGTTAACTCGCTAACGGAGATTTGCCGTGTTAATAAGGTTATGGTATTAACGTCATTTTAACGAGATTAACGCTGACAGCACTAGTACATACTCAAGTACAGATAGCTGAAAATTCCACTTAGGTACAGTAACAAACTATTTGGACTTCCCACTTCTGTTCACCGTCGTTATCAGACATATCTGTGTCCTGTACAGGATTACTTTTATGGATGTCTGAATTGATGGTGGACAATTCATATAAATAATCTTTGTGTGGTTCAGACTACATTAAGTAAACTTCACACTGAGGGATGCAAGGCAGTGATTTAGGGAGCACTTGATTTACTTTTGCTTTTCATTCCATTGGCGAAGCACACGTTTTCAGTATTGGTTGATCGTGTTCGTTTATTATGAGAAGCCAAAATCATGATTGCGATTAAAATTTGATCAGTTGTGCTGCTCTAATAAGCGTGAAGTCTCCTCGGTTTCCCCTCCCACCCCAAGGTCATGATGTTGATCTGTCACAGTTTGTGGGACTAGAGCAAGCGCGATATGCAGCTACTTAATGCGAGCTTGTTAGTGTTGTGAAACATTGCTCATATGTAGTAGCAATAATCCTATGGGATTAAAAAAGCTTTTTAAATTTTATCCTTGGTAAAGAAAACAAATAAAACACATCTTTAAAACACACTTGACTGGTTATACATTCATTGGTTAGGGTCTTTCTCAGTTTTTATAAAGGTGCATGGTCTCATCAAAAGGACTACAGTATCACAAAATTTGCCTGTAAGGATTTTGATATAGTATGGCTTGCAATTTATCAAAATAGCTGGGGCCCCTTTGCATAAGCAGTCTCTCCTGCACATAAGGCTGATGTAGATGGGACAAAGGACAGTGTCCATGCCTTTGAAAGGCAAAGACAGAGAAGCTGGGGGCAGATCTGTGCCCAGTTCAGCTGGGCAACCTGAGAGCTGGCTTTGTTTCCACAAGCAGCCGATCACTCAGCGCAGTTTTGGTTGAAAGCTGTTCGAATGTTCAGTGTAGAGGGCAGTCTGGGAATATTCAGCTCTTCTTAGACTTTGCAACCTTTTAGTAGCATGAATGGCTTTAACATGACACTTGATGATAAATCACAGTTATAAATTTGATTAAAACAAACTTTTAAATTGCTTTAAAAGCATGAAAACACACCCACATATAGTGTCTGTCTCTGTTCTTAGAAGTCATCAATCATAATGAATTGGCCGTTTTCATAAGATAACATAAAATGTAAAAGAAAAGTTGCTCAGGAGGTCAGCCATTGAAAAGATCAGCTCGTTCTGTGCGCTGTTGCACATGAGCAATTGGTTCAGAAATGACTCTTTCTGGACAAATATACTTGGCATGCATTTTTGTTGAGCACAAAGTGACACGCCCAGCTGTAAGGATTCGTGCGCTGCCGTCTGGTTCCCTTAACATCCTGTCATTTGGTTTTTGTCTGAGCATAAAGAAGACATCAAGTGAGCTCATAGCAGACAGTTGAGTGATAGAACAGCTCATCCCGATGACAGACACAAAAAGCCAGTCCCTAAAACTGTAGTCAACTGCTAAGTAGGCCTTTGTGCAATCTTATTTTTTTCTTTCTCCCACATGCTGTCTGGCTGGAGGCCTGTGTAGAGTGTCTGGCCCGGGGGTTACTCATCATGAGTGTAGCTGCCAGCATCAGGCCGTCCCCTTGATTACAGGGCTGCTGCTGACTCGGTTGGGTGTTCCAGTCTTATCCCTTTATCACCAGGTGCATTTATGCAGGCTTTGCACCACTTGGTTTCCTTTAGATGCACTTGCTTGACTGAAACTGCGTGTGCAGGCAAATAAGTTCTGCATTTTCCACGTAAGGTTGTTGCCAGCATCCAGTGTCTGGTTGCTCACACAGAATTAGATGGCGCTACACAGACACGGCAGATGTAGACTGGATTACGTTAACATTAAATGCACCTACTGGCATATTAAATGTGGCATCTATGCAGAAATAACTTCAGACACAAGGTAGTTCTAAAATAGAGACGTCAGTGACACGGGCATCAGGAGTCACTGCATCGTTAGAAATGTCAGTTTCTACTAATTTGTTATCATTTAGGATCTACTTTTTTTTTTTTTACCCTCAAGGCTTTTCAATAATTCTGCTCCACATTGACTGGCTAATTCAAATATATTCCATATCCTTGTGAGCACAGTGTGTGAAATGGAATACATACTTTGGAGGGTTGCATATATGGATCAATATGTATATGTGTACTCACTAGCTGGGCTCACATCCTCGTTTTAGGTTTGACAGATAAAGGCGAATGCCTTAAGCATGAATTGAGCTGCGGTTTGGGGAAGGCCTCGGAGGGGATTGGCGCCGGGTCCTGGGCCTGGCAGATCCCCATGTAGTAATGAAAAGGGAAGAAGTGTAAGAATTGCAAAAAGGGAGGGAGGGTGGAGCCCAAAAACGAGAAGGAACAGCTTGTAGACCTGGGAGTCATATATACATAAGAACCGGAAATTCAGATCATCTCCAACATATTGATCATATATGTATACATCAGTATCTATCAAATAATCTAAGCCCTATTTTCACCTTCACATGAAAAAAGAACTGAGAAATAAGCTGCAGAGCTCCGCAGCTTTTACATAGTTTGTGTTGTTTTAAGAACCTAAAGCTCTGTTTTTGTGTTTTTCCAATCTGTACTGAAATATTCAACCATTTACTATTATTATTACTACTACTATTATTATTTTCTCTCCTTGCAATACAAACCTTAGCTTATCAGCAAGACCTGACAACAGCAGTGCTTGTCGTACTTCACTTCGCACCATCATTGGCGACTTGGCAGTTACTGTACTTTGATACCCTTTAACACTGTCTTTAACAAAACATCTATGGGCAGTCCAGCTTGGCTTTGCATTACTGTTTCTCCTCGTATTGCTTCACCTCTCTCTCTCTGCTTTGTGGATTGGGTGAGCAATGGCAGTTTCATCTTTTTCAAAGCTGGAACCAGTGGTTAGATTTTTGGGAGGGGTGCGCATAGTCACATTTGGGACAGTGTGGGATGAGCAGCTGATCCCAGATGAGGACTTGATGCCTGTCGTGCTCCTGCCTTTTAAATTAAGAGCAAAAAGCCTGAAAATGTAAACTAAAAGCATCAATATTTCATGTTTACTGAACAACACTTAATAATTTAGAAAGATAAGTCTCAAAGCTAGATATGTCATAGTTACTTGGTTGACAACAAAAAAACATTCAATTAAATGGAAATGTGCAGACACATTCCCTTTATATCCACACTGTAATATATGGTATCATTGAGATATTCAAAGAAAATATGAGACATTTGTATAAGCTTGATTACAGAGCTTGAGCTGAGGCGTTGGTGGAGTTAAAGAATTTAGGATTTGCCTATTTTTTCTATTTGTCCTGGTTGTTTTTTGGGTTTTTTTCTCACAATGAAGGTGATCCCCTTTGAATGACATGCATTAGCACTCATGTAGATTTGTTCCACTTGCTGTGTGGCACATTGTTTTTCTGTACTCTTGCAAAATGAAATATCCAAACAGAAGTCCAGTGCTGAAATACCCAGTCATAAACTATGCATCTGTCACTTCATCTCGTGGAGTGCTGAACTTAAGGTTCTTGCACCAGGGGAGCACACATACACCCTCCATCGCTGTCCATAACAGGGGAGCAGGATCATTTTCACTTCTATTGCGCTGCATGCTAATTTAATTGTGTGGTGTCTTGAGGAACTGCAGACCTGGACTAGCTCCACTGGCAATCAGCAGTGTGTAGGGTGAGAGAGCGCCATATAAAAATTACAGAGGTGGCTGGAGGGGCCTTGGATGTGATTTCCCTCAGATGGTGCCTGTCCAAGACTGTGATTAAAGAGCACATGAGCACTGATTAATATGATCATTTTCCTAATGACAGATGTATTTCTATAATAGATGGATGTTTATGGTGCCAGCCCTGAGCGATCATATGTCCCCCCCATTTTGCAAAACAGCAGCTGTGGGTCTAATTTGAAATTTTAATATTTCTCATTCTGGATGCCAAACATTTGGTTTATTTGTAGATGATAAGGAAATGAAAGCAGCGTTAGGAGCAGCTGCCTCTGTGTGAAACCACTGATAAGTGTGACTATAGGGGTTGCAACCTCAAAATAATAGCACAGCCTCAGGATTCTGACCCGGTGAGTGCCATCAGTCCACAGCACCACTTTTTTTTGTAATTTATCTCACTTATCAATTCCTGTGGAGCTCAGATGTCCAATCAGGCTTTCAGATTGGAGCGCAGGGCCCTCAGGCTGTGCTTTGACATTTAAGCAAGGCAAAGAGGTGGAAGGCCGTTTGGCTGCTTAGCAGCTCCAGTAAGCATCCAGATTCACCACGCTGTCTTTTTCCCTCAGCAGCCTTTGTTTCATTAAGATAAATTATAAAAATACTGCGTATGCTAACGTGGATTTCTGTTTAGCCTGGTCATGTATTTGAAAAGACATGCCTTCCAGCCGCTTGTAGCAGAAAGGTCAGCGAGGCAGCGGAAAAGCAAAGCCAAGCTTGTACATTATAACGAGTACCAGTGCTTTCATTTCTCATCTGGCCTGTGCCTGTTTGTTTTACCGTATATTCTCACTGACAGTCCATGTACTGGGCTGGAGTTAGATAGCATCATTATAACACAGCTTACCAGCAAAAAGGGATTTAGACAAGCGTGGCATATTTTCATGACTTCATCAGGCTGTCTGGGCAATGAATTCTGCTGATCTCAGGAAATTCAACAATTAAGAATGAGAATATCAGGCTCTACATCACGCAGCCAGGCAGTTCCTGGGGATTTGTACTGATTAAGTGGTTTCAGATGGAAACAAAACTCTGAGCGTTTCCTTCTGTTTTTGACCGTGTCGTGTCTTTCCAGCATCCTCCGAGAAACAAGCCTGCGTATCTTGAGTGTTCGTTTGCATCCTAACACTCCTCGCCACCTCACGTTACGTCACATTACATCCAGCACACACATGCGAGCCTGTTGTGTAATGTCACGATAATTGCAATTGCCAAAATAAGTCAACAAACATTCGTATTTGGCAGCCGGGGACAGTTATTACAAACGACCGGTCCCTGTGATTCTCATGTGAGCGGCTAAGGATTTGAAATCAAGCAGCACAGTTTTATGCCTGTGGTAAATACATGGTTTTGGCACAATCAAGCTGCAGTACACATTTAGTTTATGTTCCATGTCAGTGTTCTCTGAGTCACACTGCCGTTTTCTTTCTTTCCAGCTAATCGTTATGGCTTTCTAAACATGACCTGATTTCTGTGAGGCAGAGGAGGAAATTACTGTTCACACCTGGCATTATTAAAACAAGTCTTGATTTGATTGCATGCGATCATATCTGCTTCACTGCCTATACTTTATATAGGAACTTATGGGGAAAAAGAAAGGAAATGCACACTTGTAGTTGCAGAGAGGATTGCTTTGGCTTTGCTAAATCTGGTCATATGTGTCCCTGAGAATTTGGCCTCAGCCTTTGAATCTGAATTAGTCCAGTGAGATTACAGCTATGAGGCATGAGAGGAGAGGTTTCTGACTCACTGGTTTGTTTTTCACTTTGAACTTTATTTTCTGCCACTGCCACTCGAAGTACCGTTTGAAGTTTTCTTGACCCTCATGTAAACACCAGAAACAAGCTGAGGCTACTTCCACTTTGACAATCAAAACCTGTCATCTTTACAGAGTTTAAAGCTCTGTTTATAGTTAGCTGTTTAATAGCTATATTAATTATATTATTATATTATACATATATATACATATATATATATATATATATATATATATATATATACATACATACATACATACATACATACAGGGAGTGCAGAATTGTTAGGCAAATGAGTATTTTGTCCACATCATCCTCTTCATGCATGTTGTCTTACTCCAAGCTGTATAGGCTCGAAAGCCTACTACCAATTAAGCATATTAGGTGATGTGCATCTCTGTAATGAGAAGGGGTGTGGTCTAATGACATCAACACCCTATATCAGATGTGCATAATTATTAGGCAACGTCCTTTCCTTTGGCAAAATGGGTCAAAAGAAGGACTTGACAGGCTCAGAAAAGTCAAAAATAGTGAGATATCTTGCAGAGGGATGCAGCAGTCTCAAAATTGCAAAGCTTCTGAAGCGTGATCAGCGAACAATCAAGCGTTTCATTCAAAATAGTCAACAGGGTCGCAAGAAGCGTGTGGAAAAACCAAGGCGCAAAATAACTGCCCATGAACTGAGAAAAGTCAAGCGTGCAGCTGCCAAGATGCCACTTGCCACCAGTTTGGCCATATTTCAGAGCTGCAACATCACTGGAGTGCCCAAAAGCACAAGGTGTGCAATACACAGAGACATGGCCAAGGTAAGAAAGGCTGAAAGACGACCACCACTGAACAAGACACACAAGCTGAAACGTCAAGACTGGGCCAAGAAATATCTCAAGACTGATTTTCTAAGGTTTTATGGACTGATGAAATGAGAGTGAGTCTTGATGGGCCAGATGGATGGGCCCGTGGCTGGATTGGTAAAGGGCAGAGAGCTCCAGTCCGACTCAGACGCCAGCAAGGTGGAGGTGGAGTACTGGTTTGGGCTGGTATCATCAAAGATGAGCTTGTGAGGCCTTTTCGGGTTGAGGATGGAGTCAAGCTCAACTCCCAGTCCTACTGCCAGTTTCTGGAAGACACCTTCTTCAAGCAGTGGTACAGGAAGAAGTCTGCATCCTTCAAGAAACATGATTTTCATGCAGGACAATGCTCCATCACACGCGTCCAAGTACTCCACAGCGTGGCTGGCAAGAAAGGGTATAAAAGAAGAAAAACTAATGACATGGCCACCTTGTTCAGCTGATCTGAACCCCATTGAGAACCTGTGGTCCATCATCAAATGTGAGATTTACAAGGAGGGAAAACAGTACACCTCTCTGAACAGTGTCTGGGAGGCTGTGGTTGCTGCTGCACGCAATGTTGATGGTGAACAGATCAAAACACTGACAGAATCCATGGATGGCAGGCTTTTGAGTGTCCTTGCAAAGAAAGGTGGCTATATTGGTCGCTGATTTGTTTTTGTTTTGTTTTTGAATGTCAGAAATGTATATTTGTGAATGTGGAGATGTTATATTGTTTCACTGGTAAAAATAAATAATTGAAATGGGTATATATTTGTTTTTTGTTAAGTTGCCTAATAATTATGCACAGTAATAGTCACCTGCACACACAGATATCCCCCTAAAATAGCTAAAACTAAAAACAAACTAAAAACTACTTCCAAAAACATTCAGCTTTGATATTAATGAGTTTTTTGGGTTCATTGAGAACATGGTTGTTGTTCGATAATAAAATTATTCCTCAAAAATACAACTTGCCTAATAATTCTGCACTCCCTGTGTGTGTGTGTGTGTGTGTGTGTGTGTGTGTGTGTGTGTGTGTGTGTGTGTGTGTGTGTGTGTGTGTGTGTGTGTATTGTGAACAGTGCAGATTCCATTATGTATTGACTTTTACCACCAAAATGTAGTCAAACCACTGAGGATGGCAGGACTTGTCGTTTTTTAGCTGTAATTATCAGGCCCATGCATCATATTAAATAACAGTCTCATTATTAGTAGCTAAGTTTTTTTTAGACTTAAATATTGATTGGGTTCTGGCTGTAATGCAAAATATTCTTTTAAAACAATGATCTTATCTAGTCTTATTTACAGTACGATTTAAGCCCAGTGTGTATGTGGGCTTGTAAAAGGATCACACCATGTGGCTAAGTTTGCCATTTCACCATTGCAAATGTATGCTCATGCAAATTCCATACACAACACACTGGAGTGAAAATGACACTATTTTTGCCTTGCATGAGCAAAAATAAATATGGCTCTTGCAAACCGGATTCTAGCTGACTTGAAGAAATCATCAAGTGCTGTGAGCTGCTGATGATAGGCTGCCAGCCTTGCTCCCTAATTTGGACACTGACACAGGGAAGCTGAGTGCTTCTTCAATAAGCGGGGTCCCTGCTGGTTTAACAATTATGTAACAAAGCTGACCAATGATTTCTGCATCTGTTACACTACTGAATGGCATTTTGATATTATATGAGAGTGAGCAGCATGAAACTCCACTGTGGGTAAAAATGAACTCCCTGTCAGGAGGCACTGGAGGGGTAATCATGCACAGTGTGCCTTGTGTGTGCATGTCAGTGTAGCATGAATGCAATTTCCCCCACTGACCTTCCACTGCAATTCCGATTCTTGGCTTCACAGCAGCACATAGGGCTATACTTAAGCTGTTAAGGGTGTGTGATGCACTCAGTGACTCACACACTTAAAAAAAAAAAAGAAAGAAAAATGCCTGAGTGCAGAGAGAATTCAAGGAGGGATTCTATTAAGTGAATAACTTCTCATTTAAAACAAAAGTGCTCACTTGATGGTCAAACACACCCAACATCATTTCACATCAGCTCTGTCTGTTACTTTTAAGAAAAAACATAGCTGTGAATATGATAGTGGCTCCTTGAACTGGGAAATAATTGTGCAGGTCAATATCACGATGGTTACTGGGACTATCAGCAGGGAATTCATCTGATGTTCCCATTGCTAATAATCCCTCTCTGTCAGAGCTGTCAGAGCCTAGGTCTCTTTCACATCAGGCCAAACTAACTGCTTTCAAACGGAGCATCCTTTGACCTCCCAGCATGGTCACTAAAAGGTGTCCCTACTTCAGCCAGCATTGTTATGCAGGGAACACTCCGTCCTCTTTAAAAGTGCTTTCAAACGCATTCGATTGAAGGGTACATTTTTACACCTTACCATCTGCAGTGAATAGGAATGATTGGACCATCAACATGTTCCCGAAATATTATGGTTAGCCAGTGATGAGTAACCATGCTGCAACTTTAATTATGTCAGACCAAAATCCAGATGATCGATGATAGGGAGCCGAAATTAGGATAATGAGATGGAATAAAAGATTCCAGTTACCATTTAACCTTTAAACATCAATAAGGTGCTCAGCAGTGTGATTTGATTTAGATGCTGATGATTTCATTTGTTTTTTGTGGGCTTTTTTGGCATACCATTCATTCAACTTGAGTTTCTGAAGTTATTGTTGGCACTACCTCTAAACCATATTATTCTCCCCTAAATCTGTAGAGTATTCTATCTCCACCACTATGTGGTTTATCTGTGGTCTTGTGTATGCTAAGCAGTTGCAAAAAACAGAAACAGGAAAATCATCTGATAAGTTAGTCTATGGAGAAGTGACTTGGCAGCAGCTGGTGAAACTGACTCCTATGGTGGACCAGAGGTGGTGCTGTCCACGCCACACCAGGGACTGCGTCTGCAGTGAGTTTTGTTGTAAGATGGAGGCGCTGTAGAAAGTACTACAGCAGGGCAAGTCTGTAGGCAGTTGCAACATTACAACATTGGGCAGCTGACGATGTCATCAGCTGGGGTCGCATGAAATTAGGCAAAATTCAAATTGTGAACTTTTCTCAGGGAGAGGCAGACATTGTCCACCAGGAGAGGACACAGCCAGGAGCAAGTGGCAGAAGGCTGATGGAAAAACAGATCGGCAGAAATTGGGGCCCTCTTTCAGTGACCCGCGTACTATTCTCAATCGATGCAACCATTTTTTGTGCAGCCAGATGCCAGATTTAACCAAGAAGACAACTTGACCAGAAGGTTTAGCTCTGACCTTCAAGGAGAATTCCACTATATTTTTAAAAAAGGCTCCTATCTCATTCTAACTAGTATGTTGACATCTGGTAAAAACTAACTTACCCACAGATATTCATAAACAGCTAACTGTTTATAGGGATCAGATTGATCTTAGTTTGTTTAGTTACAAACAGACAAAATAACACATGAAGACCTATGAGTTGTACTGAGTGATATGTTGAAGACTGTTAGTTAAGTACAGAGGGGAAAAAGTCAGACAAGTCAACCAATCAAATACTTAAGATTTGTCTAAAAAGTCCAAATTAAGAATAGACTGAGAATAGACTGATGGAGAGTCCATATAAATTGGCTTTGGTTGTAAGTTTGTAAAAATAAGAATGTCATACTAACATCAGAATAACATTCCTTCAGCTGAGCTTAGCACTGACAGGCTGTTTCTGATGAGCTTACTCTTTGGACTTTAAGTCCAACTTAACTTTTTCAAGTTGCTGCATTAAAAAAAATCAGTGGAGATCAATGTTGTCCCTACTGCTGATAAAAAAGAATTCGACTCAGGGAAGGGACATATAAATGAAAAGAGAATGCATCCCCTCCAGCCAATCACACCTCAGATTATATATCACTATTCTCTGACACAGCCTACAAACAATATTCAATAAATGTGTGATTTGAGCTCAGCATTGTGATGACTTTGGCCACAGTAAAGCAATAGCTAGAGCCAACATTTATCTTAATGTGCAGTAATCCGATTTCAGATTAATGATTTGTATCAATAACAAGTAATCGACATATTTCTGATAATTTGCAAACATCAGCTCTTAAAAGCTGGTTTCTCTTTATCTGCTAATGTGTAACGGCACTCGCTTTTATCTCTGTTACGGGAGTCACAACATAAAGTAGAGTTAATCTTGATTATGTCATACCTCGTTAGTGTCGAACCAAACTGTGTCTGGTTATTTGTTCCCAGGCTGCTGACGATGAAGTGTTAAAAAGCCCTGTAAATATTTGTTTCTGCAGTGATGAAAAGGGAGACTGAATAGACCCACATATTGTGTTAAAGGCATCAGTTACTGCCAATGTGTGAAACACTTGACATGCTGGAGAATAGAGTCAGCTGAACTGTACTTTAAAGTATATGTCACATTGATTCTTAAGATTTCAAGGATGAAAAAATAACTTTACCCATGTGTAAATGCTTTTATTTAGCATTAGTTGGTGCACAAAGTAAAAAAAAAAAAAAGTCCATCCATCCGCTTATCCTTTTCAGGGTCGCAGGGGGCGCTGGAGCCTATCCCAGCTGTCATAGGGCAAAAGGCGGGGTACACCCTGGACAGGTCGCCAGTCTGTCGCAGGGCTAACACATAGAGACAGACAACCATTCACACTCACATTCACACCTAGTGACAATTTGGATTTTCCAATTAACCTATCCCCACAAGCTCATGTCTTTGGACGGTGGGAGGAAGCCGGAGTACCCGGAGGGAACCCACGCAAACACAGGGAGAACATGCAAACTCCACACAGAAAGACCCCGGCCTGATGGCGGAATTGAACTCAGGACCTTCTTGCTGTGAGGCAACAGTGCTAACCACCGTGCCACCGTGCTGCCCTGTCTTCTGTGGAATCAGGAAAATACTTTTTCCCTTCAGACAACATTAGAATATCCAGTTAAAAAAAAAGAAAAACCTGCTGTAAACTTTTAAACACTGCTAAACACCAACAATCTCTTGCATTTCAACACAGATGGTGCCGTAGGCGTTAAGATACACAAGCACATCTTGAAAATGGCAGTAATTAATATATGAGTTTTTAGGATTGCTATGGTCCATGAGGCAAGCATAGAGGCAGATAAAGACGCTTATGTAATGAACTACCTCCACTCTGCTCTTTGCATCAGATTCAAAGTTAGATAGTGGAATGAAAGAAGAGGATATTAGAAATGCAATGTCTAATGTATTCATAAGATGATTCAAATTCAGAGCATGGTGGTGACTGGCTTCTGGTTCAGTTACCTTCTCAGAAGGTGTTCAGGGTCACTAACACATTTTCTAATATTGCAAAATAAATGCACAAATGCTTTTCAAAATGGTCTCTTTAAGACTGGCATGACAATTATACAATTTTCCACTGTGCTAAGCAGCACAGGTAGGCTAAAAGTGTGAGAGTGGCTGGCTGGTTTGAGTCTCCATGACATCAAGTCAGTCATTAATGGCTGTCACACAGTGCCGCCTGACTGATTCGCGGGGGAGGCAGACAGAGCCCGAGGAACATGTTTTTTTCCTTTAGAATTAACGTTCAACTGTGGTCTGGATTCATATCCCTGAGAAATGCAGAATGACTTCTTTTATCATTCAGAAAATCACCCTGGTGGAATGATTACCTTTAGCCCATGGAACATCACATTTGCTAATACTGTTCACTGATCTCATGATCTCTCAGGAAACATAAGGCCCCAGCTCTCTGTCACCCATGAAAGGGTAAAGGAGGAGGTGGGCTTGACCTGAGCAATTGCTAATACATCCACAGGCCAACAGGGCTAAATGGGGCAGATCTAGTGCCTGAGCTCACATCACATACTGGAGGGAGAAGAAGCTGTGAGGGAAAGTAGCTCATCATGCTTTATGTTAACTTTGTAGATCAGGCAGTATTACTGCCTTTGCATGAGAATAACAGCTCTCATACAAGTACACAGTTGAAGAAGAGAAGAATGCTTTGTCTCTCAGCAAGAACTGTATATTTTAAAAACTTAAGCACATGTTTGATATTTTGGTTACATATTACATATTTTGTACCCTCGGACAAGAGCCTGGTTTGCATAACCAAAACTATTATAAAGCTGCATAAGGAAAAGTGCATTTTAGAGAATATCCCTTTAGAAGAGGGAAAGTAAATAACATCTGATATTAAGAGAGGCCCAGTCTATCCTTGGAACAAATCTGAGTTTTGCACACGGTTGAACTATCCCAGGGGTCGACAACCTTCAACATCAAAAGAGCCATTTTAGCTCCTCCTACCAAACGATGGACGAAAAAGAACCACACAAATGGGTGTTGATGATGGATGTAACTAGGACAGGAATTAATGCGCAGAGTGTATGTATTAATAAGGTCATTTGTGGTTAACCCTAACCCGAGTCACATGTGACTCTTTATAGGTGATATCCTTTGCAGGCAACCAATTAGATCCAGCTTGTCACCATTTTCCTGACCTTTCCTGACCTTTTGACATTTCATAAGTCCAACCAACTTGTAGAATACGAGTGAAGAAACTCTGCAATAGCACATCTGTTTTGCCCTTTCAAGTGAAGTTGTGTAATAAACACTGGGAATTAAGGGATTCCAATTTATTTTTAGTTTACCTCAAAAGGATATCTCAGGATATTCAAAGCACAGAGTTTAAACATTTAAGACACCCGGTCTCTGTGGTGTAACTAGTGTATCATGGGAGTTATTAGGTCTGACGTCTTTGGACAGAGGTTTAGGGAATAACAACCTTTTAACATTCTTTTCAAAAGAATAACATTCTTTTGCCTCTCCAATTTTTATCACTGTAGAGTGATGGATGTATTATCATCCAACAAAAAGTTTTCTCTATATTTGGAAGCCATACAGCAGCATGCCACCTGCAATACAGTCATGGATCATTGCTCATTTTCCAGTTTATTTCTCCAAATTGCATTTTTTCTTTGTTATTGATTGCATTTAAACATAAAAGTAAAACAAAAGTCACAGATAGTGTTACATTTCAAAATATCATAGAAAGAAATAAGCGCTATTAGAGGCACTTGAAATATGTCAAAAATAAAGACTTAAAACACTTGGGGATGAATCAAACAGGCAAGAAACATAGTTTTAGACCTATACACCTGAACCAGAATTGGAATGGGGGGAGAGAAAGCAGCCAAGGCAGCAGTAACTGCTTGTTGTGACTTGTAAGAGAGAGCTCAGTCATCCCTTTGACTGGCTAACTGTGCTGAGAAAAGACACATTGTTTCTCTGTTTTGGGTGGATTATGAGGGAACATGTCACAACAGCAAGGTCTCGGGTGTTTGCTGTCTTGTGCATTACTGTTAGGAGCGCTGATGAGGCCTAATGAGGTTTTAATCCACCAAGAGTCATTAGTGGCAGGTCATCTTAAAACAATCTAAGGTCAGACTGTATTAAAGGTAGAGAGGTTCAACTCCCATGGGGTCACTGAGCATGACAGAGACACTTAGCAGCTTCTGTTTGTTCACAGGAAGAGACTGTCTCTACTGGGTTGACGCATTTTTTACATATTACAAACAGCCAAAAGGCAAGGCAGTTGTTGTTTTTCGTTACATTTGTACATAAATAAAAAATTAAGTCAATAAGTACATTTCAGTTTGTATCTTTGTTCTTCATTCATACACTTTTCCTTCATTTCAAAGCTTGTTGCTGATCTAAAGACCAGGCAAAGAAATCCAACCACAGCTTTTGACAGGTGGCTTTTACCTTACAGTTCAAATCTTCCCCAGGGCAGCTTTCTCAAACTTGAAAAGATGTGTTAATTAATATGTTTTGCCCCTAGAGGAGTGTGAGTCATCAAGATTTTACCGTATGTTTACAGAAAGGATTTTGGGGCTGTTTAGAGTGCAGATTTGCAGAAAGCATATTTTTTGAAAGCATCATCTCCTCCGGGTGAAGCTTGCTAATCCAAAAAGCTTGCCCTCTTTTTTCCTCACTGGGGTCTTTATGAAAAGTGCTGTAAAATTACGGTGATTATAATCAAAATGATGATAATGATGTACTGTAAAGGTAATGGAAGCTGTAGGAGAAGCTGCAAACAGCTGCTGAGCTAGAAGACGTTCGGCGTTACAGAAAACTTTGTTCAAAAGCTGATTCTACTGCAGTTTAATACCAGACAAGGAAAAGGTGAAGTGGTCAGCGTGTGTTGATACATCTTGCACAGCATATTTTACCCATCAACAGATCTAATGAAATGACGGTTCCAAAACCTGACCCAAACCCTTTCGGTTTTTTATGCTACATTTCAGCTGACTGGTTTGAGCTATGGTTTTATGAATTTTAAACCTGAAGGACAATAGCTGTAGATGAGGCCACAGCATTACTATATAGAAAGAGCAGGAGTACAGCAAATACACGGCCCAAAAGTTAGCTTAAAATCTGTCTACATATGTGTGTATCATTTATCCTTTGTTACTGGCATGAACAACTGAAAAAATCTCTGTGCACTGTTTAGCAAAACTAAATGTAGCAGCAGTAAGTGACAGCCAGACACTTAAAATAAGTCATGCAAAGAGCCCGAGATAATTGGTGTGCATATGACTGGTGTCAGGAGGTTACAGGTACACCCCTCTCCCTCTGAGAGGCTTTCTGAACAGCTCTGTCATGAGGGATAGTAAGTGTCTGCTTGTTCCACTAGAAATGTTGGGAGTAATTGAACTAAACTGTCATTCACAAGCTACAAATCGTGGTTTTCTCCTGGCTGGAATAATGCCACCTTCTGCTGTTGGTGGTGTAATTGAAATTTTGATCATGAGGTGTAAACATTTAGAAGCGTCCATGTGAATATTCATCATGTACAGAGGGCCTGCGAGTGTTGGTGGAGGAGCTGGTGCGGCTCATTTGCGGCTGGCCTTATGCCTGTGCATGCTGAGAGGGTTTGCCCTGCACTTATTGACATGTTATTCTCTAAACAGCTCCGTCCCAGGTCAGCGAGGTCATCAAAGAGAGAGTGCAGCAGCACAGCGTCCACCTCTCCTGGCAGGAGCCCCAGCAACCCAACGGTGTCATCACAGAATATGAGATCAAATATTATGAAAAAGTAAGTTTGCGCTACATTTGTTTGTCTGTGTCTCTTCCCGAAGCACCATTTCTTTTTTTTGCCCACTCCAACTCATTTTGCATTCTGTTTGCACGTGGCTGTGAGTGGAATGCACAAGATTCTGCAAGTACCTTCTTTGTCTCATAATTGCAATAATGAATGAGATGCTCATAAGATTTTAATCAGGCTATAGTCCTTCACAGCCACCCCCACACACATGTTAGCACACGTGCAATCCATGGCTGCTGCTCTGCTAGAATTAGTAATCTGTTACTGTTATCTCCTTTCCCGTTCTGCATAGATTATGCTACTGTTTCACTGTGTTTCAAGTCTGAGCGCATCAGCTTTTTGCTGCGAGGTTTAACGAAGCGAATTTAACCCAGCAAATCAAAGGCAGAGTAGCAGAGCGCTGATGTCAGTCCTGCTGGCCGCAGTCTCTTGTGTACACTGACGAATCAGTCTTCTGTGTCACGTACTATGGCTGTGGTCTGCCCAGCTGTAAAAGTGGAAAGTTGGAAGAAATGACCGCACCCGTAACAGAGCCTGGCATTCCATTTGGGCTTTTGCTGAGCAAAACATTTACAGATCAACAGCAAAGCACACAGCGCGTGCAGCCTGTGAATCCAAATGTATTCCTTGATGGAAAAGATATTTTCAGATGCCTTTATGTTCTCCTCGAGGCATGCTGCCTAATGGTAGATAATGATTTCAGTTAGAACTTTTTGTCTTCTAGAATCTACAATCAGAAAAATGTGATGTTCACCATTTTCGTGACATAAATTCTGAAAGTCGTAACAAAGGCCAGGCTAAAACTACAGTGATATAACTCAGTCACTGATTATTCTTATTAATAAGCTTCATTTGCCTTAACTTTGTCATTTTAAAAAGTTGTGACTCACGTAAATTTGAATGTAAATGTCATCAGCAGTAATGTGAAAGCATTTCAAAATGCTAATAAAGACAACTTATACTATATAAAATGGGTAAAATTACCTTTTTTTTTCCTGTGCAGGATCAGAAGGACCGGATTTACTCTACTGTGAGGTCAAAGTCCACATCAGCTACGGTGAACAACCTAAAGCCCAGCACAGCCTATGTGTTCCAGATTAGGGCTTTCACAGAAGCAGGATATGGCACCTTTGGGCCTAGACTAGAGATAACCACCAAGGAAGAGGCCACAGGTAGGGCTTAGTGTTTCTGTCACCATGCTTTACAGTTTTATGCATTGTTGTAATAATCACTGCAAGTAGAAATAAAGCCTGTCCTCTATAACTTCCTTAGATTTCACCATATTCCTGAAGTATTAATGCTGACCATATTTCACTTTTTGCGATACTCAAGTGTAGCAATTTAGAGTACCTGACTTTAAAACTTAGAATAAAACTTTCTGGCAGTTGATAACTTTTTTTTCTAGTTGGTAAGACTGCCCATTGCTTAATCAAGTCATCACAAGGACTAACACTCCAAGGCAGTGAATCTTTATAGAGTCTATGACCTAATTTATGTAAGCGGCCTAGTCATGGTCTTGTCCTGGTATTTTATGTACTGAAACAAATATAATGCTTGGACTTTTTTCCTGCCTGGGTCCCCAATCTTTGTTTATGATTGTTTATGTCGTAGTTAGTTAGTTAGTACATTAATCGGGGGGTGCACATCACGTTAAGTTGTGGTAGAGTTTGCGATTATGATAAAGCTATGGTGAAGTTTTCACCCTGAAGGATAAATCCTCACTATAAGACTACACCAATATTTTGGAGACAAGTAAACATGACTTTTTTCCTTTTGGAAACAATTTAAATCATAGGTGTCAAACTCTGGCCCGCGGGCCAAATTTGGCCCACAGACTAATTACATTTGGCCCATGAAGCCATACCAAATTACTATTAGAGCTGGCCTACTGGTATTATACAGCTAATATATATATTAAGCTTTGCTTGTTCCATATTCAGTTTTTCAGCAAAACGTGTTTGAGTCCATAAGAAAAGATTCATTCTTATATCTGGAGGAATAAATATATTTCAATAAATATTAATGTTAGCCTGCGACTTTGTTCCAGTTTTGAATTTTGGCCCACTGTGTATTTGAGTTTGACACCCCTGATTTAAATAGTTGGTGATGTTTGTATCACTGGCTATTTTTCCCTGATTGCCAAGAGTTGGAAGAGCAATTATACAATAAAAAACACAAAAACTACATATTCTGATAGCATAGATTTAGCTTTAGGGCCCTCACCAATGAGGACTCTCATCTTCTCTGTGTTACTTTAGCAACATTTATAGGGTGATATAAGAATGTGATGAATGGCAATTAGGTTTGCACAATTTATTACTTTATTTTAGATCAAAATGAACCACATAGGGTGCCACAGTAGCTCACCTGGTTGATTAGGTGACCTACATACCAACAATTACTGCAGAGGCCTGGGTTTAAGCATGTGTCAGTCACCCACATTCTTTCTCTGTCAGCCCTCCTTTCCTGTATAACAAAGGTAAAAAAAAATCAAATATTAAAAATAATTAATTAATAAATTTACACTTAATTGTGGTTAAGCATCGATCCATGTGGGCGGAAGCAGTATGTGGTTTAGTTAGGCGCAGCAGTATGACTCCAGTTTAACTGATGCTGGGCCACAGCAGTGCACTAACTGTAAACAAAAGATAGATTTTCAGTCTGAAGTGAAGGCGCTACGGAAGTGTGTGAAACCTGCATTCTCTCTAACGGCCAGCAGGGGGCAGCTCCTGTCTTTTTGTTTTGGTAATGTTATACAGATTGTATGGAATTCTATAGTAAAAATGACCCCCAGCACCCTTTAATCTCTAGTTTCATGGTGAGTTT
The DNA here is from genome assembly GCF_057382185.1 of Mchenga conophoros. Taxonomy (NCBI): domain Eukaryota; kingdom Metazoa; phylum Chordata; class Actinopteri; order Cichliformes; family Cichlidae; genus Mchenga; species Mchenga conophoros. The sequence goes on from NC_140540.1 coordinate 32,088,745, forward strand.
ATGATTTTCTCTGATTAAGTCTGAGATCCCTATTAGAGTCAAAAAAGATGTTTTGGGTGTGTCGAACAAACCTATTTCAAAACACCTAATGACGAAAATATTCAGCGTGAGCTTTATAAGATGGGACTCTGTGGCTGTAACACAGTTTTCCCCACTCAAATATTTAGGCACAACTTGTTAATATTTCCTTCTACTGTAGTAATAGCCCAGGGAAATTAGTTGCTTTCAAGCAATGCAAACACAAATTGCTTTGACTTTATGCTGACAACACATCGTGGGAAAAATCGCTAAGCACAAGGACAAACTGCTGTAGTGTCGAGAGGATAAACACATTACATTAGCTCAGCCCTGAGTTTTAAAGTGTGTTATTGAAAGTCTGGCGTTATACAATTTTGTGAAAGACATACACGAGGTAAGGTCGCAATCCCTTCTGTTGACATAGAAACATTGCCGGGTTACTGTTAATGCCCTTTTTTTTTTTTTGTGATATTTATAAATTTGCTATAATATTAAAGAACAAATGATATGCTTTTTAAACAGCAGCAGCAATAGTTTGGAAGTTATTAGCGGTTATGAATTTGAATAAATCTTTAATGAAGGAGTTGTTACGGAATAACACAATAAATGGATATTGGATCTTTAACGTGTTTTCCGAAATTAAGCAGGCACACTGCTCTTTCTGTAACTGCCAAAGGGATTTTCTTGGCAACCCAAAATGTTGGAGTATGTAAATATTTATTTTATTTTTTTTAGCATTAATAAAGCTTGAATTGTTTCTTCTTTTTTTCCTTTTTGTTTTCTTTTTTTTAAAAAGTACCCAAAAACAAAGTTTCAGTTTTTTCTGCATTTAATCCTCTGTTTGCATTAATTTCTCTTTAGTTTTGAGATCTACCATCCAGCCTGTTCACCCAAAATTACACCCTTGCCCATTTTACATCCAACATTTCTGCATAAAAGGACACGTTAATTACTCATAACCACATGCCGAGTGTGTCCTGTATCAAGGTTAGAAGTTTGCAGTCTAGGCATGGTTGTGATAATGTCCTTGACTGAGACAGTGAACCACAGCTTCCAGAGGAAAACCTGCAAGTGTGTAATATGACAGTAAAATTCTTCTCCAAATAGATGATTGCTAATATTGATTTTTGATTGGACAAAAGGCACATGACAGATTTTTTTTATAGCTTCCACTTTTTTCCTGATACTGCATTTCTCAGTATTTACACAGTGCGGACCCACTTGATCTGAAATGCACAAGTATCCTCTTTTTACGATTGCACTCACCAGTTTGTCAGTGCAAACTGTCTGAGCACAGTGAGAGCTGTGCATGGGAAACAATTCAACCTGAATGTGTCTTTGTTTGAGATGAAGGGCATCGCTGTCGCCGTCTGGGACTATTAAGCCCACTTTCTGAAACAGTAGAGCCGTGTGTATAAGGACAGCTCAAAAATAGAAACGTCCCTCTTCCACTCTCTCAGAGGTTAGGAAAAGGGTGGGGGGTGGGGCACGTTATCAATCTCCATGCTACTCAATGGGCTCAATTACCAAATGTCCTGCAGATTGTAGTCTGATGTGCTGAAGTTCACTCAAAGTGTTTCCGTTTTTCTTTGGTGTGTGTGTCCATTTCATCAGCTGCAATCGTCTCTAGTGAGCAGAACCCCGTCATCATCATTGCAGTGGTGGCCGTGGCGGGGACCATCATACTGGTGTTCATGGTGTTTGGCTTCATCATCGGGAGAAGGTACGCTCTCGCGGGCCCCATTGACTCTCCGCTCCTGTGAGTCTGCGCTTGTCAATTAGCTTTTCTGTCACTCACAAGACCTCCACGCCAGTGGAGTCGTCACTCACTCACGCACGCACACACAGTGCACACGCATACACACACATCCACCCGTCATCTTGTGGCATGCTGTGCTAATGGGCTATGAGGCATCATTTTTCTTTTTTTTCCACTCTAAACAAAATTTAAGCTATTTTTTGCAGTACCATTATGAAACAAGCACTCAACAATGAGAAAGCTTTGGCTCTGCATTCCTGTGTGTGAGTGTATGAAAAAATCCTGAGGGCAAAATGAAGTATGGTGCTGATGTTTTTTTCCACCATCACAAAGCACCCAGTCCACTGTCATTATCACCATTCCCTCACACATTTTATCTGTTTTCATCTATACAAGTGGAATTTCATCCATGATTCATGATGGATTCATCAGAATCGGAGCATTCTAATCCAAGGTGGGCTTTTTGTGTCAAAAAAAAAGTGCCTCAGCGCTCACAGGTAGAATCAGCATGATTTTACATGACATTAATAAAGTGAGCTCTGACTGTGGTAACATCACCCTTTCTGTGTGCATCACATTAGTGATGCAAATGAATTAAACCGTTAAATGATATTCATGAGAGCATCCCCCATTGCTTGCAAAACTAAAGGTTTCTTTTTAAAATATTTTTTTAATTATTATAACTTTGTTGGTCATACTATTAAGTACTAATGAAGTTAGTTAGTTCATACATCTTCAGTCGAGTCATATGTCATTATTTTAACTATATACAATATATGAAAACATACCGATGAGTAAGTCACATTGTTAGAAATATGTGTTTTACAAGATACAGAGCATAATTATTTTTTCCTTTTGCTTGTATAAGAAAAAGCATAAAAAATAAAATAAATACATAAATAATCGTTGCTTCAGGTCACTGTATAAAACACCATCTTCAGAGTTGTGTCTTTGCCACATGCTACCTAAAATATCATTATAGAGTTGTTGCAATTAATGAATTATTTAAATTTTGAACTATTTGAGGAGCAGATAGTAACATAGGTCCCTACCTCCAAGTCTCTGAAACTTGATTTAAAAGGTACCAATGTTTATGTGTTGGAGCTGTAACTGTTGTTTTGGAAATTGTGTTGATTTTTTTAGTAGTTGCCTGAAATGCAGCCTGACCGCTAGGCCTAAGAGGTTTGCTGTTAAATGCTAATTCAGTTCAATTCAATTCAATTTTATTTATACAGCGCCAAATCACAACAACAGTCGCCTCAAGCGATCATATGACCCCCAATGAGCAAGCCCTTTGGCGGCAGTGGGAAGGAAAAACTCCCTTTTAACAGGAAGAAACCTCCGGCAGAACCAGGCTCAGAGAGGGGCAGCTATCTGCCGTGCCCAGTTAGGGAGAGAGAAGGAAGGCAGGATAAAAGACATGATGTGGATGTGGAATGTTAAGTAGTGAAGTCTCCACAGGATTCTGCTGAACATGGCATGTGCACAACATAAATTGGTACTTTTACTTTGGGATGTTCTGTGTAAGCTCCTTCAATATCTCTTGTCTCAAAAAAGCAACAAACAATACAAGCTTTATGAGACTGCTAAGGCTCAGAATATCCCATCAACATATGTCCTACTATGTATGTGTGACAAATAATTTCCACTTAAACCTACTCACAACATACATAACGTGAATAAGACCATCTAACACCATTTCTGAGTAGCATACTCCATTTCTGGATAAAGCATGTCAAAAAGATCAGAAGTCTTCCTTGAATTTGGAGACGGACGAACCAAAATACTTCACTTTAGACAGAAAAAAATTCTCGAATCTTAAAACATGTAGTAGAAACAAAGGAGACATGCTTTGCTACATACGTGAGCATTTTCATCCACAGTAAGTGCATGTCCATCATTTGTGGCTTATTTAATCTTCCTATGTCATTCACCTTTTTTCACAAAGACCAGCCTTGTCCAGCAAATCACTTGCTTAAGGGAACCTTCAACACGTTAATATTGCAAGACGTGTTGAAAAGTACTTTACAGTGCATGTATTATTGGATATCTTACATGATTAGATGCTTGAGCTACTTTTCCTAGTTGAGGCTGTTGGGTTCACAGCTCCTGCTGCTCAGCTGGGTTTCTTGAGGGATTTGTCTTGCATTAAAATTCTTGTAAATTAGGGCATTTATTTCCTCTGCACAATCAGTTGATTCTGCTGCTCTCTTCGTCTTCCGCTTGTACAGGCACTGCGGGTACAGCAAAGCTGATCAGGAGGGAGATGAGGAGCTCTACTTCCAGTGTGAGTGCCTGCATTCCTTATCCGCAAACACACTTACAGCACCTGTATGTAGATGGTATACACACACGCACGTACAAATATTGCATCGATGTCTAGGCCTTAAAATCTTTTAGCACTTCGAGGCATGTCTGTTTCATCCCAACTCATCTATCAAGCAAAATCTGTTGCTGATTTGCTAGACTCAGCCTGTTGAGGTAAAGAAGTCAGGGGCCAAAAACACATGAATCTGACAGCTGCCAGGCAGGGATAAAAGGACTGACAAGCATACAAAAGGGAGTCCTTTAAAAATGTAACCATAAGGCAGGTGGTTTTAGTGGTTGACAGGGTTTTTGGTGTGCACACAGTTGTAGCTGCTGCTTTTATCATTTAGGTATTTTTTTTAAAACTGATACACCACCCCTAATAATAACCCTGGAGCTCCAGCTGCAGACAGCTTTCCCAAGTGGAACCATAATGATCTGCGCTGTAGGCAAACTGCTGATTTGGAAACAAAGGGTCAGGGGTGTCACTAAGTGCATTGCTAGAGCAGAAGCAGTTCTAGGTTGGCTACTGCTAAGTATCTGATAGATCCACCTGAACAGATCACAGCTCAACCCAACCTGCCAGGGGAAAAAGCACTGGGAGAAAATACAAACAATGCTAGATTTGGGCTTAATGGACAAGATCTGTGCAATATCAAATGATGGGAGACTTCCAGGGTGACAGAGAAGCTAGATAGCACATAAATCCAACATGTAGACCCAATTTGTCTGCCATGAAGAGGCGAGGAAGTCATGATAAGACATCTCCTATCAGATCCCAGACGTCTTGGATGGACGAAGCAATTATCCGAGCAAGTCGAGGGAAATCTCAGCTGCTGGTGTCCCCTTGCCGGAGCACAATGCTTTAGCTGTATTTACACTGGTGCATTGAATAGACTGCTTTTCAGAGAATAATTGTCTCTCCGATTGAATGTGCTCGTTGTGCTGTTGTGTTGTTTTTGACCAGAGTCTTATAGCTGTAGTGTCTCATTAAATTTTTTAAGTTGACAGGTTATGTTGTTATCAGCATAAATTTCAAATACACACTGTAACAACCCCCAAAAGTGGTCTGTTAACCTAATAGTGCATAATATTGTAATTTACTGTTAATTTGGAGAGCTGTTTGAAATAGTAACCCCCTCCCTGCCCCCGTCCTCTCCCTAACCTTGTTTTGTTTGATTTATTTCCAACAAACTGTTTTTGGTCTTACGTAATGGATATTCATGAACCGTTCCCTTATCACTGATGTTGGGAATTGCACAGAGTTAATTTTAAGACGTTCCCAAATGCCTAGGGTGCCAGAGTCTAACAAAAGTAGCAAACCTGTCTCAAAATCTCATTTAGCTTCATTCATTTCTTATGATGGAAAATGTTTCATTTGCATCAGTTCTTTACCATCTCATCTTTCCTTGATGTTCTTTTCTATTGTCTTTTTCAAAGCATGTCATTGTGCATTGTCAAATCAAAAAAAAATTGATCGACTGATTTTCCAGCCTAGAGACAAGTTGTCAGGGTAGCAGCAAAAATTCATTAAGACTGTTATAGGGAGAGACTATGTAAGCAAAAGGTGATGAGCATTTTAAAAATATATATATTTCAACAATTTTCATACTGTTAGAAGATCTCTACAGGTGGGCAGACTCATTCCAGAATATTAATACGTCTTTGTATGTCTATTTTTGGTTTGGGTGACCTTTATATGGTATAGTTGCATTTGAAATGGGAACTTTATATGAAATTAGGCAGCTCATAGCAAGCTAGTTTGAAACAACACATTATATGTAGTTTGATTTGACCTACTTGAAGACCCAGATATTTATTTCAAGTGGTCCAGTTTCAGTAACTTACCTAAGTATATTCTTTAAATCCTGGTGGTAAGGGTTTAGATTTGGGATATCATCCAAGTTCCTTAATCACCTGACGTACCTCTAAACCGAAGTACTTCTCTAAAAAATTGTTTAATAAATTTACCACAAAAACAAATTTATTTACATTTGTTTACAAAACATCCTTTACATTTCTAACATATGGTTTGGTAAGTTTACTGTTACTCTAATTATCAATGATGGCCCTAATCCCAAATCCTTAACTTGTGTTAGAATATGCAGTTTTTGGCCTTTAAGGGTGTTTAGGGATTAGGGCTATAATAGAGATATGTAGTGCTAAATCTAGACCTCAGTCTTAAATCCATTTGGTCGTGGGTAAAGTCAATAAGATGTCGTTCAAAAATTTACAAAATTGAGATCCATCATAATTAAAGATTAAACGTTTTAACATGGATATCAGCATTAGGACTGTGATAGGTCTAAACAGAAGTGTCAGCAGCTAATAAGACCGACTTTAACAGACTTCAGTTAGTCCAGAGTAAGGCAGCCAGATTAGTGTTAGGATGTTCATGCTATACCAGTATTGGATCAAATGCATAATAAACTTTTTTTGCTTCCAGTACAAGCTAAATTACACTACGGCTTACTTTTATTTATAAAGAAAGCAACACTGTTAAACACACCACATTTTTTCTCTGCTCAGCTGCAGTATCCAGATGAAATATATGATTTTTAACAAAAGCGCAATATAGTAATTCGTCAAGCCAAAAGTAACGTTTTGAAAAACTGTGATATTTAGAGCATCTTTTACGTGGAATAAACTGGCTTATGCAATTAGAGAACAAGCTACTATTCCTAATGTAAAAAAATAAAATTATTGTAAATATTGTAAGAGGCCAGTGTTGTGACCTGTTTTTTATTCTTGTGTATTGTGCCTAATATCAATAACATTGTAACATATATTTTTACAATTACAAAACCTCACTGTGGCTGTAAGAGCCAAATGATGTGGATATTTTTTTAAGCTACTTTTTTACTGTGTAATGCTGTATTAGATCATACTTCATCGCTTGGGCCCCAGAAAGACCACTATTGTGGAAGCTAATGGGGTTCCTTATAAATAAAATAAATACATAAATAAACACCTTTGCTTATCAGTCTGAAAATTATACAGTCCAAAATAAAGACACTTAAATTTCTTTGATAAATTCCTGAACCCTGAAAACCAATGTCATTTAGCAACTGCAGAACTTCAAAAATGGGTCAAAAAATTCAAATACATGCAAAACCCCCCAAAACAAAACGTGCTCACTGTTGGCTATAAAGCTTATTGTTATGAGCAAACTGATGGGAGATTTAAGAGTGGGATAGCCCCGCACCCACTCAATCACACATAAAAATACCCCGCTATCCATAGAATGATATCATGGATAGAAAAGCACCGAGTTGAATACAGCCGGTCTCTGCAAAGAGGTGAAATGTAACCAACAACCTCATAAAAAGCACAACGCACAGGTTACTCAAATCTTAGCTTCCCTTTTTTGACACCAGCCGCTGACTGCTCAGCAATTCCCTCTGACTCACTGGCCTTACCAATCGTTTGCCTGTCAAGCACCCGCTGGTGCGCAGTGTGCATATTTAATCATTAACAGTAATCCTCTTACCTTTCTACAGTTAAATTTCCAGGCACCAAAACCTACATTGACCCCGAAACCTACGAGGACCCGAACAGGGCTGTCCATCAATTTGCCAAGGAGCTGGATGCCTCTTGCATTAAAATCGAGCGGGTTATTGGAGCAGGTGAGCCCATCCCATGTCTCTCAGCTCTTTGTGTTTAGTCAGTCGGTGCTCTCGTATATCACACTGACAACCAAATATTTACACCTTGAATGGGGACACAGCTTTATGCATCGTGTATTGATGGAGCAATTGCAAAGAGGGGAAAAAAGTTCATTGCAATTAATGTGTGGGCTACATTTGGTAGAGGCAATCACAGCGCTACCCACAGCTGAAAAATTGCTGCCACATGGGTTTTACAGAGGCGGTCAATGACAGTATCTATGCATCTCTAGCATGTCTTATTATAGGTGTGGGCTGCATTCCCCTGAGTATAACAAGGTGTCACACTCCAATTTGTATTCCTGCTCTGCACAGCTGCTTTGTCTCAAAATACACTAATAAATTTGTCATCTTGAAGTGCTGCTTCTTCGTTTTTTTGTACCCACTCTCCACCTCACTCATGAAGTTTCACCTCACGCAGGAGAGTTTGGAGAGGTGTGCAGTGGCCGACTGAAGCTGCCTGGAAAACGGGATGTGTCAGTTGCCATCAAGACACTCAAAGTGGGATACACTGAGAAGCAGAGGCGTGACTTCCTGTGTGAAGCCAGCATTATGGGACAATTTGACCATCCTAATGTCGTTCATCTGGAGGGAGTCGTGACGAGAGGTAAACACAATGTTTAAAACTCTAAATGAAGGAGTTCAAACATTCTGTAAGACCTGCATTATCAGAATAGATTTAGCTGGCAAAGTTCGACTGACGTACCACATGAAATTAGTCGCATTTCCTCATTTAGATGCAGTAATAAAAGGAGCAGATGGTGAGCTTTAATTAAATGCAATGAAATGTATGGTTAAAAATAACTGCTTTTTATTAGGGAGTACTTTGTGAGCAAATAAAATGTAGGTGTTAATTAATAATCCCCTTTCTTTTTTATTTCTCCAGGAAAACCAGTCATGATTGTCATCGAGTACATGGAGAACGGCTCATTAGATGCTTTCCTCAGGGTAAGTATAACCTTCGATGTGCAGGAGGCTCTGAGCGGCATCTTTTGTAACTTTTCCCTGCAGTTTGCTGGAAAGTGTCTCAGAGAGTGGGGAGTCTGCAGCAGAATTTGTGCAGTGCATAAATATCATAAATCTTGTGCTGAAGCTGCTGCAGTGCTGTGACCTACATTTCCATCATGGTCAGTGAAAATGGCTGACCTGTCTGTGTTTTACTGTGCCATGCAGAAACACGATGGCCAGTTCACAGTCATCCAGCTGGTGGGAATGTTGCGGGGTATAGCAGCGGGAATGAGATACCTTTCCGATATGGGATATGTCCATCGTGATCTGGCTGCACGGAATATCCTGGTCAACTGCAATCTCGTGTGTAAAGTGTCTGACTTCGGCCTGTCGAGGGTGATAGACGACGATCCCGAGGCTGTCTACACAACAACCGTGAGTCAATTAAAGCACTTGCTCTCCCCACCAAGAGCCCTGTCTGAATTCTCTAATCAAGTCACTGCTTGTGAATGTTAGAGTGAGCACCAGCCTACTCTACACCATTTTTAGTATGTGAAACTGTGTATTTTACCACAACTTCCTAACAGGACGGTCTTTTGGAATGCTTTAAAGGTGTAAGTCATTAAAATCGAATATTTAATAATGCTTTAGAGTTCAATTATAATTGTTATATAAACGAAAATCATTAAAATGTCTGGAATTTTAAATGCTGTTATTAGTGGCCATCTGGCGAATTCACAACAGGGAACAACCTGAATTCTTCAATAATCAAGAGACCCTTAAAGTGAATCAGATTAATTTGTAAAATTGTAAAATGGCAACACTAAAAATGGATTTTACTCATTAGCATTATGGTGAAGGGAAGGACTGGAAATGTCCTCAAGAAAAAGATAAAAATGTGTAATGTAATATTTAGGGTGGTTCGAATATATGATGGACATTCAATTGCAACTCCACAAAATACCAAGCCAGTACTTCAAGTGTGTAGTCTTTCAGCTGATATCGGTTTTGTGAGCAGCAAAACAGTAAAAATGGTAAAACATTAAGTTTGTATTACATTTTTTTACATTGTAAAAAGAAGAATGGATGCACTTTCGTCAAGGTTCTCAGAAGCAAAAGAGCAAGACCAGCCAACTATTTACACTAAGCTTTATGACATTGATAAAGGATTTAGTAGCTATTAAATCTTATAGCTAATAACTAAAAGTCGGTAAAAGTCTGCTAAAGCTGTTTTGTGTCTTATGTGTATTTTTGCATATAACTGAAAAATGCATAAAAATCGTTTGATACTGTTTTACTGAACAGGGTGGAAAAATCCCTGTCCGGTGGACTGCACCAGAAGCTATTCAGTACCGTAAATTCACCTCTGCAAGTGACGTGTGGAGTTACGGTGTTGTCATGTGGGAGGTTATGTCGTATGGAGAACGGCCTTACTGGGACATGTCCAACCAAGATGTAAGTTACTTCTGGATGTACGTTCATAACATGACTGACAGGAAAACACATTCACTGGTTTCAACACTTGTAATAACAATAATAATGATAGTCACAATTAGATCTTATTAATGTAAGTGACCCAAATTATAAACCAGTGTTAAGGGTCTCAGTGCACTGAAGTCTGTGCATTACTTCCAATCAGATTCTTGAATGAAAACTATTTCACAAAATATTATCTGAAGCCAGACACGAGTTGTCAGAGTATGACAATTTCCCCAGAAGTTCACCCTTAATTATGACTAATAAAGTCCTCCCATTAAAACATTGAAAAAAATCACAGACAGAAATTCTGGTTCGCAATTCTTTTTTGAGGTTTCTTACAAGATCCTCATGAGAGCAGCTCTGCGATGACAGTAACCTTGGGCTTAATTAGTTCAAGAAGTCTTGCTATAATCATGCTGCTTGAATCCATTTGAAGGAGAAACAAGCCTGAAGTGGGACATGCATTGAAATGAAGCCCTGAGAGCATGGATTTGGTAGTGTTATTAATATAAATAACAGGAGTGGAAAACACTTGTCATGCAGAATGCTTTTGATTCAAACGTCTTTAAAAGTTTATAATGACTTATGGTAATGGGAACCAATGTGACTAGCAGTGTTGAACCAATTACACTGCAAACAAGTCAGCAATGAGAGCAAAGACATTTGCTTTGCTTAAATTTTAAAGAACTCCTGCAAAAACATAAATGCCTATTAGGGGTGCAACGATATTCGTATCGATATTGAACCGTTCGATACAGTGCTTTCGGTTCGGTACGCATATGTATCGAACAATACAACATTTGTAATTTATTTTATCAACTTTCCTTCTGACGATGCTGTCTGTGTTGAGCGCTCAGTGAATCTGCGTTCGACTACTCCGCCTAGGCTGCACTGTCGAGCGCAGATCCACTGAGCGCTCAACACAGACAGCATAGTCAGAAGGAAGAGCGCAGGGCAAGCTAGCAAGACAGAAGTTAAGCTCTCCTTGCAACATTCAGATCTGGCGTTTGGAATTATTTTGGTTTTCATGTGAGGTATGACCCTGAAGGTAAGCGAGTCATGAACTAAAGTAAAACAGTATGTTGGATGTGCCATGCAATGCTCAATTACATGGGTGGGAACTAGTGTGTTAGCGCAGTTAGCTCGTTAACGTGTAGGCCGTCTAGCCCCATGCACGGGGCGATCGGCGGTAGCTCGTTAACGGAGATTTGCCGTGTTGTGGCGTTAAGGTCATTTCAACGAGATCAACCTGAAAGCACTAGTGGGAACACAACGAATATGACTGCACATTTACGCCGACATCATCCTAGTGCAAAGACAAGTGGAAGCAGACAAAAAAAAGCAAGCATGCTACTAACTTTAGCCGAGTCATTTAGACAGCTGTTAGCACATGATTCTCCTTATGGGGACCTGATATGTTTAATATGCTGCTGAGAATATAGCCCAGAAGAAGCGGATAGTATAGCTTTTATTTTGGAAAGAGACATTTCTCTGTAATAAACTCTCTTTTCCAAAGATGAGTGATTCCTCAATCAGATACAGGGCTTGCAATATCGCTAGCCCGACGTCCCGGGGCTAGCGATTTTTTCAGTCGGGCTACCAAAATCTATCTCTTCCCTGCCCGTCGGGCTATTGTAGGAAGGAAAAATATATGTCAATGCTTTTGCATTCTTTCGGAAATGTAGCTGGGTAATTATGTCATTGGCATTGGTGAGCCACTGTCAATATGTGACATATTGAAATCAGTTTGAATTTGCGCTTGTTTTTTTGCTTTCACTTTGCAATCGTGCTAACTGTGTATAGAGAGCGACAGCACTGATCTGTGAGTGATGATAATTTGTGCACCAATTCCTCTGACATCGTCTTATTAATCGTTAGCTTACTATGCAAACATGACAAGTGAAATCTCCCGCAGCAAGCTTAAACATGTGAGAGGTTGATCGTGCAGAGAATTGCTGAGCTTATGTGAGTGTGTGTGTAAAAGCAGCACGATATATATTTTAGTTCTGCTGAGCCAAATAAGACAGGTCAGGGTGAAGAAGTGACAGCCAAAGAAAAGCTTACCACAAAACGGAGAAGTTATGACAAATCAGACTATAAGGCAAAAAGAAAGTGCAGCTTTATGGTTTCATGGACAAAAGAATTTCTGTGGCTGCAATATGACGAGCTAAATAACCAGGGCTGCACATAAGTGGTCCGCAGGTGCGCATTCGCTGTCAAAATAAAAAACACGCACAAGGGTTAGGGTTAAATTTAAAAACTGTACTTTTGAGTTAAAATATATATTTATAATTTTAATAAATGACAAATTAAAAAGGCATGAACATTTTTTTGTATCGAAAAAATATCGAACCGTGACACCAAAGTATCGAACCGAACTGTGAATTTTGTGTATCGTTGCACCCCTAATGCCTATGCATCTCAGCAGTATTGCAACTACTGTGAAAACTGTTGTATTCTCTTTGCAGCAATACTCGGGTAGTTTGTGCCTTGTAGGTGTCAACAAGTAATTTCAAGTAAGAGAGCTGAGCTGAAATGTAATATCTTCTGTACTTGAGAAGTGTGTGGCTAAAATAGAACCAACCAACTAAGTGGTTTGCTGGTGACCTGGTGGAAGTTATACAATCAGTTATCTGTCTAGCTTTCCTAAGTCCCCTGGTTATATTATACTGCAAACTCTGTAAGTTAGTTTTTGTAGTAAGATGATGACTTATTAGTGAGTGAATAGAAAAATAATGGCATAATAATAAATTCACAACACACACTGATTCTTATATAGCACTTTTCTACTCGACTTAAGCACTCAATGTGCTTTATATAACATGTCTCATTCAAGTAAGCATGGTCTTTCTACATCTATCACCTGCTCACACTCCAGTCATGAGCAACTCAGGGTTTAGTACCTTGTCACCCCAGACATTGAGTGTCTGTGACTCTGGCAGTCAATACTACACAAGTTTTAAAACTTGTGAATACACTTACACAAGATCAATTAAGGATCAATTTATCTATTGACGCCATGATTTTTAGATAAAAAGTTAATGCAATGGAATATAACAACCACTAAGCCGGCCTTTTCTCATCAAGCAGTGCATGCCTATGTCTATGAAGGTTCTCAGTCATCCAGGTCATCGTAGTCTAAGGAGCTTGGAAAGAAAAGCGTCTGGACTTCTTTAAGTTTCTTGAAGACGGGAGGGGGGGGGGGGGGGGGGGGGGTCCGTGACCTTCTTGGCGGACACTCCCATAGGGCTTAAAATCTGGGACTCTCCACCATTTGCTCTTAGAACTGAAGACTGTTCTCAGATGAAACATCAAACGTCTTCAAGAAACCTAAAGAAGTCCGGACGCTTTTCTTTCCAAGCTTCGTAGATCAGTGTATGCCTAGAACACGGTGACAAAAGGAACTAAGGAACAGCAACATCAAATGCGTAAAACAGCTGCTGCTGGACAGTCAAGTGTGCTTTCATAACCTGAAGTAGTGCCTGTTTATCAATCACTTCGTATTCTAATAATGTGGTTTTGACTGTTCTTCTGAACTTTGTAATGTAGTTAATGTTTGTTTGTAATTGTTATGTTATGTTATGTAATTATTTTTGACCCTTATTTGTTTAAGTTTTTTAATCCAAGCAGAAATACTTTCCCATCTAAGTTTCCTTTGAATGTTTCAAATGTTATGGAGCAACCAGGAAAAACTGATGAAAATTAACCTATAAGGTTAAATCAAAGCACATTTATATGATGCACTAGTGTCCTCATTAATTACTAAATGATCACTGTACCTTTTTTTAAATCAAATAAATGTGAACATAAACACATTTGTAAGCATCCCAAAGTAAAAGAGGAAGTAGAGTAAAAAGATTTCCCTGTGCTGAAGCCACAAGAACTGCAGTCTAAAACAAAGGCTAATGTAATTCAACTCAGTGTCTCAGAGCTAAAGATCGCAAAGCTCTGTAGGGTACTCCTAACACATGTGTTTTTAAAGTGCAGAGGAATACCACTTACTTGACTCATGAACCACAGACTTGTAATCATGATTCATTCTTTTACCCATCTTGCAGCCTCACCATCAAGTAAATTCAAAGTCATCTTCCTGACTCTGGACATTACCCACATTTTTCTACCTTTATGAACAAATGTGGGGTTTTTTTCAATCCCGCTCTTCACTTTACAAATGTCACAAATTGCTATAATGACTGACTCACCCGCAGCTCTCTGAGTGCTGTTGCCTTCTTTCCTGCCAACTCCCACTGAGATAATCCAACAGTGCCAGACCATTTGAAGCTGTTCCTTATTCTCAGACACTTGACACATTTTGATTGATAGTGAAAGGCGAGTGAGTTCTGGCTTTAAGATTCCTATATGGCTTCCTGTTTTAGCACCCACAGCATCGTAGCTAAATATGATTAATATTCTCCTGCGTTCCAAAGCAGAGGCCTGCTGATTGAACAATCAGATGTTAGAAATGCTAAACAAGATGGTTGGGCGTGAAAGTGGGACATGTGGTGTTTTGACCGTCTGCTGCTTGACAGACATCAATGTCAGAAATTTTTTCACTTTGTCAAGATGTCAGCAAACATCCTCCAGGGATACAGGAAGAACATTATTTGCATTTTTCCCAACGGTTTCAGTGTTTTGACACTGGTTCCCTCCATGACTCATTCTTGTCTAAGCAGTCCTGACAAGAATAGCTGATGAATATATGCAGAGATATAAACATCTCAACACATTAAAGGAAGGAGAGCTTGTTGCATAATGTTCCTGTTGCACCTACAATTTTTAAAAACCTTGAATTTTTATTAACTCTGCATAAAACGATATGTGTAAATTAGGTCAAAAAACGTTGCAGAAGTTCTTTTCTGTTTATTGGTATATACTGTACAAGAGGTCTTTGTTTAGACATATGAGGAATAGTACTCATGAGTTGAATAAAATTATCCAGCACTCCCCACCCACCCTAATCTAAACCCAATCTGTGTGTGTGCTTGAATTATACATTAAATAGTTGTTTAGTATGGGTGCCATTGTGTCCATAGATTTCAGTTCAAACTGGTGAAAAATGTGACCAAGATAAGGCCAACTTTATTCAGTGGGTAATTAGTGAGTTTAGTATTACACTTCCATAAAGTCGAGGGGGAGACAGACTGAAATAAAGATAATCTTCATTGATGCTTTAAAGGCCAAGATATCCCAGGTCCTACAAAAAGTTACATGCAAATATCTCTTAGTAATACACATACTAATTATGTAGCAAATTTGGTAAAGGTCAAGTCTATCTACAAGATGCCCATTGCTTTAAAAATCTTTGCTTTAAGTTTACGGTATCTTAGCTCTCAAGCTGGGTGACAATCTTCTGCACATAAATTGAAAACACTTGGCCACAGATAGAATTTGAGATCATTAACCATTCCAGAAAGAGGTTATATAGCAGAATGATGCTGCTTATAGCTACTCTAAATAGTTCTGCATTAAATCCTCATGATCCCATTGACTGTAACAAAGCTGGCACATGATAGACAATTTTTTCTCAGGTCTAAGTGTTTTAGGTAACCATGACATAATTAAGGTACAATACTGCTATATACCAAGAGCTTAGTGAGCTTGGCTTGTGGTAATATTATACTATAGACTAATGCTAAAGGGTTGTGGGTTAGGGTTTAGAGTTAACGTGAAACTAAAACTGGACTCTGAAGGGTTTCAAATGATAGTCAACGCTGTTAGTGAGAGTACAGGGCAGGAGGTTGGGATTAGGTTGATGCTAAAAGCTGGTGTTAAATGGCAAAAAGCTAGGCTAAGACTGAAGGGTTTGAGGTATGGGTTAGAGGTTTTTTGTTTTTTGTTTGGATTTAGGATGATACCAAAGGCTGATGCTACTTTCTTCGTCTGTTTTAAATTTTACAGGTCATTAAGGCAATAGAGGAAGGATACCGTCTTCCAGCCCCCATGGACTGTCCGCCGGGTTTACATCAGCTAATGCTGGACTGCTGGCAGAAAGACCGAGCCGAACGCCCCAAATTTGATCAAATAGTTGGCATCCTTGATAAGATGATACGTAACCCTAACACACTGAAAACCCCAGTGGGAACGTGTACAAGGTATGGAAATAAGACCCCTAATGATTTATTATAAAATGTAGGCTTCATAAGCTATAGAACTTCAACTTATCACACTGGTAGATGATCTAGAGTGTCCAGTGGATGATTTAGCCTCTCAAGTTCAAAGATGAAAGATAAATCCAAGGGGATCGATAGCCCAAAGCAGCTTTCATGCCTTTATGGTCAATAGCAGGGCTTTTAAATCAATCTCTATAATGAGTTTCTAGTACTTTGGAGTGCAGTGGGAACTCCGGAGCTCACTCTGACGTTTGTCAAATGAATTCTTCTCGCAGTCAAAACATGCTTTCCACTGTGAGATGAGGCTCAGAGGTTATAACTGGTTAAAAAGCATTTTCTGTACAGAGACTGTACGGGGTATGTTCCTGGGAATGTATTCAAATCGAAAGGATATTGACAAAAACATTTTTCAGAAGCAGAGCATGGAATGCAACATCTATTTGTGATATTCTTATCGACCAAAGCCTCCAATCAGCAAGTTTTTCCCCTGCTTATAATTTACCGCACTGCTGGATGCCTTTGGTCACCGCTCTGTCTCATCTCTTGTTTGATTGTGTTTTCAGCCTAACGTTTCCTTTTTGCATAAGACTTAACCATTTTTCTGTGCTCATCCCACAGACCAATTAGTCCCCTGTTAGATCAGAGCACACCAGACTTCACTTCTTTCCGCTCAGTGGGAGAGTGGCTGGAAGCCATCAAGATGGAGCGATACAGAGACAACTTCACAGCAGCTGGCTACAGTTCCTTGGAATCTGTGGCCAGGATGTCAATCGAGTGAGTAGATAGGAAACCCGAAGGGGTTTAAGCATTAGTAGGGAACATTAAAACCAACTATGCTTAAACTGTGCTCTCCTCTACACTTTATTACTTGTCCTTGAGTAAAAGCTTCAGCTGTATTCAGAAGTAGAATTGTTGCTAGAATGTGTTTTGAGTTTCTGTAACCCACCATAAAGTGGCTAATACTAGCTTTTATTTCACCAAGAAAAAACAGTTCTTTTTCTGAACCACATTGTCTTGGGAATAAGCCTATTTTTTTGTTTCCATATTGTTTACCTGTGATCTTGATAAACTCATTACCAAGTATATTTCGATAAAAAGAGCTCCAAACTTCCCAAAGGGGGAAAAAAAAGACTACTTTAGATTATGGGTTTTGCTATCTCACCTTGTGAAAATTCATTATTAAGATTCATAAACAAGCCTGCTGTGTTTAGCTGTATACTCACAATAATGGAAAAGCTGAGGCTGTGATGGTGCACTGACTCATAATGTTGTCCTCTTTTCCAGGGATGTGATGAGCTTGGGGATCACTCTGGTGGGCCATCAGAAAAAGATCATGAGCAGCATACAGACTATGAGAGCCCAGATGCTGCACCTCCACGGCACAGGTGTCCAGGTGTGACGATCTCTGACAGGCTGCCTTCGGAGAGGGCGAGAACAAAACTTGACTTGGGACATAAATGGAATAATTGTCAAAGCAAACAGACGTATGATGTCTGACTCTTCTGGCTGTGCCTGGAGTGAAATCATTCCTTTGTTTCTCAGTGAATGATTGTGGTCCGCCTCTTTAAAGGGCACTAAAGAGAGGAAAAGGGCAAAAAACGGCAACAAAAAAGAAACTACCTGGATGAGACAAATGTATTTTTCCCTTCTTTTTGTAGAAGCGCGTACAAACTAAACCACATATCAAACAGCGCATTGGAAAGGAGTTTGCCGCTTATATTTCTCTTTATGTGCACACGTTGTCTAAGGATTTCCTTTATACGAACTACAACACCTTGAAGCGGTTTTAGTTGTTTGTTTTTTTTCGTTTTTCTTTGTGTCTGCCACGATGACACGTTTTGGCACATATAAAAGTTCTTTTTCCTCTCCTCTTTGGATGTGACAACAGGGTAACTCTTTTATCCAAACAGAGACAGAACTTTTTAGGTGCAGATTTCAAAGTACTTTTTGTACTGGACTGTTTGCAATGACTTTTGTTTTCCTTCATGTGCTGTTGAAGTGAAAATATTATCCTCACACGCTTGTTTTGCAGCCTGTTGGAGTGGGTTCTTGACCTGGTTTCAAATTTTCAGCATTTTTTAGCAAACAATTTTCTGATGAGTGCAGCACAGATGGAGATGCAGGAAGCAAACTGTTCTTTAAATCACCAGAATTTTTTTCTATCAGAGTAGCAATATCCTTCATCTATCCTTCCCTTAGTGTTCACTATGGGATACACTTGGTTGTTGAGTAGAATGTGTCAGCACGTTTGAAAGATTGTATTGGAGTTGCAGCTGTGCTTTGCCATCATTTTGCCTAAAATGTTTTACATAGTGGTTGTTTTGAAGAATTGTTTAGCTGCGAGTGCGTTCAAGAATTGACGAGACGTAATACTGCCTTAAAATGTGTTTAAGTATTGCCACTATTTTAGGCACTTCAATGGCATTGCTTTCTGTGGCTCATTTCAGTGTTGTACTACTTCCTTTTTTTGTGTGTTTGTTTTTAGCATGATGTCTTTTTATCTTGAACTTGTGTGCACAGACTCTGTTTTATGCCACAAGTGACACAGTCAGTGAGAAAGAGTTGGACTAAAAAGAGCAATAATTACCAGGTAGAAATTGTCCTCGACTGGGACTTTTTAAGGTGCTAGATGACATAGAAAGCATGGGTGTGCTATTCTGAGACAAAACCTTTGGAAAGATTCAGTCACTGCTGCAAAAGGAAACAAATGTACCTCTTTGACCTGAAATGGTTTGGAAAAAATACCATGCCAACTCATCAAATGAAATAATCATGTTGTATTTTGCCGCTATGATATGTTAAACATGTGATGAGACTCTAACGTGGCATGAAAATGTTGAATTGAGTGACTGCAGAGATAAAACACTTAAATGGTGCCAATTAGCCATGCTGACATCATTTTCTAACAAAAAAAAAAAAAAAATCAACAAGCCCCTTCAGGGTCTAGGTATGAAAATGCCAGACCAAACCATGGAGCTCCTCTCAGACACGGACTGTGTTGTTAAATCCCTCCGTCCCGGCTCTGCAGGCAGCCATGCAGCCTCCTTGTTTATTCATGCGTCTTTGCAGCTCATCACTCACAGGAGCAGATGTGACAGAACATGCATTAAAGTGTTTCTTAAGATTCCTCTTCTTTTCTTCCATATGGCTTTCTATGGAGAACAGAGAACAGGGGGCTGTGCAGAGGATGTGCTAAAAGCCAATCAACCTATTTGGTGCCATCTGTCTCCACTTCAAAAACAAACAAACAAACAAAAAAGACTCCCAAAAAAAGGAAAAGTTTCAATGTTGAATTTGTTTTACTGCACTGTCCTTTGATACGAAAATGTAGGTATTCAGCTGTCACATAAAGGGAAGTGGTGTTCTTCTCTCACTGCTGCTGCGACCTTAAACATAACTCTGTGTTTTCAAAGCTTTACTTATTTTCTCACCATAGAAAAAAGTACAACCAAATCAGGAATCAACCTGGAGCTCGCTAACAGCCAGTAAAACCAACTGAAGCTTTCTTCATTTTTTCCTCTGTCATCTTTGAAATGTCCACATTGGGCCACAAGCACTAAAAAAGGGTTCTTTTTTTACCTTTTGTCCACCCTAAGCCTGTGACTGAAATTGGTTCAAAAATCTAGAAAAGACAACAAAAAAGGCCTCCACAGACATTATTGAATCCTGAGCCTCACCAAAAAAGGCTAAGATATAGTCTTGACAATGGACAACACACAGGGTTTAGAACTTCAGCTTCTGTAATCAATTAAGTCATTTCAAAGTCACATTTTTTCTGTACTTTCTCAACCGTTTGCTGTATTGCCACCTGTTAGTTTGACATATTTAAACCATGCTTGTGTGGATGAAAAATTCCTTCTCAGTTTGAAAAACATGCAGTTTTGTCCTAAAATGAACAACATCATCTGGCTTAGTGTGGATGCACTGTTTAAATCCATTTTCACAGTGGGATTCATCTTGGGATGAGACGCCCAAAATTAGCCCTGACCAGCCCATTATGTCATACACAACCTCCCTTTATCCATACAGCAGACCTCAGCAATTGGGCCTTTGAATTGAATACTGGCATAAAGTCATTCAGTCAGCACAAAACTCCCCAGTTCACAGGCAGCGCTCTGTCTCTCACCATCAACTCCCTACACCCTGCTCTGATTTTCAAAGCAGACCCCTGGAGAAGGCCCCTCACACCTACTGTAGGATGCCTCTGTCCCTCTTTTCTTTCTGTTCTGGGAAGACAGCAGTTTGAGCCAAACTGAGATTAAGGCCAGGATGCAATCAATACAATGTTTCAACTTGAATCATGCTGAACTTCAGGTTGCTCAACTCTGGAAAAAACAGGAGAAAAAAAGTTTAGTTGTGACTCTGTTTCATGGAGAAAAAAAAAGTTTAAATGAAAAAAGGCAAAAAATAAAATAAAATAAAAGGAACCTGCAGGGTATAGAGTGCTGGCTGAAATTTAGGAGTAGCAGATAGAATACAAACATATTTTTTAAATCTTGTGGTTCAGCAGTTGGAAATTTGTTTCTCCACTTTGGCAAGGTGGTGGATGCTTCCAAAGAGTGCAGCACTGTCAACTGTTTGAGAAAGAGCTGGGGTTTGAGGACATCTTTGTATATGGTCTAATTGTAAAACTTGTACATTTTATTTATATTGATTTTCTTTGGGGTTTTTTTTTTTTTTTTTTTACTTTTTACACATATTACTCAGTAGAGAGCTCTGGATACATTGAAAATGCACTATATTTTTCTATTTCACAGATGAACTATTGTCACCCACAAGATTTCAGTTGTACATATTTTGTTCATTTAGGACCAAAGACAGCTAATAGGATTCCCATCTTTCCTTTGACTGTTTTGATTTTGCCTTCTAGTTTATTGTACAGTAATATAAATGTTGATTCATTATTTATTTTTCTGTGATCAGAGTACTGAGAATATTCACTGGTCAAAAGTATTTTCCCCAAAAGCAGAACTGTAAGATCATTTAATTAGACAGTTTCTTGTTACATAGACAATTCTTTTTGCTTTGTAACCTTTGTAATAGACTGTACATATATTTTTGGAAATATAATACAATCTATATAATTTTCAAGTCTCCTTTGCAGTGTTTTTTTTTTTTCTTTATACGCCGTTTATCCTATCCTGTGTTATGTTTTTTTTGCCATTTTTAGTTGTGGACACAGGTATTCAACATCATTGCCCATATGGAAAAGATATATATAAATCTTATAAATTTTGTATCTGTCTTTTGTGAAACTTGTATGAAAAGCATATAAGAGTGAAAACAGATATAAGATCCCTTGAAAAATTATATAATAAAACTTGTATGTTTTGGATACTTACTAAAACAATGTATGAAAGTAATGAGAAAGTGGCCACTTTCATGAGTAATCACATAAGTTTTTACTATTTCTTTTCCATATGGGTGTTCTCTGTTGAGTCTTTATTTGATTGGAAACACCAGGGCCCTATTTCAGGAAGCCGGTTTAGAAAACTCAGAGTGAAAAACGATACTCAGGGTTGAGTAACCCCGAACTGTCCAACTCGGAATATTCGGTTTCAGAAAGGCTGATAACAATTAGTTCAATCAACGCGGAGTTGCTTTAACCCCAAGTTAAGCGCACGCACGAGGATACATAAAGCCCTGATTAGTGGAGCACAGATTAAGCGAGTCACCATGGAGACGGAGGGAAAGAAGGCGCGGTCAATGTATTTTACAGCGCTTGAGGCCGAAATTCTGATGGCAGCATATGCCGATAACATGCAAATTTTGCAGAAAAAAAAGTAACACAGCCTCAGCTGCAAAAGAAAGGGAGCATGCATGGCAAAACATAGCCGACAGAGTCAATGCGTGAGTGTTAATTTAAACATTGATCTAGGGATTTCCACCCATTTAACACGTTATTTTATTATATTTTATTTTATTTCATACATTTTATTTTGTGATGTGATGTGAGCGCAGGTGCAACCCAACAGGCCCCAAACGTTCCTGGCAGCAAGTAAAAATGAAATATAAAAATATAGTCCAAACAGGTAAGGTGTAATTGTATTATGAGCCATAGTGCTTGGTCTGTTTGTCCGATGTAAATCAATTGCAGTTAGAGGCTACATTAATTTTCTTTCTGTAAGCACTTATTGAAATTATCTGAGCACATACAAGTACATATTTGCTTACTCTGTATGCTCAAATGTGACCCGTTATGGCCACTAGAAAAAAAGCGGAGGCCCGAAAAACAGGTGGGGGTCCTCCACCACCACCACTCACAGAGCCTGGCCACTTGGCTTCCACATTTGTGATAATGTTGGCAGCATCACATATGATCTTCACAGTGCAGAGAACACAAATTAGCATCCATTACTAATAATGAAATAATTTGTTAGTTTGAAATGCTACAGGGAACTATGTACCTGTACATTAATGCTGTGGAAAGACTTCCTGTTCACATAGTCTCCTTCATTTACTGAAGGAGCAATGATTGGAATGTGAGTGCCATCTATACAGCCAATCACGCCGTGAGAATAAATGTAAAATTTAAGTAGTAGTTCAAATATCACCACATCATGAATTAAGTTTCGTTCATCCTGCTACCTGCAATTTTGTGGCATCCCTCTTTGATAAA
The DNA here is from genome assembly GCF_057382185.1 of Mchenga conophoros. Lineage (NCBI taxonomy): Eukaryota > Metazoa > Chordata > Actinopteri > Cichliformes > Cichlidae > Mchenga > Mchenga conophoros. The sequence goes on from NC_140540.1 coordinate 32,111,650, forward strand.
TCTTGTGGGTCTATGACCGGGGAACACCACAGACGAGTACAGGAGACGTTTCAGTGCAACTGTAACATTCCTGACTGCCCGACAGACGGTAGCCTTGGAAACGTGCTCAGCGTCACCAATATTATACAGAAAGCTCCCGTTTGCAAAAAAGCGAAGTGCGATACAAATAATATGTACAGAACTGAGAGGATGTCCGCGATGTGTCACATGAGCAATATTAGGCCTGAGGATGTTCTTCAAATAAATTATAGATTGTGCTGAAAAACGGTAACGTTCACACAGGAAATCATCAGGAAATGATAAAATGTCCAAACGCGCTCTAATCACTCTCTCCCGGCGGAGAGCGCTGCGGAGAATTTGGGCTTCAACATCTACTGGCTCTTCAAGGAAGGGACACGCCATGTCTGACACTTCCTACTGTCAGGTTTCTGACAAAGAGGCGGAGAACGTCAGGGTTAGTTGAAGTAAACCTGCTAGGGGGCAGGTTAGCTTCACGGAGTGTGTCGCCATAGTAACTCACTCAGAATTAATCTAAACTCGCTTTGTGAAACCGAAAACCCAGAGTTTTCATTAACTCAGGGTATACTTACTCAGAGTTTGCACTAAACCGGCTTCCTGAAAAAGTTTGTGGTAGTTGCATATAAACCATGGTTACAGATGATCATCCAAAATTCCATCCTTCCAGAGTCTTTCTGCTCCCATGCCACCAACAACCAAATAAAAAAAATAAAATAAAAAATAAAAATCTATAAAACACGGTTTAATTATAAAAACTCACAAAGAAAGCATAATATAACACTCTCAACTGCACATACAAGCAAATCAGTTAAATTTGGGACAATAGGTCGGTCTGTCTCAGTAACAAGTTTAATAACTGTATTTAGTATTTATTTATTTATTTATTGTCATTGTCAAGAACAATGAAATTGCGTTTGGGGCTTCCATACAACCCCAAAAAAAGAAGAAAATAATAAATACCCCTTAAAACCCAAGTGTACATATTTAACCCAGTGTGACTCCAATGCAATAAGACAATCCTTAGCAATAATGTTCGTAGAAATACAGACAAAGACCTGAGAAACATGACAAAATACAACAATGCAACCCATTCAATATTATTGTACTGTGAGATATGATATCAGATATGATAGTTATCTATTTAAGAAAGAGGGGGGGGCGGGGGGCAGGAGGGGGAAGAGAATAAAGATATGATGCACCAATGCAGACCAGTTCATTGCTATTAAGAAGTTGGATATGGTTATTGTCCGTGAGAGGGGGGCAGAGAGTTCAGGAGCCTGACAGCCTGTGGATACAGGCTGTTGGCCAGTCTGGATGTTCTGGCCTGTATAGACCTGTACCTTCTCCCTGAGGGCAGCAGATGGAAAAGGTGGCGCGCAGGGTGATGTTGGTCCCGCAGGATACTGTGCACCCTCCTCAGACAGCGAGTGGGGAAGATATTACTGATCTCTGGCAGACTTATTCCAATAATTCTGCCAGCTTCTTTCACCACCCGCTGGAGTGCTTGCTGATCGGCCTTGGTGCAGCTGGGGAACCACACTAGAAATCCATACGTCAGAACGCTGCTGATGGCACAGTTGTAGAAGTTCAACATCAGAGATCTGGGAATGTGTGCGCTCCGCAGTCTCCTCAGGTAGTAGAGGCGCTGTTGGGCCTTCCGTACAACTGAGGTGATATGGTTGCCCCAGGACAGGTCCTCGGTCACAGTTACCCCCAAGAATTTAAAACTGCTCACCCTCTCCACCGCCTCACTGCCAATGAAGAGAGGCAGATGGTTGTTATGACCCCTCTTCCGGAAATCTACAATGATCTCCTTGGTCTTTTTGGTGTTTAAGACCAAGTTATTGTCGTGGCACCATGACTCTAGTTGTTGCACCTCTGTCCTATAGTTTGTCTCATCATTGTTGGAAATAAGTCCGAGCACTGTAGTGTCATCTGCAAACTTAACAACTGATCAGCATTATGGTTTAGTTTGCCTCGCCTGGTTAGAGGAGGATGAATATATTACTTTAAATGAATCAACACCCTCTATCAGAATACTCGAAGCACATGCCAAGGAGTTCCTGCAATCTTACTCTCTAGCTTGTCAATTAAAGAAAGACCTAGTGTCATGGATCGTTGTGCGGCAGGCAGGAGTTGGACCCAAAATGCAGGACTCACAGACTCAGGGGGTGAACTCAAAATCACGGCTTTATTTGCTGGCAGGGAAAAAACATACAAACTAAACTAGGGAAACAACAAACTAAAACTCACAGGGAGATCCACACAGCATGAGGGATGACACGACACTGACTCAGAGAAACACAGAGTTTAAATACACTGGGAAGTAACGAGGGGAATGAGACACAGAAGGAGAGCACAGCTGGGGGAAATCAGAACTGACGAGACAGGGGAGCTAAGCTGCACACACTAACATAAGACAAAGACTTTCACAATAAGACAGGAAACAAGAATTACTAAACAAGATGCAGACATGAAACTGAGAGACAGACTAGACACTGAACAGAACTGCAATACACATGAGAACCCAAAACCTAAGAACTAATCCCTCACCAAGAATAACAGACGATTCTGATGGTTCAGATGGAAAATCAACATCTGTTCAATGTCTCCTTGCTATCTGGGTCCGCACCACATCTCTGTGCGTTCATCATTTGTTTGAAGCCAGCTCACCTCCTGCAACTACTTTTCCGAGAATACGTGCTTCTTTTGTGGTTCGGACTCCTTCTGACATTTCTTTGGAGGTGGAGGAACATCACAGTAATTGCTTAAAGGAGCTTGCTTCTTCGACATCTTTAAGAGTTCTAAATAAATGTCTGTCCTCCTCCTGAAAATCTTATGTATGCAAACACGCGTTGCAACTTCATATCTTGTGCCCGTTTTTTATTTTGACAGCGAATGCGCACCTGCGGACCACTTATGTGCAGCCCTGGTTATTTCGCTTGTCATATTGCAGCCACAGAAATTCTTTTGTCCATGAAACCATAAAGCTGCACTTTCTTTTTGCCTTATAGTCTGATTTGTCATAACTTTTCCGTTTTGTGGTAAGTTTTTCTTTGGCTGTCACTTCTTCACCCTGACCTGTCTTATTTGGCTCAGCAGAACTAAAATATTGTGGCGAGCTCAGACAAGGAGGAGACGGAGGTATCGTTTGGTCTTGCTTCCCGTGAGCTAGCCAGGGAGCACAGCCGTTTATTGACATCTGCAGAAGAACACTGCCGCTAGCTAACTGCTCAGCGCGGCAACAGCACAGCAACAACAACAACAACAACACCACCACACAGGGCGCCCTCTGACCCCGGAAGGACACACCGTCGCAGCGAGAGGGCGTCACCCGTCACTATGGCAACATAAACAAAACATAACTGTACAAACAGAACCCCGAACAGCCCTGACCCGCTACATAGCCCCCACCTAAGGGGTCAGTCGTCCCCGACGACCCCATTACCCCACACAAAGTCCTGCAAATGTCCAGGTGCCTTCTTTTGGCGCACCGGCCGGTCACGACCGGCGGGGTAAAAGTCACTCGGGTCAGAACATGGGGTGCCACCATCATCCCACTTCTGACACCAATGTGGCGAGCTCAGACAAGGAGGAGACGGAGGTATCGTTTGGTCTTGCTTCCCGTGAGCTAGCCAGGGAGCACAGCCGTTTATTGACATCTGCAGAAGAACACTGCCGCTAGCTAACTGCTCAGCGCGGCAACAGCACAGCAACAACAACAACACCACACAGGGCGCCCTCTGACCCCGGAAGGACACACCGTCGCAGCGAGAGGGCGTCACCCGTCACTATGGCAACATAAACAAAACATAACTGTACAAACAGAACCCCGAACAGCCCTGATCCGCTACAATATATATCCTGCTGCTTTTACACACGCACTCACATAATGCTCAGCGATTCTCTGCACGATCAACCTCTCACATGTTTAAGCTTGCTGCGGGAGATTTCACTTGTCATGTTTGCATAGTAAGCTAACGATTGATAAGACAACGTCAGAGGAATTGGTGCGCAAATTATCATCACTCACCAATCAGTACTGTCGCTCTCTATACACAGTTCGCGCGATTGCAAAGTGAAAGCAAAAAAACAAGCGCAAATTCAAACGCGATTTCAATATGTCACATATTGGCAGTGGCTCACCGATGCCAATGACATAATTACCCAGCTACATTTCCGAAAGAATGCAAAAGCATTGACATATATTTTTCCTTCCTACAATAGCCCGACGGGCAGGGTAGCCCGTCTGAAAAAAATCGCTAGCCCCAGGACGTCGGGCTAGCGATTTTGCGAGCCCTGTATCTGATTGAGGAATCACTCATCTTTGGAAAAGAGAGTTTATTACAGAGAAATGCCTCTTTCCAAAATAAAAGCTATACTATCCGCTTCTTCTGGGCTATATTCTCAGCAGCATAAGGAGAATCATGTGCTAACAGCTGTCTAAATGACTCGGCTAAAGTTAGTAGCATGCTTGTTGTTTTTGTCTTTGCACTAGGATGATGTAAATGTGCAGTCATATTCGTTGTGTTCCCACTAGTGCTTTCAGGTTAATCTCGTTGAAATGACCTTAACGCCACAACATGGCAAATCTCCGTTAACGAGCTACCGCCGATTGCCCTGTGCATGGGGCTAGACAGCCAACACGTTAACGAGCTAACTGCGCTAACACACTAGTTCCCACCTATGTAATTGAGCATTGCATGGCACATCCAACATACTGTTTTACTTTAGTCCATGACTCGCTTACCTTCAGGGTCATACGTCACATGAAAACCAAAATAATTCCAAACGCCAGATCTGAATGAGAGTGGGGGAGGTCCATGTTGCAAGGAGAGCTTAACTTCTGTCTTGCTAGCTTGCCCTGCGCTCTTCCTTCTGACTATGCTGTCTGTGTTGAGCGCTCAGTGGATCTGCGCTCCACAGTGCAGCCTAGGCGGAGTAGTCGAACGCAGATTCACTGAGCGCTCAACACAGACAGCATCGTCAGAAGGAAAGTTGATAAAATAAATTACAAATGTTGTATTGTTCGATACATATGCGTACCGAACCGAAAGCACTGTATCGAACGGTTCAATATCGATACAAATATCGTTGCACCCCTACTAGATAGCTATCAACATGCAGAGTACCTGGTGTCTCCAAGTAAATGGTGAATGGACTGGTTCTTACAAAGCGCTTTTCTACTTTGAGCACTCAGAGTGCTTTATAAAACTTGCCTAAGTCATCCATTCACACTCTGTGCCCTTTTTCTGTACTTTCTCTAGGTAAGTGCTTTCTATCTACATTCACTCTCTAATAGATACATTGGAGAGCAACTTGGGGTTAGTGTCTTGTAGGGTTGCCAACCGTCCCTTAAAATACGGAATCGTCCCGTATTTAGAAAAAAAAGTACACGTCCCGTATTGAGCTAATAAGGGACGCACTTTGTCCCGTAGTACAGTGAGAATCAAAAGTAGTCTATAAATGTTAATGGAATTAACGCTTTGTTTGAAAACATAATTCCCAGCCTCTCTCCTGCTTTGTGACCAATGAGCTGACAGCACACTTATGACAATTCGAGTATGACAATTCAGATTACCGCTCATCTCATTGGTCGAGGAAAGGTCGCTTGCGGAGAAAATACCGGAAGACAACAGGTGACCACAACAAGAAGCATGGCCAACAGGGAAACAAACGCCGACACTGCGGTGCAAGTCTCGGACGACAGTACACCTAAAGCTGGGCAGACACTGTGCGATTTTTTCAGTCGCGATATTCAGCTCCTGCTCAAACTGCACGATTGACTCGCAGGGGTTAGAAGTTCATAGGTCACGATGCAGGTCTCACACTATACCGCCCGATGCTCTGATGCGACCTGAGAGCTCACCCTGTGCGTCCATAAAATGAAGGTTATAACAGAAAATCTGTCGCTCTCTCTCTCTGTCTTTCACTCACACAGACACACCACCACCACCATCAACTTTGCTAAATTGCTAATGAAAAACATTGATCAGGCAGCTGTGATTGAGCAGCAGTGTAAATCCAACTATTTTCACGGTTGTTGTGGTCGTGATCATTTTGTGATGCCACATCGAAAAGGCTCGGATGAGCTTTCCAAAGTTCTACAAGTTGTGCCTCCATCGCTTGTGTCCAGATCACACGCTGCACTGCCGAGCTGCGCCGTCTTTTTCACCGACGTTTACGTGTTTGCGCGTGAGCAGTGTGAGCGGCTGTGGTGAGATCCTCACGAGCGATTGATGATCGGGAGCTGGTCGTGAGGTGTTAATCACTTCTCGTTACCCCACGTATACTACACGACGCACGATGAAGGCCAAAATCAGTCCGATCACCAAAACGGTCGCACGACTCAAAAATCGTCTCAAAATGGGCCAAAAATCGCACAGTGTAAGCCCAGCATTAGAGCAGCAATGTTTGTTCCCCTCAGAGAAAGGGAAGAATGGGAAAAGGAAAACACCTGGCTGGAAAAAGTTAATATGGGCATGTGCAGTGAATATCAGTGCTATGTGGCCAGAAGTGTGATAATATAATTTATTTTGTGTAATAAACAACTGCAAGGATAGATGATTACAACAAATAGATGACTAATACATAAAAGTAATACATAGATGAATAATGATGATGAGTTAAGATGCGTAATCATGGGAACAAGCGGGTTTACAAACAGGAGCAGCTGATTAGCATTAGAAAAGCTGAAATAATACCTCAGCTGAAGCCAATTGTACTAAATGCACTAAATGTGCACTGTTACAAGAATGTTTTTCTTTCTATTATTTTCTATTATTTTAAGTTAAGCAGGACAAAGTTCTTTTAAAGAAAGATTTACTTATATTCTCAAAAGTTAAGCATGACAGGCTTCTGTTTAAGAAAGAGACCTGTTTTATGTGTTAATGTTGTCATTTTGAGCTAAAAATAAATGGCTAAATGATCACTTGTTTCACATGTGTTCATATCACAAAGAATAGAATATGCATCTGCTTAAATCAACTTCAAGTCAAATGGTTAAAAAAAATAATTTCACACACAAAAAAAGAGCTAGAAAATCCACCACACTGGGAAGGGTGAAGACAACTGGGTTGCCCGGCCCTGGCCACGAGGTGTCCCTTATTTATTTTTCAGGGAGTTGGCAACCCTAGTGTCTTGCCCAAGGATATTTGGTATGCAGACCAAACCACCAACCTTCTGATTAGTAGATGACTAGTCTTTCTCCTGAGCTACAGCCACTCCAAGACTGGGAGTCATAATATTACTTGATTAATTTATTAGTCTAATAATAGTCCCCTATTTAAAAAGCAGAGGTAAATTCAGAAATTTATATTCTGTGTCCCTCCTGCCTGAAAGTCTGTGCTGACCAACTGCCCCCCATCACAGGATTAAATGATTACAGGCCTGTCACTCTGACATCTGTGTTCTCCTTGCTGCTCCCCTCCCTCTACACTAATGACTGCACCTCAGGAGAATCATCTATGAAATCTCTGAAGTTCACGGATGACACCACAGTCTGATACAGAACAATGACGAGTTTGCATACAGACAGGAGGTTGACCAACTTGTCCACTGGTGCAGTAAGAATCACCTGGAGCATAACCCGCTTAAGATTGTGGAGATGCCCTCCCACTATCCCCCTCCCACTATCCTCAACAATACAGTACCTACTCTAGATCACTTTAGATTCCTGGGATCCACCTTTTCACAGGATTTCAAGTGGTGCTCACATGTAGATTCTGTCTAGAAGAAAGTCCAGCAGAGGTTGTGCCTCCTGTGACTTGGATCTAAGGCAAACTTACACCCGCAGCCAGCCATGGTAGCCTCGATCCACGATGAGGACCCAGCCTCTGAAGCCCAGGCTCAAAGCCAAGCCTAAAGTACAAGCCTGCTCCCTGCTAGCTCCTGCCAAACCCTCGATTGTTGTCCAAGGGGAGAGGAGATGGGGAAGAAAATTATCCTGGACTTCTTGGTAAGTAGCCAGACATCACAAAAGAGCTCAAGATGTCCAGAAACACCAATCAGAGCAACTCAAAAGAGACTTTGAACACTTATTCTGCTCACTAAATAGACCTGTGGGTCACATTTCCGTGTCTGGTCCCATCCCTCCCCTTCTGCCCACAGTGTCTCCTTCATCATCAATTTCATTCTATTGGGAACACAGTCAACTAATCAGATCCAAATGAACTTGGAACAAAACTTCTTTCCACAAACATTTCCTATGCCATTTTCCATTCTGCTACTCTCATTGCAGCAGGTGAAATCAGTTCAGCTACTACTGACATCACCTGGGTCCTTGACCTAATTGATCCCCACTATCATTATAAAGTCATGAAGATAAAAATATAAAGATAAAATATAAAGTTTTCAACGTGTACACTACCATTATTGTCATCATGTGATGAAATTATTGATCACATTGCTCCTGTTAAAACTATTAATGTACGCCGTCCACCAAAAGCACTCTGGAGAAACAGCAATATGGTAAAGGTGGCAAAAAGACACTACAAAAATAAACTACAAATTCATTTTGAAATGTATAAACATGTACATTTACTGGTCCAAAAATGCAATCATCCAGACATCTCCCAACTGATCAACAATAACCAGTCTAATTCAACTTTTTTTGTTTTTATCCATTCACAAAGTATTTAATCTCTCCAAAACCATAAAATTTGAATTTCAGTCTGAGCAACTAAGTGTAATGAATGAGCATCTTTCAAAAAGAGCAAAGTTTCTAATATTGGATGTAATATCTTAGCTTAAGTAGTCTACTAGAAATCGATCTAGCACATAACCTCACATAATGATCAAATTACAATGTCCATATTCTCACCTGTAATTTCAAAATATCTGGAAGACGTTATTTATCAGTTAAAGTCTTGTAACCCTGATCCCCACCAAACTATTTAAACTGTATCTCTTTGTTTTAGAAATCACTAATAAATCACTGATATATATATACACCAGTCAGGGTTCAAAACCAACCATAGCACAGAAACAGCTCTTACTAAAGTCATCCAACAGTGAGCCACAGAGAGTTTGAGTTTCAGTGCTTGACCTCACTGCTGATTTTAACACTGTTGACCATGACATTCTAATACAAAGGCTTTGTGACACAGTTGGTTCAACAGGTTAGATTCTTGACCGGCTGTCATTGTATCTAAGGGGTAGAAGTTTGAATGTTTCAATTAGCAGTTTTAGATCTGCACAAATAAAAATGTAATCGGGGTTCCTCAAGGGTCAATCCTTGGTCTATTACTGTACAGGGAGTGCAGAATTATTAGGCAAGTTGTATTTTTGAGGAATAATTTTATTATTGAACAACAACCATGTTCTGTCACGGTTCTGGGTCCGTTGGACCCAGTATTTTGAGTTTATTGTGTTTTGATTTAAGTTTGCATCAGGGATTGTGTTCTTGTTCTCTTGTCGTGTTATGGTAATGTTTATGTCTATTATTAGAGTTCCATGTTTCTGTTTATCTGGGTTTAAGATGTGGGTTTAGTTTCATATGTCATTTCAAGTCTGTCTCTGTCTAGTCTGTGTCTTAGTAAAGTGTGTTTTGTTTCCTGTTTTATTGTGAAGGTCTGCGTCTCATGTGAGTGTGTTCAGTTTTACCTTTGTCTCGTCTTGTTGATTATTCCCAGCTGTGTCCACCACCTGTGTGTAATTCCCCTGTGGTTCTCTGTGTATTTAAGTCATGTCTTCCGTCATTGTTGTTGCTGGTCCGTCTGTGTTTCCACCCTGCGTCATCTGTGTGTTTCCCTGCCGTCACCATCTTGTACCGTCGTCCACCTTGCTTCATGTTTGAGTTCCGGTTTGTATTCAGTAGTTTAGTTGTCTCCAGTCTAGTTTAGTTCGTGCTCCATTTGCTGTTTGTCTATATTTATTTCGTGTCCAATAAACCACCTTCACTCCTCCACTACTGCCTGCAATTGGATCCTCATTTATTATTTTTATACGGCTCATCTCACTCGCCGTGACATGTTCTCAATGAACCCAAAAAACTCATTAATATCAAAGCTGAATGTTTTTGGAAGTACTTTTTAGTTTGTTTTTAGTTTTAGCTATTTTAGGGGGATATCTGTGTGTGCAGGTGACTATTACTGTGCATAATTATTAGGCAACTTAACAAAAAACAAATATATACCCATTTCAATTATTTATTTTTACCAGTGAAACCAATATAACATCTCCACATTCACAAATATACGTTTCTGACATTCAAAAACAAAACAAAAACAAATCAGTGACCAATATAGCCACCTTTCTTTGCAAGGACACTCAAAAGCCTGCCATCCATGGATTCTGTCAGTGTTTTGATCTGTTCACCATCAACATTGCGTGCAGCAGCAACCACAGCCTCCCAGACACTGTTCAGAGAGGTGTACTGTTTTCCCTCCTTGTAAATCTCACATTTGATGATGGACCACAGGTTCTCAATGGGGTTCAGATCAGGTGAACAAGGTGGCCATGTCATTAGTTTTTCTTCTTTTATACCCTTTCTTGCCAGCCACGCTGTGGAGTACTTGGACGCGTGTGATGGAGCATTGTCCTGCATGAAAATCATGTTTTTCTTGAAGGATGCAGACTTCTTCCTGTACCACTGCTTGAAGAAGGTGTCTTCCAGAAACTGGCAGTAGGACTGGGAGTTGAGCTTGACTCCATCCTCAACCCAAAAAGGCCCCACAAGCTCATCTTTGATGATACCAGCCCAAACCAGTACTCCACCTCCACCTTGCTGGCGTCTGAGTCGGACTGGAGCTCTCTGCCCTTTACCAATCCAGCCACGGGCCCATCCATCTGGCCCATCAAGACTCACTCTCATTTCATCAGTCCATAAAACCTTAGAAAATCAGTCTTGAGATATTTCTTGGCCCAGTCTTGACGTTTCAGCTTGTGTGTCTTGTTCAGTGGTGGTCGTCTTTCAGCCTTTCTTACCTTGGCCATGTCTCTGAGTATTGCACACCTTGTGCTTTTGGGCACTCCAGTGATGTTGCAGCTCTGAAATATGGCCAAACTGGTGGCAAGTGGCATCTTGGCAGCTGCACGCTTGACTTTTCTCAGTTCATGGGCAGTTATTTTGCGCCTTGGTTTTTCCACACGCTTCTTGCGACCCTGTTGACTATTTTGAATGAAACGCTTGATTGTTCGATGATCACGCTTCAGAAGCTTTGCAATTTTGAGACTGCTGCATCCCTCTGCAAGATATCTCACTATTTTTGACTTTTCTGAGCCTGTCAAGTCCTTATTTTGACCCATTTTGCCAAAGGAAAGGACGTTGCCTAATAATTATGCACACCTGATATAGGGTGTTGATGTCATTAGACCCCACCCCTTCTCATTACAGAGATGCACATCACCTAATATGCTTAATTGGTAGTAGGCTTTCAAGCCTATACAGCTTGGAGTAAGACAACATGAATGAAGAGGATGATGTGGACAAAATACTCATTTGCCTAATAATTCTGCACTCCCTGTATAACATCAACATGCTCCCACATACTGTCATAAAGAATCATAATATAACTTAGCATACTTGTGCAGATGGTACACAGGCATACTTATCTCTTTCCTCGGATTATATCATAAACTGTATTGATAACATTAACTGCTGGATCTCTCAAAACATTTTAGAAATGAACAGAGGCAAGACAGAAATACTTGTTATTGGTCCAAAAAGTCAGAAACAGCAAATCTGTTCATACTTATCAACCACTTTGATTTGTGTGTGTAAGATAGGTTGAGAAACAGTGTAGACACTCGTTTGTATATGCATACATGATAAGACAGGCAAAATTCTCCAAACATTGCTGAAAACATTCCTTTTTTGTATCATAATCTTCCATAAATTCTAGTTCTTTAAAGGAGATTGAATGGCTTTCTTCTGATCACATCTTCAGCAGTTCTAGTATTTATTTTGTTAAGTCCAGTAGTGGCTCACCATGCTGTCTCCAAGCCTGCTCGCCTGTGTCTGTGAGGTACAAGTCTGGATTTCATATGATTTTAGCATGCCTCTTGGTGTTTTTTGTGTGTGGCTATTTTTCAGTTCCCATGAATGTTATTCAGCTTCAGTGTTTAGGTCATTTTTAGAAATGTGGAGAGAAGAAAATCTAAAGACGAATACTTTAGTGGATAAAAGACGTATTCATCATCTGTGATCAAATGGGAGTCACTTTGGTCAGTAGTCCCACTCTTCTCATTTTTTTCCACTGTCTAAAACTTTCAGGGACAGTTTAATGGCTGACAAGCTACAGCTTGGGTGAAGCCAATTTGGATCTGTCTTGTAAGTTATCAATGACATAAAATAATGTACAATGAGAAACAGATTCAAATAACCAAAAAAAATGAGAATTGAAGAATAGCACTAACCAAAGAAACCATATGCTCATGGTGACTGTGACATTGGTGTAGGGTGGTGAGCTATTGTGTCACCAACACTCCCAATGCCACTGCTGTGCTAAACCTGGTGCTTTATGGGGGGAGGGATGAGGTCCACTCAGATCATAGTCACCCCTATAATGCATGATATATTGAATCTTTATATTTCAGACTACAAAATGTCTTTATCTACATTTCTCAATACACTGACATACTGCCATAAAGAAATGGAGGAAACTGGCAGACAGCCAGAGAAAGATAAGACCGTAAGAAATGTTTTGTATTTGGCAATTCTGCAATATTCCTGAGCTCAGCTTCATCATTATTACAGTATCTGACATTTTGCATCTAATATAGAAGTCAAACGTGGATATGGTGATGAATGGTCTTAAACTGTATAAATTGATTAGAGGATGAAAGTGCAGGCCTGCCTTATGGTTTACCTGCTGGACTCCACAAGGATAATACATCACAAACCATTTGCAAAACATAAGCTTTGCTTTTCACAGTTTAGGTATAGCCTTTAGGGAAATATTATGTGGTATTTACAGATGCAACAACATAGACTTCTCATGCCTAATTTTCTGCTCTTTTCTTGAAGAAAAATTGAGGTAATTTCTGGGAAAGGTGCCCTGTTTCCTAAAAAAGTGAGTACTTCATCAAAGTTTATTCATGACCTTAGCACTAGGAAAAGATCACTCCATTCTCATTATGTTCATTTGTATTATGTAGAAAGTGATTTTGCTGATCAGACCACATTGGAAATACTTTTCAGATAAGAAAAATGCATCCTCACCATCTGAACCATACAACTCTAAGAGCAAATCTATATAGAGAAATCAGACTTGTCACGGTATCATAGTATAGCACAACATCATGTCGTGCACATAGTAAAATATAAAAAAAGAACAAATCAAAACAATATGAAACTCAAATGTGCTTGAGACTCAAGCACATTTGAGTTTTGCAGCTGGACAATGATTTTGGCACGGTCAGCTATACACCTTCCTTGGTCTCTTGTGTTCTGGGGGCCTCTGGATGTCTGGAGTTTTGATCTCCTCCATACCTGCTTCATGCCCTGGAGGACGGGGCTGTGGCCCCCCCACACCCTCTAGCAGATCATTACATGAAGGAACCTTTAAAAAAAAAAAAAAAAACAAGCGCGTCCTTGCTCACAGGTGTACACACGGGTGATCACACCCACAAACTACATCCTTTTTGGCTCCTACCTCAAAGCACACTGTGTTCTGTTGATCTTATGTGCTGCACAATAATGTTTAATATTTAGTATTTACTGTCATATTCCCATATATCATTGTGATGTTGTTTATTCTATAATTCTTGTTCTCTTCTGCTTGTTTTCTTTTTTCTTTCTCAACAGGTGATCCAGGGGCCTGTTCTTCGTACGTCGCTTACTACATCCAAGATCAAATGACACATCCAAGACCAAACTATCGCGCTAACCGTGAGCTCGCTAATCCGGTTCCCCGAACACACCTGCTGTTGACGATTAGTACAGCTGGACGCAGTAATGTGACATCACTGGGTGTCGTAAAAGGGGCTACGCATCGATAGTAGAAACATTGATCGGCAACCCGCTGATTGGTCGGCGAAAATGTCGAAGGGGCGTGCACGGTATTTTCCGGCAGCAGAGCAAGAACTCTTGATTGAGGGATTTCAGGAGTTTCAGAGTTTAATTAAAACGCAAGAGAACACTGCAAAGGCTGCAAAAGCAAGGAGAGAGGGGCTGGCAGAAAGTTGCTGACAAATCAAACTCGTAGGTAATTTAATAATAATAATAATAATGGATTGGGTTTATATAGCGCTTTCCAAGGCACCCAAAGCGCTGTACGATACCACTATTCATTCACTCCCACATTCACACACTGGTGGAGGCAGCTACGGTTGTAGCCAGGCTGCCATATCGCGCCATCGGCCCCTCTGGCCAACACCAGTAGGCGGTAGGGTAGATCTATCATATGACACTATATTGTCCAATATCATATGGCATTATATTATATTATAATATGTTATATTATATCCCCTTTCACATTAGAGCCACAACAGGACCCACAAGAACATGGGAACAAGTAAAAGTGGAATACAGGAGTATTCTACAGAATGGTAATATTTATCTCTTAGATTGCTTTTCGTCTCTTGGCAAGGTAATACTGGCCTGTAATACTCTGTTAGTTTGTTCATAACAGCAACCAAGAAAAGGGCAGAGGAAAAAAAGACAGGTGGTGGTCCTGCACCCCCTCGTCAACAAGTTGGTTAAGTAAATAATACCCTCACGGGAATATCGATATCTCTCAATGAGCACACTGTCGCGCTGAGCTAAAGGATCCTGTCTATCCCGCAATATACGCTGAATTCTGAGGACTCTCCTTATCAATCTTGCACCTTCCGCAATGGGTTGGTCGCGTATACGGACAGGACATGGCTGCGACAGGCTTCCCAAATCCACCTTCGCTTTTATAGCCGTGGTCTCCCATCTTGATTACACGAAGTAATTTACAATTACTACTCTGAAATATGAATTACATCTGTAATAATCACATACATGTAATAGAATGTTAATAGTACATTTCCCTTTTTTAGGAAAAGACCTGTATGTATCTGTGTGAAATCAATAAAAGGATCAAGTGCTGCATTATCTTTAGTTACATTGATGTTATTTATTTATGGTGAAACAGTGGTGGAATATCGCTGTTGCTTTCGTATAAATGAAGCGGACATACCTGCGTGGCCGCGATCTAATCCTGTTTACATAAAGTAAACCTGCTCCCGAGCAGGTTTACGCTTACGGCTCTGTTGCTATGACAGCAAGTCCCGGATGAGCTTCGGGGAACCGAACGATCCAGGATCACGCAAAATCGTCAACAATCTAATCCAGCTAACTTACTTAGCGAGGTACGAAGAACAGGCCCCAGGTGATCGATAGATGCATTTTTTTTTCCTGCCCATTCTGTTGGTTTTTGTTTTTTGCCCTTCTCCCCCGTCCCTCTTCTCAGCTGTTTCTCTTTCCCTCTTTCTTTCTCCCCTTCTTTCCTCCAGTCAAGTCTGTCCCGTATTCAGCAAGTGAAAATAAAATAAACAATAAAAGGTGAATCAAATGGACCATTACGGCAAGGCTGGGATGGTCAATTTGGTAAAGTAAATCTGTTGGGCATCTTTCTTTGCCTTTAGACAATAATTCTGATGGCAAAAGTGCCAAACGGGACAGGCAAAAAAAAAAAAAAAAAAAAAAAAAAGCTATACACCTTACAGGGTAATTACCTTTTTTTTGTCACATGGCCAGGATGCTTTGGTTAACTTTTTTCCCTTAATAAATTAAATCATTATTTAAAAATGCATTTTGCATTTACTTGGGTTACCGTTGCCTAATATTAAATATTAAAATAATATATTGTTTGATGATCTGTGTGACAAATATGCGATAAACTAAGAAATCAGGAATACTTTTTAATGGCAGTATAAGTGATACTGAATAAAGAGCTACTCAAGTACTCAGTATCAGATGTCAAAAAATAGTCTGACAAGCAAACATACTGTCTCATTTGAATCTTCTTTCTGGTTTTGTATTACTTGAACACTAAAGTGGCCCTCCAATGAGATGACAGTGTTTGCAGTGGCCCACAGCTCATTTAAGTTTGAGAACCCTGATTTAAAGGGTAAACAGTTTCATCAAAAAGTACATTTCTCTGAAACTTTGAGGAGTATCTCTCTGAAACTGCTCCTGATCAACAAATTGGGATAAACATTTATTTTGGAGGTGACTAACCAGCCTGAGTAACAGCTTGAAGACCACCTGAGCAGCAACTGCTTTTATTATTGTAGGGTCTACCTTACTATATAAAGCACCTTGAGGTGACTGTTGTTGTGATTTGGCGCTGTATAAATAAATTTAATTGAAATTAAGAAAAACTGAGTGAATAATGAGCATTGGAGACACATCATCAAATACAGTCTTGCAAAAAGAAGTTATCAGTTACCACATAAGCTATGAAATTATTTCTAATAAATAGAAAATTGCTATATTTTATTGTCTGGACAACCAATACTATACAGATCATATGGTAAAAAGTACCTGTATTTTGAGATTTTCCAATTATTTTATTTATTTATTCTTATTTTTACGTGGAATTAGATTAGATTAGATTAGACTGATAATCAGATAGGTGTGGTAAGACTTACCTTTTACTAACTAAACCCATGGCTTGAGTATAATGCCTTTTCGACTATGCTCATAGCTGGACTGGCCATCGGGCATACCGGGCATTTGCCCGGTGGGCCGATGGTGATTTTTCGTTTTTATGGGCAGATGATTGTTTTTTATTAACAGTATAAACAATGAAAGGTGGTGGATTGGCCAGATGCTGGCCCATGTGTAAAAATAACTCAGTTGTTTGGTGGTGGCTTTGGCAGAGCTGCCACAAGGTGGATGAGGGAAAGGGGAGGCAGGAGGATCAGAGACCCGAGGCAGCCACCGGTCCGAGTGTCAGGTGAACTGAACTTCAGGTAAGAAGTTATGACCTGCAGTCTATCTGGGTCAGATATAAACCAAGTTTAGGTGCAGTTTATTTTCGTTGTGCTGACTTTTTACCGTCAGTTACAATAACTCGTACTGCGTACTAGCTAGCATGACGGAGTTTCTATACAGCTGTTCGGTTGTTATGATGTTACTGATAGTGAACTTTATTTTATTCATAAGGTTAGTTAGTAGAGATGCCAACCATCCCCTAAAAAATGGAATCGTATTGAGGTGAAAAGGAGCACAGTTTGTCCCGTACTTCAGCTAGAATGGAAAAAAAGACACAAAGGTGGATTTATTCTGTGTCTTTACACTGTCAGCTGCCTCTTCTTCTCTCATTCAATCATGAAACTGATCAATGATCAGCTAATCGGCTTTTCTCGTTTTTTTATTGCCCACTTTGCACCAGAAAGAGGAAACCAGTGAATGTCACGCTAAACAACAGCAGCACGTTTAAGCTTGATCAGCTGTTGTTAGAATTTATTTATTATTAATTTCTAGTATCAGCTGGTGTTTGCTGGAGCCACAGCTGTAAAGCTGCTGGTCATGATGCCGGTTTGGATATGTGGTGAGAGGGAAACATGAAGATGAAACCAGGAGATGCCCTTACTGAATCATCAAAGCTGAACAGGTGATGGAGAAACAGGTTTACATTTTAAGTGACATGAATGAGTTGAAGGGAAGTTATGAACTGTTTCTGAGAGACAAATAACACCAGGATCCTTTTCTATGTAGCTGACAGCTGGTAACTGTGCAGGGGCGGGTCTAGCAAAGTTTTGCCAGGGGGCCAGGTAGGGCATTAACAGGGAAAGGGGGGCACAAAGAAATACTTTTCTTTCTTATTCTCATTTAAAATGTCTAGCTTTTATTAAATAATTATCTGAATCTTACAACCAAAATTTTTATCTGATGTAAAATGTATAGAAATCATTCATATACCAACAAGACAGTGTACATCACTGTCACAACAGTGTTTGTTTTCATTCAAAGGCTTTATGTTTTTTTCCTATAATACCTGGTGGGCCAGTCTCTAGTCAAAATGCCCGGGCCGATTTTTTGTCCCAGTCCAGCCCTGACTATGCTGCTTGTCAGGGTTCCTGGGTCGTTGACCCAGTGATTTCAGTTTGTTCATGTTCAGTTTAGTTCGCCACATTAATGTTTCACTTCCTGTTTTTTCCCCGTGTCAGCTTGTCTCTCGTGTCATGTTTCCAGTCATTGTCATCATTCAACCTGAGTATTTAAGTTCCTCGGTTTCACCAGTTCTTGGTCGTGTCATTGATGTTAATGTCGTCTCTCCGTCTGTATGTTCAGTTAGTCAGCCATTCATCCAGTCTTTCAGCCAGCCACTCCATCGTTCCTGCTTTGTTCATTCACCCGCTCCAATAAATCCTCTTCATTTCTGCACCGTGAGTCCTGCGTTTGGGTCATCTCTTCCACGCCTCCACACACAACCTCTGACAGAATGACACGACCCGTGCCAAGAAGACACGCTTTTGACCCAGCGGACTCGGACCTTTTCGAGCGGCAGGATGCAGCGCTCTCCATTTGGGTGGAGAAGCTCAGGTGGAAACAGCGGCTCTTCTCAGAGAGGGAGCACGTCTTTGAGGGGACCCGTCTGGCTCTGGGCGGGCCTCGGAGACGCCGCGGTCCTCCACTTGCTGCCTCACCTGCATCGGAGCATTCGCCGCAGAGAGTGGGCGTCACAGGCCAAGCTTCGGCCACTCGCTCTCCCGCTGCTCCGCTCCTCGCTCGCCCGCCAGCCGTTTTACTCACCGGACCTTCAACCTCGCCATGGCCCAGCGGCTCCGCCTCCCACCTCGGCTCAATGGAGGCTCCCGTGCCAGAGGCTCGGCTGTGTACCCCGCCCGCTGTCTCTTCCCGGAGAAAGCGGCGCACACGCCACCATAACATGGACTATTTTCAGGTGGTGAGTTCCAGTGACTGTCTTCCACCCTCCACATTCGACTCTTCACTTAAAACAAATAACAAACTTATCTCTGATCCGTGGGGTGTTTCCCTCCTGGAGGAGGATGTGGACTGGGAAGAACTTTTCAGCTCTGCTCCCTCTGAGCTGGGATTTATTAAGGACAATATCCGCACTTCAACACCCTCGAAGACCGTTCAATTAAAGACTGTAAATAGTGGTGGCAGGAGGACCAGAATAATCCCAGAGAAACCTTCCAGTATCACACACCCAGTCACCATTTCCACACCCATCACTCAGCCTTTTCCTACCAGCGCAGCGGCCCAGATTCGGCCTTCCTCTTCAGCCGTTTCACCTCCTCAGATGACTAGGGCCCAGCCTACACCCACACCAGTGCCAGCTCCCAGGAGGAGGGCAGCTGCGACCCAGTCTACCTCCACATCCGCTCCTGTTTCTCGGGTGGGGGTGACTGACAGCCACCTTCCGTGCCTGTCCCAGCGCCCAGGCTGAGGGCAGCCAGAACCCAGCCTGACCTCCCTAGAGGCTTGGGAGCTAACCGGTCCATCTGCTACTTCACCCCTTCATCTACCTCCTGATCCAGTTTTTCACGCCCTCGCACTATCACTGGTAAAGCTAGCTGAGGTGTCCCCTGCTCAGGCACCAGCTTTATTAGCCCAGGCTGCAGTTTTGTCCCCTTCACTAGCTCAGTCTTTAGCTCAGCCATTAGCCTCACCGACCTCTGCTTATCCATTAGTCTCCTCAGTCCAGTCAGTTCACTCACCTGCTGTTCAGCTTACAGCACCGTCAGCTCACACGCCTGCTGTTCAGCTTCCAGCCCCGTCACTTCAGTCACCTGTAGTTCAGTCTCCTACTGTCCTCCAGTCTCCTGTAGCTCAGTCCCCTGTCCAGTCAGTCCAGCCTGCTCCTGTCCAGCCTGCTCCTGTCCAGCCTGCTCCTGTCCAGCCTGCTCCTGTCCAGCCTGCTCCTTTCCAGCCTGCTCCTGTCCCCCAGTCGCCGTCCTCCAGCCTGCCCATAGTCCAGTCTGTCGTCCAGTGCCCTGTAGTCCAGTCGCCCGTTGCCAAATCTCCTGTTCAGTTCCCGGACCTGCAGCCACAGCATCCAGGGCCGGCTGCGAGCTCTCCCGCTCCTCAGCCAGGGGTTTCCGCACCCGCTGGCCCGGCCGCTCCTCAGCCAGGGGTTTCTGCTTCCACTGGCCCGGCCGCTCCTCAGCCAGGGGTTTCCGCGCCTACTGGCCCTGCCTCTCTCCAGCCAGAGGCTTCCGCGCCTACTGGCCCTACAGCTGTGGCTCCGTCACCCCCGGCTCCCCTGCCGTCGCCTGGTCGAGCATCAGACTCAGCCTCTGCCTCGCCTGGTCCAGCATCAGACTCAGCCTCAGCTTCGCCTGGTCCAGCCGCAGCCTCAGCCTCAGTTCGCCTGGTCCAGCCTCAGCCTCTGCTTCGCCTGGTCCAGCCTCAGCTTCTGCTTCGCCTGGTCCAGCCTCCGCTTCAGCTTCTGCTTCGCCTGGTCTGGCCTCAGACTCAGCTTCGGCTTCTGCTTCGCCTGGTTCGGCCTCAGACTCAGCTTCGGCTTCTGCTTCGCCTGGTCCGGCCTCAGACTCAGCTTCGGCTTCTGCTTCGCCTGGTCCGGCCTCAGACTCAGCTTCGGCTTCTGCTTCGCCTCGTCCTACAGCTGCTCCTCAGTCTCCGCAGGTTCCCGCGCCGCCTCCTGCAGCTGCTCCTCAGCCGCCTTCTCCTCGTCGCCGGCGTGGTTGACCACCGGACCGGCTGAGCGGCCGCCGCCGTCTTCCTCGTGGCTGCCCACCGGATCGGCTCAGCGTCCGCCGCCGTCTTCCTCACGGCTGCCCACCGGATCGACTTCAGCGTCACTGCCGGCCACTTGGCCGCCCACCTGAACTGTTTGGGCTCAGCCACTGGCCGCCTGGCCGCCCACCTGAACTGTCTCTGTTTGAACTCAGTCCCTCCGTCCTGGGCCCCCTCCGCCCGCCCTGGTCTGGTCTGGTTTTCCTTTCTTTCGGCCATCAGGTGCCGGCCTTTGTCAGGGTTCCTGGGTCGTTGACCCAGTGATTTCAGTTTGTTCATGTTCAGTTTAGTTCGCCACATTAATGTTTCACTTCCTGTTTTTTCCCCGTGTCAGCTTGTCTCTCGTGTCATTAGTCAGATTATGTTCAGCCCTGTACTCACCTGTTTCCAATCATTGTCATCATTCAACCTGTGTATTTAAGTTCCTCGGTTTCACCAGTTCTTGGTCGTGTCATTGATGTTAATGTCGTCTCTCCGTCTGTATGTTCAGTTAGTCAGCCATTCATCCAGTCTTTCAGCCAGCCAGCCACTTCATCGTTCCTGCTTTGTTCATTCACCCGCTCCAATAAATCCTCTTCATTTCTGCACTGTGAGTCCTGCATTTGGGTCATCTCTTCCACGCCTCCACACACAACCTCTGGCACTGCTATTACAAATAAGAACAACATACAGCAAGTTTCTTGTTTAAGGACCAGGTATACTTTTAAAATGTCTTCATTAATTTATCTTAAACTATTTCAGTTGCAGGGAAACTTTTTTTCTCTTTTTGAATTTGGTAAAGAATTGATTGGTGAATACATGTAAGTCATGATAATGATCATGTAAATAAAGTCTATGTGTATCCATCTACAGTAACACAATTGTTTCCCATGAGTAAATTTCACAAGTTGTTGACAAGTTGATGACATTTGTTTCTCTCAAGTCAAATGTTAATGTGTTTCTACTGCAACTCTGAGCTTCTTACCTTAAAGAAAACTAAGTTTGTACCCAACTTTTCTACTGAAAAAAAATGAAAAAGAAAAACACCCAAAGAAATCCTGATCCTGATTAAGTGTTGCATTTGGAGTCAGATTAATCAAATGTCTGCATTGAGAGTGTCTCAAGACACTTTTGGCTGATTGAGAGTGGCCTAGCCCTGTGGATTCATGGAGTTCTTTTTTTATAATCAGGCCTATGGCACCTTCCTGCATTAAGTAGGGAGGCAGTAAAATATGGCTCCCCCAGCTGTGGGCCGCAATCCCCTAGGTAGATGATCAGTTTCACAGGCTGGCAAATGCCTTTGTGGGAAAGGTTGATGGATTTGGCAGATACAATGGTTTCTTCAAAGACACAGTGGAGCAGAATGAGTGATGGTGCTACTGCCATTTGCTCACTGTTTGCTGAGAGCAGCAGTGAGCTTGATTTCCTGCTCAAAACCTCATCTCAACCCTTAGTCATAAGAGGCCACCACTACAACAATTACAAAAGAGCTACTCTGTTTCCAGATTCATAAAGGCTCATTCTTAAAAAACAAAACAAAAAGAAAACAAAGGAAACTTTAATTTCTTCTGTGGAAACCAAAGTTTCTTTTTGTTGGAGGCCACTCAAGCAACACTAAAAGGAGTCACATGAAATAAAGCAAAAGTGTTTTAGCAGAGGAATAGCACCACAAAATAACAATATTGAGGGCCTCTAAAGGCAAAGACATTAGTGCAAATTAGCAGTGAGACCAATTGAACATTAAGTCTAGATGTATTGTCAGCATATACACCAGTCCTTGTCGACTGCTTTCATCTTTGTTCTTTTCCAACAGCTTGCATGGCAGCAGTCTGTATTAATGATCTGATTTAATGACTAATTGACTTTTGTAGTACCATGGAGCAATATTTGGAAAAGTTCCACAGATTACGGGATGGCAGTAAGACACTGACAGTTAGAAAAACTAAATAGTTATTGTGTTGATATATTCAGTATAATTAAGAGTGCTCGGTGTGTGGTTTGATTTTAACTTAAAGTGGGGATGAATGGGTTTTGGAAAAAACCTCTTCACATCCTAACACACTGGCACCGGCACTGTCATGAGAAATAGGCCAGGCTGAATGGAATACACAGAAACGCAAGAAAAAAGTAATAAGTGAACACCTGAGACCTGGTCAAATAATCCCTGAGAAGGTATTGTTAAAATATTCCAACACTCCTGTAGGTGAATAATTATCTAATATCTTTTTTTTTTTTTTATGCCTGGAAAAATGACTCATTCTACATTGTCCATTTTAGCTGTTCAGAGCCTTAAAACCCTAAAGGCTCCATTCTTAGTGGCAATTTACAAATGAACTAAGTATGTTTCAACCATATTCACTAGGGTGGCTGTAGCTCAGGTGGCAGAGCAGGTCAGCCACTAACCAGAAGGTCAGTGGTTCGATCCCAGGCTGCCTCCTGGCTGCATGCCAAATATCCTTGGGCAAGATACTAACCCCGTGTTTGCCTACTGGTGGTGGCCAGAGGGCCCGCTGGCGCCAGTGTCCGGCAGCCTTGCCTCTGTCAGTGCGCCCCAGGGCAGCTGTGGCTACAATGTAGCTTGCCGTCACCAGTGTGTGAATGTGTGTGTGAATGGGTGAATGACTGAATGTAGTGTAAAGCGCTTTGGGGTTCTTAGGGACTGAGTAAAGCGCTATAGAAATGCAGGCCATATCTGAAAAACTGGAGTTGGACCATTAGTTTTAAGCCATTACTGGTTCTTTGACCGATAAATGAAAAGTACTTTATCAACCATTACATGAATTAGTATGCAAGTATTCTTACTTAGTCCAATGACTACGGTTATCATTCCCAGGTAAACATAATATGACAACACTGGCACTATCATGTAGACTGGTCTGCCCAACCAGTCTACATGTGTTTTGTGGACTTGGAGAAGGCATTCGACCGTGTCCCTCGGGGTGTCCTGTGGGAGGTGTTGTGGGAGTATGGGGTGTCTGGCCCATTGCTACGGGCCATTCGATCCCTATACAACCGTTGCAAGAGCTTGGTTCGCATTGCCGGCAATAAGTCGGACTCGTTCCCGGTGGGTGATGGGCTCCGCCGGGGCTGTCCTTTGTCTCCGGTTCTGTTCATAATTTTTATAGACAGGATTTCTAGGCGCAGCCAAGTGGCGGAGGGCTTTCGCTTTGGTGGCCTCAGAATCTCATCTCTGATTTTTGCGGATGATGTGGTTCTGTTGGCTTCATCGGGTGAGGGCCTCCAGCTCGCACTGGAACGGTTTGCAGCCGAGTGTGAAGCAGCGGAAATGAGGATCAGCACCTCCAAATCTGAGGCCATGGTTTTCAGCCGGAAAAGGGTGGAGTACCCACTCCGGGTCGGGGATGAGTTCCTGCCCCAAGTGGAGGAGTTCAAGTATCTCGGGGTCTTGTTCGCGAGTGATGGGAGAAGGGAGTCGGAGATCGACAGACGGATTGGGGCTGCAGCTGCAGTAATGCAGACGCTGCACCGGTCCGTCGTGGTGAAGAGGGAGCTGAGTGTAAAAGCGAATCTCTCAATTTACCGGTCGATCTACGTCTCTACCCTCACCTATGGCCATGAGCTGTGGGTAGTGACCGAAAGAACGAGATCGCGGATACAAGCGGCAGAAATGAGCTTCCTCCGAAGGGTGGCTGGCCTCTCCCTTAGAGATAGGGTGAGAAGTTCGGCCATCCGGGAGGGGCTCAGAGTAGAGCAGCTGCTGCTCCACATCGAAAGGAGCCAGCTGAGGTGGTTCGGGCATCTGACAAGGATGCCCCCTGGGCGCCTCCTGGGTGAGGTGTTCCAGGCATGTCCCACCAGGAGGAGGCCCCGGGGCAGACCCAGGACACGCTGGAGAGATTCTATCTCTCGGCTGGCCTGGGAAGGCCTTGGTATTCCCCCGGATAAGCTGGAGGAGGTGGCTGGGGAGAGGGAGGTCTGGGCCTCTTTGCTTAGGCTGCTGCCCCCGCGACCCGGCCTCGGATAAAGCGGATGAAGATGGATGGATGAATGGATGGCACTATCATTAAGTACAGCTTTATAAATCAGTAGACTCCCAGGGCTCTGTGTAAACTATGCAAATGTGATTATAAGTTCAAACCATCTTGAGACAGTAGGAGAGGCCCAGTTAACAGGACATTTTAGGGCATATTACAGTGCAAAGTGAACAGATTGCAAATGTGGACAGAGGCCACTGACATCTTTTTCCCTCGTGTCTTTTGATTTGGCTATGACCAGCGTTACAACTGATAGTCAGAGACAAGACCTGTACCCTACAGATTCTGTACAAGTGGTCCATCTCAATCAGAAAAAGACTTCATGATGGTGGTCTGAATGTCATGGTCCGGGTGAGTACGGGGTTTTTCCACTCCGCTGGGCTCCACCTTCAGGCAGAGACTCCAATCAGCTTCCACACCTGGTTCCAATCAAGTCACCAGCATATAAGAAAAGCATTCACAACAGACCTCTGCCAGAGCTTCTGCTAACTCATGTTAGTGCTAGGCCGCCAAGCCCTTGTGAGAGCCCTTAACTACTGCTTTTCTCCTCACCGTGTTTTCTTTGTCATAGGACCCACCTGGCAGTCGCACTTCCCAAGCTAAACTACTCACATCCAGAACCTGGACGCTGGTTCTGTCATCTGGTTGCTTCCTTTCCATCATTGGACTACACCTGCCTGCCTCCCTGCCAAGTCCCTCACTCCAAGTATATTCTGGACCCTCTCTGGACACTCCTCACCCGGAACCCCTTGGACACCCCCTCCTCGCATGACTCTTTAACCTGCAACACGTAAGCCCTAACTACCATAGTCTAATCCTTCAGCTGTGATTCACTAGACTGCCACTGACTACTCTTCTCCTCTCATTATAGTGACTGCGTACCTCCATCCAAGCCGCTGCACCTTTTTCCATTCCCAGGATCCACCCGTGAAATCTATCACCTAGTCATAGCACTCAGAGTTTCATGTTCATAGTTTGACCTCATAGTTCTCAGTTCATAGCTTCCACGGTTCATAGCATTCTCCGTTCATAGCATTCATAGTTTCCTGCTTTGTAAGTTAACTAGGCACTGTAAATAAAGCTGTGTCTGCATTTGAGTCCACACCCACAGCCTGGCCCTCTCGGTTGTAACACTGAAGGCCTAATGTCTAGTGCTAATTGCACAAAAATGAGGACAAATGGAGAGTCCTCTTCACACACTAAGGTTAATTATGGAGTTAACAGGGTTCTGTGCTAGGACCAATTCTGTTTACATTATACTTCCAGTACCGTCAGAAGGCATAGCATCAATTTTCACAGATATACAGATGACACACAACTTTATCTATCCATGACGCCAGATAACACACACCAATTACTTAAACTGCAGGGTGGAAGACCTGGATGACCTCTAATTTTCTGTTTCTAAATTCAGATAAAACTGAGGTTATAGTACTCAGCCCAGAAAATCTTAGTAATATGGTATCTAACCAGATTATCCTAAATGGGCATTCTTAAAGTCAGCAAAGAGGCACAGAAAAGAAGATCAGACACCAGCGAGGGAGGATAAGAAGGACAGACGCAACAACATTGTCATCCCCTATGTAGCCGGTGTATCAGAAAAACTCAGGAGGGTTTTCTCCAAGCATGACATCCCGGTGCATTTCAGACCCAGCAACACGCTCAGACAAAAACTGGTTCACCCGAAAGACAAAACTCCAAAACACAGACTTAACAATGTGGTGTATGCTGTACAGTGCAAATTCAAATTCAAATTTTATTTGTCACGTACACAGTCATACACAGTACGATATGTAGTGAAATGCTTGGACAACTGCTCGTGACCTAAAGAAAACAAAAAAAGGAAAGGCTATGAATAAGATAGGAAATAAATATGAAAAATTAAAAAGGGTAAATTTAACTAGGAAGGAATAAAATATAAATTAAGGTTAAAAATGAAATAACTGTACAACACAAATTAGAATGAAGGGTAAATTTAACTGGGAAGAATAAGATAAAATATATAAATTAAAGTTGAAAATAAAATAACTGTACAACAAAATACACAATACACAATATAGAACTATATAAGAATGTATGAAGAAATCTAAATATAAATAAATATATACACAATAACAGCAGCTGTACAAGAATTAACTGGAAATGAAGAATATAGTGACCAGTGTTGTGGAAAAACAATGTCCAGAAAGTCCAGTGTGTGTGTAAGAACCATATGTGTGGGTCAGTACTGTGTGGTGGTGTGATTGAGAGACCGTATCGCCTGCGGGAAGAAGCTCCTCCTCAGTCTCTCTGTGTTGGTCTTCAGGGAGCGGAATCGCTTTCCTGACCTCAACAGAGAGAACAGTCTGTTGTTGGGATGGCTGAGGTCCTTCACGATCTTCCTGGCCTTACTCCAGCACCGCCTGCTGTAGATTGAGTGCAGGTCAGGGAGCTCGGAGCGGATGGTGCGCTCAGCTGACCGCACAACCCTCTGTAGAGCTCGTCTGTCCTGCATGGTGCTGTTCCCGAACCAGGTTAAGATGTTTCCCGCCAGGATGCTCTCTATGGTGCACGAGTAAAAGTTCCTGAGCACCTTGGAGGGCAGTTGGAAGTCTCTCAAGCGTCTGAGGTGGTAGAGACGCTGTCGGGCCTTTTTCACCACGGTGTTGATGTGACAGGACCATGACAGGTCCTGCGTGATGTGAACTCCGAGGTATTTGAAGCTGTCCACTCTCTCCACTGCAGGTTCTAGGTTCTTTATTATTTGTCACATGCATAGTTATACAAGTATAACACACAGTGAAATGTAGCCTGACACGCTCCTCGACATGTGCAAAAATTGGGGGGGGGTGTAGAGGAAGAACATATATATATATATATATATATATATATATATATATATATATATATATATATATAGTATATAAACTGGGTGAATGTGCAGTAGTAGCAGCAAGCAGGTGAATTCTGTACATTAATATGAATAGACATCTGACTATTTTACAGGATAGACAATATAAACATATTTAAAATTAAAGGAATTGAAATGTACATTGTGCCTTGGTTTAGTGTCTGGAAGAGTCCTGTCTCAGTCAATTATAGATGATGTGAGAGGGCGGGTGTGTGTGTTTAGGGCACGGATGGCTTGGGGATAGAAGCTCCTCTTGAGTCTCTCTGTCCTTGCCCGGAAGATGCGGAACCTTCTACCAGATTGCAGAAGTTGGAACAGTTTGTTGCCAGGATGGGACGGGTCCTTCAGTATCTGCGCTGCTCTAGTCCGGCATCTCCTGGTGTAGGTGTCCTGAAGCGGGGGGAGAGCAATCCTGCAGCAGCGTTCTGCTGTACGGATCACTCTCTGGAGAGCTTTTTGGTCCTTCACACAGCTGTTCCCGAACCACGATGTCATGTTCTGTGTGAGGATGCTCTCCACAGCGCCTGTATAGAAAATCCTGAGGATCTTTGGAGAGACCCTGAACTTCCTCAGTTGTCGTAGGTGATACAGGTGCTGCCTAGCCTTTTTGGTCTGGACCAGCGAGGAATGCACATTGGAGAGACCAAACAGCCACTTCACAAGCGCATGGCACAACATAGAAGAGCCACCTCCACAGGACAAGACTCAGCTGTCCATCTGCATCTTAAGGATAAAGGACACTCTTTCGAGGATGCCAATGTTCACATTTTGGACAGAGAGGACAGATGGTTTGAAAGAGGAGTGAAAGAAGCCATCTATGTCCACTGTGAGCGACCATCTTTGAACAGAGGCGGTGGTTTACGACACCAACTGTCTGCCATCTATAATCCAGTTTTGAGTTCCCTCCCCAGACGCCTTAACGCCCACTCACATCCTGGGCCATCTGACCTCAGGAATTCGCATGATAAAGTGGGGCCAGGTTTCACAATGAACTCACCCGAAACTCTGGCTGATTGGGACCCACACCCAGTTTCACATCTTAGCTCAGGCGATTAGAGGATCATCAGGGGGTCCTTTTGTCCCTCTGTGGGGGCAAGGCAAGGCAAGGCAAGGCAAGTTTATTTGTATAGCACAATTCAACAACAAGGTGATTCAAAGTGCTTTACAGAGACATTAGAAACAAGAACAAATAAAAAGCATGATTTAAAATTGATTAAAACAAGCAAATAAACTAACTAACTAATTAACAAACAAACAAACAAACAACAGTATATAAAATCAAAACAGATAAAATCAGAACAGTAGATAAAATCAGTAGTTAAATGTAAGTTTTGAAATTTAAGCTTAAAGTGTGGATTTGGTGCTTTATTCAAATGCAGCTGAGAACAGGTGAGTCTTCAACCTGGATTTAAATAAACTGAGTGTTTCAGCTGATCTGAGGCTTTCTGGGAGTTTGTTCCAGATATAAGGAGCATAAAAGCTGAATGCAGCTTCTCCGTGTCTGGTTCTGACTCTGGGAACTGATAAAAGACCGGATCCAGATGACCTGAGGGATCTGGATGGTTCATACTGGGTCAGGAGGTCATTGATGTATTTTGGTCCTAAACCATTCAGAGCTTTATAGGCCAGCATCAGAACTTTAAAGTCTATCCTCTGACGGACAGGCAGCCAGTGTAAAGACCTCAGAGCTGGACTGATGTGGTCCACTTTTTTGGTCTTAGTGAGGACTCGAGCAGCAGAGTTCTGAATGAGCTGTAGTTGTCTGACTGATTTTTTAGGTAGACCTGTAAAGATGCTGTTACAGTAATCAAGCCTACTAAAGATGAATGCATGGACTAGTTTTTCCAGGTCCTGTTGAGACATCAGATCTTTTATCCTTGATATATTCTTGAGGTGATAGTAAGCTGACTTTGTTATTGTCTTAATGTGTTTTTCTAAGTTTAGGTCTGCATCCATCACTACACCCAAATTTCTCGCCTGGTTTGTGGTTTTTAGATGTATAGATTGAAGTTCTCTGGTGACCTGTAATCGTTTTTCTTTGGCGCCAAAGACTATTACCTCAGTTTTGTTTTTGTTTAGCTGGAGAAAATTGTGGCACAACCAGTCATTGATTTCCTCAATGCATTTACCAAGAGCCTGTACAGGGCCTCGGTCTCCTGGTGACATTGTGATATATATTTGTGTGTCATCTGCATAGCTGTGATAGTTTATTTTGTTGTTGTTTATAATCTGTGCCAGTGGGAGCATGTAGATGTTAAACAGAAGGGGTCCCAAGATGGAACCTTGGGGAACTCCACATGTGATACTTGTCTGCTCAGATGTGAAGTTACCTATTGATACAAAGTATTTCCTGTTTTCTACGTATGTTTTGAACCAGTTTAGTACAGTTCCTGAAAGACCTGTCCAGTTCTCCAGTCGTTTGAGTAATATGTTGTGGTCAACTGTATCAAATGCTGCACTGAGATCCAGTAAAACTAGGACTGACATTTTTCCACTGTCTGTATTCAGACATATGTCATTAAACACTTTGGTCAGAGCGGTTTCAGT
Source organism: Mchenga conophoros (assembly GCF_057382185.1). Classification (NCBI taxonomy): domain Eukaryota; kingdom Metazoa; phylum Chordata; class Actinopteri; order Cichliformes; family Cichlidae; genus Mchenga; species Mchenga conophoros. The sequence goes on from NC_140540.1 coordinate 32,141,723, forward strand.
GCTGTGGTTCTGTCTAAAACCTGACTGGAAGGCATCGTAGCAATTATTCTGTTTTAAGAAGTAACTGAGCTGTTGAGAAACTGCTTTTTCAATGATCTTACTTAAAAACGGGAGATTTGAGATCGGCCTGTAGTTGTTCATTTGTGTCTTGTCAAGATTGTCCTTTTTCAGTATAGGTTTGATTACAGCAGTTTTTAGTGATTCTGGAAACACACCTGATAATAAAGAAAAGTTGACGATCTGTAACAGGTCTGACTCTAAAGTCTTTGAGACCTTTTTGAAAAAACTTGTTGGCAGGACATCTAAACAGCAGGAGGAGGAGTTCAGTTGACCTAAGATGTCCTCCAGGTCTTTGCTGTTAATAGGTTGAAACTGTTTCATGGTGTTTAAACAGTTTTTTGGTGGACACAGTACATATCCTGGATCTGCTGTTGATGTACCAATTGCTTGTCTAATTTTTTGGATTTTTTCAGTGAAGAATTTGGCAAAGTCATTGCAGGCCATGGTCGAATGAAGTTCAGCTGCCACTGACACAGGGGGGTTTGTTAGCCTGTCAACTGTAGAAAATAAGACCCGAGCATTATGGCTGTTTTTAGTGATGATGTCAGAGAAGTAGGACCTCCTTGCATTCCTCAGTTGTAAATTATAATTGTGAAGTTTCTCTTTATAAATGTCATAATGAACCTGGAGGTTTGTTTTTCTCCATCTGCGCTCAGCTTTCCTACACTCTCTTTTTTCATTTTTCACCAGTGTGGAGTTTCTCCATGGAGACTTTTTCCTTCCAGAGATAACCTTCACCTTAATGGGAGCAATAGTGTCCATTACATTTAACATGTTAGCATTGAAGCTATTGACGAGCTCATTGACTGACCCTCTGGACAGGTCAGGTGTTAATGGGAAGACCTGGTTAAAGATCTCACTACTGTGTTCAGTTATACACCGTTTTGTGATCACTGTTGTTGATATATTTGTGTGGGCTGAGATTTTACTTTCAAAGAAAACACAGTAATGATCAGACAGGCCCACATCAGACACAGTAACCTTTGAAATGCTCAGGCCTTTGGAGATCAGTAGGTCAAGAGTGTGTCCTCTATTATGTGTGGCCTCTGTTACATGCTGAGTCAGCCCAAAGTTGCCCAGAGTGTTACTCAGGTCTTTAGTCCCTTTGTCCTGAGGGTTGTCCACATGAATGTTAAAATCCCCAGCAATAATTACACAGTCAAAATCAACACAGATCACAGACAGCAGTTCACTGAGGTCATTAAAAAAGTCTGTGCAGTATTTGGGAGGCCTGTAAACATTAAGAAACACAACTTTGGATGGGGCCTTCAGCTGTAAAGCCACATATTCAAAAGACTGAAAACTTCCAGGAGGAGGGGGGGATACTCCCACTAGGTTTATATCTGGGACTCTCCACCATTTGACCTTAGAACTGAAGAAGCTTCTCGGATGAGAGGTGAAACGTCTTCAAGTAACTTAAAGAAGTCCAGACGCTTTTCTTTGCAAGCTCCTTTGACTAACCAGATTCTTACTCTGGATGGCAGTACCTTGGCCTCCAGTAACACTGTGAGGAACCTTGGAGTCATTTTTGACCAGGATATGTCCTTCAATGCACATATTAAACAAATATGTAGGATTGCTTTTTTTTCCATTTGCGCAATATCTCTAAAATTAGAAATATGCTGTCTCAGAGTGATGCTGAAAAACTTCATGCTTTTATTACTTCAAGGCTGGACCACTATCAGGATGTCCTAAAAACTACCAGAAAAGACTTCAGTTAATCCAAAATACTGCTGCAAGAGTACTGACAGGGACTAGAAAGAGAGAGCAGATTTCTCCTGTATTGGCTTCCCTTCATTGGCTCCCTGTTAAATCCAGAATTCAAAATCTTGTTCCTCACATACAAGTCTTAAATAACCAGGCCGCATATTATCTTAATAGCCTTATAGTACCATATCACCCCATTAAAGCACTTCGCTCTTACACTCCAGGCTTCCTTGTTGTTCCTAGAGTATTTAAAAGTAGAATGGGAGGCAGAGCCTTCAGTTTTCAGGCCCCTCTTCTGTGAAAACCAGTTTCCAGTTTGGATTCAGGAGACAGACACTATCTATACTTGTAAGATAAGGCTTAAAACTTGGCCACCCCTCTCGAGCCTGGTTCTGTAGAAGGGTTTCTTCTGGGTAAAAGGGAGTTTTTCCTTCCCACTGTCACTAAAGTGCTTGCTCATAGGGGGGTCATATGATTGTTGGGTTTTCTCTGCTGTATTATTGTATGGTCTACCTTACAATATAAGTGCCTTGAGGCACTATATCAATCAATCAATCAATCAATCAATCTTCATCATATAATCATGCCTCCCCTATCTGGGTGGGATGCCGAGGACCTCACTGAAATAAGGGATCTCAAAAGCTAAAAAAGCAGAGAGATCAAAGAAACACTGCAAATAAACATTTTCTTGTCTGGCAACACTGTGTGCATCAAGTCCTTTCTGTTACATTAACCAAAACAAATCCAAAAATACAATTGTAACCTGGACACAGATTACAGCAAAAATATTCCACATTGTATTCCTCTCAGAAAGCCTAATACCCTGGCAACAACTGGGCCCTATTTCAGGAAGCCGGTTTAGAAAACTCAGAGTTAAAAATGATACGCAGGGTTGAGTAACCCCGAACTGTCCAACTCGGAATATTCGGTTTCAGAAAGGCTGATAACAATTAGTTCAATCAACGCGGAGTTGCTTTAACCCCAAGTTAAGCGCGCGGACGAGGATACATAAAGCCCTGATAAGCGGAGCACAGATTAAGCGAGTCACCATGGAGACGGAGGGAAAGAAGGCGCGGTCAATGTATTTCACAGCGCTTGAGGCCGAAATTCTGATGGCAGCATATGCCGATAACATGCAAATTTCTCAGAAAAAAAGTAACACAGCCTCAGCTGCAAAACAAAGGGAGCATGCATGGCAAAACATAGCCGACAGAGTCAATGCGTGAGTGTTAATATAAACATTGATCTAGGGATTTCCACCCATTTAACACGTTATTTTATCATATGTTATTTTATTTGTTATTTTATACATTTTATTTTGTGATGTGATGTGAGCGCAGGTGCAACCCAACAGGCCCCAAACGTTCCTGGCAGCAAGTAAAAATTAAATATAAAAATATAGTCCAAACAGGTAAGGTGTAATTGTATTATGAGCCATAGTGCTTGGTCTGTTTGTCCCATGTAAATCAATTGCAGTTAGAGGCTACATTAATTTTCTTTCTGTAAGCACTTATTGAAATTATCTGAGCACATTACAAGTACATATTTGCTTACTCTGTATGCTCAAATGTGGCCCGTTATAGCCAACAGAAAAAAAGCGGAGGCTCGAAAAACAGGTGGGGGTCCTCCACCACTCACAGAGGCTGAGCAGTTGGCCCTCAGCCAAAACAGTGGGCGCCCTGTGGCCGAAGGCATCTCTGCGGGGACATCCTCTGAGTCAATAACCCCGCAAGACACAAGTGCCTACATAGGGGGTAAATTCAAAATAATACATGATGTGCATACATCCTTTCTTCACAGTCACCTTTGCAGTGCTACTCATTCATTTGATAAACTCTTTACCATAATGGATTATTTTGTAGTGAAGTTATTTTCCTACTGATTTTGCCTTCCCTCAGTCTTGGTTGTCTTTGAGAGCATAATGACAATGAAGTGTAAGCTGATTGGTATGTTTGTTAATTGCCATTTGGTCCCTTGTAAGTTATAAGTGACCTGTATAAACCTCATATTCTATCAGTTGATGGTGGTGGTGTACTGCATCTGGTGCAGCCTCCTGTTGAGCCAGACCAACATGCAGTTGTGAGTAATACTCCACAGATTATATGAGTTTACAGTAGAACAGCAATGTTGTTTATTTCTTTACTACAGGAAAATAATGAAGAAACATTGACAGCTGTTACAGAGGAGGAAGCAACAGAGACACTTTATGAGGTTTACATCTTTTAATACTTTGTGTACAGGAAACACAGGCGACCAATAAAGCCAGTTGAACAAAAAATCTGTTTATTCTTCTTTCAACATGTTGAGGTGATGGGTCAAAGGAAATGATTGTGACATATGGTGTCTCTGACTGCGCTTCCATCTTGTATGTCCGTGGGAGGGTCAGGATGTTCATGGTTTGGATCACTGCTGATGTTTGGTTCAGAAGGACAGTGTTCTCCTCTAATTGTGGCAATGTTGTGAAGAATCACACATGCCACAATAATGTCACATGCCCTTTCTGGGGTGACCCTGAGTCTTTGCAGGCACTGGAACCGGGCCTTAAGCATTCCGATAGTCATTTCAATTCTGGCTCTTGTCCTGCAATTAGCCAGATTATATCGCTGCTGTGGGCCCGGTTCAGGGTCAGGGTTAGGGGTAAGCAAATAGGGTAAACATGGATACCCCCTATCACCAAGCAAGTAGCCAGTGAACTCTCCTAAGACAGAAGGATACACTTCAGTTCAAATGTCCCTGAAGCAATTGGTCTTTATATATTTTACAGTATTCTCAACTCACCATGTCCAAATTTTGTGCTCAGTGTACATTCACGGAATATTTGTGAGTCATGGACAGAGCCTGGCCACTTGGCTTCCACATTTGTGATAATGTTGGCAGCATCACATATGATCTTCACAGTGCAGAGAACACAAATTAGCATCCATTACTATAATGAAATAATTTGTTAGTTTGAAATGCTACAGGGAACTATGTACCTGCACATTAATGCTGTGGAAAGACTTCCTGTTCACATAGTCTCCTTCATTTACTGAAGGAGCAATGATTGGAATGTGAGTGCCATCTGTACAGCCAATCACGCCTGGGAACCGTGAAAATAAATGTAAAATTTAAGTAGTAGTCCAAGTATCACCACATCATAAATTAAGTTTTGTTCATCCTGATACCTGCAATTTTGTGGCATCCCTCTTTGATAAATCTTGTGGGTCTATGACCGGGGAACACCACAAACCAGTACAGGAGACGTTTCAGTGCAACTGTAACATTCCTGACTGCCCGACAGACGGTAGCCTTGGAAACGTGCTCAGCGTCACCAATATTATACAGAAAGCTCCCGTTTGCAAAAAACCGAAGTGCAATACAAATAATATGTACAGAACTGAGAGAATGTCCACGATGTGTCACATGCGTAATATATGGCCTGAGGATGTTATCCAAATAACTTATAGATTGTGCTGAGAAACGGTAACGTTCACACAGAAAATCATCAGGAAATGATAAAATGTCCAAACGCGCTCTAATCACTCTCTCCCGGCGGTGAGCTCTGCGGAGAATTTGGGCTTCACGATCTACTGGCTCTTCAAGGAAGGGGCACGCCATGTCCGACACTTCCTACTGTCAGGTTTCCGACAAAGGGGCGGAGACAGTCAGGGTTAGTTGTAGTAAACCTGCTAGGGGGCAGGTTAGCTTCACGGAGTGTGTCGTCATAGTGACTCACTGAGGCTTCATCTGAACTCGCTTTGTGAAACCGAAAACCCAGAGTTTTCGTTAACTCAGGGTATACTTACTCAGTTTTTCCACTAAACCGGCTTCCTGAAACAGGGCCCTGGACACAGAAAAAAACAAAAACAAACAAACAACCAATGCAGATTTAGATGTCACAAAGCAGACCACACAGTCATGACAAAAAAAGGCAGAGGAACACAAATGCCAATTAAAACAAAAGCTGTTTATTTTACATGGAGAAACAGGAGAGACCTTAAAGTCAAAGGAGCTTGCAAAGAAAAGCGTCTGGACTTCTTTAGTTGCTTGAAGACGTTTCACCTCTCATCCGAGAAGCTTCTTCAGTTCTAAGGTCAAATGGTGGGGAGTCCCAGATATAAACCTAGTGGGAGTATCCCCCCACAGAGGGACAAAAGGACCCCTGATTATCCTCTAATCGCCTGAGCCAAGGTGTGAAACTGGGTGTGGGTCCCAACCAGCCACTCACATCCTGGGCCATCTGACCTCAGGAATTCGCATGATAAGGTGGGGCCAGGTTTCACAATGAGCTCACCCAAAACCCTGGCCTACACTAACAGGCCTACATTAGTTAGGCTTTAGAAAAAATGGCCTCAGCATTTATTTCACCTTACTCTATTTAGGAGCATTAAGTACACAGAAGAAACAAGATTAAGATTTACAGATATATATTTAATTTTTAAGATATAGTTTTTGTTAAAAGCTTGGTTGTGTTTTTTGGTGACTCTATTTGTTTTTCAGTAATTTTGGATTAGTTTGAATGTGTAGTTCTTAGTGCAATGGGCCTATGTATAGATGTTGTCTTTAGTCTTTATGTATATAATTTACGTTCAGTTTTAACACAACAGAAGAGCTAAAGAAATATATTGTGTGTATATTCTAAGCATGGATTCACATGTTTGTAACAGGATTTCAGCAACAATGCAATTAGAGAGTATTATGTTCCCTGGGCTTTGAAGACCCTTGTCCTCCATGAAAATGCAGTAGCCCTAACAGCAAGTAAAAACTGTAAAAGAACTGTCAGCTACAGCTTAATCAATTTTGTTAAAACACTGATTACCAACTGGCATGTAGCTTTTCAGGTTCCGATTCAAGTCAATTTCAATTTTATTTATAGAGTGCAAAAAATCAAATCTCAGACATACGCTATGAAAAATGTCTGAATCTTTTTTGTGCTTTAGAGAAAGAAACATTTACATTCCAGGTCTACAAAAACCCAGGTTCAAAACATATGAAAAGCTGAAATGTGTGTTTTATTGTGTTAATTACTTATTGTGGAAAGTAACAGTCAATGATATAGTAGTGATTAAAATGTGTTCAGAATTTGCAAATTGCGAATTCATCTCATAAGTCATTGCACACTACTCTCCCCCAATTAACTGCCTGAATAACTTCGGCAATACTGGCCCTGTATTTACTTGGTATTGGATCGATACCAAAATTTGTAGTACTACTGTGAATGAGGAAAAATGTGAATGTTAAATGTTTTTGTTGAAATGTCCAGGCAAGTATGTATATATTAAATGACAAAATGACAAGATGTACGTGTTCAAATAGCATCAATTAAACAACTTCAGGTTTTTTTTAAATTTCTAGATGATAATTCTTTATAATTAAACAATAAGAACAAATAGTCTGATGTCCAGATAGCCCTGTTTTCAAAAGATGGCGCCAGTGTGTTCGGCAGGCCGTCTCCACTGTTCTCTGCTGTTTCTTACCTTTCTGCTAATATGCTATTCAGGTGGCTCTGCATTGCTAACTTATGACTGGCTTACTCTTCTAAGTCTCCGGCCACCCTATACTTAGGGGTCATACTTCCATGGATCGAACCCGTGGTGGAATTTAGGAGATACCACTCTGCCGCGGACGGATCACCTCTCAGGAACGTACCGCCGATCTCCGCTTCCTCCGCTTCCTTTGCACAGGAGACGCTACAGGAAAAGGGGTAAACGGAGTGGTGTCCTTGTCCACATTAAGACTTACCTAAAGGCACGGTATGTGGCTGGCTTCGACATCAATGTGGATGCTCTCTGCCTTCCCCCAACTTTCTGGGAGCACTTTAGATTGTTTAGGCATCGATGGATTCGCCATGCTGAGTTGCAGGCCCGCCCTGCCGCCACAGTGGTTTACTCGCCGGCTCGATGTTGGATTAAGCCCCCTAAAGGCGGCGTGTGCTATGGCAACCTATGCCGCCCGAGATGTGCTTCCAACTGCGACTCGGTGTCTTCTACTCGGATGGCGCTATTAAATGTTAGGTTGCTGACGAATAGGACTTTTATTGTGAGCGATTTTTTTACTGCTACAGGACTGGATTTACTATTCATGACGGAAACTTAGATTCGTCCCGGTGAGTCTTTCCCTTTATCAGAGCTCCTTCCTCTGAATTGTGCCTTTTTTAACTCACTGAGACCTTCGGGCAGGGGTGGAGGACTGGCAGTGGTCTTTAGGAATAAATTCCGAGTACGGCACCTGCCTACCCCTATGTTCCCCAGCTTTGAAGCTCAGCTGCTGGAACTTGCTGGTCCCCCTTTGACTCTCTGTGTTGTGATTTACCGTCCCCCGAAATATAATAAGACTTTCATTAACGACTTTGGTGACTTTTACCTAAATTATGATTGTGTTCTTATCACTGGCGATTTTAACATTCACATTTGTTGTAAAGATGATGTGTTTGCCAAGGATTTTCTAGCCTTAGTTGACTCTTTTAATCTTATCCAGTGGGTTAATGCACCTACCCACCTTAAAGGACATACCCTTAATTAGATTTTTTTCTTATGGACTGGACATTAGTATCAGGGACATCAGCAACATTGGAATCTCCGATCATTTCCCAGTCATCTTTGATGCTGAGTTATGCAAATTGGACCAGAACTTTTAGGGTCCTTGACGTCTTGTGCGCATAATCAATCCTGGGACTGTGGCTGAATTTTTGTCTGCTTTCTCTAAATCTGTTCTCCCTGACTTTGATCGTTCTACACCCTCTTCAGTTGATGATTTTGCTAACTCCTTTCTCTCTACCTGCTCCACTTTACTGGACGTTGTGGCCCCTATGAAAGAAGCTGCTCTCAGCCATGGCTAAATGACTCTTTACGTGCTTTACAACGCGTTTGCCGCCAAGCTGAGAGACAGTGGAAAAAAGATAGGCGCCAGGTGTCTTTTGATATCCTTCGCAGGACCCGCCTGCAATTTCAGAAATCTGCTAAGTTGGCTAAAGCGGCTTTTCTGTCAGGTGTCATTGCGGATAATAGTCACAACCCACATATTTTATTTAAGACTTTTAACTCATTGATCAATCCTTGTCCTGAAACGCCTAGATTGGCTTCCTTAGCCCTTTGTGAAATTTTTACAGGCAGAATCTTATCTCTAAGAGTCTCACACCCCCCTGTGATGAGTCAGGCCCCAGCATTACGATGCTCTACTAACCTCAATCAGTTTGATCCAGATTCGCTCCCTACTCGTAAGGGTATAATTGATCACCTAAAAAACTCAAACGCTGCTCATGACATCCTTCCATCTCGCATTATTAAATATGGGTTTAACATTATTGGGCCCTGTATTTTATCATTAATTAACCTGTCACTGTTATCGGGTTGTGTTTCGGCTGCTTTTAAACAAGCTGTAGTGCAACCTATACTTAAAGAGTTCCCTTGATCAGAATGACCTCGTTAGCTTTCGACCCATTTCCAAACTCCCGTTTCTGTCTAAAATCCTAGAGAAGATTGTTCATTCCCAACTTCAAACTTATTTGGATGCAAATAATATTGTGGAAAAAATTCAGTCGGGTTTAAGCCACGCCATAGCACGGAAACTACATTACTGAGTCTTTAATGATCTTCTCTCAATTGCTGACTCAGGGCGCCCTGTGGTGTTAATTTTGCTTGATTTGTCCTCTGCTTTTGATTTGGTGGACCATAATGTCCTTTTAATGAGGCTTGAGCATCTGGTGGGCATCACGGGCAGTGCCCTTAGCTGGTTTAAATCCTATCTCTCAGAAAGGTCCTTTTCTGTCACCATGGGTACCTACGCCTCCTCCATTGCCCCTGTTACCGCTGGTGTCCCCCAGGGGTCTGTGCTGGGTCCCATGCTGTTCTCTTTATACTTGTTACCCTTGGGCTTAATCTTTGATAAATACAATATTTCTTTCCACTTTTATGCGGATAACATTCAAATCTATTTTGAACTAGCTGAGGATGTCACGTCGTCGTTGCAGCACTTCTCCAATTGTATGAACGAAGTTAAAATCTGGCTACTGAGCAATTCCCTCATTCTAAATGATAAGAAGACTGAAATTGTAATCTTTGATACTCTCTTCTCTCGGGCTGAACTAATTGGTATTTTTGGGCCCTTTGCTGACTCCCTTTCTGACACTGTGAGGAACCTGGGTGTTGTCTTGGACAGTTCCTTCAAGTTGGACAAACATGTGTCCTTTGTAGTTAAATCGAGTTTCAATCAATTACGTCTAATCTCTTTCTCCAGGCCCTACTTACCACATAAGGACCTGGAGAAACTTATCCATGCCTTTGTTACATCAAGATTAGGTTACTGTAATTCCCTTTATACTGGTCTCCATTCTGCCCTTGTTCACAAACTGCAGCTCGTTCAAAATGCGGTTGCGCGTCTTTTAACTGGAACTGGCAGGTTTGAGTCTATTACTCCAGTTCTGCACTGGCTCCCTATTAAATTTTGTATTGATTTTAAAATCTTATTGCTCACTTTTAAAATCATAAATAACACCGCGCCCAGCTATCTTACGGATCTCCTCAGCTTTTATACCCCTGGGAGAGCACTTAGATCAGCAGGCCAAATCCTCCTGGTGCAACCTAGATCTTGGCTCAAGACCAGAGGTGACCGCACATTCGCCGCTGTCACACCCTACCTCTGGAATAACCTCCCTCTAGCTATTGGGCGTCTGATTCAATTCAATCTTTTAAATCTCGATTAAAAACGTATTTGTTTAGCCTTGCTTTCCCCGCCTCCTAGAGCCCGCATTTTTGGTGTACTGTAAGTTATGTTTTTCGCTTTATTAATGTTTATAATGTTTTAACCTTCAGCCTTTCGGGTTGTGCCTACTATGCCTGGTTAGTTATGTCACCCGCCTGTTAGTATATTTTATTTGTATTTTGTGTTTTGTATTTGTATTTATTATTGCTCTAACTTGTTCTGTGAAGCACTTTGGCACTATACCTGTGTTTTTTTAAATGTGTTATATAAATAAAATTGTATTGTATTGTATTGTCCTGTAATCATTATGAAGCTGTAATTTGAAATACAATAAAACAATACGTTTTTGTACAAATTATCGGTATCGGATCAGTATCATCGATACCACCCTGAATTTTACTTGGCATTGGATCGGAAAGGAAGATTAGTGGTGCACTTACCTGTTCTGAATTATTATTTTAAGTGTGAATTTTATCATTTTTTTTATTGTATTTTATTTTGAAAACCCAGAAACCGGATCTCACTCTAGCGTTTAGAAGCTGCTAAGGCTTCCGCTCATCACAGCGCGCGTTTGCACTGTGATGGTAAGTTCTGTAATGAAAGGCTCTGGCATTTTTATGGTTTCTGGTGCGAATGTTGTTACATAAGTTGTACATGTCGATGTATATAGGTTCATATTGATGTTAGAAAGTTTCTGTGTAACCGAAACAAAGGCTGGTTGCTGTTAACCAGTGTTTCGGCCGTATTTATGCTCTTTGGCAGTAAGCTTTTGCCAGCCCCCTAGTGGTTGCTGTGCATAGCAGGAAATGTGTTTGGATTTACTGTTTTTCTGTGCTTTTTGTGATGTTGTTTTACATTGTAGGAGCTACAATTGCTGGTACCATCAGAAGACACCTGTTGAGTGTGTTATCCTGTTATTTTGTTTTATAAGATTGTGAAATGTATTTAGTCATAAAATTTACTTTTGTATACAAGTTCAGTGTGACAGACTGTAAAATGGGAAAAAATATTATTTTCCATCTTTTCTTTATAAAAAAATTAATTGTAAGTCTGTCAAGACAGCGCGCGTTTGCACTGTGAGGGAGCTACAATTGCTGGTACCATCAGAAGATACCTGTTGAGTGTGTTTTACGTCTTCTGCAGGAATAAACTGTGAAAAGCCAACCTTTCTGAGTGTCTGCGATTTATGAAGAGCTGGAAGCGTTACATTGGAACAGGAACAGGAAGTGATATTCTACCCCAGAGAGAGTGAACACCAAGTGACAGCGCCACCCTAAAGAATGTTACTGTGAACTGGAAATTCCCAGCACTCTTGGCCAGTCTGTTGGAGGATTTAAGAGCAGATAGAGAATTTAAAATCTTTAAATGTAAAACTAAAATTTACGTTTTCAGCCAATCCTCTGGCTGAGTATGCACTATAGACAACACTTTAGCTTTGTTATTAGAAAAAACATTTTAAAAAATGGTTGTGTTATTTATAGGTTTTATACTTGGGAGGTAAAGTGGGCTGGTACTAGTGCAGATGTCCCTAAGCTGTGTTCACGGTACTTCAGTTTTTTTAAGTGGCAAAATTTCTGTCATCTCGGCAAACACACAACCTGTTTGTGTGCAGTTTGTTGCAGTGTGTTGCTAGCTAAAGGTCCAGCTGCTTATTTCACAGGGAGAGAAAAGAAAGAGAGCTAACTTTAGATGGAGAAAGATGTAATAAAAGACAGGAGAGGAAAAAAGATGTTAGATTTAAAAGTAAGCTCACCCGAAACCCTGGCTGATTGTGACCCACACCCGCTTTCATACCTTGGCTCATGCGATTAGGTAGAGGATCATCGGGGTCCTTTTGTCCCTCTTTGGGGGGATACTCCCACGGGGTTTAAATCTGGGACTCTCCACCATTTGACCCTAGAACTGAAGAAGCTTCTCGGATGAGAGCTGAAACGTCTTCAAGCAACCTTTTGAATTTGAATATGGGATGTTTTAAATGGTATCATTAAAAATAATTCTGGACAACAAAGTTATCCTCAATACTTTATCGACAATGGCAATATTATGGAAAACACTGCTGATAAGGTCAACAGCTTTAATCATTATTTTGTAAATATTGGACCAAAACTGGCAGAACAAATTCCTGAGTCACTGCCATCAGTAGACTGTAGTGAAAACCTGATTGATAGGAACCCTAACTCAATGTTCCTCACATCAGTGGAGGAAAAAGAAATAATTGACATTGTACACATGTGTAAATATAAAACATCTACTGATTTTAATGATATTGACATGAAAATCTGTCATTGAAGGAATTGTAGGACCTCTAACATATATTTGCAACTTATCATTTCAGACGGGAAAAGTGCCAAACAAAATTAAAATAGCTAAAGTTGTGCCGCTGTATAAAACCGGGGATAGACGCCACTTCACAAATTACAGGCCTGTTTCTTTACTACCACAATTCTCCAAAATCCTAGAAAACCTGTTTAATAAACGATTAGACAGATTCTTAGATAAATATAAATTACTCTCTGACAGTCAATATGGATTCAGATCAAAAAGATCAACATCTCTGGCATTAATTGAATCAATTGAGGAGATTACGAATGCTATAGATCAGAAACAGTATGCAGCTGGAGTATTTCTGGATCTCAAGAAAGCATTCGACACAATCAATCATGACATATTAATTAATAAACTGGAACGGTACGGGATTAGGGGGGTTGTACTGCAATGGGTGAAAAATTATTTAAGTGACAGGAAACAATTTGTGAAGCTGGGTGTCCATTCCTCATCATGCTTGGACATTGCTTGTGGTGTTCCACAAGGCTCTGTACTGGGTCCAAAATTATTTATTATTTATATAAATGATATTTGTAAGGCATCTGATATATTAAAATTAGTATTATTTGCAGATGACACAAATATTTTTTGTTCTGGGGGGAATCTAAAGGAGCTGCTGGATACAATTACTTCAGAAATGTGCAAAATTAAAAAATGGTTTAACAGGAGCAAACTATCGCTAAATCTAAGTAAAACTAAAATTATCTTATTTGGGAATTCCCTTAGAAATGCACAAGTGCAGATTCATGTAGATGGTGTGGAAATTGAAAGAGTACTTGAACATAAGTTTCTTGGTGTGATTATAGATGATAAATTAAACTGGAAGTCTCATATAAATCATATACATAACAAAATTTCAAGAAGTGTCTCAATCTTGAGTAAAGTAAAACACATTCTGGACCACAAATCACTCCACATTCTCTATTGTTCCCTGATTGCACCGTATTTGAATTACTGTGCAGAGGTTTGGGGCAATACTTACAAATGTTCGCTATCATCAATCTTTATATTACAAAAAAGGGCCATAAGGATAATCCACAAAACTGGTTACAGAGATCATACAAATCCACTATTCTTAAAATCAAAAATTCTAAAATTCACAGATCTGGTTCATTTTCTCACAGCACAAATTATATATAAAGCAATAAATAACCTGCTTCCTGACAATATTCTAAAAATGTTTTCTAAAAGGGAACGGGGATACAATTTGAGGGGGGAATTAAATTTAAGACATCCTCGTATCCGTACAACATTAAAAAGTTTTTGCATCTCTGTGTGTGGAGTGAAGCTGTGGAACAGACTAAGTAAAGATATGAAGCAATGTCCAAGCATGGCGCAGTTTAAAAAGCGGTTTAAGGATATGGTTTTTACAGGGTACAGAGAAAAGGTAGAGATTTGATAGGGTGTTCTTGTCTAATATTTTCATGTGTGTGCGCATGCACGGGTTTGTTGGTATGGGTATATATGTATGTGTATATGTATGTGTATATATATATATGTGTATGTGTGTATATATATATATATATATATATATATATATATATATATATATATAAAAAATATATAAAATTGTAGGTTGTGTATCCTTCAGGTGTTAATAGGGTTATTGAAAATGTGTATATGTGCGTATGTGTGTATATACGTAGGTATGGATAGATAGAAACATATATGTGTATATATTAAAAAAAAAAAAAAAAAAAATTACACATAACATATAATGTAATTACAAGGAGGTATTTCTGTAGTCTATTGATACTAGATAGTGGGAAAGGGGTGGGATTAAATAAGCTTATGCTTCTTCCTGCTCCTTTTTGAACATGGACGTTATTTGGAGTTGTGGTTGCTCGTTTTCCTTTTGTTTGCCTTGTTCATTTGTCTCTTTTAATTCTATTTTTTTTTTATACTTTTTCAACATGTTCAAAATAAAGATTCAATCAATCAATCAATCAATCAAGCTCCTTAGACTACGATGACCTGGATGACTGAGAACCTTCACAGACATTTAAAAGTAAGGACTGCAAGTTTAAAGTTTACATGTAAAGTCATAATTTTGTAACATATCAGGAATTCCTGTAAAACACAATCAGCTATATTAACTTTGTGTTATTCATATGCAGCATGAAAATACTCAGTAGTTTATATGGGATAAAGAGATTAGCTTGCTGTACTGTGGTAAATTTATTGTAAGGCACCGTGTTGGACTGGTGCACAATGGCTGTGCCCATGGTCAGTGTTTGTTTACATTAACTGCAGTAGACTAATTTACATCTAAGATGCTGATTGTTAGATTCATTCACTAAATTTCACCTTTATACCAATTGTATACTGTGTTGTATAAAGACAATACACAGTATATTATCAGTGTAGCAAATGGAAATCAGCCAGGATAGCTGTGAAACATCTGTTGACATCTAGTTAAATTCAGTTATGTAAATACACAAAGAGCAGTAAGTCAGCTGGTCACAGCATGTACACATAAGAAAATCTATTGGAGCTCTCAATAGAAATTATTGCGTTGTGGTTTTTTTCCATGCTGAAACACTACACAGATCTTAGGGTTCCCTCACCTGCTGAATCCCAATGTAACCTTTGATTGTACTCATTTTACTATTCATGTCACGATCCTGGGTCTTATGACCCAGTGTTTTGAGTTTTAGCTCATTTTGATGTTTATAGTATGTTTAAGCTCATTAGGTGTGTTCATTTGCTTATTAGTTCCCCCTTGTGTTTTCAACCCCTGTGAAATCTCCCTTGCCCTTCATGTGTTTCATGTCTGTGAGTCTCATGTTGTCAAGTTCATGTTGTCATGTCATAATGTTGTCATTATGTTTCCTGTTTTATTTTGAAGGGGTCCTGTGTTCCTATGTTCAATGTTTTTAGTTTTACTACATGGGGCAATCGTGGCTCAAGAGTTGGGAGTTTGCCTTGTAATGGGACGGTTGCTGGTTTGAGCCCCGGCTCGGACAGTCTCGGTCGTTGTGTCCTTGGGCAAGACACTTCACCCGTTGCCTACTGGTGGTGGTCAGAAGGCCCGGTGGCGCCAGTGTCCGGCAGCCTCGCCTCTGTCAGTGTGCTCCAGTGTGGCTGTGGCTACAATGTAGCTTGCCATCACCGGTGTGTGAATGTGTGTGTGAATGGTTGGATGACTGGTTGTGTAAAGCGCTTTGGGGTCCTTAGGGACTAGTAAAGCGCTATACAAATACAGGCCATTTACTCTCCTCTTGTGACGTCGTTATGTTCATGTGTGTCAGCTGTTTCCCCATGTGTTTCCGTTTCCCTCATTATCCTCCTGTGTGTATTTAGTCCGTGTGTCTTCAGTCATTCTTTGTCAGGTTGTCTGCTCATCCACGACACGACTTCAGGTATCCATGTCAGTTCACCATGTTTAAGGTTTTTTCATGTTTAGTTTTAGTTCACCCAGTTTAGGTTATTGTTTAGTTTCACCTATGCCCTTTGTTTGTACCTTGTTTCCTAGCCTCAAACGGCTTGTTTTTTGTTAAATCCACATCACGTTCAGTTTTTGGTTTGCGTTTGAGTCCTCTCTTGCAAACACATACAGTCTGCCTCAGCCAGACTGTGACAATTTAGGCATGGAGGCAAAGTCACCCTGTACAATGTGGACAACAAAACTTCTCAAATTCTCTTTCGCTGCTTGTGTCCCACATTCATTAGAAATGGTACATAATACAAAGGTTCACTTACCTGAAAAAATGGTTAGCACAATTGTCCTTCAACAAGCTACTTCTTACTTTCTTATTTTTCCTCTTTATTTTATTCTTCTGTACTTTTTCACTTTTACTTGAGTAAAAAAGTTAACATGAGTATCTGTACTTCTAATTAAATAAATTTAAAAAAAAAGTCTGTACTTTTGCCACCTCTGACTATAATACATGAGTAGAAAAAGAATGCACATATAGAGGATGGAGTTTGATGGAGAGGGGTGGCATTAGACTAAGGGCCCATAGGATCATTGTCTCCAAGCTAGACCCAATAAGGCTTCCTAATGAGGGTTATATTACTCCTAGCACTTCAAGAAAGGGTGAGCTACTGAGCCCTTGTTTCACAAAGGTGAATTAATATAGTAAATCTTGATATAGTATGGCAGCTGAGAAGTTTCCTTCTTAAAAGGAGGAGTCTGTGACTACTTCCCTCTACCTCAGAGTAAGTGCACACAGCAAACAGCTATGATATATAGTCTACATGTCTCCTAATGACCTTGATGTGGTATATTGAATGTAAACTAGCTTCCTGAATGTGCTTGCACATAAAGTATGGCAGATAAAGCTAAAGGGGTCATCCTCAGTCTTATGACTAGATAAACAAGCAGCTCGTGTAGCTCAGGCTTGGGCAACAAAGATGTGGTGTAGTCGGGGTTACTTAAGACGTATTTAGAGCTATGTCCAGTGCGAATGCAGAAAGTGATAAGCAATATAGGATAGTACCCATTCGTTTCCAAAAATGTCAGGTCAGTGTGAAAAATGGAAATAAAAACTGTAAATAGTGATTTGCAAATCACTCAAAGCCCAGATTTAATTGGAAAATAGTACAAAGAAAGTTCAATTACCACTGAAATTTCAGAGGCTGCCCAGGTCTAGCTGAAGATCCTTGGATTGTACGAGGAACAAAACTTAAGGCCACAGCCAGTTCTACATCCTACATTGGGCCTACTGATAATTGGACTGTAGTAGGTAAAAGGAAGCACAATGGGAGGTGATATTGTCACTATTAACATCAACTGTGAATCCAGCTTAAAAAAAAACCTCCATGATGACCATGAATTCACCCCACTGACTCACCCACTCACTCAGCTGCACCCTAGTTATCTTAACATCTGCATCTTCATTGTGTCAGATTCTACAACCAACAAAGTATTGATGAAAATCTTTTCTGGCCTTTCTTCCTTTCTCCAGCTTGCCTCCCTTCCTTGGCTGCTAGTTCACCTCTCAGAGTTCGTCTCCCTCTGGACATCCGTCTCCCCGTCCGCCCGCATTGCACCCAACCCGCACTTATCTCACCACAGCCACCAGCTACTCACACCCCCGCCCGAGCCTTTAAACAAACTTGTGACAAGTAAGCTCTCCAATTCTCTTAACTCACATTACTTTTGTCCTCCTCTTGCCATGTCACTACACTAATCACTACCCTCTTTTCTTCTCCAGATTTGCCTGATTTGGTTACACTTACCCAGATGACCTCTACAGGCATTGATACTTTACATCACACAACAATACTGCTCCAACTAAGACTGGTGCCACCTCTCCAAGAAATTCACTATTTCTATATTTACTCTCTCTAATATAGGTTTTCTTAATAGTGTTCAGCATAGAACACACACATATACACATGTAAAATATACAGATAAACTCACTGCCAATAACAGGCCATTTGCTTGTCTGCCTCGATCATATTATAGACCAAATGATTCCATTTCAGATAATCCAGTAGAGATTAATACACAGCCTCCTGAGACAACTGATACCTTCACTGCAATCATTCCTACTGAAATGACCTCTCTACACAATTTCAAAAACAAAGTCTTGGATTATTAGATTCACATCTCAGAAGATAACTCTTTATTGTCATTGCACAGTCATACACAGTACAATAGTACAATGAAACTGAAAAACTGTCTCACATCGGCACTATGTACAACACAACACAACAGAGTAACTTAAGTAATAAAAAGAAGAATAAGTGTATGTTTATTGCACATTGATATTATTGCATATTATTATTGCACCTTGTGCATGTGGAGTGCTGATCTATAATAAAGATTAATTTCAGGCTTCTTTAGTCACTGCAGCATGTCTACCAAAAAAATTTGAATATTATTGTTATTGATGTCAGTCCTGGAGGTAATGATCACTTTACTGTAATTGCAATTTATCATCCTCCTCCTGCAAATTGTGATGCACTGGAAACAAATGCTATATTAATTTCCTCATCTGTTAGTTTTGAGGTTGGTTGGTTGAGGCTAAATTAGATTTCTAAAAGCTCGGCCACACTGACAGATCTTAGAGCTTAACTTACATTAATTGATTTCTAGCCCTGTTAGACCACACAAACACATTGCTTTTAAATCCACCTTAATAGATCTCATTTTAAAACTAATAATTTACTACTACTACAGTCTTCCCTGCAGACATCAGTGACCATTGCCCAAAAGCATGTGTCAGAAATATTCACAACCTTCAGACTAACAACTACACATTTTAGTGAAGAATAGAAATTTTTTAACTGTAGAAGTCCTCATCTAAAAGACGTTGCAAACATTTACAATCCCGAGAAAGCTTTTAAATTCATGATCTGTGTGTCTTGCCATATAACATTTTTATTTCTCAAAAAGTGTGCTTTTCTGCACAATTTTTGAGAATAAATCAGAACAAACTGTCACAGCAGGATTCACCAATGTGTTTGGCACAAGACACCAACACAGATGCAGAAAAGTATAGCTGGTTTCAACAAAAAGCAAGCCTTTATTTGGGCTGAAGGTAGTTACATGAAACTATGAACAAACTATTAAAAACTATGAACAATATGACAAAACTATGAAAAAACTATCTGCCTCTGAAAACTGTGACGAGCATAACAGGCGACCTAACAAGGAGTGAACAGAAACACACAGACTAAATACACACAAGGGGTGATTAGGGGAAGAGAAAACACATCAGGAAACAGCTGATACACATGAACCTAATGACGCTACTGGGAAGAGAAACTAAATACAATGACAACGGCACAATAGACTCCTCCAAAATAAAACAGGAAACATGAGACATAGAAATGACAACAGAAGCTTGACAATAGGTAACACACGGACCTGAAACACATAACAAACTAGACAAGAAACAAAACACCAAAACATATGAGACAGATAATAATAATGATAAATCAAAACTCAACTAAACCCTAAATAAGAATAACAAAGGAACTTATCATCACAACCTTAACATAAGGGTCTCAAAAATACAAAATAAAGCACAAAATGCTGGATCAGAGACCCAGATACACCACCTCTTTTTTGGCGGTGTATCTGATATCCCCGTGTTGGACTTGTTTTTGCATAATATCATATCATAATAATGTTGGTCCAGGGGTCCGTTCTTCGTACCTCGCTTACTACATCCAAGATCAAATCATCGCGCCAACTTTGAGCTCGCTATTCCGGTTCTCCGAACACACCTGTTGTTGACGATTAGTACAGCTGGATGAAGTAATGTGAGATCACTGGGTGGCTTAAAAGGGGCTATGCATCGATAGTAGAAACATTGATCGGCAACCCGCTGATTGGTCGGGGAAAATGTCGAAGGAGCGCGCTCAGTATTTTTCGGCAGCAGAGCAAGAACTCTTGATTGAGGGATTTCAGGAGTTTCAGAGTTTAATTAAAACGCAAGGGAACACTACAAAGGCTGCAAAAGCAAGGAGAGGGCTGGCAGAAAGTTGCTGGCAAATTAAACTCGTAAGTAATTTATTATATTATATTATGTTACATTATATCCTCTTTCACATTAGAGCCACAACAGGACCCACTAGAACATGGGAACAAGTAAAAGTGAAATATAAGAATATTCTACAGAATGGTAATATTTATCAATTATATTACTTTTAGTTTCTTGAAAAGAGACCCTGAAATAATCTGTTTGTTTGTTTATAACAGCAACCAAGAAAAGGGCAGAGCAAAAAAAGACAGGTGGTGGTCCTGCACCCCCTCGTCACACCCCGGCAGAGGAGCTGGCCCTAGGGTTGAATGCCATCAGAGCCATTGTTGAGGGCATCCCTGGGGGCAGCTCTTCCTTAGACCAGCAGCCGGGGTGCAGTTGCAGCAGCACCCTCATAACTGGTAAATGAGCTCATAATTCTATTTGTACAATGTAAAATATTTGGTTGTTGCCTTAATTAAAATGCTTTTTGTACTTTGACATTTATTGACATTGTGGGTTTTTTTGTGTGTAGTTTTACATAACACTCCATCACTTTTACCTGTTCCCATGCAAGGGGTGACTGAAGCATGCACAATAAGTTGGGAGATAGATATATATATATATATATATATATATATATATATATATAAATCTTTTTTTTTTAATTATTTAGACCAATAGGCTGTACCACATCCCTTTGTAACACCATTTTGTTTCCATTGCACAGGACAGTGAAGCAACCCTGTCAGATGACTGTGGTTTGGAGGAAGTCCCTGTAAGTGCATGTATAATTTGGCCTGAATTTGTATCTACTTGTGTACTTCTATGTGTTTCTGACTGCAGTATGATTTGCAGGCAAAGAGGCCAGCAGAGAGGCCTGATACAGAGGTAGGCAGTCTTGTAATTAATTTTACTTCCTATATGACATGCATTGACCGTTAAATGTTGTCTCTACAATTGAAACAGGGTGACATTCGTTTTCTCTATAAGAGAAGTCTCCAGCAAAAAATGGAGTATACTGAGCTAAAGAAACAAAAGCTTCTTGGTGAAATCGAACTTCAAGCTCTAATGAGGCAAAAAGTTCAACTAGAAATCGAGTTGCTTCAAAAGGAACTTCAGAGTAAGTAAATATACACTTTCATACAGAGCACTACTGATGACCTTGCGTGATACAGTATATATGATTTTTTTCCTGGCAAATGATGACTGGCTTTTTTTTGATGAGACAGAAAAAGATGCTCAAATAAATTTCAATGAAAAATATGTTTTGTCATGTTTTTTATATTCGAAATTGTGTTGCACAATTCTGTCCCGTGCAGCTCTGCCACTAGGTTGGTCCAAGTGCACTGGCTGGAGGTCATCATCAGGCTGCACCTCCACCACAGGAGTCCTCTCTTTTCTGATGGTGGCAATGTTATGCAGTACGGCACATGCAACAATAATGTCACATGCCCTGTCAGGTGCAACCCTCAGACTTTTCAGACACTGAAATCTTCCCTTTATTTGCCCAAAGCTCATTTCAATGCGTGCCCTTGTCCTGGCTAGAGCTGCATTGTAGCGGGTTTGTGGCCCAGGGTTGGGGTCAGGGAACGGTGTCATGAAGTACTGCATGCATGCATAACCCCTGTCTCCAAGGAGAATCCCATCGTAGGCCCCTGTGTAATGGAGAGATGCTGTTATGTTAGGCCCAAAATAAGTATGAAATATCAAAACAAGTCTCTTTTTCTTACCATGCTCAAATAATGTGCATAACCCTGATTCTCTGAAAATTCTTGAGTCATGCACTGATCCGGGCCATTTAGCTTCCACATTTGTGATATGGCACATAGAGTCACACACCATCTAAGAGATTTCATTATATGTGAACACACTCCTTTTCATTATATATTACCATCTAAAATATTAGTATTACTCACCTGCACATTTATACTGTGAACCCCCTTTCGATCCCCTTCATTGGGGCCTGGGGGGGCCTTGATCGCAATGTGTGTGCAGTCTATGGTACCAATCACATTAGGGAAGCCTGCGGACAATCGAGCTATAGTTACAGACATGATTGCATCACATTCATTATCGAATTTAATGTACCTGCAATAGAAAAAAAGCCCTGTTTGACAACCTGTGGTCTTAAATGGCTTGGAAAAACCACAAACACACCCAGGAAATGCTTGAGTGCCAGGTATACTTTGCGAATGGAACGGCAGACAACACTTTTGCCGATGTTCTATGCGTCTCCAACAGCGTACAGAAACGTGCCACTCGCAAAGAAACGCAAGGCAAAGCACACAGTTTGTGCAGTTGTTAATGCCCGACTACGGTGAGTGGAACTCTTAACATAGGGATCCAACAAGTTGGTTAAGTAAATAATACCCTCACGGGAAAATCGATATCTCTCTATGAGAACATTGTCGCGCTGAGCTAAAGGATCCTGTCTATCCCGCAATATACGCTGAATTCTGAAAACTCTCCTTATCAATCTTGCACCTTCCGCAATGGGTGGCTCGCGTACAAACAGACAGGACATGGCTGCGACAGACTTCCCAAATCCACCTTCGCTTTTATAGCCGTGGTCTCATCTTGATTACACGAAGTAATTTACTATTACCACTCTAAAATATGAATTACATCTGAAATAATCAAATACATGAAATAGAATGATTAATAGTACATTTTCCTTTTTTTAGGAAATGACCTGTATGTTTCTGTATAAAATCAATAAAAGAATCAAATACTGCATTATCTTTAGTTACATTGATAATATTTATTTATGGAAAAACAGTGGAAAAATATCGCTGTTGCTTTCGTATAAATGAAGCGGACATACCTGAATGGCCGGGATCTAATCCTGTTTACATAAAGTAAGCCTGCTCCCAAGCAGGTTTATGCTTACGGATCTGTTGCTATGACAGCAAGTCCCGGATGAGCTTCGGAGAACCGAACGATCCAAGATCACGTGAAATCGTCAACAATCAAATCCAGCTAACTTACTTAGCGAGGTACGAAGAACGGACCCCTGGATCATCATCGCAGTTGTTTATTTATCAAAAGAATCAGATTCAGTAGATACTGACATTTTATTAGAAATATTATTCTTATTTGGTTATGATGAGCAGTTCCTCAAATGATTTCATGGTTACCTTTCTAATATTAATCATGAAATCCATAGTTTCCCAAGGTTTCAGAACATTTTTACAGGTGTTCCACAAGGATCCATACTTGGATATCTTTTATTCACTGTTAAAATATTATTATAATAATAATAATTATGGTGATTATGATTCTTATTATTAAACTGTGATCTTCCATTCCTAAGGCATCTTTGCATTAAAAGTAGATGATTCTCTAATGGAAACACTGGTATTTAGAGGCAGCAACAATGCTGAAGAATATATACACATTTTGGATCAACATATGCTGCTTTCACGGAAAGAAAGCAAGTCAATACGAAACCGTGTTCAGCACATATAACAGTAGCATGCCTTTTTATTTTTTAAGTATGAATATAAAAAATAATTACCTTATACCAGTCCCTTTTATATAAGCAGTTTTTGTCATCTTTGCAGAATTGTTGTAATTCAGCCACGAACTGCGTTTATAAGGTCATCCCACATCCTCTCAATCGGATTCAGGTCAGGACTTTCTCTAAGCCACCCCAAAGTCTTCATTTCGTTTTTCTTAGGGTATTCATAGGTATTGTGTTTTGGATTATTGTCCTGCTGCAAAACCCAAGTGCACTTCAGCTTGAGGTCACGAGCAGATGGCTGGACATTCTCCTTCGGGATGTTTTGGTAGAAAGCAAGATTCATGGTTCCATTTACCTCAGCAGTCTTCCAGGTCATGAGTCACCAAAACAGCCCCAGACTATCACACTAACACCACCATATTTTACTGTTGGTACAAAGTTCCTTTTCTCAGATGGTGTGTTAATCTTACACTAGATGATGCTGGTGAGGCGCGAGATATGTGAAGACTTATCAAAGTGTCTGAAATGTAACATTCCAACTTCCCCCTTAGTGTGTTTGTTGGGCAGCTTAGATAATGTCACTTCAGAAAAGAATATAGCCCATATGGTTTTCACTGCCCTATGCATAGCCAAGAAAACAGTCCTCATGAACTGGAAAAATAAAAATAATCTTAATTCTAACCAATATAGAAATTATCTATTAGATTACATTAGTCTCGATACAGCCTCTGCCACCACATCAGATCAATTACTCTGGGCTCCTTTGATCAGCTCCATCACCTAGTGGGGGTGGGGGGCAAAGCTGGACTGGGACAAAAAATCGGCCCGGGCATTTTGACTAGAGACCAGCCCACCAGGATAAAGATTGAAAATGTGACGTCATTCAGGGGTAAAACCGCAAAGGATTCTGGGAACTTGTGGCAAGAGGTACTAGCGCACGCAGGCTTTCAATTGAACTCAGTTACACAGCGGTAAAAAGAAACCCAAAAAATGGCAAGAAGCTGTTGTATTATTAACTGCAATAGCCGGTCGCATGACAGCCACGGGAAGCCTACGGGTAATGAGATCTTTTTTTTTTTTTTATCGGATTACGTCGTTGAAGAGAAATTTTTTAAGCCATGTTTCCGAAGTAAGCCGACAGATGGTCTGGATATACCAAATATAACGTCTCAGAATACTCCAGCTCACATGTTAGTCTGCTCCAAGCATTCCCACAAAGGTCAGAGTTTTGTAGTAGTTAATACGTCATTTTTCTTAACATAATTGGTGATATAGGTTACAAGCAAGTCTGGCGCTGAACAGAAATTGTCGCGCTATGCTCCTTTATTTATTGTGCATAAATAGTGAATTGTCCTGACACAATATTGCGTTTCGCTTCTGTTATTACCATGGTACATTGACAAAACCATATACTTTTATTCACAGGATAAAACAGTTGTTTTGTATCACTAATTGTCCAGTGCGATTACAACATACAATATTATTGTCACTGCTACATTTCTGTAATGCTACCAGAAATTATTTCCACTACTAATTAATTACCGTTGAGCTCAAAGGTTATATTAATAAACGGTTAACGAATGTGTATTTATGACGACGATTTGTGAGACTGGTAAACTTACCTTTGTTCGTACGATGGTCTTTCGTTCTACACGGTGCATTTCAAGGTCCTGTACCCATCCTTCGGTAAACTGTACCTGGGCTTGTTGCGGTGACCTGAAGTTACTAAACTTCATGAGTGTATGCACTCACTCCAAGAACCGTATAATTATAAATATGAGCGTGGTGAAAGTTGGGCACTCTGTCCACTCTGTGTGCTCGTAAGGGTCTGACCCTTTCACTCCTTTGATTTTTTCCTCGTATCTTTTCTTTGTCTTTTCGTCGAGTCTGTCTTTGTACGGACCAGCATTGTTCTCCTTTTGTTTTGTACATTCCTTTTTTGTGCGGCAAAGAAAAAACAAGAAGGTATTGGAACCAGAGAATGAACGTTTTGCGGTGCTGCAAGTGCTTGCATTTGATGCGGTACTTGTATTGTTTTGCCACGAGTTCCCGGCATGCAGTGCGCGAAAATCACGTGATTGCTAAACAAGGGGGAGGGTGCATCCGGCCTCCTCGGCTGTAATTGGTCCAGCCCAGAGTCGATCATGACCAATTGGCCAATCCAACACCTTTCATTATATATACCCTTCCTAAAAAAAAAAAAAAATCCATCGGCCCATAAAAACAAAAAATCGCCAGCGGCCCACCGGGCAAATGCCCGGTATGCCCGATGGCCAGTCCAGCTATGGTGGGGGGTCATAGTTTGGTCCCGCCTTCACTGTTGTGATTGGTGTGGGGGTAGGGACAGGCTTAGGGCGTCGGGGGGTTCCCCGGAGGCATCTTCCTTGGGGGGCTCAACCCGGGGTAGCGGTCATGGCCAATTAGGGGCTCTGTTGGCTCTTAGGTGACAGTTTCCTCGTGGCTGCGTGCAGCGGGGCTAAATGAGGGTCTGTGCTAATGGACGTGGGTTACTGACCTGGTAGCCTGGCTGCCCCTTGGTGGGTCCGGGATGGGCGTGGGGTTCTGGGGGCGCTCCGGCTCTGGGTTGGGGCCCTGGCCGGGCCACGGGGGCTTGGGTCTTGGTGGGTGTTTCCGGGGTTGTGGGCGGGTGGGTGTATGGGGGTTCAGCCCTGGCACAGGGTGCCGCCGGTGCGTCGAGCCACCTGGGGGGCTCTTCAACTGGTGGGGGAGGTTGTCATATCTTGCAAGAGCTTTCCTCTCTTCAGGAACTCTCTCTGCAGGAGGGGGAGATACAGGAGAGGTGGAGGAAGATCTCAGCCTGGGTGTCTATTGTCTTATGTAGTCTGGAAGATGAGTGGATGGTGGGGTGGGTGCAGTTTTCTCTGTGGTGGAGTTGGGTGGACTGTCCCGGGCTCTGTGGGGCCGGGCGGCGCTGCTGCACTGGGTCACTTGCCCCTCCCTTCCTTCCCTCCCCATCTCCAGCTGCCTCCCTCTTCCCGCTCCACCACAACCACCCACACATGCAGGGCCCTTGGAGTAGGGGTGTGTCACCAGGGTGCAGAGGAGGCTACCCCCCCCCTCCCCCCCGTCCCCTTCTGGCTGCCTCTGCCTCAATTTTATCCCACAACTTAGACATTCACATTACTCACACTCTCATTACACATACATATAGGATCTTGGGGGTGGGCACACGCTACACGGAATCCAAATTACCATCAGGGTGTACACTTCACCCCTAGCATCGTTGCCCACCTCTCAATTTTAAATACACGTAGACATTGAGGGCTAGCAGGAGGGACTGTGCGCTTACCTGCTGCTCTCTGGCAGGTAGCGCCATGCCCTCCTGGGTTTTAAATGCACCTTAGAACACACATGCATCAACACTACAATGAGCGGGTGGAGGGTGGTTTTGAGTCTTCTCTCACCCCCGTTCTCTGCGGCCTGCTGGAGCGGGGGGCTAGGAGGAGGAGTTGGCCGTCTGACTGGGGTCTGGAGTGTGGGGCCTCCCTGCCCTGCGGAGTCGGGGCGGTCTGCTTCTCCCCACCGCAGGGAAAAGGGTAGCACCACCTGGGTCTGGGTGCAGTTCCCCTCTCCAGGGGCAAGGGTACCTAGACCCGGTTCGTAGAGTATGCTGCTTGGGGAGTGTGATTGTGTGTACAGCGCCTCTTTATGTCTGTCTCCACATTGGTTGAGTGTGGAGTAAGTGCATATGAGAGCATGAGGGTGGGAATGGATGTTTGTATCTGTGTGAGCCTGTATGTCTGTGTCGATATGTCAGGTTGGGTATCAGACGCCACCTCTCTGGGGACATCTCAGGCCCTCCAAGGTTTGGAGGCCTATCTCCCCCCACCACCA
Source organism: Mchenga conophoros (assembly GCF_057382185.1). Taxonomy (NCBI): domain Eukaryota; kingdom Metazoa; phylum Chordata; class Actinopteri; order Cichliformes; family Cichlidae; genus Mchenga; species Mchenga conophoros. The sequence continues at coordinate 32,169,233 of NC_140540.1, forward strand.
CTTCCCCTGTGGACTCCCTCAGACATCGGTGCGTTGGTGGTTCTTTGTGTCCGGGGATGGGCGTCCAGGTACACACTGGCTCACTCCTTGGTGGCCGCTTATCGGGGCCTGGGGCTCGGGAGGGAGGGTGCCCCCGGCCTCTCGGCCTGGGGCTCGGTCACTCAGGCACAGCTGGCTGCCGGCGGAGCTCACGGGCGCGTCACTGCAACTCCCCCTGGCTTCTGCTCCGCGGCTGCTGAGTGACCCTTCATCTGGGACTCTCCTCACCTCTTTCTGGGACAGTGGCGCGGCTGCCCCTCTGTTGGTCTTCCTTGGTCTCTTGTGTTCTGGGGGCCTCTGGATGTCTGGAGTTTTGATCTCCTCCATACCTGCTTCATGCCCTGGAGGATGGGGCTGTGGCCCCCCCACACCCTCTAGCAGATCATTACATGAAGGAACCTTTTAAAAAAACAAGCGCGCTCATGCTCACAGGTGTACACACGGGTGATCACACCCACAAACTACACCCTTTTTGGCTCCTACCTGAAAGCACACTGTGTTCTGTCAATCTTACGTGCTGCACAATAATGATTAATATTTAGTATTTACTGTCATATTCCCATACATCATTGTGATGTTGTTTATTCTATTACTCTTGTTTTCTTCTGCTTGTTTTCTTTTTTCTTTCTCAACAGGTGATCCAGGTGATCGATATATGCATTTTTTTTCTCTGCTCATTCTGTTGGTTTTTGTTTTTTGCCCTTCTCCCCCGTCCCTCTTCTCAGCTGTTTTTCTTTCCCTCTTTCTCCCCTTCTTTCCCCCAGTCAAGTCTGTCCCGTATTCAGCAAGTGAAAATAAAATAAACAATAAAAGGTGAATCAAATGGACCACTACGGCAAGGCTGGGATGGTCAATTTGGTAAAGTAAATCCATTGGGCATCTTTCTTCGCCTTTAGACGATAATTCTGATGGCAAAAGAGCCAAATGGGACAGACAAAAAATAAATAAATAAATAAATAAATTTTACACCAGATACAATGGGACACATGCCTTTCAAAAAGTTTAACTTTGGGATCGTCAGTCCACAGAGTATTTTCCCAAAATTCTTGGGGATCATTAAAATGTTTTCTGGCAAATGTGGGACTTGTTGTGTTCTTTTTGGTCAGCACCGATTTTCTTCTTGAATTCTAAAATTGATGCCATTTTTGCCCAGTCTCTTTCTTAGTGTTGAATCATGAACTCTGACCTTAACTTAGACATGGGAAGCCTGTGGTTCTTTAATGTTGGTATGGAGCCTGTTGTCACCTTCATGTGCTCCTGGAGTAATTTTGGTAGACCGGTCACTCCTGGGAAAGTTCATCACTGTTCCATGTTTTCTTCGTAGTGTCTCACCATGGTTCACTGGAGTCCCAAAGCCTTTGAAATGGCTTTGTAACCCTTTCAGACTGATAGACGTCAGGTCAGGAACGTTGTTTCTCAGCATTTTCTTTTAGATTGTGGCATATTTTTTGAGATCTTTTAGCCATCTTCACTTTGTCAGACATGTTCTATTTAAGTGAATTCTTGATTTATCTTAGTATTTCACATTCCTTTTTTTCCACTGTCATAATTTATAACAGCTATATTTACTGCATTCACTGATTAGCAAATTAACCCTTATATCAATATTCAAACATAATTGTTAACAAGATATGTTTGCTGACAATTGCTCATTCTGTTTCAGCCACTATTGCAGCTGTCAGCTGTGGTGCACATTTGCAAGGAAACTAAATTTATGGGACTAAGAAGCAGAAAGCATATAGATGCTTTCCAAAATGAGAGTCCTACTCTGCAGCATGTAAAAAAGTTTGTGGAACTTTAGATGATATCACCCAGCTATGATATACGAGAAACGTTAACTAAATTCATGATAAAATGATCATCATCAAGTTCTTTTCTGCTGATGTTTAGTGCGTTGCCTAAGGTTAGCAAAAGCTTAATTTTTTTCATATTCTAAGACTGACTCAGTCAACCTTACTGCCTAAATATTATTATTATTATTATTATTATTATTATTATTATTATTAATAATAATAATAACAATAATAATAATAATTATTGTTAAATCTTTTTTTTTAAAGTTTTATAATTATCTAAATCAAGTGACTATAAGATAAAATAAAATCAGATAAAATCAGTCAAATGTGCAATAAAAGAGACCCCCTCAGAATCAACTGTTTTTTCAGTAACATTTTATAATAATGACACACAATTAACCATTAGTAAGTTGTTAGTAAGTTATTATTGCTTAATTCATCATCAGAGTAGTACTCCTTATTATGTAATTTATGCGACTAGAAATGTTTATCCCTGATTCAGCTCATATATTATATAAGTATTTCACAGAGCTTCACAAACAACTCATATTAAACTGATTCCCATCACATTAAACTGATAATGCAAATGTCGGGTGAGTCCCCACGTCCTCAAGGCCTGTTCCACCCAGCTTTGTGGAGTCTTTCATAAACTGTTCATGTTGAGTCTGAGTCTGCAGAGAAAGACAGAAAGAGTTGTTCCCGTCGTACCCAGACTATGCTTCCTCCACAGAAGACGGGTCATAGGAAATTCTCGAAATATTCAAGTATTTCCTCATGAATTAATAAAGTAGTCTGATTCTGATATTCCTTCCACCGTCCAACAATGTTCTCAAAGTCAGCAGCGCTCCACCCCCACTATACACAGTGTAGGTAGAACACCACTTTCTCCTCCTGCATCACCTGATGGTTTGCCAGAATATCTTTGAAAAGTCTTTTTCCATGGCCTCTCTGAACTCTTCGCACACCCAAGTTTTTGCTTTAGCCAGTGCCCAAGTCATGTTCCGATTGGCCTGCCGGTACCTATAGGCTGCCCCTAAAGTTCCACAGGCTAACTAAGCCTGAGAAGACTCCTCCTTCAGCCTGATGGCTCCCTTCACCTCTGGTATCCATTTGGTTTGGGGGTTACCACCACGACAGGCACCAACCACCTTTTATTTATACAGTGCCACATTACAACAACAGTCGCCTCAAGGTGCTTTATATTGTAAGGTAGGCCCTACAATAATACATACAGAGAAAAAACCCACCAATCATATGACCCCCAATGAGCAAGGACTTTAGTGACAGTGGGAAGGAAAATCTCCCTTTTAACTGTAGGAAATCTCCAGCAAACCCAGGCTGAGGGAGGTGCAGCCATCTGCCACAACTGGTGGGGAGGATAGAAAGAACACAGGACAAAATACATGCTGTGGAAAAGAGCCAGCGATTAATAACAAGTATGAGTGCAGAGAGGTCTATTAACACATAGTGAGTGAGAAAGGTGACCGAAGAAGGAATACTCGATGCATCATGGGAATCCCCCAGTAGCCTACACCTACTGCAGCATAACTAAAGGAGGATTCAGGGTCACCTGATCCAGCCATAACTATATACTTTAGCAAAAAAGAAAGTTTTGAACTAGTGATATCAGCGTTAATCTTGTTAAAATGACATTAACACCATAACCGCATTAACACGGTAATTCTCCGTAAGCGAGTTAACGTGGTCGGCGTGGTTAGCTCATTAACACGTTAGCACCGTGTTGCCCCTCGCATGGGGCGATCCGCGTTAACTCACTAATGGAGATTTGCCACATTAATGCAGTAATGCCGTTAATGTCATTTTAACGAGAGTAACGCTGACAGCACTATTTTAAACCTAATCTTAAAAGTAGATATAGTGTCTGTCTCCTGAATCAAAACTGGAAGAAGGGTCCGCAGAAGAGGGGCCTGAAAACTGGAGGCTCTCCCTCCCGTTCTACTTTTAAATGCTCTAGGAACAACAAGTAAGCCTGCAGTGTGAGAGCAAAGTGCTCCAATGGAGTGATATGGTACTATCAGGTCATTAAGATAAGATGGGGCCTGATTATTTACGACCTTGTACGTGAGGAGCAGGATTTTGAATTCAATTCTGGATTTAACAGGGGGCCAATGAAGGGAAACCGATACAGGAGAAATATGCTCACTCTTTGTAGTCCCCGTCAGTACTCTTGCTGCAGCTTTTTGAATTAACTGAAGTCTTTTCAGGGAGTTTTTAGGACATCTTGATGATAATAATAAATTATAGTAGTCCAGCCCGGAAGTAATAAATGCATGAAGTTTTTCAGCATCACTCTGAGACAGGATTTTTCTGATTTTAGAGATATTGCACAAATGGAAGGAAGCAGTCCAACATATTTGTTTAATATGTGCATTGAAGGACATGTCTTGGTCAAAAATGACTCCAAGGTTCCTCACAGTGTTACTGGAGGCCAAGGTAAGTTCTCCTGTCCTGTCTTTCTTATCTTTCTCCATCCATGAGTGAAGTGAGTTTTCTTTCTTTCCTCTCTCTGTAAAATACAGCAGCTGGAACTTTACTAGTATCACACACTTCACACAAACAGTTGTGTATGTGTTTGCTGGCGTTTGTTGAGCTGAACGAAACATTGCATAATATCCGCCACACAAAAAATGTTACTCCCTTTATGCTCGCTCCTCATTTATGGCTATAGCTAGACGGCTGAAGCACCATAACCATAACTTTGGACATCTGCACTCATTTCTGTGTTGTGCCAAAACAAACAAAAAAACAACAGCAAAATAACACCCTGATTATTCCACACAGTTTTTCTTCTCTTTTTCTGCAACATCCCCTGATGATTAATACTTGAATAAGACTACCTTTCATGTGTTAAGGTTTAGGTTCCAATCGATTAGATTTTTGAAGGCCTGCAGTAATGTGAAATAATAACTGTTTTCTGTTATCAAACTGTTCTCCCACTAGGAGCTCAGTCTGAGTGGAGTTTTTTTTCTCCTCCTCTTACCTCATGTTATGTATTTTCGTTGTTTTTTTCCTATCAGCCTACCTTTCTGACATGTCTCCCCAATGTGATGTTTGTGTAAAGTTGGTCAGAAGGTTCCTTTGTAAGTGCACATGTGCCATTAGCGTGCTGCCTGCTGTAACCCTAATTTCCTTCGGGATTAATAAAGTATTCTGATTCTGATGATTCTGATAATAACTCCCCTCAAAAGGATAAAACCAATCAGCAGGGAGTAAAAAGTTGTCAGAAAAGTAACTACTTATGTAAAATACAGAGAAATGAAAATTACAACTGTATTCTAGTACAGTAACAAAGAGTTTGTACTTCATTACTCCCCACTTCTGATTATTTACCATAAATATTTTTTTAAAACACTTTTAGTCGTCTGAGTTTTCTCTAATATTAACAACACTAAGGTATGTGCATAAATATGCAGCTGATTACCATAAGGAAATGTGTAAGAATATCCATCCATCCATTCGCTTCCACTTATCCTTTTCAGGGTCGCGGGGGGTGCTGGAGCCTATCCCAGCTGTCATAGGGCGAAAGGCGGGGTACACCCTGGACAGGTCGCCAGTCTGTCGCAGGGCTGTGTAAGAATAGATTTTTTAAAAATAAATCAATTAAGTGCTACATTCCCTAAAAAGCCTCTGGTTGTATATGAACAAATAAAGACCTAAACTATTTGCATCTGTTTATCAAGCAGAAGTCAGATTTCACATGGAAAGCTGAACTGGAATTGCAGTTAGATGAAAACAATTAAATCATGCCCCATATATGTAGCATTCATCACACACAAAGCGTAGGAGAAGATGGATTAAGTGTTCACAGGAGCAAAAGGAAACAGGCTTCCTCTTGATCTGTATGTCACACATTCAGAAGAGGTGAGGGATGGAAGCAATTAACACTGTGTCATTGGTTACATTATCATAAATATTGCAAGGTGAGGGGTAATTTGTATGATTGATAGGAGTCTCTGACCAAAGACTCCTCCAAATATTAGTTTTTATATGGTTTCCTCTCCTAAAGGCTGATGGTAGATAAACAACAAAACACTCCAAAAATATCTCAAATATCACTCAAGATTTCCTACCATTGTTAGAAACTTGACACTGGCATGAGATAACAAATGTTACTATAATATTTCACAATATTAACCAGAAGCCGGTACAGCTTTACCGCTTACCAAAAATAACACTGCCTTTATAAGTATTCATGATGTAAGGTACTTATTGTGTAAGTGCCGTGGAGTGCCTCAAGGTCAGTATAGAGGAAGTGTCTTCACCCCAACAGATGGCTGCCACTTCCTGAGCCTGGTATCCAAGTTTCTTCTTGTTGCACTGCCACCAAGTGCGTGGGGTTCTTGCAAAGAATGTTCTTTGATAGGAATCTAGCAAATGCTCACCAAATCACATATGGTAGCATTCAAAGGAACTTACTGATCCTAGTAGTGACTTATGAAATAAGTTAATTTTTGTTTGTTATTATGTTTTTGTTGCTGCAAGTGCTTTTTATGCAAATTTTGCAAAGCCATATGTGGAAGGAAACTGTGACCTAGGACAAGCTGATGGCATAAGATGTAAGTACAACTCCACCGGTTTCATATGCAAAAAAAATTATTGCGCTAGCTTACGTGGTTGCAGTGCTACTGGGATTTAAAAATAGTTACGCAAAACGGAGCGTACCCGCTCCGACCGGCTTTAAAGGGTTAATGATCTCTGTGTACATGCTGCAAAACTGTGATTCCATACGTGAAAATTAACAGGTCATTACGATTCATGCTGAAGCTGTAAACTATAAAATAAGCCTGTTTCATAGAAATATAATCTTGGTCTCTATCTGTAAATGGTATAATCATATTCAAATTTGACTCAATTGATTTCATCATTCAGTAGCACCTATATGTTCCACCTGTATTATTTGCCTAACACACACACACACATAGGGGTTTTTCATAATTGCCAAGTGGGAAGCATTGTGGCCTTTCTGTGTTACGTTTGCATGTTTTCTCTGTGTCTAAGTAGATTCTCTGTGGGTAGTGTCTCTCTCATTGTTAGCCTTGCAACACACTAGCAATCTATTCAGGGTGTACCCCCATCTTTCGCCCGATGGCAGCCTGCTCCAACCACCCTGTTACTGTGGATAAATGGAAGAAAATGGATGGATGGATTTCATTCTTCTGTAGCACCCACATCACTAGTGACTGTCTTTTTAAAAATTGTCTAGGGCTGAGAACAGATATGACCTTGCCTGGAAGAAGCTGTTCACCCATTGTCAGATTTTATATTCAAGGTCTCTCCAGTGGTAGAAACAGGATCAATTGTATTCATGTCATTTCTGCTGACACTGGTGTCTTATCGTTGGTCAGGTCACTCACTCACTCAACCTATCATCACACACTACCACAGCCTATGTGGAAGCATTGCCTACATCTTCATCCAGACAATTCTGCTCTTGCCACTTACTTGTTTAACATAACCACCATAATCTTCTGCTTTATATAAAGTATTTCAGCACATATTTCTTTTTTTCCTCTCTAACATGAAGAAGACTCTACTACACCCACACAATTCAAAGTCAATGCTATCTCCTCTTTTAAGTATGAGTTTACAGGGCACACTTTATTTATAGTATCTATTCACATATGTCCAAATTCCACAAAAAAGTGGGCCCCAAAACAAGAGCGGCAATGATAATTTTGTTTGTGCCTACTTAATAATCAAGTAATTATTACATTAGCCTTCAAGACTATAGGGCATATCTAAGAGGAAGAGGAAGATCTAATACATAAAATATGTGAGCTGACCCCTGAAAAAGAAGATGAGAAAAGAAGGTGCCTCCCACAATCATAGTTTAATAGTAAGTCACTGACAAGAGCAGAGCAGCCAAGGCTCAAGAACAATTTTGCTGAGGGATGTGCCAGAAGACAGTAGTGGAGCATCTGTTTGGGATAAATCCATTCTCTACAATAGACAGGGGAAAATCTGATATAGGTTGTGTAATGATTCTAAGACACAAACTATTTCATGGCATGCATTTTTAATTTCTCTTTGCTATTTGGGCTGATTGGGACCTGATGAATGTAGAAACAACGAATTATCTTTTTACCTGATTTTGCTCTACAAGGTCCGGATATCCACATATGAGGACATTTGTTTTAAATTTCGAAAGAACCGTGGCACTATAATGTCCTCGTAAGAGATATCAGGCCCTTATAGAGCAAAATTTTGTATTGTAGTCTAGACAACCAAAATGTGATGTCAACATATGTGGACGCCAGGTCGTAGGAGGTTAAGAAAGCCCAGTATTCATGTGTGTAAAGAAATATATTGAGCTATCATTAGGCTCTGCAATATGTTTTGTGGTCAGAAATTCACTGGGTCATCTGGCAGATAACGCCAGCCCTAACTAAAATTACCTTGTGTTGCCATCAAATCATATGCTCAACCAAGCAAAGAGAAGGCACTCAGTGGTTCAACTGCTATTGTAAGGGTGAGCCTCTGTTTTTTTTTTTTTTTTGTGTCCCGTTTGGATCTTTAGCCATTAGAATTGTTGTGTTAAGGCCAAGAAAGATGCCAAGCGGATTTATTTTACCAAGTGGATCATCATGGCCTTGCCATATTGGTCCATTTGATTGACCTTTATTATAATTATGTATTTATTTTATTTTCGGTTGCTACAACCGGGACAGACATGACTGGGGGATAGGACAGGGAGAAAGAATAAAAGAAAGAGAGGGAGAGAAACAAAAACAGAGGGGAGAAGAGACGGTGAGAAAGGGGGGAAGAAAGAAAGAAAAACAAACAAAACACCTGGATAACCTGTATGGAGAAAAAAAACAGAAGAGAAAGCAAACAAAAAAAGAGCAACATAATAAATACAGCACCATCACAATAAACTAGCTAGCAGTAGATAACAGTAGATACTAAATATTACACGCTATTGTGCAGCACGCAAGATAGACAGTGCACAATGTGCTTTGACGCAGCAGCCAATAAAGGTGTAGTCCGAGTCTGTGAACACCCGTGTGCACACCTGTGTGGATCAGCATGCTTGTATTCCAAAGGTTTCTCCATGTAACGATCTGCTAGGGAGTGTGGGGAGCCATAGCCCCGTCCCCCAGGGTATGAAGCAGGTATGGAGGAGATGTCTGTGAAGGTTCTCAGTCATCCAGGTCATCGTAGTCAAAGGAGCTTGCAAAGAAAAGCGTCTGGACTTCTTTAAGTTGCTTGAAGACGTTTCACCTCTCAGCCAGAGTTTCGGGTGACTTCACAGGTTTCACAATGAACTCACCCGAAACTCTGGCTGATTGGGACCCACACCCAGTTTCACACCTTGGCTCAGGCGATTAGAGGATCATCAGGGGGTCCTTTTGTCCCTCTGTGGGGGGTATCTCCCACTAGGTTTATATCTGGGACTCTCCACCATTTGACCTTAGAACTGAAGAAGCTTCTCGGATGAGAGGTGAAACGTCTTCAAGCAACTTAAAGAAGTCCAGACGCTTTTCTTTGCAAGCTCCTTTGAGTATGGAGGAGATCCAGGCCCCAGACATCCAGAGGCCCCAGAGTACGAGGACCTGAGGAGGACCGCCAAAAGGGGGGGAACCGTGCCACCCTCCTGGGAAGAGCTGAGTAGAGCCCCAAAGGAGAAGTCACCCAGCAGCTACAGAGCAGAGGCCAGAGGGGGTTGCAGTGGCGTGCCCGCGGGCTCTGCCAGCAGCCAGCTGTGCCAGAGAGGACCGAGCTTCAGGCCCAGAGGCCAGAGGCCTGAGTGCACCCCACCCCCCGGAAGTGGCCCAGCCGGGCCACAGGCGCCAGGCCCCGCTAATCGGCCACCAGAAGTGAGCCGGTACATACATGAGTGCCCAGCCCCAGTCGACAAGAACCACCAACACACCAACGTCTGAGGGCATCAGCCACCGGCAGGGAGTGTGGTGAGGGGAGATAGGCCTCCGTACTTAGGAGGGCCTGAGATGTACCCAGAGAGGTTGAGTCTAAGACACAACCTGACATATAGACACAGACGCACACACAAACGTGCATTCCCACCCCCATATACACAACCAAATACTCGGCACTCACCCAACGTGTAGACAGACATAAAGAGACACTGCACAGACAGTCACACTCCCCAAACATACTCTATATCCCAGGTCCAGGTACCCCCGCCCCCATAGGGGCAAGCCGCACCTAGACCCAGGAGATGTTACCCTTCTTTCTGGGGTGGAGGCAAGCAGACCACCTCCTTATCTGCAGTAGCAGGGAGGCCCTGCATCCCGGACCCCAATCTGACGGTCAGCACCTCCTCCCAGCCCCCCAGCCCTGACGGCTAACAGAACCGGGGTGAGTGAAGACCCCAAACCTCCCTACGCCTGCTCATATAGTGTAGTGTTGCTGTGTGCTGTTCTAAAGTGCATTTAAAACATCAGAGAGCAGCACGGCTCCTCCCGAAAACCCTTAGTGTCTATATGCATTTAAAATTGAGGGTAGGGCACCAGCACCAGAGGTGGGTTGGAATACACCGACCATCCTCTGGATGCTGTAAAACGTGCCCACCCCCAAGGCCCTATATGTATGTGTTATGTGAGAGTGTGAGTAATGTGGATGTCTAGGTTGCAGAATAAAATTGAGGCACAGGTGGCCAGAAGGGGACAGAGGGGAGTGCCTCCCCTGCACCCTGGTGACATACCTGCACCCCAAGCCCTGCGTGTGTGGGTGGGTGTGGTAGAGTGGGAATAGGGAGGTAGCTGAAGATGGGGAGGGAAGAAAGGGAGGGGCAAGCGGCCCCTCCCTGGGGCCAGCTCCCCCGCTGACCCCAGTAGGCACCCCCACACTCTGGAACCCACCAGGGCAAGGGGGCCCAGGCCCATCTGGACCGGGGCCCGCAGCAGCAGCACCGTCCAGCCCAGCCCCACATAGTCCGGGGCAGCCCACCAGACTCCACCCCAGAGAAAACTGCACCCACCCCATCATCCAATCATCTCACAAACTACACAAGACAATAGACACCCAGGTTGAGTTCATTCTCTACCTCTCCTATATCTCTCCCCCCACCTGCAGAGTGAGCTCCTGTAGAGAGGAGACCACCTGCAAAGATATAACAACCTCCCCACCAGTTAGAGAGCCCCTTAGTTGGGCCGATGCACCAGAGGTCCCCTGCACTGGGGCTGAGCCCCCCTGCACCCACCCGCCCACAGCTCCGGTGACACAACAGCCAGGACCCAAGCCCCCAAGGCCCAGCCAGCACCCCAGACCGGGGACGGAGCACCCCCAGACCCCAAGCCTCCACGCCCGTCTCGGACCCTCCCAGGGGCAGCCAGGCTACCAGGCCAGTAACCAGTGTCCGCCAGCACAGACCCTCCCCCATCTCCGCTGTACGCAGCCACAAGGAAAACACCATCTAAGAGCCACCAGAGCCCCTAACCAGGTCATGGCCACATACCCGGGTTAGGCCCTCCAGGGAAAACGTCCCTAGGGACTCCCCAGACGCCCTAAGGCCGTCCCTACCCCCATATCAACCACAATAGTGAAGGCAGGACCAAACCATGACCCCCCACCCCCACTAGGTGATGAAGCCAATCAAAGGAGCCCAAAGGGATTGATCAAATGTGATGGCAGAGGCTGTATCAAGACTAATGTGATCTATTAGATGGTTTTTTATATTGGTTAGAATTAAGATTATTTTTATTTTTCCAGTTAATGAGGACCATTTTCTTGGCAATGCATAGGGCCATAAAAACAACATGGGCTGTGTTTATTTCTGCAGTGACCTCTTTCAAGTTGCCCAGCAAGCATACTAAAGGGGAGGCTGGAATGTTACATTTCAGACACTTTGATAAGCCTTCACATATTTCACGCCAAAACTTCTGAACTGGTGGACAGAACCAAATAGCGTGGATGTACAATCCATGGAGAACAAGCTCGATGACCTAAGAGCAAGGGTCACCTTCCAACGTGACATGAGGGACTGCAACATTCTGTGCTTCACGGAGACATGGCTGACCCCCACCGTGCCGGACCAGGCCGTAACTCCGTCGGATTCATTCTTTGTGCTCCGCGCGGACAGAACGGCAGAGTCGAACAAAACCAAAGGTGGGGGAGTGTGTTTCATGATAAACAGAAAGTGGTGTGATGCCAGGAGCATTTCTACTCTCTCCAGCGGCTGCTCGCCACATCTGGAGTTCCTGAGCATTAAGTGCCGCCCTTTCTATCTGCCTCGTGAGTTCACCTCAGTCATCGCCACGGCGGTCTACATCCCACCCCAAGCGGACACAGGTATGGCTTTGTCCGAATTACATGATGTGCTGAGCTCGCTTCAAAACAAGGACCCGGGAGCAGCCCTCATTGTAGCAGGAGACTTTAACAAAGCGAACCTCAGACAAGTCATGCCAAACTTTTACCAGCATGTCTCGTGTCCAACGAGAGGGGATCGGATTTTGGATCACTGCTACACGCCATACAAGCAGGGCTACAAAGCTGTCTCACACCCGGCTTTTGGGAAGTCTGACCACAACGCCATCTTCCTCATCCCCCAGTATAAACAAAGCATACGGAGGGAAGACGTGACCAAGAGGGAGGTAAAACGGTGGACTGCCCAATCAGAAGCTACGCTACAGGACGCACTCAACGACGTAGACTGGGACATGTTCAGAGCATGCGCAGTCGACATCAACGAGTTTACGGAAGTAGCAGTATGCTTCGTCAATATGCTAGCGGAGGAGATTATCCCCACTGCGAGAGTCACCACATTCCCAAACCAGAAACCGTGGATGGACAGATCGATCCGCACTGCAATAAACGCCAGGACCGCCTCCTACAACGCGGGTCTCGCCACTGGCGATATGAGCGCCTACAAAGCGGCCTCATACGGCGTGCGGCGCGCGGTGAGAGATGCCAAACGCAGGTACCGGGAACGTGTGGAGTCCCGCTTCCACCAGGGCGACACACGGAGTATGTGGCATGGACTACGCACCATTACGGACTACAAAGCCAGGGACACTGCGCCGATCAACGCCGACTCTGCATTCACCAACGAGCTGAATCGGTTCTACGCCCGTTTCGAGGTTAGCCAGGCGGCTAATGCTATCTACCGCCTGACTACCGAGCGAGAGACCGGTGACCAGCATCGCGGAGCATGACGTCCGAGCGGCACTGAGGAGAGTGAACACAAGGAAAGCGGCGGGGCCAGACGGCATCACCGGCCGTCTGCTGCGCTGCTGTGCTGACCAGCTAGCAGGTGTGTTCACTTACATCTTCAACGAGTCCCTGGCGAAGTCTGTGGTCCCCACATGCTTCAAAAGATCCACCATCATCCCTGTGCCCAAGAACAGCAACCCCTCATCCCTGAACGATTACTGGACATCATCTCCTCCTCCATCCCAGACACCACAGATCCGCTGCAGTTCGCCTACAGATCTAACAGATCCACAGAGGATGCCATCGCCCACGTCCTACACACCACTCTCAGCCACGTGGACAAGAAACAGGGTAACTATGTGCGAATGCTGTTTGTTGATTACAGTTCAGCGTTTAACACAATAGTGCCCTGCAGACTGTTCACAAAGCTGAGGGATCTGGGACTTAACAGCCGTCTGTGTGCATGGGTGTTGGACTTCCTCACTGGCAGAACTCAGGTGGTGAGGGTGGGCAGGTGCTTCTCCAACAGCATCACCATCAACACAGGAGCACCTCAGGGATGTGTCCTCTCGCCACTGCTCTACTCCCTCTACACTTCAGATTGTGTGGCCACCCATGGCTCCAACACCATTGTGAAGTTTGCTGACGACACAGTGGTGCTGGGTGCCATCTCCAACAACGATGAGGCGGCCTACATGGATGAAGTGAAGAATCTGGCATCGTGGTGCCAGGACAACCACCTCCAGCTGAACGTCAGCAAGACCAAGGAGCTGGTGGTGGATTTCAGAAGGGGTCAGCACAGAGACTACAAGCCCATCATCATCAATGGAGCGCCAGTGGAGAGGGTGCAGTCCTTCAAGTATCTTGGTGTCCACATCTCCTCAGACCTGACATGGGCTGCCCACATTCAGGTCCAGACCAAAAAGGCTAGGCAGCGCCTGTATCACCTACGACAACTGAGGAAGTTCAGGGTCTCTCCAAAGATCCTCAGGATTTTCTATACAGGCGCTGTGGAGAGCATCCTCACACAGAATATGACATCGTGGTTTGGGAACAGCTGTGTGAAGGACCAAAAAGCTCTCCAGAGAGTGATCCATACAGCAGAACGCTGCTGCAGGATTGCTCTCCCCCCGCTTCAGGACACCTACACCAGGAGATGCCGGACTAGAGCAGCGCAGATACTGAAGGACCCGTCCCATCCTGGCAACAAACTGTTCCAACTTCTGCAATCTGGTAGAAGGTTCCGCATCTTCCGGGCAAGGACAGAGAGACTCAAGAGGAGCTTCTATCCCCAAGCCATCCGTGCCCTAAACACACACACCCGCCCTCTCACATCATCTATAATTGACTGAGACAGGACTCTCTTCCAGACACTCTAAACCAAGGCACAATGTACATTTCAATTCCTTTAATTTTAAATATGTTTATATTGTCTATCCTGTAAAATAGTCAGATGTCTATTCATATTAATGTACAGAATTCACCTGCTTGCTGCTACTACTGCACATTCACCCAGTGTATATATATATATATATATATATATATATATATAACACCCAGCACGCCCCTGCGAGCGGTTTATCCTTCAAGCTCGGGTCCTCTACCAGAGGCCTGGGAGCTTGAGGGTCCTGCGCAGTATCTTAGCTGTTCCCAGGACTGCGCTCTTCTGGACAGAGATCTCCGATGTTTTTCCCGGGATCTGCTGGAGCCACTCGCCTAGCTTGGGAGTCACCGCACCTAGTGCTCCGATTACCACGGGGACCACCGTTACCTTCACCCTCCACATCCTCTCGAGCTCTTCTCTGAGCCCTTGGTATTTCTCCAGCTTCTCGTGTTCCTTCTTCCTGATATTGCTGTCATTCGGAACCGCTACATCGATCACTACGGCCGTCTTCTTCTGTTTGTCTACCACCACTATGTCCGGTTGGTTAGCCACCACCATTTTGTCCGTCTGTATCTGGAAGTCCCACAGGATCTTAGCTCGGTCATTCTCCACCACCCTTGGGGGCATCTCCCATTTTGACCTCGGGACTTCTAGGTTATACTCGGCACAGATGTTCCTGTACACTATGCCGGGCACTTGGTTATGGCGTTCCATGTATGCCTTGCCTGCTAGCATCTTGCACCCTGCTGTTATGTGCTGGATAGTCTCTGGGGCATCTTTACACAGCCTGCACCTGGGGTCTTGCCTGGTGTGATAGACCCCAGCCTCTATGGATCTTGTACTCAGAGCTTGTTCTTGTGCTGCCATGATTAGTGCCTCTGTGCTGTCTTTCAGTCCAGCTTTGTCCAGCCACTGGTAGGATTTCTGGATATCAGCCACCTCCTCTATCTGCCGGTGGTACATACCGTGCAGGGGCCTGTCCTTCCATGATGGTTCCTCGTCTCCCTCCTCTTTCTTGGGTTTCTGCTGCCTGAGGTATTCACTGAGCACTCGGTCAGTTGGGGCCATCTTCCCAATGTATTCTTGGATGTTCCTTGTCTCATCCTGGACTGTGGTGCTGACACTCACCAGTCCCCGGCCCCCTTCCTTCCGCTTAGCGTACAGCCTCAGGGTGCTGGACTTGGGGTGAAACCCTCCATGCATGGTCAGGAGCTTTCTTGTCTTTATGTCAGTGGCTTCTATCTCCTCCTTTGGCCAGCTTATTACCCCAGCAGGGTACCTGATCACGGGCAGGGCGTATGTGTTGATGGCCCGGATCTTGTTCTTACCATTCAGCTGACTCCTCAGGACTTGCCTGACCCTCTGCAGGTACTTGGTGGTTGCAGCCTTTCTAGCGGCCTCTTCATATATATATATATATATATATATATATATATATATATATATATATATATATATATATATATATATATATATATATAATGTTCTTCCTCTACACCCCCCCCCCCCCCCAATTTTTGCACATGTCGAGGAGCGTGTCAGGCTACATTTCACTGTGTGTTATACTTGTATAACTATGCATGTGACAAATAAAGAACCTTGAACTTGAACTTGAACCTTGAATGTAATTGTCCGGTGTATTTGCTGTGCAGTGTGAGCAGTTGTTGGAAGGCGTATAGCCCATCTTGAACATCCTATGACCAGTATATTGCACTCTATGTAATATTTTGTATTGTATTAATTGCAAACTGGGATTTCTGATCCATTGAAAGGTTTTTAAGCATATCTGAGACCAAAGGTTTTGGTCTAAGCTGATCGATAAATCTGCTTCCCATTTTGCAATTGGAAGGGATATTGATTCATCTATTTTAGAAAGTGTTCTGTATATTTTAGACAATAATTTGGGGGGGTTTAGATTAAAAAATTGTACCACACTTGGTGGTGTTTGTAATTCAGCTTCGCTGGGATTAAATTTCTTTTTTACTATGGATTTAATTTGTTGATATTCCAAAAATCGTTTCTTGTTGATCCCATACTGTGTAACTAGTCTGTCAAACGAGATAAAGTCTGTTCCTTCCAATATATGTTCCAAGTATTTAATTCCTTTGCAACTCCAATCTGGAAAGTTTATCATATTATTGTTTTGCAATATGTCCGGATTGTTCCAGATAGGTGTACGTTTGCATGGGATTAATGAAGACTCTGTCATTTTTAGAAACTCCCACCATGCTGTCAGAGAAGAGCTGATGTTGATGCTTTTAAAGCATTTATGTCATTTGATGTTTGAGCTGATAAATGGTAGGTCTGAAATTTCTAGGTTATTACATAGTGCCTGTTCTACATCTATCCAAGGTTCATCTAAGAGGGTGTGTTTAGACCATCTAGAGATGAACTGAAGCCTGTTGGCTAAAAAATAGTGATTAAAGTTAGGCAGATCTAATCCTCCTTTATCCTTGGTCTTTTGTAGTGTTTTTAAGCTGATACGTGGGGGTTTATCTTTCCAAAGGAATTTAGAAATATACGAGTCTAGAGATCTGAACCAATCTTGTGATGGCTTATTTGGGATCATTGAAAATAAATAGTTTATTTTTGGCAAGACCATCATTTTTATAGCAGCGACCCTTCCCATGAGTGATATGGGTAAACATTTCCATCTAGCCAGATCGCCTTCTACTTTCTTTAAAAGTGGGATATGGTTTAATTTAGTTAGATCTGCAAGCTTGGGAGAAACATTAATACCTAAATATTTTATATTTCCAGATTGCAGTGGGGAAGGAGAAGAATTATGAAAGGAGCAATTAATCAGAAGGACTGTAGATTTTGACCAGTTAATTGAGTAATCTGATATTCTTGCAAAAGAGTTTATCAATTCAATCACCCCAGAGATATTGGTGTGTGAGTTTTGGAGAAAAAGTAACACATCATCCGCATTTAGGCTGATTTTATGTTCCACGTTCTTGCATTTTATGCCCTTAATTACTGAATTCTGTCTAATTGCTGCTGCTAGTGGTTCAATAAAAATTGCAAACATTGAAGGGGAGAGTGGGCATCCCTGCCTGGTGCAGGGATGCCCACTTTATGGAAGGAGCAACCAGTTTGGTCAGGATGAGGGGGGTTATTTTGAAAATAACCCCCCTCTTAATTCATCCTGACCAAACTGGTTTCATAAAAGGTAGGCACTCATCAACAAATACACGTAGATTACTTAATTTAATAGACTACTCATGCAGTAAAAACATTGAAACTAGAGCAGGGCGATATGGCCAAAAATATTTATCACGATATATATTTGAAAATTTGCGATAACGATATAACTGACGATATAATTGATGCGAGACAAAATAAAACTCCTCAACTCCTCAATGGAGTCTTCATTAATCCCATGCAAACGTACACCTATATGATAAACTTTCCAAATTGGAGTGGTAAAGGAATCAAATATTTAGAACATATATTAGAAGGAACAGAATTTATTCCATTTGACAGACTAGTTACACAATATGGGATCAACAAGAAAAGATTTTTAGAATATCAACAAATTAAATCCATAGTAAAAAAGAAATTTAAATCGGGTCAAGTTGAACTGCAAACACCACAATTGCAAACACCACCCTGGCGCAGGGTGCCGCCAGTGCATCGAGCCACCTGGGGGGCTCTTCAACTGGTGGGGGAGGCTGTTACATCTTGCAGGAGGTCTCCTCTCTTCAGGAACTCACTCTGCAGGAGGGGGAGATATAGGAGAGGTGGACACCCTTTTTGGCTCCTACCTCAAAGCACACTGTGCGCTGTTGATCTTACGTGCTGCACAATAATGCTTAATATTTAGTATTCACTGTTATATTCTCATAGATCATCGTGATGTTGTTTATTATATTGCTCTCTTTTTCTTCTGCTTGTTTTCTCTTTTTTCTTTCTAAACAGGTGATCCAGGTGATCGATATATGTATTGTTCGTCTGCTTATTTTAATAATAATAATAATAATAATAATAATAATGGATTGCATTTATATAGCGCTTTTCGGGGCCCTCAAAGCGCTGTGCAATTCCACTATTCATTCACTCTCACATTCACATACTGGTGGAGGCAAGCTACAGTTGTAGCCACAGCTGCCCTGGGGCAGACTGACAGAAGCGAGGCTGCCATATTGCGCCATCGGCCCCTCTGGCCATCACCAGTAGGCGGTAGGTGAAGTGTCTTGCCCAAGGACACAACGACCGAGACTGTCCGAGCTGGGGCTCGAACCGGCAACCTTCCGGTTACAAGATGAACTGCCAACTCTTTGAGCCACGATCGCCCCATCAATCATTTTGTTGGTTTTTGTTTTTTGCCCATTATCCCCGTCCCTCTTCTCCACTGTTTTTCTTTCCCTCTTTCTTTCTCCCCTTCCTTTTCCCCAGTCAAGTCTGTCCCGTATTTAGCAAATGAAAATAAAATGAATAATAAAAGGCGAATCAAATAGACCATTACGGCAAGGCTGGGATGGTCCATTTGGTAAAGTAAATCCATTGGGCATCTTTCTTCACCTTTAGACAATAATTCTGATGGCAAAAGAGCCATCAGGCAAGACAGGCAAAAAAACCCAAAAAAACAGTTCTGCTCTGAGTCAAACTCCCGAGTGACCAATCTCCTCAACCTGTATCTATCGCTGAAAATAGACACTCTCTGGGGAAAGCTCATTCCCATTGCTTGTATCTGCATCCATGCAAGTTCCTTTTAGTAAATTATTTAATAATTGATCAACTATTGATTTATTATGCTGTACAGAAACCTGCTTAGAGAAGGATGAATACATTAGTTTAAATGAATCAACACCCCTAAGTTATACTCCCTGTCAGAATCCTAGAAGCAAAGACCAAGGAGGATGAGTGGGTGCAGTTTTTCTCTAGCTTTTCAGTCAAGCAAGGACCTACATACTGTTATAACTCATTTGAAAGCCTGACCCCTTGCCTTGTTCACCCTAATAGGAAGAGTCAAAAAACAGTTTTAGTTGTAATCATCTTTCTGGCCCTTACTCAGAGTTTCAGTCTGATTGATTAGACTTTTTTGGCAGATTTTGAGCTCAGACAAGGATTCCACGTAGATGTGAAAAAAGACATGAACTGGCTTCTCTCAAATTGTAAATGATCCATCTCATCATTTTGATTACTCAGAGGCTGTGGCAAGGGAAACAAACCATTACAGACTACAAGCCCACACTACAGATTGCTGTCCGTTCCGAGGACTGTGCTGCAGAACTTACAGATGTCTTCACAGACATCTTTAATACATCACTGAGCCAGGATGTCGTTCCCACATGCCTCAAAGCCATCATTTCTGTACTAAATAAGTCATCAACCCTCCCACTTTAATGACTACTGTCCTGTCACACTCACCTCCATCATTATGAACTGCTTTGAATGGTTAGTCATGCATCAAATCAAAAAATCTCTTCTCCCCAAACTGGATCCATTTCAGTTTGCAAACCAGTCAAACCACTCTACCAAATTTCAACTGCCCTTCACTCAGCCCTCACACATCTAGATACTAGTGACTCACTTCAGATCAGAATTCAACAAGATCATTCCCCAGCAACTCATTCACAAAACTGGATCTGCTGGGGATCAGCACCTTGCTGAATTTCCTGATAGGATGACAGCACCAGCATAAGAACACTGAATATGGAGGCTCCCTGTGGATATGTGTTAAGCCCCCTTCTCTTCACTCTGCTGACCCATGACTGCACACCATCACAAAGCTCCAACCAATTCATCAAATTTGCAGATGGCACAACTGTGGTAGGTCACATCAGCAACTATGATGAGACCTACTACAGGAGTAAAGTTAACCATCTGGTCGAGTGTTGCAGCAACAACAACCTGTCCATGAATGTGAAAAGGACCAAGGAGATCATCATAGACTTCAGGAGGATTCATTCCCTGCACACCCCACCAACCATCAATGGTGCTGCTGTTGAGAGGGTAAGCAGCACCAAGTTCCTGGGTGTGCACATCTCAGAAGAGATCTCCTGGTCAAAAAACACAACATCACTGGTCAATAAAGCCCAACTGTGACTCTACTTCCTCCGCAAACTGAGGAGAGCAAGAGCCTTAACCCCCATTATGAGCACCTTCTACAGATGCACCGTTGAGAGTATCCTTACCAGCTGCATCACTGTGTGGTATGGCTCCTGCACTGGGACCTACTGATAAAAGTTACTACTGCATCTGCTTCTGCATAAAAAAAGCCCTTTGCATTCACCTGTTCCCTCTAAACCCCCACCCCCTAGACATACAAAACTCTGAACCTCCAACATTGCCCTTTCACTGACTCCCGTACCCCACTTGCACACGAGCTTCTTACCCTTTTTATCTTTATGTTGTTTCGTGAGGGCCGTGAGAGCACTGCAATTTCAAATTCCTGTGTATGAGCGGTTTTTGACAAGAAAGCTGACTTTGATCACATGCTGCATCTTGTCCTGCACAGAAACTAAACATTTGACAGTATTTCCTGAACACCTCCTTTTGTTTATACTTTTTGATAACATTCACTTTTACAATAACGAATTACACAGCACTGGACAATAAATTTACTTAAATTAAATGTCTTTCTGAAAGTGCTGTACCTACGTTACAGAAGCAATTCCTCCACTGTTGTCATCTTCAGTGCAGAACAGCAACTTAAACTCTCACATAGGATAATTACCGTATTTCCCGGACTACAAAGCGCACCTAAATATTAGCCGCACAAGCTAAAATCAGGGGAAAATCCTGTTTTGTACATACATTAGCCGCACCTGACCAAAAGCCGCAGGTGTTTCAATGTTGACTTATCATATGTAAGAGAATATGCACAAAGGGAATTGTCAGGAAAGAGATGGCTGTTTGGAGACATCACTTTTATTAATATTTTGAAAAACAAGTTATGGGTACATATTTGCACATGTAGTACATAACAGTAGCCTACAGCACACCAGAAAAATAGATTCGGACTACCTTTTAGGCTCAGGTGCAGTGACACAGCTTTAACAAGAAGAAAAGTCAGTCATTCACCACCATCTTTCTCTTCTTCCTGCGCACTAAAACCACCAAAGTCCTCTCCTCCAGTGTCGGATACAAACAGGCTCAGGATGGCTTCGTCATCCACTCTTCTTCTCTCCTTCGTTGTCACTTTCAAAACCAAAGAAATCCTCATTGTCAGTGTCAGAGTCGAACACCCTCAGAAGGGCCGTGGCGGTGTCCTCCTCTCCATCATGCAGCAGTCCAGCCCTTCAAAATCCGTTGGTGATCGTGGATGTTTTCACACTTTTCCACGCTGTCAGAATCCACCGGTGGAGTTGGGCATAACTTGCTTTTTGGGCATAACTTGCAAGTTTATCGCCGCTCATCATCCACGCCTCCCGCTGAATGCGTAGCGCTACTTTGAAGTTTGTTTTTCGCGCTACTTCGTACGGCACTACGTTGCCTGGCGGACGGACATGTGACTAACATACCACTCTTGAACCCCGATCCTTCCGCCAGGCAACGTAGTGCCGTACAACAGCGGAACACACAAAACAAATCGTCTTACGATATGACAAAAATCACGGACAATCCATAGAAAAGCCGCACCTGACTAAAAGCCGCAGGGTTCAAAGCTTGTGCAAAAAGTAGCGGCTTATAGCCCGACATTTACGGTATCTTGTTAACAGAGTCGTATGCATACGACTCTGGGTACTGCAGCTTCTATTAAAAAGCTATTCATTACTAATCAAAGAATATGACCACAAGTTTGTTTTCAGCACTGTTGCCGAGCTGTCAAAATTTCACAAGTACTCCTTTTACCATAACTAGCAATGACTTTATGATTTTCTTCACAAATACAATTTTAACTCTTGGAGAAAACATTATTCACAACTGTCCCACAGAGCTATCATAAGCATAGCAACTTAAATAACCGCTGACATTTACTGACTCTTTCTCTCTTTATGTTAAGAAAGTTAACTTCAAATAATTTCTTCCTCCAAACTGTCAATGTGTCTTTTAGACACCATTTCTAAAAGACTGCTCAAAGAAGTTCACCATTAATAAATGTTTCAAATTTTAATACAAATAATCTCTCTTTATTAACAGGTTTAATACCACATGCTTTTAAGGTAGAAATAATTACACCATTACTTAGAAAGCTCTTACTTAGTCCAGCTATCTTAACTAATCATGCACTGATTTCTAACCTTTCTTCTATTCCAAAAATGCTTGAAAGAGTAGTTTCCAACCAAGGAAATGATGATTTGCAAAATAATGGTTTGTTTAAACAGTTTCAGTATCCTGGTCTGTGTGCAACAGGCAGGAATGGAGGACCCAAGTGCAGGACTCAAGACGGCAAAATTATACTCAGAACTCAACTTTATTAGTTGGACAGCAAAAAGACCTGAAAACCAAATAGACTGGGAACTATAACAAGGCTTAACAGGCAGACAGAACAGACAGCTGGGTATGAGGGTACGACGCGACACAAAGCAAGGGCTTAAATAAACACTGGAGCAATCAGGAAATGGGAGATAGGAGGGAAACACAACTGGGACAGACCTAACGAGACAAGGGAAGCAGAACCAGACACACTGCACAAAAGCCAGGGACTATCAAAATAAAACAGGAAACACATGACAAAGCACAGAGGCATGGATTTGACACTTAACGGAGGGAACACAGACACAAAACCTAAGGACTAGAAATCACAGAAAAGAGAACTACTAGAGCTAGAAATACAAAACCATAAACCAAAAGACTAGTAACGATAAACCATGATGAAATCAAAGCTCAACAGTAATACAAAAATCAAAACACTGGGTCACTGATCCAGGAAAGTAACATTCAGTCAGGGTTTATAATGTATTTTAGCACAGAAACAGCTCTAGTTAGGACCTTCTTAAGTCTCTGACAGTCGTTGTTCGCGCTTGTTCTGCTCAGTGCAGCAGGAGTGGTATTGCTGCCCAGGTTAGTGCATGCAAGGTAGTGATGTCAGTTCTCCTTCTCATGTTTAGCATGAACATGCTGTTTACATGCTGTCTGGAGCATACACACACACAGGCATTATACTGCCCAGCTTACACACACATAGATACGCACACACACCACTGACAAAATGACAAAGTCATAAAAAACTGAAATGATAGAACACCTGTCAGACATGACATAACTCTGGGGTTGGTAGAATGGGGTTTAATTTTGACTCTGCAATATGTACATTCTGTTAGGTGATGGCAGAAATTCACACATAAAATATCACACATAAAAATTAAACAGATCAATTCAAATTAATCTGTGAAGTATGTCTGTTTCATAGACTGCCATAAGAAAGCCTTAATATCAGTCATAACTAAGTTGACTGTTCCCAACATTTTTTGTTACCAAGCTAAGGTTAACTAGTCTGGATATTAAAGCTTTACCAACAGACACATAAAACTGCTCTTAAGCTTGAGAATAGGAAGATTGTCAAAGATGGTTTGTCTGCTGGCCTGTGTAAAGTTAATCCATTTTTTATGAGATTACAATACTGGCAGCTCAATCAGCATGCAGCACAGCATGCAGGAATGCAGGCTGCTGATCATGCTGCTATTTCTGCTTTTGTGATGCATCTAAAGCTGGCTTTCTAAAGAACACTATGTTCTGTTTACGTCTGTGGCAGTATTGACTGATAACGTATTCAAGCGTATTAAATCCAGTGACAGTTCCTGAGGTCAAGGGTTGGAGAATTCACTGCATCCTTGTCAGAGTGGATGATAACCATTTTAAAACTAATATGTTCCAACAGTATGTTTGCATGCAAGTGTTGTGGATAGGTTTGTT
Source organism: Mchenga conophoros (assembly GCF_057382185.1). Taxonomy (NCBI): domain Eukaryota; kingdom Metazoa; phylum Chordata; class Actinopteri; order Cichliformes; family Cichlidae; genus Mchenga; species Mchenga conophoros. The sequence goes on from NC_140540.1 coordinate 32,193,389, forward strand.
ACTGAACAAAGCAATGCCATGAACGACATCAAGGAATGTTTGCAAACTAAAGAGAAATCAAGTCTGACTTACTTTGCGGTGTAAGGCTAGTTTTATCTAAAGAACTTCTCTACCCTGCTGTACTGTTTAAGGAGTCAGTATATGTTGCTTTAATAGACTCCCATTAAAGGCAGAGCAGTTTCATTCAAGTAAGTGCTAAAATACTGCGAGGCTAGTGTGCCAAAAAGACTTCTGGAGATATAGTGAAAAGGAATCTGTCATTTTTTTTCTCAAAGACCTTCATTGGATGCACATGATTTGTTCTGGTTACAAATGCTAATTGCATTTTAATGTGTCATTAAAAATAAACCCATAGATCAAATGGTAGGATAGTAATTGGGGTTTAGAGACTTAGTGGCCCCTTAGGATACATAATCTGACTTTCAGAAGTAAGGATGGAGCGTTCTTAACAGTGCTGGATTTTAGTACAAACACTGATAAAAGACTAGTGTTTTCTGTCTAACCACAGTATATCTAGTCAGGTGCTATTCAGCTCAGAGGTCCCAAGCTTATGAAGGCAATACATGATGCAAGCAGAACGGAGGGGATGCAGGATCCTCTGTGACTAAATGCAGACAATAAGAATGCTTCCACTAGTGGAGGTGAGCCAAAATTGTAGGAGCTTTGAGTTAAAATATGTATGCAATCTGTTAAACCAACAGAGCATGTGCAGGTTAAGCTGGGCAGTATAAGCTCTGCGGGTGTGTGTGTACATGTTTCGACATCTTTCTGAGGACAGAAAATTGGCATGCTACTATATTTGTGGGGACCAACAGTCACTTATGGGGACAAAGTGCCCGTGTTTTAAGGCAATTTTGAGGCTTAAAATGTGGTTTTATTGTCAGGTTTACAATTAGGTTATGGTTAGGTTTAGGAAGTGAGGACTGAGCCTGTCTCCAGCCAGAGACAGGAAGGGCACTGTCCGTGCCCCCAATGGGTTGCCCCATCAAAACCCCAGAAAAAGTTCTGGGAAGAGTTCTTCCCTTGGCAGACCGTGGTCCACTGTGAGGCGCTCATCTCCTCCTGATGAGCCCTGTTTTTTGTTAGTTTTTGTATTGTGTTGTTTCTTGTAGACTTTAGGGTGAGGGCTAGGATTAGGCATTCATTTTTGATGGTTAGGGTTAAGGTAAGTGGCTAGGGAAAGCATTATGTCAATGACATGCCTTGTTCACTGTAATCAGAAGGTCAGTGATTTGATCCTTGGTTTCTCCTGTTCATATCCAAGGGAATTCTTACACGAAATATCCCTAAATTGTTCCTGATGCATCAACCAAAATTTGAATGTGTATGACAATTCAAAAAAGCACTTAAAGCCATACTAAAATAATGAATTGGTCAATTTGGTGTAGCAAACATGTTTTGAGTGTTTAGTTCAGAGTACCAAAGAACTAATATCAGTCAGTTTGTTTTTTAGATAAAGAAATCAAAAACGTCACCAGAAATGAATGGAATGAACACTAAAATGCTCTGTGTCCAGTATACATGTGAACAGACCATTCTTTTTTTAAAGTTACGGAAATATAATAAATTTACACTTTGACAGTATCTAAGTCTGATGTCACAGTCACATTATTTGCCTAACAAAGAAAACAAAAGATACGTATGAGTCACCTGCAGCTGAGTACTGACTAAACAGAGTATTCCTTAAAGAAACTCCCACAGAAAAGCATGTAAACTGAACTGAATGTATGCAGTACTTTCAGACACCATACACAAGTGTTCACAAACAGACATACATAATCAAAAAATCCCATATAGAGAAGAATATATTTTTTCTTTTGCTGGAAAGGTGGGAGATAAGCTTCTGAAATCTTCCCGTCAGACGTGGCTGCCCTGATCTGTTGTTTTAACAGAATTAGGAGGATCTGAGGTGGATTATTGTTGGGGCTGAACCAACACTGTGTAGGACTGCTGGGCTGTACTTAGATGTTTCCATGCATTTTATACTGTTGTCAGAGTGATGTGACAGGCTATGAAAGGCTTTTCTGTGCACACAGGCTGAGATGTGGGGAGGAGGAATGCAGCTTGCTATTGGACTCTGCTGGAGACACAATGATTAAGGAAAAGACATATTACTATTCGCCCTATGAATCCAGGATTAAATAAATTCCAAACTGATTACATTTTGGCAAGAGAAACTTTTTCACTGAAAACTCATGTTCTGTCAATGCCAAGTTGAACTAACTCTGTCATGCAACTGTTGACTGACTGGTCACACAGAGTTCATTTGACAGGGTTGAAATGGAATTAAAACTTTATCCAACAACTTACCTCTTTTTCACACAGATACTTACATTCTGCTGGAACTAAAGGAAAACTCTCCACAAGGAGTTGTGCTGCTCTTACAAACAGCAAATTAGGATTGATGTCTTTTTATTATTCTCTTTTCTTTGGCTGTTCAACTGGTATAACTTATTATGTTCCTAGATTAAAGAGAGACCCTGTGGGTATTGCCAAAAATCATTTTGAGAAATGGAGGACTTCACCACCCGAGGTCAATCCAAGAAGAGAGCAGTCATTCCAACAAAAGTAAGTAACTGTACGTTGTATCTGTAAAATAGCATATAATGCTCAAATGTACAATGACTACTAAAGTCATTGTACAGTACTAAATGAGTATGAAAATCATTTAGTAATTTTAGTCATTTAGCAAAGGCAAACATTTTTTTCCTACTAGCCAGAGAGGGTGAACTTCTGTGACAGGAAAAATAAGTCATCTTGTGTTGAAGTCTCAGCTCCCTTGCTCTGTGACTGCTGAAAAGACTTACTGGATGAGTTCATGATTGCTAGTATAATCTCAGTGTGAATGCAACATGATATTCATTTACAGAGTCAAAAAGGATAATAACACACCGTATGATCTATTAAAGCGGTCCCCAACCCCTAGGAGTCGTTCGGTGCTGGGCCATGAGAGTTGAGGGTCGGGTGTGAAATTTATGGTTTTCAGGGGTTTTATTGTTTTTTATCATTATTTTTTTTAAAACGTTTTTATCATTAACTTGGTTTCCCTTGGGTTTTTTCCTGTGTGTTATGAATTAATCTTCTTTTTTGTTGGTACCGGTACTGGTTTTATTTTGTTGTATTTATCCGCGACACCTTAAAGGCTGGTCCATGAAAATATTTTCAGACATAAACTGGTTTGTGGCGCTTTTAGAACTGAAGAAGCTTTAAAGATGAAAGGTGGACCATCCTCATGAAACTTAAAGAAATCCAGACTCCTTAGACTGCGAGAACAGAGAACCTTCAAAGACAACAAATACATACTAGACTCCAAAATGCCAACCATCCACTTAACTCATTAGTGTCCCTCCTCTTGGTCCCATTTGTGTGACCCATAGACTCAGCATTGAGACAATTTTACCCAGATTTGAATCTAACTTCTACAACTTCTAATACAGTCTTACAAACGACCATTTAATTTCAAAAATGGATCGAGATCTTTTTTTCTCAATTTTCACTTTGCTTGATTTGACATCGATTTTACGCAGCCACCTCCCACTAAATGGACAGCAGTTTTCTTTCTCTCTAAGGATGATAGTTAACTCTAATAAATTTTTAAAATAATTAAGTATTAGCATGCTGAGCAGGAAGCACAAGCAAGTTTCCAGTAAAGGACGGGTATATGAACTTTTTTTTAAGACTGACAAAAAGACTTAAAAAAATTACTTGTTACACAAATACTGTTTGAAAAGTTGTCTGTATAAGAATTATCTGGTGTTTACTCTCTGTCAGCTCTCTGTCACTGTGTAGATGACCGTATCAGTTAAAGTGCATACTGTTAGTGTAGCAGGTTGGAAAAGGCTACATGTTTATCTTTGTAAGGAAACCAAATACCCCCTTATTTTTTGTTTATTATTGTGACTTATTTTGACATTGTTATGCATTGCCAAACCAAGGTTATATCTCATTATGCCAGTAGATGGTGCTCTTGCATTGCTGTGGAACTACCAGAGAGACTCTAGCTATAGGCTCTGTGCATAGAAGTACGTAAGTAAGCTATTAAGACTAGGCTGTACACTTTTTTCGTGTTTTCCACCAAAGCAATAAGTTCCATTAGAGCAGCCTTTCAACGCCTCTCTCTATCCCTCACTAACAAAGTTGACCCAGACAACAAAGTAAAGCTAGTTTTCGGCTACGAGCCCGACACATAACCCAACACATTAGCCAGAGGTCCCTTTACTACGGTTCAAAGCCACGGACCTGTTATATACACGCGGAATAGTTTTCTATATAAGATCGCTGCAAAACGTGCAGCCTTACCTAATGTCCACTCTACTGTTACTCATTTTATATTAAGATTTAAAACTCTAGTTTAGGACTGCCACAAACGATTATTTTGATAGTCGACTAGTCACCGATTATTTTTGCGATTAGTTGGCTAATCAGATCATGCATTCATTGGACGTAAAACGTACAGCTTATATTCCCCAGCATGCATCTGCTCTTATACAACTGTCATTAGCTTACAGCTTTAAGTGTTTAAGGTATGTACTAACTAAAAATAAAGATAAGATGATAGTTTATTAAGTTTTAATGAAATTTGCAGATTGTTTCGGTGAAGTTTAATAAACTCAGCCGTCTGGTCCTTGCTATCTTGCTACCTCGTATTGTGGATGGATTATGTCAGTTGTTTTCCTGACTAAGTTTGGTCCGTTTATAGCATCCTGCCATGCAATTACATTTGTCCCTAACCACGAGAAACCCTCACGTTAACTTTTATATATTTTAACCATATTAAAATAAATAAATAAATAAAAGGGAGTTTTCCCTTCCCACTGTCGCCAAAGTGCTTGCTCATAGGGGGTCATATGATTGTTGGGTTTTTCTCTGTATCTATGAAGCGCCTTGAGGCGACTTTTGTTGTGATTTGGCGCTATATAAATAAAATTGAATTGAATTGAAAAAAAAAAAAACTTTTATCAAGTGCAAAAGGGTTAGCGGCCATCCTTTAGCTTCACTGTGCTAATGTTATGCTAACATGGCTGTTTTGCTAGCAATCACGTAGCACATCATTATATATATAGCTCAACTTCAGTAACCCTACAAATGTCACTGCTGTTCAGTCTTCTGTCTTCATTTATGTTGGAAGTGACAGCAGAGCTGTACTTTTTAATTTTTTCAGAAATCTCTCAGTCAGAACATGGCATATCATGTTTAGGTGGAAACTAGCAAGCTAACTTTCTGCTAACTTCTAACTCCGTTAAATTTAATAAATTCTGTTTTCATGGATGCCTGGATGTTAAACTTAATTGTTACACCTGGTGAAGCAGCAACGTTGATCATTTTATTAAAGATGAAAGAATTTAGACAGTTTTCAACTCTCAGTGATGCCGCAGTGTTCGTTTGACTTTGGGACCTGAAACAGATGGAGTTTTGGACCTATATTACTCGGCGAGACTCCTGACTACCTTAGCTGTAATGCTCCGGCAATCCGTCAAACGGTGCACCTTCATATCTTACCAAAGTCGTACTGAAACATGTTGGACAGATTTCTGCGAGCGGTGTACTACATAAAATCGGTTAGTAAGCACAACCAGAATTCACAAATAAGGCGCACTGTCGATTTTTGAGAAAATTAAAGGCTTTTAAGTGTGCCTTATAGTGTGTAAAATACGTTATACAGAATAAAAGAATATTCCATGAAAATGGCACAATTTGAGTCCCTCTCACCTCTTATGGTGTATTTCATCTATTGGGTCACCAAACTTTCTATTTAAACAGCTTTACATATATATTGAAATGTACCCTTTAATACAGTGTAAAAAAACTGAACTAATTTTTATCTTTTCATGGGAAATAATACAGTTTTTTCATTTGACACCACCTATTTTGTCATGTCCCTCATGGCCTTGATGAAAGTTTACTTTGAAAATACCAAATAAAACAATTTAAAAAGTCAATAAATTTTGGTATCAACCTAAACATCTATTTGTGCTCTTTTGCTGTTGATATTTCTTTTTTTCAAATTAATTGTTAATTATTCATTAAAATCACAATTATTCCTGTACCTGACTAACCCTTCAACCCCGTTACATGAATGATCCCACCCCCATAAATACAATGGTGTGATCCAGAATTTCATATACATCAGGAAGTGACATCACTGAAGTCTTTTGGACAACAGGACCACAGAGACAGGGAAGTTGCTCCCATCTTTTCCTTTATTTTAGTCATTTATCTTGTGATATTGTGGTCGTCAACCTCAATGACTCAACACCGTAACATGAAAAAAAGATATAAAACTATTATTAAAATGCATCACTTTAATATCAAGCAGCGGTATGCCTTCTGCCGTGCGCTGAAGAACAACATGTCAGGGGAGGAGACTTTGATACCTGTTGACTTCTCAGAAAACTACAGCTGTAAATACAGTTTTCAAGTTCAGGTGGTCCACTTTAGGGCTTCACATCAGCAGGCCACCCGTCATACTGGTGTGTTGTATGTTGGTGGACTCTCAGAGCCTGTGTGCTTTAGCACCATCTCCCCCAGTAGACTTAAAGACCCTCCAGCAATATGGCAGCACCTAAATCCTGGGCTAGATTACCTTCAAGGCCAACATCCACAAGTGTCTGTGCTGCACTTTTTAAGCCTGTACGCAATACAAACAACGAAGAAACTTCTACCTTTTCACTACAGAAGAGGATTCAAGGCTGGTTCTTGAAATTTTTTCGAGGCCAGTCATGGAAAAGGAGCACCAGATGGTGTCGGGGGAGCCTTAAAAAGAGCAGCTGACATGATGGTAGCAAAGGGGCATGACATCCCAGATGCAGAAGAGTTATTCAGGGCCTTGTCTGAAACAAACACAAGTGTGAAACTGTTCTTTGTGAAAAGTGAAGATGATGAGGAAGCTATGAAGAAAATGCCAAAGCAGATACCAGCTGTTCTTGGAACCATGACAATTCACCAGGTCGTTACTGTAGCTCCAGGAGAACTGATGGTTCGTGATGTAAGCTGCATTTGCACAACACGGAAGCAGTTTAACTGCAAGTGCTTCAACACAGCTGTATTACAGACAGGCAGTGGGGGCGGGGGGGGGGGATCCGGAAAAAGAAATCCAGTGGGAAAGTCCAGAGCTGGTTGGTAAATGGTGTATTCTCAGATATGATGATGATTTGTATTGTGGAGCAGGGAAATTATTTTACTGCTATTGTTAAATAATCATCATTATTACCATTGCATTAATAATATAATCTGGAGTTTATATTGCATTCACGGGTTGAACAGTGTGTGTCTTTCAGAAAGACTAAGTGGCAGGCTGACAGGAAGTTGCAGAGAGTTTGCAGAAGTGAAAGCAGGAAGTTATTTTGAGCAGCAGGCTAAGACGATCATTGCTTTAACAATGTAACAGATAGCTTTAAGATGGCCTTAAGATGTTTATGATGATGTTAAATTTGTATTTCAGGTGCAGTTATGGCTATTTTATACATATTGCATATCTGTGCTTATTTGAGTTGATGTTCAGGTTCATTAATGGTCTAAAGCTTCACTAGTGAGAGTGTCTAGATGATCCATGCTGAGGGAAAACTAGAACATAGAAGGAATTGCAATACATGCTTACACAACAGTTCATTTTAATATCTTTTATATATTCACATTCTTGTATTAAGCTTTTAGTAGAGGTTCTTGGTTAAAACATTTATTTAGTAGAAGACATACACATAGTCTCAGTGAGCCTCTGGTCTGGTAAAAGGTCAGAAGTGCGAGAGGTGACATAGAGGCTGAGTGAGGTCGTGACACACACACATGAGTTAGAATTATTTATAGGAAAAAGGTTCGTCATGTCTGGTTGGAACTGCGAAAGTGTCTCGGTAAAAGAGGAACCGTCCTTGTCGTCTCGGCAAGAAAGAGGAACTGAAAGGTAGAAAGGAAGTGCCGGCTATGAAAATAGAAGATGATGTTCTTTCAAATTGGGTTAAAAGTCATTGTGGTGTTGATCTGATCTATGTATAAAATGTATCTGTGACGTTAAAGGGGCGTCATTAAATTTAAGCCCTGACAGTATAAAAATCTGTGTATGCTTTGATTAAGTTGAAGACCACTTGCTGTCTGCGTACAGAGTTGTCTTCCCACACGTGTGTGTTCATTAAAATCATTGTTTGACCAAGAGCTTCTGGACCATGGGTGGTTTGTACTCTCCTTCCTCAATTTTGAACCTTAACATTTGGGGGCTCGTCCGGTGGTTGAGGAGGGAGGATTGGAGGTGTAGATGGAGAAATTTGGTCTTAGGTGGTCTGACGGGCAGACATGAATTCCAGTGGTCGAAGTGAGTGGGCATAAGCCGGCTTATCCAAAGGTAAGGCACTACCTGTTGAATTATTTCCAAAGTGTGCCAAATTGGATATGATAAAATTTAAGTCTACTCACTGAAATTACTGGTGGATGTCTGTTTTGATTTTGATGAAAAATCTCATGAGTTGAAGCAGTTAGAGTTCTGCTAAGAAGAAATGAAAGCAGTTAAAGTCTGCTAAAGCAGTTAGAGTCTGCCAGGAAAAGTTTAAATACTGGGTTGAAGTCCCAAAGAAATTGAGTTAGAGTCTCAAGTAGTTTGGTAGGGAATTTGGTCATTTTGTGGGTTAAAGTCCCGGTTGGTCATTAGGTCAGACCTTTGTTGGTCATTTTGTGGGTTAGAGTCCCCATTGTCCATCAGGGTAGATCTGCCTCAGTCATACACTTGTTTTGGGTGTTGATTGTTGTTTCAAAATATTATAAATTATTTTAGGACGGCAGTTAGAGTCTGCTAGGAAGCGTAGTTCTCGGAGGTAACGCTCCCTCCCGGCCAAGGACGCTTGGCCCTGACCTATCGGCGAATAGGGTTAGTACGGTCGGCAACCGGGAAGAACTTGGGAACCTTCAAAATAGCTAGGAGTTAGAGTCTCCTTACCGTTTGGAACGGTAGTCTGCGCTTTTTTGGCCAGCAGAAACCGGGTTTCGGGCGTGAAACCTTAACTTAAAACTTCAGGGTAAGCCTTGGCTGTGTAATGCCAAAAATAGAGCTTCAGGCAAAGTTTGGGTTGGTTAACGCTTATAAATTTATTAAGGAAATAGAAATCGGGCCACGGTCCGGGACCGAGACTGGTTAATTGGTCGCAAAAAACTCAGGGAGTTTATCCGCTGGGCGGTTATTTTAAATTTGTCGAAATTGTGTAGGCGCTAAAGCTGACAGATCTGACAGTGGTTGTAAATATAAGATGTCTTTGTAATATAAAATAAGAGATCTCTGTGTGAAAGGAGTCTGAGGCAATGCTGGAGCTATTTTTAGACGGTGTGTGTGTGAGTGAAAATGCAAATGAGTAAGCAGTGAACTGTTTAAACCACAGTTGGTTTCACAAATACTGCTGCAAACATTGTTGAGTGTGTTTAAAATGCCATTTATGTTTATTAGAGGACTATAAATAAAGTATTGAGTTGCCGTAGTGGATGTATAGTAATTGACTGAGTTTGGATGTAGATATATAAATATATTGAGTGCACTGTATATACTTAAGATTAACATATTACTTTCAGTAGTAACTTTTCTCCAGCATTAGTTGCTGGTGTGGTTTATTTTTTCAATTTCTTGTGTGTGCGGTGAGAATCAATGGAGGTTTCAATTTTTTGTTTGTTTGTTTTTGACTTGCTCTTTCTGATTATGACAAGCATGTCTAAAATACTCTTAGGAAAGTGTGTTTTGAGTTATATTCCTCAACTCTAGTCACAGTTTAAGTGTGTGAATGCGGTGACTAGAAGGTTTTGAATGAGGAATAAAGGTGTGAGAGGTATTTCTTTGGTGATGTAAAGTAGGATGTTTTAAAGTTTGAAAGTGTTTTTAATTTGAGAGAGGCATGAGTAATGTTATAAGAGTTTGAGTTTCTTTTTCTTTCAGTTCAAGAACGCATAAGTACATACACTTGGTACACCCGTTTACTCTTTGACTTTATTAAAACAGACGGTGTATTTGAGTCTGAATTTCAGTAATTGTATGTTGATATGGTAATTTAGTTTATGTTAGGTGAAGGAGATGTCCATCTCTGCGTCTTGCAGGATTGAAAGTGAGCACGTTGAAGGTTGTGATGTGAATGCTGTGAGTACTCGATTTGAATGATTCTGTGTGATGTGTACAAAATAATAAATAATAATAACACTATGAAAGATTATAGTAGAGTGAGTGCAAGGCGGTGTGTGAACAGAGGAAGTCTGCAGAGTGTGTGTGCGTGAAATAAGGGTGTATTGTTTTTACATCAAGATTTAGTAGAACTAAAGTAGAACGTTACAAACAAACAGATAAAAAAGTAAAATGAAGAGAGAAAATAACTGACAATTACATTAATGAATAGAAAACACACATACACAAAGTGCCATATGTGAAATTATTCTAGGAAGGAATCAGAAGTGAGATAGTTTAATATAAGATGCAATGAAGGAAGCAGCTTACACTCCTTTAATTTCCAGAGCCAGTGTGTTCCCTCCCCTGCCCACTTGGCCCCCGTATCAGGCGAGTATGGAAGGCTGGATAGCCCATGACGGGTAAGATCCCACCTCGAAACCCTGGGACAACCTAAGGCAGGCACAGTCACGATTACTCGGCCTCACTCAGTCCCTGTGAGCTCAGACTCATGGGTGAGATGAAGTGAAGAAGATGGGACCTCAAGGGTAAAGCCGCTGGGCTAAGGCGAAGGGGGTAAGTGGCAAGTGGAGCCCTACCTTCTGGCTGAGGACAAGGAATGCTGCTATTTAAGGTGGGAAATCAGAATTTGGGTTAGCAAATTTGGGAAGGAGTAAATTGACTGTTTAAAGGTAAAATTATGAAGGAGTCTGACACACTGCAAAAGCAACATATGCAAATTGACATACACAAACATAAAATACACTTGAGTTTGAAGCTGAGGAAAGTGAGTTATGAAAACAAACGGTGATTAAAGTAGTTTTAAAAGAGTGACTTAGGAGTGCTCTCTGGTACTGAGTGATCAAAACCAGTGATCACTGTAGAAAGAAATAAAATAATTTAATAAGGTGGTAATGTTTAAACATATGTTTCTGTTGTTACAGCAACACATTGAGAGATGACTCAGTATGCAAATTAGTTGAAGTGAGTGGTGACGAAGGAGTTTCCTGTGTGTGTGTGTGTGTGTGTGTGTGACTGAGGCTTTCAGAAGAGGAAGCATAGCAGACAGAAGAGAAGTGCAGATTGGGGTAGGAAATTTATAGTTTAGTGATTATATGTTGTCGTAAGGGGGTCTTATGCTGAATTTAAGTATGTTAAAGAGCATAAGGGGGTGATTTTCTTGTGCAAATTGTGTGGTTTTAACAAGACTTTCGGTGTATTGAGGAGGTGAAATTATGTGGTGGCAAAACTTTTGTGTGTTTAAGGTTGTTGAGGTTGTTGTGGTGATGGGTTGATTCGGTCAGTTAGGTTTGGGTTGTTGTTTTTGTTTTTAATAGAGGGAGTTTTAGGAAACATGGACATGTCTAAGAATTGGCCCATTATTTTGTAACAGTGCACTTAAAGAAAACCTGCCAGGTGATTTTGTTTTGTGTTTTGTGAGCTAATAATCAGCTCTATTTTTTTTCATTTCTGTTTTAAGCAGGCCTGCAACAGTGAATAACGGCGCTGAAAATTCTCGGGAAGAGCAAATATAAGGGGGCTTTCCAGATTACAATTGGCTGAGGAGAAAGCTACCTGTGGGGACTATTCAGGTCGTAAGTCCCTGTAAAAAGGATTTTATGCGAGTCAATCCAGTCCAAAAGCATAAAGAAATATTTTCCTTTGGAAAATAAAAAATGACTGAGCTCATTTTGCCCAGGGTGGAGAATCTGATCTGAAGCTCCACTATTAGCAAATATATGGTGTGACTGCATGTGAATGTGTGGCTGGATGACGGGGGATGAATAAATGTGCTAGAGAAAATTTTTGTTTTATTAAGTGGGGTTAGATTATGGGATTATAGTATATGGTTGGGAGAATGCCAAATGTTAAAGGGGAAACATTTTCTTAATTGGAGGAACACATGACTGATAATTGTTCTGTTTTAAGTTTATTTTTATGACATAGATTGGAGCATGAGTGGGGAAAACTGAGCATTTTAAGTTTTGTATAGTATTGTGACACATGGAATGTGTCAAAATAAAAGGGGGAATTTAGGGTTTAATAATTTAGGATTATTTCAGGACTTTTTGGGGTTTTTGGTCATTTGGATATGCTAAAACTGAAACTGTTATTTTTATGTTAAGGTTAAAGGATTAAAGTGAACTGAATCCTGTTTAGAAGATACAATACCAGGGTTTTAAAGCTGTGTACAAATCTTAGAGGGAAATTGTGGGACACGTTGACAAAAAGATATCCTTTGGGGAAAATTAGTGAGGGTTGAAGGAGGAGAACAGGTTTGATTTCTTTTGATTTCTAGAAGTAGTGGTTATAATGTAGGCTTACACAGACAGATATTACACAGAAACACACATGACAGTATTGATTCCAGGCAAAAGGCCTCAAATTCATTTAGCTTTTAACTGAACTTAAAGAAGGACCAAAGAGGAAGGAAAGCATATATTTTGGTTAAGTCTGATAAACTAGAATTAGAAGGTATTGTTACATTAAAAGGAGCAAAATGAAATAAAAAGGCTATACCAAAAACGGGTTATAACATAGGAAATGTGAGGTTAAAATGAAGTTAGTGTTAACACACAGGAGTTGTTTCAAGGCAGCATTTAGCTATGATGAAATGTATGCAGGAGTAATTGCTTATATGCTTAAACTTAATTGATTAAAGTGGTTATTTTCTTTTGGAGCTTTTAGTAGAATAGGCGCTTATAATGATTTTCTTGTTAAAAAGGTGACTTAAGATTAGAGTGAAGGAACTTGACAGGATGTTGATGATCAGATAAGGGAAAATAGAGCAAGCAACCGGACGTGAAAGCAGCGCTTAAAGGTTTTAAAGTGATGAGTAACGTTGAAGAATATATAAATACAAGTCAATAAGTTAAGAACATAATTAGGATCAGGCTTTTGATTACAGAAGTCCCAAATATGATAAGTTAGGGAGGTGCAGGAAAAGGTGTTTTGTTTCCTTTGCAGAACATCTCGGCGACCACAGGAGGGGCGAGGATCCTGGAGATGTCGAGGCCTCATGGACCACAAGAGAGGGACCGAGAAAACCTAAGCTTACACATGGAGTGTTCTCGAAGGGGAGCTGGTGTTTATTACCGGACCAATTAGATGACATGAGGTTGTCTGATTTGCTGAGCGAGGACACAATGTATTGCGACCTCTGGTGTTCCAGAGGTCGAGAGAGGGAGTGTGGAGCAGGGAAATTATTTTACTGCTATTGTTAAATAATCATCATTATTACCATTGCATTAATAATATAATCTGGAGTTTATATTGCATTCACGGGTTGAACAGTGTGTGTCTTTCAGAAAGACTAAGTGGCAGGCTGACAGGAAGTTGCAGAGAGTTTGCAGAAGTGAAAGCAGGAAGTTATTTTGAGCAGCAGGCTAAGACGATCATTGCTTTAACAATGTAACAGATAGCTTTAAGATGGCCTTAAGATGTTTATGATGATGTTAAATTTGTATTTCAGGTGCAGTTATGGCTATTTTATACATATTGCATATCTGTGCTTATTTGAGTTGATGTTCAGGTTCATTAATGGTCTAAAGCTTCACTAGTGAGAGTGTCTAGATGATCCATGCTGAGGGAAAACTAGAACATAGAAGGAATTGCAATACATGCTTACACAACAGTTCATTTTAATATCTTTTATATGTTCACATTCTTGTATTAAGCTTTTAGTAGAGGTTCTTGGTTAAAACATTTATTTAGTAGAAGACATACACATAGTCTCAGTGAGCCTCTGGTCTGGTAAAAGGTCAGAAGTGCGAGAGGTGACATAGAGGCTGAGTGAGGTCGTGACACACACACATGAGTTAGAATTATTTATAGGAAAAAGGTTCGTCATGTCTGGTTGGAACTGCGAAAGTGTCTCGGTAAAAGAGGAACCGTCCTTGTCGTCTCGGCAAGAAAGAGGAACTGAAAGGTAGAAAGGAAGTGCCGGCTATGAAAATAGAAGATGATGTTCTTTCAAATTGGGTTAAAAGTCATTGTGGTGTTGATCTGATCTATGTATAAAATGTATCTGTGACGTTAAAGGGGCGTCATTAAATTTAAGCCCTGACAGTATAAAAATCTGTGTATGCTTTGATTAAGTTGAAGACCACTTGCTGTCTGCGTACAGAGTTGTCTTCCCACACGTGTGTGTTCATTAAAATCATTGTTTGACCAAGAGCTTCTGGACCATGGGTGGTTTGTACTCTCCTTCCCCAATTTTGAACCTTAACAGTATCCAGGCATCATTCTAAACATACAAACAACACAAGTCCAGGTCAAATGCATGCATCGTGTTGGGTCAAACCAATTGTTCTGGCCGCATCAGGATGATATCTTCTGGTACCTGTTTGATGATGTCCTTGAACTCATTCCACCCCCATGGGCTGTGACAAAGTGTGGAAGCCTTGAAAGAGGTGTGGAACTGACTCAAAAGATGAATTCATGAAACAAAAGGCACATTCATGCATATATACAGACACACACACTGATGCAGGCACACACATGCAAAAACACTCTGACACAGACACATTGAAATCGTTAACTGATTATTATTGTTATTACTTCAACCAGTTCATCAAGTTTAATTGTAACTCTGTTACCATCTTCAACCCTGTTATGCTAGTCTCAACCCTGTCACACCTACATTTTCATATATTATTTTGTTAAAATGTTGAAAAAATAATTTAATGTTTGGGGATTTCTGTCTAAAATATTGAGCACTATCATCTGATCATTGATTTTGATTACAATTCTTAGTTAAACAAAATTTTTGATGAAAAATGACAAGATTGCTTTCATTCATTAGTTACATTTCAGGATTTAAGAGAGTAAAAATATGTGATTTTATGTCATTTTCTATGTAAAATTATTGAATTGGTATGGGGGACATCTAATTACTGTAAACATATTGATTTCTTTAGAAATACATTTTAAGATAATATTCAGAGAGCCTCCAAACTCATGAAAGTGGCCACTTTCATGAGTAAATCATATATAAATAATATAAGGCTTACATGATTTACTCATGAAAGTGGCCACTTTCTCATTACTTTCATATATTTTTTTAGTAAGTATACAAAACATACAAGTTTCATTATATAATTTTTCAAGGGATCTTATATGTGTTTTCACTCTTGTATGCTTTTCATACAAGTTTCATACAAGACAGATGCAAACTTTATAAGATTTATATATATCTTTTCCATATGGGATCGCCCAGCCCTATTCTCGAGCATCTCACACTTCTGATAATCAGTTGTCTGCTTGACATTTATTCATCTGTGTAAAAACTATAAATTTAATCTCAGCAAAAAAAAGCAAAACAGTAACATTTTTATGTTATTTAAGGGACTTATATTACATGTTTAACCTGAGTAGCGAGAGACGGCGGTGGGTTTCATAATGATTTGCCGGGAGTCCGGTGTTCTCACCGGCTCTAGTGAGTAGTGATGGGATTTCCGGCTCTTTTTAGAGAACCGGCTCTTTCGGCTCGGCTCACTAAAAAGAGCCGGCTTTCGGCTTCCAACCAGCTCTTCAGGTTGTTTTGTTGCTTTAATTAATTTATTATTAACAATAATATAAAATTATGCACAAAAGGAATTACTAATGTAAAAAAAAAAGTGGTTTTATTTATATATGTTTATATAAATATATGCGGTGGCCCCTAGAGACAAAACACGTACAAACTCCAAAAAGCACATACAAATTCCAAAGCATGTACAAACACATTTCTAGCATTAACTGAACTTCCAAAACAGAGCTACCTAGATCACTTAAATTACACAATTGAAAGCATGTGTATTGTTTGTTTATTTATACACAAGCACTCATATATATTCAAATGATTAAAAAGAAATCTTCATTTACCTGCCAACTTTTTGATCGTGGCTCAAAGAGTTGGCAGTTCGTCTTGTAACCGGAAGGTTGCCAGTTTGAGCCCCGGCTCGGACAGTCGCGGTCGTTGTGTCCTTGGGCAAGACACTTCACCTACCGCCAACTGGTGATGGCCAGAGGGGCCAATGGCGCGATATAGCAGCCTCGCTTCTGTCAGTCTGCCCCAGGGCAGCTGTGGCTACAACTGTAGCTTGCCTACACCAGTGTGTGAATGCGAGAGTGAATGAATAGTGGAATTGTAAAGCGATTTGAGGGCCCCGAAAAGTGCTATATAAATGCAATCCATTATTATTATTATTATTATTGTTACTACCACACACCAAATCTGGTCGTTGGTACTGGCTGGCTTGTGTAGCCACTAGGTAACAAAAGCTCAACACTGCGCCTAGCATTCTGGTCTTTTGTACATGTTTTGAGTTTTTATGTGCTTCTGATTTTTTACGTGTTTTGGAGTTTTTACGTGTTTTGGAGTTTGAAGCACGTACAGACCCTGAAGCACGTACAAACCCTGAAGCACGTACTTTTACAAATTTAAAGTGAAACAACACAAAACACTGCAAACCACAACACAATTAAATATAAATTAAAATATGAAAACAAAAAGAACATTCATATTCTCTGTCATATGGGCCTGCATGAATAAACTTTCTGAATCCTTTATCATCTGCAACTGAAAATAGTTGTGGATGATTACTATACCTTTCTAATGTGACGTTGTTGTCCCTGGCTCTCTTTCTCTGTTTCTCCCTCCCGCTCTGTTCCTGTGCTACTGCGAGTGTAACTACCGCTCCTCCCCCCTCTTCCCAGCGCAAAGCACAAGGGTTGCATGCGGAGTGAAGCGGAAAAAATGTGCGAGAGAGAGGGTGAGAGAAAGAAAAAAACCAAACAAACCCACAGCTCGCGATAAGGAGCTGGCTCGCGTCGTTCACGTCAAAGAGCCATTTTATTCGCGACCGACACATCACTACTAGTGAGCCTTGAACCCCGGCTAGCTATCGAGCTGGTGGGTAACAGACGCGTTTGGAAATATGTGGTGTCTTGATAAACTGAGCAGATATTTGAAGTTTACACAGCTACATTCTTGCCTGAAAATATGTTAAACGTTTATTTTGTGACCCAGAAAGAATAATAAGAGTAATATTAAAACTAACTAGCAGCCCGCCATTGTTGGAAACTGAGCAGGGCCACGCCATGAATTCTGGGATAGGTTCGGCCACGAAGTATACACCCGACCCATCCTTCAAATCTGGGGAAACAAAGGGTGCATTTGTCGGAGTCTTCGAATACAAATGCGGGCACAGGAGGATGCGGTTCCTGAATTTGGACACAGCTACGATACTGGACACTGCTTCTTCTTCTTCTTCGGTGTTTAACGGCAGCTGGCATCCTTGTACATGCAGTGCTGCCATCTTCTGTTTCAGTCTGTTTTTACATTCTTAAATCCTACTACTTATTCCTGCGTCTTTTGGGATCTTACAAAGCTTCAATAGACATGTCGACTATTAAATTAGTCGTCGACGATTTTGATAGTCGACGTAATCGTGACTAGTTGACTAATCGTGGCAGCCCTACTGTAGTTGGTATTGGTATGGCGAGTAGCCTTCAGTAATAGTAATAAATCACACAGCAATAGTACATTCATGTGGTTGTAAAAAAGCATGATAATATATTAAGTAATCCAATGTATTCAGAATACCTTACTCTCATTGAGTAACGGAACGGAACACGTTACAAAATACATTTTGGGGCATGTATTCTGTAATGGAATACATTTTAAAAGTAACCTTCCCAACAATGGTACTGTGTATATGTTGCAGAAATAAATGAACTCTGGCCTGAGCAAGACGCTAACTTCGGTGTCCTCTCTATTAATCCACAGTTTGTTCAAACTTGGCTACGCAGTGCTCTCTAGCCTGTGTGCCACTTGCTGCCGGTCCAGATTCCCATCTGATTGCTGTAAATATATAAATGCTCCACTGACAATAATACGTAATCCTGCATGACAGGTTTGCATGCATAGCCAGAGAAACTAATTGGAAAAGTCACTAATCAGGGGTTTTGCATTGACCAATCATATGAGTGTGTTAAGGGTAGGGTATAAGGATGATCAACATTTTCAGTTAGACTGGGAATGGGGGCTGTTACCTGCAAATGTATCCAGTAATGGTAAACTTAGAAGTTCCTGTTTTTTAATGTGAGCAAATTCCTTATAACACCGCATAAGTTAATATACATATTATATATAACAGGGCTCTAGACTAACTTTTTGACATGGGCGCACCGGTACGCCTAACTTAAAAAAGTTAGGCGTACCAGCACAAAAGTTAGGCACACTCAAATTTTTCAACTGCATCGCTTATCACTGCACTTTTACATGTGCACTTTCTTTGGGGGGGAAGTCCATACAGACAATATTCATTTCTAAATTATTAAGTAACAAACTTGTGCTTAAAGTGCTTTGTCAATATTGTAGAAAATGTTAAAGTTAATCATCATCTCGGCCTCCTCTGACGACCTCTTTGCTGCTGTCTGTTGCTGAAAGGCATTGGGGAGAGGGGACATGCACTTGGGCAGTGCATTTATTGCAGCATATAATGTGTTTTCTGGATATACTGTGCTTTTTCAGCTTTCAAAGATTGATGGCACTGTGTCAGAGCACTGGCTATGAATTTCAGATGGTTCAGGCCTTAACAAAAAAGTTATCAATCGTTCTTTTCTCATTACCCACAGCTACATCCACTTCTGTCGGGCGTAGGCTGCTCACTAGGGATGGGTATCATCACTGATTTCTATAATCCATTCGATTCCGGTTCTCAAAGTCCTGATTAGATTCAATTTAGCCTCAGACAGTCAGAAATATTATAATTCTGATCATTTGTCGGTACTGATACTGAGACTTCATCAGAATTGTGAACATCACAGCAGATGCCTTTGTGTGAAAGTAACTGAGAATAAAACACAGAAAAACATGAAGGAGATTTTCCTGGTCTGGCTTTTTATAGCAGATAACCTTAAAAATATTCTGCAATTTTGCATAATTTTAAGAAGTTTAAATTTCTTCAGTATTGAACAGCAAAAATTAGGCTTTCTTGTCCCGAGATCATGTGAGTGAAAAAAGAAAAAGACAGCGCTGTAAACAACGATAGACTGGTGGGTAATAAGCGATTTGAGACAGGACACTGTTCTTGAAGTACACACAGAGAGCTGTGTATGAAGTGTAATTTTTATCGTGGTGGAAGCAAAACCGCAAAAGTCAGAGGGAATTCATGACGACATTGATCAAGTGAAGCGCAGTTTGCTGCTTCTTTTGCTGCTGGCTCTGCGAATTTTGGTTGGAGAGAGACAAAACCTGCAGCTCAGCGTGTCCGTGTCCGGGCCGTCGGGTGAGAAAGCCGAGAAAGACAAAGCTGATTCTGATGCGTCGGGTCCGCTCTGTGTTTACGTCTTTGTGTGGAATCCGTTAATGAATTGATATCGCCTTATTCAAACTACTCACCTCTCTCTTCCACCTGCACTTCCAACTGGACCACGGCCAATCAGAGAGGTCCCGCCCCTGACTATTCCTGATTGGTTTAGTCCACGATAGGGGCATAATGTGTGTCTGTTGTTGACCACACGGAGAGTTGCAGAGGTTTTTTTTTTTTTGTTACCCGAACAGTTCGACAAATTTTTTTTTTTTAGTTGCACCACTGAAAAATTTGGTCACACTCTAGAGCCCTGTATAATATACACATACTATAGAATTTATTTGCACTTGTAAATTGTTGGTTCAGTGTTGTTGTTTGGTACTGTGTCTTTGCCTAGTGATGATATAAAATGTCTTAATTTGGTAAGTTCCAGTGCAAGTTTACCCATAGTTAATAGTGGTTGTAGTTTGTTAATATGCGACAAAATAAGGCTTGTAAATTAGAATTTTATGTTTCATTAAATTCACAATTATATGCATTTGGAAAGGCAGGCTATCTAAAAGAGACAATACGATTGCACTAGTATTTAGTCTAGTTCTTCTCTCTATTCAATTACCAAGCATCATTTGAAGCCGATACTCAGTGCTGTGTAGCAGATGACACTTTGAAAGTAACCTTCCCAACCCTCATTGTGACTGTTGTCTTAAATAGAAGAACCCAGGTAATGTGAGTCTTTAATTTGCAGTGTTACTTCTAGTCATGTCTAGTGGTGAGATTATTTCAAAGAGTGGAATATAACCTCAATAAAGAGCATTTGGATAATGTAATGATCAATAATTGGAGAATTTATGGAGAGTGAATGAGTGTAAAGTAGTTTTCCCTGAAAGAAAATCAGGCAAATTATGTCTGTGAGAGGAAACAAGGATGGAATAATTCACACAGACAGACCCTTAATGTCAGTCCCTTTATGTGATTTCCTTTCTTCTCCACTTATTTATGTAAAATCAAGTGAGAGCAAAGTGACTCAAAGGAGCTGGTGAGGATAAGAGCGAGAGGGAAGGGATAATAGTGGGAATAGACAAAGTGTGTTTTAAAATTCTAGTCATTTTTGTTGTCATCGCATAGCAATGTGTCACTGTCAAATGCTTTATCTGTCAGCTGCACTCTTGCCCGTGGACAGCCCTGGGCCCCGTGGGAAACTTCACAGTGGCTTTTTCCCCCCTCTTTCCATCCACATCTGCCTATGGCAGGTGTGGAGTGGTATGGCGTCATCACAACTCTATTACTCTGTCTCTGGCTATTTTTGTATGTGTCTCTGTCACATACAAATATACATACATACATACATATTAGTGCTGAAAAAATACTAGAATTTTGCTAGGCACACTTCTTTAATGGTACTGGCCACAACAGAAGCCACAATATTAGTCAGATAATTCAATGAAAACATTTCACTTTCCTTCCCTTTCCTAAATTACGGAGCCTCACAATGGACATTGGGGAAAAAAAGAAGTACTTTGGAGCAATCCTGAAAAGGTTTGCCAGACCCTGAGAAAGATCTTTTCCCCTGCATTTATCATACTTCCATCTGAAACCTGTGAAGCTGTCCAGGGTACTGCAGCTGGTTGTCACTGAATTCAACCAAAACCACCATGTCAGAATATGCCTTCCATGAGTGTGTCCCCTTACACCAAGAACGCTCTTCTGATGTCTGTCACTTATGTAAAAACCATTTGCACTGCAAAACATTGTTTCAATGTCTTCATACTTCAGGCCAAGCTCAAAATAAAAATCTATGAATCTCTCCCGCAGGTGAGCTATGGTTGTTTCGAGGGTTGTACTAGGACAAAAAATGGCCTTGGGCTTGACGTTTTTGGTCCAGATGACCCACCATGATTGATCAAATAAATAAACAACATGTCGGTTAATTTGACACATTTTTTGCATTTATTTTTTGTTTCTTTTTCTCTTTTAGCTTTTCAGCACCACCTTTTTATCACTTCTTCCACATTAAACAGTGTTCCCTTGCAGGGCTCCTTACTAAATTATTAAATACATATTTTAAAATAAAAAAATCATAAAAAGTTCTTATGAAGAGAAATACTATCCACAAAAGCTTATCTTTAATAATGTTTAGTTTGTTTTAACTAAAAGGGTGCTTTTGTTTCTTTCTAGTTAGTGTTTTGTTTTTTGTTATGTACCTGAGGTGGTTGGGGGTGGGGGGAGGGGGTTGAAGCTCATCTAGTAATTGGAAGGTTTGAGGTTCTATTCCTGGCTTCTCCAGTCTGCATGCAAAAGTATCTTTGGGCAATATATTGTTCCCCCAGTTGTTCTCTGATTAGGTCGTTAGAGTCTCATGGTTAGACTGCATTAAGGGTTAGAAAAAAAAGAGCTTGTGTAAAATGATGCAAGTTTTAAAGAGTGATCAAGTAGAATAGAAATGTGCAATATAAGAATTAGTCCATTTACCTTGCCTTACCCTTGTGTTTCTGTCTGGCTCTGGTCAGTAGTGATGTGTTGGTCGCGAACGAAACGGATCTTCGACGTGAATGACGCGAGCCGGCTCCTTATTGGGAGCCATGGTTTTTTTTTCTTTCTCTCACCCTCTCTCTCGCACATTTTTTTGCTTCACTCCACACGTGAGCCTTGTGCTTGTGCTGAGCAGAGGGGGGAGAGAAAGAGAGAGAAAGAGAGCCAGGGACAACAACAAGAGACAACATCGTCACATTAGAAAGGTATAGTAATCTACAACTGTTTTTAGTTGTAGATGATAAAGGATTCAGAAAGTTTATTCATGCAGTGAATCCTATGTATGCAACTCCAAGCAGGAAAACACTCCCCAGGGCTCACAAAATCACTAGCCCGACGTCCTGGGGCTAGCGATTTTTCCAGTCGGTCTACCAAAATCTATCTCTGCCCTGCCCGTCGGGCTATCGTAGGAATGAAAAATATATGTCAATGCTTTTGCATTCTTTCGGAAATGTAGCTGGGTAATTATGTCATTGGCATCGGTGAGCCACTGTCAATATATTTTTTGCTCTCATTTTGCAATCGTGCGAACTGTGTATAGAGAGCGACAGTACTGATTGGTGAGTGACGATAATTTGCGCACCGATTCCTCTGACATCGTCTTATCAATCGTTAGCTTACTATGCAAACATGACAAGTGAAATCTCCCGCAGCAAGCTTAAACATGTGAGAGGTTGATCGCACAGAGGATCGCTGAGTGCGTGTGTAAAAGCAGCAGGATATATATTTTAGTTCTGCTGAGCCAAATAAGACAGGTCAGGGTGAAGAAGGGACAGCCAAAGAAAAGCTTACCACAAAACGGAAAAGTTATGACAAATCAGACTATAAGGCAAAAAGAAAGTGCAGCTTTATGGTTTCATGGACAAAAGAATTTCTGTGGCTGCAATATGACAAGCTACAGGGAGTGCAGAATTATTAGGCAAGTTGTATTTTTGAGGAATAATTTTATTATTGAACAACAATGTTCTCAATGAACCCGAAAAACTCATTAATATCAAAGCTGAATGTTTTTGGAAGTAGTTTTTAGTTTGTTTTTAGTTTTAGCTATTTTAGGGGGATATCTGTGTGTGCAGGTGACTATTACTGTGCATAATTATTAGGCAACTTAACAAAAAACAAATATATACCCATTTCAATTATTTATTTTTACCAGTGAAACCAATATAACATCTCCACATTCACAAATATACATTTCTGACATTCAAAAACAAAACAAAAACAAATCAGCGACCAATATAGCCACCTTTCTTTGCAAGGACACTCAAAAGCCTGCCATCCATGGATTCTGTCAGTGTTTTGATCTGTTCACCATCAACATTGCGTGCAGCAGCAACCACAGCCTCCCTGACACTGTTCAGAGAGGTGTACTGTTTTCCCTCCTTGTAAATCTCACATTTGATGATGGACCACAGGTTCTCAATGGGGTTCAGATCAGGTGAACAAGGTGGCCATGTCATTAGTTTTTCTTCTTTTATACCCTTTCTTGCCAGCCACGCTGTGGAGTACTTGGACGCGTGTGATGGAGCATTGTCCTGCATGAAAGTCATGTTTTTCTTGAAGGATGCAGACTTCTTCCTGTACCACTGCTTGAAGAAGGTGTCTTCCAGAAACTGGCAGTAGGACTGGGAGTTGAGCTTGACTCCATCCTCAACCCGAAAAGGCCCCACAAGCTCATCTTTGATGATACCAGCCCAAACCAGTACTCCACCTCCACCTTGCTGGCATCTGAGCCGGACTGGAGCTCTCTGCCTTTTACCAATCCAGCCACGGGCCCATCCATCTGGCCCATCAAGACTCACTCTCATTTCATCAGTCCATAAAACCTTAGAAAAACCAGTCTTGAGATATTTCTTGGCCCAGTCTTGACATTTCAGCTTGTGTGTCTTGTTCAGTGGTGGTCGTCTTTCAGTCTTTCTTACCTTGGCCATGTCTCTGAGTATTGCACACCTTGTGCTTTTGGGCACTCCAGTGATGTTGCAGCTCTGAAATAAGGCCAAACTGGTGGCAAGTGGCATCTTGGCAGCTGCACGCTTGACTTTTCTCAGTTCATGGGCAGTTATTTTGCGCCTTGGTTTTTCCACACGCTTCTTGCGACCCTGTTGACTATTTTGAATTAAACGCTTGATTGTTCGATGATCACGCTTTAGAAGCTTTGCAATTTTGAGACTGCTGCATCCCTCTGCAAGATATCTCACTATTTTTGACTTTTCTGAGTCTGTCAAGTCCTTCTTTTGACCCATTTTGCCAAAGGAAAGGAAGTTGCCTAATAATTATGCACACCTGATATAGGGTGTTGATGTCATTAGACCACACCCCTTCTCATTACAGAGATGCACATCACCTAATATGCTTAATTGGTAGTAGGCTTTCGAGCCTATACAGCTTGGAATAAGACAACATGCATGAAGAGGATGATGTGGGCAAAATACTCATTTGCCTAATAATTCTGCACTCCCTGTATATCACCAGGGGTGCACATAAGTGTTCTGCAGGTGCGCATTCGCTGTCAAAATAAAAAACGCGCACAAGATAAGAAGATGCAACGCGTGTTTGTGTACATAGGATTATTGGAGGAGGACAGACATTTGCTTAGAACTCTTAAAGATGTCGAAGAAGCAAGCTCCTTTAAGCAATTACTTTGGTTTTCCTCCACCTCCAAAGAAATGTCAGAAGGAGTCTGAACCACAAAAGAAGCGCGTATTCTCGGAAAAATGGTTGCAGGAGGTGAGCTGGCTTCAAACAAATGATGAACGCACAGAGATTTGGTGCGGAATGTGCAATGAAAATCCCACTCTAGCGGACAAAAACACTGCCTTTTATATGGACGCAAACACGCGTTGCAACTTCTTATCTTGGGTGCATTTTTTATTTTGACAGCGAATGCGCACCTGCGGACCACTTATGTGCACCCGTGTAAATAACATAATGTTCTGCCGGGTGTGTTGTTGGTTTTCCCTCGATTTCTGAGTCGACAAGCGACTTTGTTACTGGGACCAGTAATTTTAAGAAAGGCCCCCATTAGAACCCATGAGAAATGCAAGAAATGCATTATTGCTCAGTCTGCAATATCTTTCCCAGAACAAACACCAATTGCAAATAACATACTAAAAATAAACCTGAAAAATCTGTTTAGAACAGCGTACTATGTTGCAAAGAGTGAACTACCACTGGCAAAATTTTTTGCAAACTTCAAAAAGCAAATGTCCTAGATCTTGGTTCAACTTGCCTCTTACCCGTGACTTCAGTGGAAATTTCAAATTCAGGATCTGACACAGACTGATTCATGTCCTACACAGTTCTTACAAGTTCATAGAAATTTCTGTTCAATTAGAACCAAGTATTTGAGTTGATGATTGTAATTTTCATACAATGTTGTAATTTGTGTTTCAACAATTTTTTGATTAATGTTTTGTTTCCTTTACAATATTATACATTAAAGTATAATATTGTAAAGGAAACAAAACAGGAAACAAAACATCAATCAAAAAATTGCTCTCTTTTTTATTCGGGCTACTTAAATTTATTTTGGGCTACCAAATACTGAAGAGTCCCTGCCCGAAGGGCTACCAGGGATTGTGAAATTTTGCGAGCCCTGCTCCCAAAAAATCATCCCAATTAATTTATATTGTATTGTGTTGTGGTTTGCAGTGTTTTGTGTTATTTCACTTTAAATTTGTTTAAAAGGAAAAAGCTGAAAATTTAAATAGTTAAAAGTTGAAATGTAAATTGTTGGTTTGCAGTGTTTTATAGTTTATTTATTACATTTTATGTGGAGTGAATAAATAAAAGTATATTTACAGTGGCCCCTTGAGACAAAACACGTACAAACTCCGAAGCACAACAGAAGTGCTCCAGGATGCTAGGGGCAGTGTCGAGCTTTTGTTACCTAGTGGCTACAAAAGGTACCAACGACAGGATTTGGTGTGTAGTAGTCAGAGATGGGCAGTAACGCGTTACTTGTAATGCGTTACTGTAATCCGATTACTTTTTTCAAGTAACGAGTAAAGTAAGGGATTACTATTGCAAAAACGGTAATTAGATTACCGTTACTTTCCCGTAGGAACGCTGCGTTACTGCGTTACTAAAACCGTGATTTTTTTGCGAGACTGTCTCATGACAGTGACGTAAGCGAGTGCGCCATTCATGACAACAGCTGTGTGCAGATCAACAGTGGATCATATATCGAGTGCGGGAGAGAGTATGGGCGTGCAGCGTTTAAAGCGTGGAAGTACTGACCTTACTTTAAGTTTGATTCCATAAAAGGTGACAAAAACATTAGCGTCCATTAGCGTTGTGCATGGGAAGAAAACTTCTTTTTACAGCGAAAAAACCCCCCTAAACTTCCAAGCAAGCACCGAGTGCGCTTTGACGTAATGGGAAATTCACAGAGAAACTCGCGGATTCTTCAACTGACCGCAGCACACCTGCACCAGGGTAAACCTTTGCCTACGCTACTCCTGCTTTACAGGTGAAAATAGAGTAACAGGACCGCTAGTCTTTGACTTTATTTATTTTCTGCTGTGTTTTACTTTCATCTATTTGAAAGAGTGAGTGTAAACACACCAAAAAAATATATTTTATGTGCTGGAATGTGCAGAAAATAGGTTTAAATATTAAACAAATTTCTTCCAGTCAGAGAATGTTGCATATAATTAAATGTTTGCTTGATGCATAAAGTTAAAAGATTAAAACTAATAAAACAAGTTTGAAAAAGGGACTTTTCCATTTCATTACATTTTGTATGATGGATTATACAGGGAGTGCAGAATTATTAAGCAACGTCCTTTCTTTTTGCAAAATGGGTCAAAAGAAGGACTTGACAGGCTCAGAAAAGTAAAAAACAGTGAGATATCTTGCAGAGGGATGCAGCAGTCTCAAAATTGCAAAGCTTCTGAAGCGTGATCATCGAACAATCAAGCGTTTAATTCAAAATAGTCAACAGGGTCGCAAGAAGCGTGTGGAAAAACCAAGGCGCAAAATAACTGCCCATGAACTGAGAAAAGTCAAGCGTGCAGCTGCCAAGATGCCACTTGCCACCAGTTTGGCCATATTTCAGAGCTGCAACATCACTGGAGTGCCCAAGAGCACAAGGTGTGCAATACTCAGAGACATGGCCAAGGTAAGAAAGGCTGAAAGACGACCACCACTGAACAAGACACACAAGCTGAAACGTCAAGACTGGGCCAAGAAATATCTCAAGACTGATTTTTCTAAGGTTTTATGGACTGATGAAATGAGAGTGAGTCTTGATGGGCCAGATGGATGGGCCCGTGGCTGGATTGGTAAAGGGCAGAGAGCTCCAGTCCGACTCAGACGCCAGCAAGGTGGAGGTGGAGTACTGGTTTGGGCTGGTATCATCAAAGATGAGCTTGTGGGGCCTTTTCAGGTTGAGGATGGAGTCAAGCTCAACTCCCAGTCCTACTGCCAGTTTCTGGAACACACCTTCTTCAAGCAGTGGTACAGGAAGAAGTCTGCATCCTTCAAGAAAAACATGATTTTCACGCAGGACAATGCTCCATCACATGCGTCCAAGTACTCCACAGCGTGGCTGGCAAGAAAGGGTATAAAAGAAGAAAAACTAATGACATGGCCACCTTGTTCACCTGATCTGAACCCCATTGAGAACCTGTGGTCCATCATCAAATGTGAGATTTCAACCCGTTCTCACTCCCAACGCGTAAAATAATGACGATTTGTCACGTCCCTTAACTTCTCATGCTGACGCCTAAGGTACCCTTCCACGTTTTTATGTGACGCTGTGGGTTGTCAATTCATTCCAATATGAACCCGCTCGCGGCGATCAGAGACGCTTCGAGCAGAGGCTCCAGCCATCCATTTACTCCAATAATAACCCCGTCACGGCGAAACATGACGCCGTGAAGCACAATCTAACTGGAGAACCGGGGGACCCTCTCCGCGAACGGGTTTTTCTCCCTAATTTAATGCTTTCTTTTAATGACATCGTTAACATTTCTCAACAAAAACACGAAAGTATCACTGATAATTCAACAATAAAATCGCTTCATGTTGTGGCCATCACACAGTGTTTTCCAAACTGATTCACGATCTGAAAGTGCGCAGATTTAACGTACATAATCCTTCGTTAGGTTTATTATTTTCATTTCACACGTAAAACACATTTATAGATTCATTCACCACTCCTGCTAGTTTTGGATGCGCTCGGCTCCAACCAATCAGACCAATTTACGCAGACGCACTAATCCCGTAACTGCACACTACCCATAATCCTCAACCGCCGTCGCTATGGAAATGAAGATAACAACAGCTTGGTGCTACCCATTATTCCTTTATTTACTCTAAAATAATAACCAGCGATAATACGAAATTAAACTGGCCCAGTGTTTAATTATGTAATTAAAAAATGCAAATTGTAGTATTTTATTTTTTACAAATTGCAATATTTATCTACAGCGCGCCTTTAGCGACACGTCAACAGATCTTAAGCAAGGCGATTGGATGGTTTTTACTGCAATGCATCTTGGGAGTCGTAGTAAATGTATCTTTCAACTCACGGTCCTGCAGCGAAGTTTTCGACTGGACACGAGGCAGATCCTAGCTAAGTAAGTTGTGATAAACTGTGGGTAATTTGCATGTTCACTGAAATATTAATTTCAGTGATATTAAACTGATATTAAACTTGAAATGTTTTCACAGAGCAGTCTGTGTACCAAGAGAACTACTTCTGCAAAAGTTTATTTAAATTTTTTTGTGATGTATTCTCATGTGTAAGACACTTGCTTGGCCACCCAGCTAATGTTAGTACTGCTCTATTTTAGCAATGTATCTTTTCTGTAATCAATTCAGGGTTTTTTTTAACCCTATTCACGTAATTAACTCAATATTAATGACTTTAATCTCGTAATTGATTTTTTTTTCTAAATATGGTGTAATACTGCCTCGTAATATAAGTTATTTCTTTGGTCATAAATTATTTTTGTAATCGTTTCACCAAAACAGACCTGAAATAATCCCTACATGTTCCATTTTCATTTGCAGAAATGACAAAGCCAAAAACCAAACCATGCCCTTCCTGTCAGGCCCCAAACACCTGCAACAGGAAGACATGCAGTGGATGCCTGGGCAGCCTGAACCTAAAGGAGGGATTGAACAAAAAAACAAGAACAGTTTAAAAACAGTAACTGGGCTGCCTCTGTTAAAAAAAACAGAAATGCGAGCAGGGTGGTTAATTCAGCCCAGTTGTCAGTAAGTTTAAAAGTTCTGATCTAATAAGTGGTTGGTCTGGTAGACAATTCTTTATTAATCACAGTTGTCAATGTTTTCTTGTATATCATGAAGTAAGAAACTAACAAGACATGTATATACACATAAAATATTAATTTATAAAAGAGCATAAATAAAAAAGTTATTCACATCAGAATAACATCATCACACTAAAGACATCCAACTAGAAAAAACTTGTTAAAAACTATTTTTATTCAAGCTACTTCTGATTTTTAATTTAATCGACTATTAACTGAGAGACAAAACATTTCAAGATGGATTTTATCATACATTTACAGGTTTGGTCACCATAAATACTTTTTAACTATCGACAACAATAAAACAACAAAGATGTGAAACTTAAAGGTTTGTTATACATCAATTTGCTTACATGAAAGACTGGCTGCATGTTTTTCTTTGTTGTTCTTGCAGGTTTCAAAGCTACATGCCCTGGGCTACCAACCAATTCTGTTTCTTGGACAGTTTGACCGTAAGGGCCGTATAGTAGGGGACGTGATCACTCAGATCGAACCAGCGGAAGGTGCTGCACGTGACATCCTCATGAAGATGAGTAAGCTTTATGAACACCTTCTGAGAAGTAAGATATGCTTTGTCCATTATCTGTAACCAGGTGTCCTTATCAGGTAGCCTATCCTAGCTGTCTTTGGGTGATACTCATGGTACACCCTAGATAAGAAGGCAGATCATCACGGGGTACATAGAGACAAACAAGATGGTGAGGATGAGGATAGTTAACAGTCACCAGCTATTCTGTTCTACTCTACTCTATTCTGTTCTATTCTATTATTCAGCCAAGGTTCAGACCAGTAACCTTCTTGCTGTGAGGTGACAGCTGCCCTACATGTCCTGTTGCTAACATGAAAATAGTGTTATATCTGCCTTATTACCGCCCCATGTGTCGGTCACATCACCAAAGCTAGCCATACTGAACCTCTGGTGTTACCCACCTGAACAATTTTGTATGTGTGTGTGTATAGTATGGTCTTTCACACTCATGTATATACAAATGTAATTTTAAAAATCTTCACGAAAACCAGACCTGATAATTCTCTTCGAGACTTTCTAGTATAACAAATGTTATATAATGTTACCAATATGAACACCAATATTCTTAAATAACTTATATACTTCTTAAGAGGTTACCTGATTACCTCCCTGAGGTAGTTAGCATCACCACTGTACAAAACTCCTAAGTCACAGTACTAGCTTGAAGTGTCAAATGTTATTCACTACAAAGTCAGGAAAGTAGTGTCATCAGAGGAAAAAGTCATTATCTATCTGGATTTATAGTCACACTCATTAATTTTTTAATGTACAATGTAGAAAAGCACTACAGATGTCACACTACCCTAGAGGGCACTTGTACTGAATTATTTGGGTCAGTGAGTGTGCGAGATGACTTATTTGATGCCAATATTTACCAGTTGTATCTTTAGTAAAAACTTAACTGAAAACATGCAAATCACTACTTATTATGTGTTTATGTGTACTGTACATTTTTTCAACCCATTTGAATGAATGTTTAATATTTAAAATTTTTCAGAATTACAAGCTTCACCTCCTGCTAAAAGTTCTACACCAGTAGCTGGACCATCCTCTGCTGACAGTGTCGATGCTGGACCAGTCCCAGACCCAGAGGCTCTAAACGAGGAATTTATTCTTCATTTAGAGCCTGTACCAACATCTTCCCTCTGTCAGCCTCCTGCATCCTCCTCTTCATCTCTGCTTCCTCCTGCATCCTCCTCTCCATCTCTGCTTCCTCCTGCATCCTCCTCTCCATCTCTGCTTCCTCCTGCATATTCCTCTCTGTCTCTGCTTCCTCCTGCATCCTCCTCTCCATCTCTGCTTCCTCCTGCATCCTCCTCTCCATCTCTGCTTCCTCCTGCATCCTCCTCTCCATCTCTGCTTCCTCCTGCATCCTCCTCTTCATCTCTGCTTTCTCCTGCATCCTCCTCTCCATCTCTGCTTCATCCTGCATCCTCCTCTCCATCTCTGCTTCCTCCTGCATCCTCCTCTCCATCTCTGCTTCCTCCTGCATCCTCCTCTTCATCTCTGCTTTCTCCTGCATCCTCCTCTCCATCTCCACATCCTGCATCTCCCTCAATTTCTACGGTGTACACCTCGGATGTCCCAAACAAAAAAAGGACAAGGAAAGGTTAGACGTTATGGTATTGTAAATGTATGAAACACATGACATGTTCGTTAAGTTTGTTAAGATTTCTTTTTCTTAATTTTTGCATTTTTTCCAGTTTTACAGAACTCATGTAAATATTTCATTTGTTATTTTTCAGAATGCCGAAAACACCGTACACAGAAGATTTTCAAATATGAAGAGATAGTAGACAGGAGAGTTGTAAATGTAAGTAATTTAGCCTGCTGTTGTGCAGATTTGTTTGCGTCTTTGGACTTCCCGGATTTGAACTGTGCCTGACTGAATATCCATAAGCTTTTGTATTTGATGAATCTACACTAATTCAGCCACTGAGTCAGGATTTCACTCCAAATAGGACATTAAATAAGAACAGACCACCTGATACGACCTGGTCATGCTGCCTTCCTGATGTTTACGTTCTTTAAAGTCCTCCTGACATCATGCTCAGAAGGAGTGATTGATGTGGAGGTGCTCCTTCCCATTCAGTAACATCTGCTTCAGTTAGTTTTGCTTGTGAGCCACAATGTAAGCAGTGTTGCTTTGCTGACATGCACTCGATGCTGGCAGTACAAGCATTGTAGTGGTTCTTATGTTTTTGTAAACTAATTGTATAATATATTGAGCCATTCAATAGTACACAAATGTTTATAAGCTCCTTTTTGTATGCAACTTGCATGTCTTTCTTAATTAATTGTTTGTTTATATCATGTTTTTCAGGAAAAAGAAGAAGTTAAAGTCAAGTGGAAGCCTTGCTCAACATGGTATGTAGTAACAACTTTGTTGGACGGGAACAGACATTCATATTGTTGATAAATAGTTATCAACTCAATTTGAATTCATGTATTTGGACTAAAGTAAATTGGGAGATTTTAGCTATCGAGCTCCTCTTCTGTGAGGAGCTTGATAGCTGTCCACCTCCAAAGTCCATTATGAGTTTTGGAGGTGGACATGGTCAACACTTTTAAGAGTAGGCATAAGACTTTACTTCTTTATAGAGCTTATAGTTAGGGCTGGTTCAGCTCAGCCCTTAGTTATGCTGTAATAGGACCAGACTGCTGGGGGTTAGTGTCCCCCCCCCTCTCTCTCTGTCTCTTTCAGGGTTATGCAGGCTCAGTATTGGTTGAAGATGCAGTCACGTCTCCTTTTACTGAAAACTCTCCCCCTCTCCCTCACCACCATCTGTAAACATACATGTCTCAGTAATGCAGTTCATGCATGTTACTAACTAAACTTCTTCCCTGGAGTTTCTGTGCTCTCTCATCCAGCAGGTTCCAATGGATCGTGGCTGCTGCTGTGGTCCTGCTTGACATCTACTACATATATTAATACTCTCTGACTTGATTTGATTAATTTATATTACAATGAAGGTGTTTAAAGCATGACATGAATATAGAAGATATTTCATCCTAAAAAATTGTCATATGTCACAACCTAAATTGTCCTATTTTGTGTGTGGTTGTCGTTGTTGTTTGTTATGTTTTTCTCCTGACAGTGGCAAAGTGTGGGATGACACATGGGAACCTGCGCAGTTTTACACACAGTAAACCAGGCACCACAGGTCGCAGAGATCGCACAGTTCACAGCTTGTAGTTCAGCATAAAAGTTCAAAATAAAATATTTACTATACATTTCAACCAGTGTCAGTCTCTGTTTCACTCTCTAATTGTGGCTTAAGTACCTAACATATTCATGAATCTGATCAATCAATAATATCTTCCCTGCACTCGACATCTCATAGTTTTACATATCAGCCAACATTATTGTCTACATCCTCATAAATATAGAAGTGACTTGCTTATTATAACATATTACAAGGTAAAGTAATACTGCACTGCACGTATAGTAAGTAACACCTACTGTGTATGGGAGCCTAAAGCAAAGTTAACTGCACCAGTACCAGCTTCAGAACATATTGTATATTATATGTTTCTACCTTTTTGTAATATGTCATGTTTAGATGCAGTGACAATTGCACATTTGGAGTTGTGGTCATATGTGGTCTTTATATACAGGGTATTAAAAAAAATTGACATTTTTTTGCTATTTTTCTTGTTTGTTTGCACAATATTATTGTGTACATATTACATATGTAACATTATTGTTAATATTATTATTAGATATCAAAGATACAATTTGATTGAGGGTTTTCCTGTCATAATTTCAATAAAAATGCAATTACACACGTAAACAATAGGATCAAAATAAACTTTTAAAAAGTCTGTTGATCAAATGCTGATTTTCAAAACATTCTAGAGGAAAACAGAGATAAAATAATCTGAACAGTAACAGTGATTGTGGATGATGATGGAGGCTTCAATGGATTATTCTGTTTCAATCAATAGGTTTGTATCTATGACAATAATTTGATAAGTTTAACAGGTTGGTTTAGGCCTGGCAATACAGCAAATATTCACAAACTTTTGTTTTTGAAGAATGTTTATCTTTTTTGGGATGAAGCTATCTGGCAAAATGAGACAACCCTTTTAACCTAATCTTTATGTCTTTTTTGTGGCTATGATACTGGATTTTGGTTTGATGCATATGCAGGTTACAGCTGGGGAATGGCAGTATGTTGTGGATTGATTTGGCATGTTCAACCACTGTTACACCAAACTCTCTCACTTATAACATGATAAAGGCCTCTTACTCAGTGTCATGGATTTTCTATACTTTTGGGGACACAGGGCCAAAGTCTGAGGCAATAAGTCAGATCAAAGAAGGCAATGATTCTAAAATGGGAGTTTACTTATGTCATTATATATATCCAGGAATATGTGCCAGAGGATAGTTGTCATGAAATCAATATTAAATCAAAGTATTCCTTAATTACCACAGCTGACACGAGTTCTCCATAGCTGCCTGCTGTCTCAGGATCTGTCTCCAAAAAGGACCAGGGAGCGCTAACATGTTATGTTCTAAACTGATGAAGAAAATGCACATTAAACATAGTATAAACTTACTGAGTGAAGTAATGTCAAGAGGATTCCTTTAGCTCCTATTGGGTTGGTTCCTTGATCAATGCAATACAGAATCATTAATCTGGTTTTATGTAATGTCCTCAAAACATGTCAAAATGAGGCTCACTAGTCTGTGTGGCCTCCACATGCCTGTATGACCTCCCTACAACACCTGGGCATGCTCCTGATGAAGTGGCAGATGCTCTCCTGATGGATCTCCTCCCAGACTCCAGGACTAAAGCATCTGCCCACTCCTGGACATTTGTGGTGCAGTTGGTGGATGGAGCGAGACATAATGTCCCAGATGTCCTCAATTGGATTCAGTTCTGGGGAATGGGCGGGCCAGTCCACAGCATCAATGCCTTCGTCTTGCAGGAACTGCTGACACACTCCAGCCACATGAGGTCTAGGATTGTCTTGCATTAGGAGGAACCCGGGGCCAACCGCACCAGCATATGGTCTCACAAGGGGTCTGAGGATCTCATCTCAGTACCTAATGGCAGTCAGGCTACCTCTGCCGAACACATGGAGGGCTGTGCAGCTCCCCAAAGAAATGCCACCCCACACTAAAACTGACCCACTGCCAAACTCATGCTGGAGGATGTTGCAGGAAGCAGAAGGTTCTCCACGGCGTCTCCAGACTGTCACAAGTGCTCAGTGTGAACCTGCTTTCATCTGTGAGGAGCACAGGGCGCCAGTGGCAAAGTTGCCAATCTTTGTGTTGTCTGGCAAATGCCAAACATACGGCACTGTGTTGGGCTGTAAGCACAACCCCACCTGTGGACGTCGGGCCCTCATACCACCCTCATGGAGTCCATTTCTGACCGTTTGAGCAGACGTGCACATTTGTGGCCTGCTGGAGGTCATTTTGCACAGCTCTGGCCTTTCTTTCCTACCCCACAGTACCTTCCCTTACCATTTGTTTCCTACTCTTTTACTTCTTCTTTGATGACGGTTGTCTTTCTAGATAAGCAATTTCATTTGCTCTGGGGCGAGTCAATGGCTCGGGTGCATTCTGGGACTGTCAGTTCACCAGTGTGCTGGCATGCTTCTTAACAAACACACCACTACAGCAAACATCTCAGTTGTACTTGTTGATTTCTTCGACAAAACACTGAACAAAAAATTTACTTGTGAGTGTGCTGCCTGGTGCTTTTAAATTTTGTGATTATTTGAGCAGCCCAGAAAGCATCCCATAAATTAAATTATGTTATCGTATCTGAACATGTACACTAGTCATTAAATTAGATGGGAAATAATGATTCAGGGTAAACAACTGCACCAAGGAAATTCCATTTTTCTTCTCAAAATGTAAAATGTCTGTTGAAAAATCACATTGAACAGAGATGTGATTAACTTTTTATTTTACCAAACATAACATCAATGATGACACAATCAGTCTTCATCAGAAGTGCTCAAATCACTCTCAGTGGCATCGTCTGGAATGTCCTCCTCCTCCTCCGAGTCCATTTCCAGGAGTGGTTGGTGGCTGAGGATTCTCTTGTACACGTCCTTTACTTTGAGCATTTCAGCTTTCAGTTCACTTTGTTTTTTTAAAACCAGGCTACAGAGTCCCTTCTGTGCATCCTCCGACATGCCAACAAAGGAGGCTGTAAAAAGAACAAAACAAATAAATATGAGAAAAGTAAAAAAAACAAACAACAAAAAAACATCACCTCATAAACACAAGGAATTAGGATGCTGTAATTAAACATTTTTTTAAAAGGGAGAAGGCAGTGTTAGCTAGCAATCTAGATATAGGTAAAAGATCCAGTAAGACTTTAGCATCTGCTCTTATTTTCAATCGATTCATCAAAAAATTAATAAATAAATAAAGTGCTTACAGTCTGAGGAGATTGTCCCCAACACCACAGAACGCATTCGCAACACTGTCCAGTGATGCCGCATCTCCCTGCAAAGGATCATCTCCTCCTCTCTCAGGCGCCTCACAGCCATCACCTTCTCAAAGACCTTTCTCTTTGTCCGGAGGTCAGCAGCAGCTACAGTTTAACAACATCAGATGGGAAAACATAGCAGCATATTATGATTCAAGAACAAAACATTCAACTACTGCTCAGATACTGGGAGCTTGTTTAAAAAGGATATTTATAAATCAAGAGCTTACGTTCACTTGTGCTCTGCCAGGGCCAAATATCGGTCTGCATGAGGGCATCACTGGATACGATTTGCTTTGTTGGTTCAGCGAGCTTGTTGTAGTCGTCAACAGCAGCCGTCAAGCGTTTCTTCTCAACTAAGATGACCTTGCGAATTCTGTGTCGCCTCTTGTTGCTATCTGTAAATAATCGTAAAAAATTCACACCTTCACATAATGTATATAGTTTCATTTTAATCTACACTCATCAATTTGTTTGCTAGAACAAATCACATCCAGCTTAAACAAACCTGGATCTGATTTGATTCTGTTTACAAAGTAGCTGCACAAGCTGTACAAACTGAGCATCAAACGGTCCGTTTCAAAGAAACTGGGACGTACCATTTTGTCTGTAAAGACTTTGTGTTCGCACTCTGATGATGACGACAAGCTCCTCTATTCGTGCCTGCAACGCTCCAAGGCTGCCATCAGTTTGATCACTTTCTAAGTGAGAGGAATATTAATCAGAATACAGGATGAGTAACAGTCACCAAACTACAGTGGACTCTGTAATCACTGACTTGATGACATTCATTATAAGACATCTGGAGCCTTCATGTGCTGCTATCTCATGATAATCATGAGATAACAAGTATGCTGGTGTTCAGGTTTATAAAACCAACTAGTACGACATCATTTCAACCCAGGTTCTATCCAATTTGATGAAACGCAACAACTCTGCCATAAATTTGCTTTTCCAAGGCTTATTTTTCATTGTTTGTTGACACTGTCAGAAAGATCTTAACTCTAAGTTCTTTAATGAGGCCATGGTGGGTCCTATTGTTATACATGAGTGCATTATATTGAGACTCACCTTCAGCCCATTTCTGCACATCGGCCACCCATTGCTGCAGTGTGTCGTCATCCACACCCAGCTCATTTCTGGTCGCATTCAGGCTCTCCACTTGTTCTCTAAGGATCCTTATGATCTAAGAATGCATTCATAAATGTCATTCATATTGACATTAAAAGAGTACTGGTGTTTTCCCCCCATTACCACACACATTAAAATGGGTGTTGAAAAAATGACCTTTAGATATCGCTGGCTCAAAGTGCGGCCCAGTTGTTCCACTTTCCTTTTGTTCCACCCCAAAGCCAGGAGGGTCAGCATGTCTGTTCGCCCTGCATTTCAGTTAGTATACAAATTAGAATTAATGAGCAGGAGACTGAGTGGAATCTCAGACACGGACACACACCTGCTTTAGACATGTACTTCGTTGTGATGGCCGCCCTAGACAGGAAACTGTTTACTTGTTCCACCTCTTCTCCAACTGTTGAACCGGCCCCATCCTGAAACGCACCTCCCCATTTGATCTATAGAAAGGAGGTCACAATACATGACTGCTGAATTCATTCAACCTTATAACAAAATGTCTCAAACTAATCCAAAACTACAAGCTGCAGTATACCTCGCATTTCCAAGTGTGAGCCTTTGCATGCATGACGGAGAGAAAAGGACGCATTGACAAGAGGTTCCTCAGCTCAGGGCACTGCTGAGCCACCTTGGTTAAATAGGGGAAATATTTACAGGCCACATCGGAGCAAAGGAACGTAATATGTCCTGGGATGCTAGCTGCCAACTTCCTCTGGAGAAAAAGGGGGTAAGCAAAGATCTCCCCTCGAAACATGTTCAATGCAGCTAAGAGGACTCCGTGGCGACAAACAGCTATTTCCATGCCCTCCTCATCCAACTTCCCAGTGGACTTTTTGGACGACTCCTTTGCTGCAGTCCAAGATGAAGATCCGCACAACCCTTTCCCCGGGACCTATACACTCAAAGATTTTAACATAAAAGACATGACATGATTAAGCCCTATCAGGGACAAACTTTTTAAAACAAATGCATAACAATTAGCTGAATTAGCCTCGAGTCACACAAGACCTCAGATCTCCCCAGGACAGCACTGATAACACAAAATAAAAATCATGTTGTTTTTTTTAAATACACATGGTGACAAAATTAAGTAAACATTAAGATAAAGTAAAGTAAATAGTATTACGACAACACCAAGAGAAAAATAAAAAAAATATCGACCCATCCATACATCTACACACACACACACACACACACACACACACACACACACACACACGTATGTGTATATGGTTACGGCATTAACGTCATTTTAACAAGATTAACGCTAACAGCACTAATATATATATGTGTATCTTACATGATTTGTGTGTCTCTGGATGTATTTCACAAACTCAGCAACTTCCTCATCTTTTTCAATGAAGACACCTTCAAAGTTCCCCTGCTCTGAAGTGCTGAACGAACACAGTGACAGTTGTTTGAAAAGAAACATTAAAATACATTTTTCTACAAATCCATATTTGACTTATGTACACAATGCATAACGTACCTTGCATTAGACTGAAAGCGATAAAGCTTGCGGTTTCCATCAACTGAGACGGCAAGCATGTCTGGAGTGCAGGCAGGGCAGCTAAAGCATGGCTCCTTGCACATCCTGTCCACCTCAAACTTTACAGCACTCCACTCCAAGAAACTTTTACTGAAGGCATCAGCTGATATTCGGCCATTCTTTTACATAGAGGACATACAACAGAATATTCAAGGACAGTCATCATAAACATTGATTTGCACAATTTCCTTAAACTTAGCAAATTTAGAAACTAGAGATGGACCGATCCGATATTACGTATCGGTATCGGTCCGATACTGACCTAAATTACTGGATCGGATATCGGAGAAAAATAAAAAATGTAATCCGATCCATTAAATATCACGAAAGCACCTCACAAAACTTGCAACACACCGTAACTCACCTCAGGTTAGCACGTCGGAGCAGTATACATCACGTGATAGAGCGGCTGTGGCATGCGGGACCTGTCGGTGGTCTGGATAGCATTTGGAGCTTCGCTAGCAACCCGGCATTTCATCTCCGACAAAGTTATCCCGAGAGAAGTAAAGCAAGTGTGTAAGTCCATCTCTGAATGTTTGTAAAGCATTCCTGCGTTAAGCTTAACAAACGATATATGGAGCGACTGCCTCTTCTTGCTGCTACTTCAATCATGAAACTGCTTAACGATCAGCTGATCGGCTTTTCTGTCGCGAGTCCGTGTCTCTAGTTTGCTTTTGGCCCACTTTGCACCAGAAAGAGGAAACCAGCGGCTGAACAACAGCAGCACGTTTAAGCTTGATCAGCTGTTGTTAGAATTTATTTAATATTACTTTCTACACCAGGATCTTTTTCTACATAGCTGACGGCTGGTAACTGTGCAGGGGCGGATCTAGCAAAGTTTAGCCAGGGGGGCCGATAGGGCATTAACAGGGAAAAGGGGGCACAAAGACATACTTTTCTTTCTTATTCTCATTTAAAATGTCTAGCTTTTAATAAATAATTATCTGACAGCCAAAGTTTTAATTTGATGCAAAATGAATAGAAGTCCATTACTGTATATAGTAACTATTAAGTCTAATATATATACCCTAGTAAGCTATACTACTTTTTCCTTTGGGAAGGTACCATCTGTGCAGTCTGCAATTTTGTTGAAGAAAGATGTTGAATCTATTTAATATTTCTTGAAAAATAATTGATTTCTGTGCATTTTTTTTCACACTGCATCAAATTAAGGTTGATTACGGCGATTAAGCATCATGAGGTGGAGCGTGAGGGGTGGTTCCCTATTTTTTATTTATTTATTTTTGTTGTTGCTGGGAGTTGGAACCCTATTAGTTAGGTTGCTTAATATTTATGCTAAGTACTCTTTAAAATACCAGAATAGGGAGGATGGTGTAGGTTTAAGTTTATTAGATTGATCAGTATTGCTGTACTATGAAATATTTTTTTTTGCATACAGGTATAACAGAATAGCTTTAGTGTAGTTGTTGTTTTAAACTTGAGTATGAACTTATACAAAATGCAGCAAGATATTTAAAAAACAGTTTTGTTGATTAAAAAACACCATATCGGATTCATATCGGTATCGGCAGATATCCAAATTTATGATATCGGTATCGGTATCGGACATAAAAAAGTGGTATCGTGCCATCTCTATTAGAAACTCACCCTTCCAAAATGGGCTGTTCGTTCATCCAGCATTTTGACAAATGCCTTAAGTGACATCCCTGGTGCAGCCTTCTTAATGTCATAGAAAGACTGAAAGACATCCATTGAAAACAGGGTGCAGAAATTTAAGGTGCCAGGCCAATATCCACTACCCAGGATGTCCTTAACTGAGGGGGACCACATTAGGCCACAGCTGGTGCAGCTCACCACTGGCAGTGCAAGGTTATAACGCCCTGTAGAAAGGATAAGGATAAATTCAGTCATGGCTCAAAGCATTCATTTTTTTCATGTTGTTTTCAAATCGGTCTGGTAAATCCAAATGACCTTTGACAGGTGCCCACATATACTGCGGGCCGAGGGTAATTAAAACCAAGATAGCAATGCACAATTTGCAATAAAACCTCCAAACACATCTATTGTGTATGTAGTGTGTGACAAAAGGGCAACTTACCATTTATGGTTACAAGAGCCACAATTGCGCCGGGTGAAACCTCAACGTTACCTGCTGGGCAGTCACACACATGGTCTGGCCTTTGCACAGGCAACAGCCGAACTAACATTAAAACACACAATATATATAAAAAGAATTAGAAATTAACTGATACACAATAAATATACAATAACAGCACCCACTCATACTCATACATAGCAAGAAATGCATAAGACTTAAAAACTGTACCTGTTGGCTTGTGAAACTCTGATGAAGGCTGCAAAAACCCTCCTGTTACTGCCTCTCTGTTGTGCAGGACAAAGCGTGTGTGAACTGCAATATCACAGTCAGCACAAAGGAATGGAAGAGGCAGGCAGTCCAGACACCTCACAACTACTTGTTTGCCACACTGACACACACGGTGTGACTGTGGATCCAGAGTAGCTAACATATTGTCTATAAGACAAGGCCTGGCCTCTTTCCACTTTTGCGAGGACACCATATTTCTGATCGCCCAGTGAGTAGCAGCTGACTCAGACGACGTCTCACAAGTCATGGCTGCGTCCTCTTCTCCATCCTCCAACAACTGAAGGAGCTCCTGACGAAGCACCTCAGTTCCATACACTAACAGAAAAAAAATAAAGAAAGGAAGAAACTCTGAAAAACACTCTAGGCAGTATGTTTCTTAGGACTCCACAAAAGCCCTGCATAACTCAACTATAACAACAAATATAAAAGTAAACAGAAATCACAATATATACAAGAAGGTAAAGTACCTTTTGTTGGGTTGACACTGGCAACATAACTAGGTTCTTCACGTGGACATTGATGCTGCTCTCTGGACAGGGGGGGGGGGGAATGAAGAATATTTACTTACTGAAATTCTTTGGTGAAAACAAGTTGTGAGATAAAATCAATGGTTGTGTGAACACTGACCACGTGGCATGCAACTAGTACTTCGACTGGTTGATGGTCTTTGAGGAATAAAAGCTCCCTGTCTGTCACGTTTTCAAATAACATAACATTTACTCCGTACAAAATATTAGACAAGCGTGTTCCCTCTTTAACAACTGTTTCCACTAAAAATGTTACCTGCATATCTTGAAGGAGTTCGTCAGCAGCCTGAAGCTCTTCCTCCAGCTCGGGATCCTCTGAATCACTCATTTTCAAGCTAAAGAGGAAAGAGATTTTTGCAGAACTCAGTGACATAAACACATAACTAACGCAATTCAAATGATTTTCAGTCTTGGCGCTCCGGTTAATGTTAGCAATTAACGTTAGCATCATCAGTTTGTAAAGAGCTAGCAGAACTCTTAGCGCAAAAACTGCTTTACGCACCATGTGAGGGTATTTTGCAGCACACAAGTCCTTTAACGTTTGTAATAGATTTAATCCATCATCGTTGGATTAAATGGCTAATGCTGCAGTAGACACGTGTAGTCGTTACCTATCAAGCATGCTGACGGTAGCTGTAGCCATTTTTAAATACATTACACCGTTTCCGAGATCAGTCACCTCTGTTTGTTTGAAGCTTTTATGAAAAAACAAACTTTGAAACACACATCAAGGTATTACTTTAAATATATGTATTTTTTACATACCTGCATTAGAATCAATCAGTTCCGCCTCATTTTCTTATTCTTATAAATGGGTCTCTCCATTCTCCCATCAGCCTTTGCTTACACAGGTTGCGTCTGATTGGCTGGAGCCGAGCGCATCCAAAACTAACAGGAGTGGTGAATGAATCTATAAATGTGTTTTACGTGTGAAATGAAAATAATAAACCTAACAAAGGATTATGTACGTTAAATCTGCACACTTTCAGATCGTGAATCAGTTTGGAAAACACTGTGTGATGGCCACAACATGAAGCGATTTTATTGTTGAATTATCAGTGATACTTTCGTGTTTTTGTTGAGAAATGTTAACGATGTCATTAAAAGAAAGCATTAAATTAGGGAGAAAAACCCGTTCGCGGAGAGGGTCCCCGGTTCTCCAGTTA
Source organism: Mchenga conophoros (assembly GCF_057382185.1). Classification (NCBI taxonomy): domain Eukaryota; kingdom Metazoa; phylum Chordata; class Actinopteri; order Cichliformes; family Cichlidae; genus Mchenga; species Mchenga conophoros. Next base: position 32,236,324 of record NC_140540.1, read on the forward strand.
GATTGTGCTTCACGGCGTCATGTTTCGCCGTGACGGGGTTATTATTGGAGTAAATGGATGGCTGGAGCCTCTGCTCGAAGCGTCTCTGATCGCCGCAAGCGGGTTCATATTGGAATGAATTGACAACCCACAGCGTCACATAAAAACGTGGAAGGGTACCTTAGGCGTCAGCATGAGAAGTTAAGGGACGTGACAAATCGTCATTATTTTACGCGTCGGGAGTGAGAACGGGTTGGAGATTTACAAGGAGGGAAAACAGTACACCTCTCTGAACAGTGTCTGGGAGGCTGTGGTTGCTGCTGCACGCAATGTTGATGGTGAACAGATCAAAACACTGACAGAATCCATGGATGGCAGGCTTTTGAGTGTCCTTGCAAAGAAAGGTGGCTATATTGGTCGCTGATTTGTTTTTGTTTTGTTTTTGAATGTCAGAAATGTATATTTGTGAATGTGGAGATGTTATATTGGTTTCACTGGTAAAAATAAATAATTGAAATGGGTATATATTTGTTTTTTGTTAAGTTGCCTAATAATTATGCACAGTAATAGTCACCTGCACACACAGATATCCCCCTAAAACAGCTAAAACTAAAAACAAACTAAAAACTACTTCCAAAAACATTCAGCTTTGATATTAATGAGTTTTTCGGGTTCATTGAGAACATGGTTGTTGTTCAATAATAAAATTATTCCTCAAAAATACAACTTGCCTAATAATTCTGCACTCCCTGTATGTAGAAAAAGTAGAATTGGGCTGAAAGATCTGTCGCTTTATCACCTATTCAGGTTGTAAATCGTGTTTTTAAAAAGTAACTAAGTAATTAATTACTTTTGAAAATAAGTAATCAGTAAAGTAACGGGATTACTTTTTTGGGGAAGTAATCAGTAATTAGTTACTGATAACTTTTTTCAAGTAACTTGACCAACACTGGTAGTAGTAACAGGTAAATGAGGATTTTTTTTTAAATTATTTGAATATACCCATATGGAAAAGATATATATAAATCTTATAAAGTTTGTGTCTGTCTTGTGTGAAACTTGTATGAAAAGCATATAAGAGTGAAAACAGATATAAGATCCCTTGAAAAATTATATAATGAAACTTGTATGTTTTGGATACTTACTAAAACAATGTATGAAAGTAATGAGAAAGTGGCCACTTTCATATGGGTATATATGAGTGTTTGTGTATAAATACACAAACAATAGACATATACTTTCAATTGTGTAATTTAAGTGATCTAGGTAGCTCTGTTTTGGAAGTTCAGTTAACGCTGGCAATGTGTTTTGGAGTTTGTATGTGCTTTGTCTCTAGGGGCCACCGTATATATTTATATATAAACATATATAAATAAAACCACCCTTTTTTTACATTAGTAATTTCTTTTGTGCATATTTTTATATTGTTGTTGATAATAAATTAACTAAAGCGACAAGTGAGCCGAGCCGAAAGTGCTGGTTCTCTAAAAAGAGCCGGAATTCCTATCACTAATTCCTGTCATAGGGTCAAGAAGAAGGATACACTATGGACAGGTCACCAGTCTATCACTTGGCCAACACACAGAAAACAGATAATCCTTCATGCTCACATTCATATCTCCCGACCTCCTTGGACCTTCTTGCTTTGACTTGATACTGTTAACCAGCGTACTATCTTGCTGCCCCTACTTTATTTTTACCTTTTGGAAATAGTTTCATCCCTTTGGGTAAAATAAAAATAATTTCAAATATTTCTCTTGTGTTGTGAATGTCTCATGAGCTCAGTCACTCTCGTAGCTGAACAGTGGCTGTAAAAAGGATCATAAACAATTGTGAATTATTGAGACAGATGTGCATTATCCAGTTTTGTAAGCCATCCTCAGCAGAAATATGGACAGCAATTTTAATATTAACGCAAATAGCTCTCTTGTAATTTTGCTCCCTGAAAATGTGCCCACTGACGGTGTTTCGGAACTTTGGGTAAAAAAGCAGCACCAAAGTTACTGAAACTTCCTCACCGCTACTGATACTACCCACCTCTAAGCACAGTACTTCATTCCCCACCCATTCAAGAATCACATTAACGTAGAGGAAGGCTGTTTTATTGCTTTTAGCTTTTCAATTAGGGTTGGATAATTTGTGTCCACCTCTTTTAGATTAGATTTTAAATGAGAAACATTGTGTGCCATTAATTATCACCATTCACATTTGTGGATAAAACTATTTGATGTCTTGCTGAAAAAGGAAAACAAAGTGGTAAAGAATGTCGAGAGATGGAAAGCTGATCAACAGCATAGTGGAGCGCTAGGTGGTGGACAGGCTAAGTGATTAGCGCAGTAACGGTGAGAAGAGCTATGACAGTGACAGGCCTTCAGAGAGTACACTGCTGGGCCCAGCAGTGCGTCTGTCAGACTATCTGACACCCCGACGTTTTCCATGCCAAGCTCAGATGTGGTTGCACATGTGTTTGGATGTGACCTGAGGGGATGTTGGTGAACTACAGATGACATTTGTTCCTTTATCCAGCACTCAGCACCCCTTCTTCCCATCCAGATGAGAAGCAAACACTGCACTCCCACTCAGTTCTAAAAGTGGGTCAGTCTATGCAGCTTCTGCTGCTGCTGCAGTTTGCAGCAGGATGTGCTTCTGCAGCAAAATGCACCTGAGATAATGCAGACAGGTATACAAGCAGACTCTCTACTCGTTATACATATTTATAATGTGTGTTTTTGGATCAAAATCTAGAAAGGACTTAACTGGAAATGAGTAGAGGAAAAAGCTAATGAAACTTTATGAGTTAACTTCTGTTATTACTTTCTCCAAACCATCACATGTCTTTTAGACTCCATTCCTACAAGACAGTTTGAGTCATACCGTTAATTAATGCTTCAATATTAAATATGATGAATGCAGCTTCAGAACTCATCACTGTACAGAAACAACATTGGAAAAAGTCACAAATAAGGTTTTTAAGGCCTCTAACAGTGGACAAATCTCTGTACTTGTCTTGCTAGACTTCTGTGCAGCATTTAATTCTGTTGACTATATTATTTTTAAACCATTTTTACCAATCCTGCAGTTTAACCAATTAGTTAAACTTCAGAAATGTCTTAAAGACATTTCCTGCCTCTAAATTTAGAAACATGGTGCCTAACCAGATACTTGTGCTCCAGTAACACTGTGAGCCAATCTGGGTGAGCACCTCCTATTACCAGTAGTGATGTGCGGATCAATACTGAAATATCGATTCCTCCGATACCAGTCATTTATGTTCTGGAATCGATTCTCACATTAAAATATCGATATTTTAGTAATTTAGGGTAAATTTGTAGTTTATCATTAACAGGAACACAGTGGAAAGAAACTATGTCATTCGGATTGTCTACATTGGAATGAACTACTTCCTCTTCCACCTTTCATAGTCATGTGCAAAATACGGCTGTATAAATGTGTCGCAGCCCCTTGGCATGCGCACTCACAACAATGGCTGAGCGTAATTGGAGTCATGTGCTGACGTAGTTTACATCCACAAACAGCCGAGACGTGGTTTGCAATACATGTGGCAAGAAAGTGAGGTGTTGTGGCAACACCACTAACCTTGTCAAACATCTCAGAGTAAATCATATCACAGAAAATGACAAGTGTATGTTGAGGTGAACTGAAGAGGAGGAGTGGACAGGGACAGGTGCTGCTAGGGCGAGACAGACGTCTCTCACGGAGTCCTTTAGTGCTGCAGGCAGGCAACATGCTCAAATATATGATGAATTCTGCATTATTAAGTGATGAGAACAAGTAATCTGATGTCCTGTAACCATTATGATGCTACAATTTGAGATACAATAAAAGATACTTTGTACAAAAACTTATTTTATTTATTGTATTGTATCAGATCAGTATCATTGATACCACCCTGAATTTCACTTGGTATCGGATCGGAAAGGAAATCAGTGGTATCGCACATCACTAATTACCAATTGCTCTATTTGTGCTGCCAGTCATTCATGGAGTGCCATTAGTTTCTTCTTCCATAGGTGTGGATCATGTCACTTCTTGCTCCTGTCCAGCTCTTAATTCCAAAGACTAGTGGTCGGACACCTGCTTTTGTCAAGTTGACTGGGTCCTTTTCTGGGAGATTGTTTGTTTACATGCATCCTTGAGCTCATACTGTTTCTGAGTATGCATTGTTTCTAAGATTACTGGGGAAGAGGCATATGTGATTCTTTTTAGAGATATTGGGATGGTGGCTAGAGCTGTGTTCATGTCTTGTAAGCAACTCTTCTGATGAGACTTCTTCAGTGAACCGGTTGAGATGCATTCTTTTTTTTACCAGGTGCAATCTTTCAGAATATTTTTTAATCATTTTATTGATGAGTCCCAATATATCCAGGAAATGTGGTTATTGGTTATGGTTATGAGGCATGACAAGTTGACCACTTTAGAATGAATGTAACTACACTGCTTAGTTTAGTTTAGATTAGGGTTTTGTTGGTTGTTTGTTTGTTTTTGTAAATAATTACATTGTGTACTGTATTATAGCAGTTACACTTTTTGGCTGAAATTATACTTTTTCAACTTTATATTTAAGCTTGTAACAGACATTTATGCAATATAATAAAGTAAATGGAGAATAAACACAAAGAATGTATGCTTAAATTCAAAGAGAATTAGAATAGTTTTCTTCAATCTTTAGCACAGGTTCTCTCCTGTGAAATGCAACTTTAACAAAAAAACCTATATACTAATAGGTAAGTATACACTAATATATTAGTGCTGTCAAACAATTACAATTTTTAATCAGATTCATCACAGGGTTACTGTGGATTAATCACAATTAAAAATAATTCAAAAATTATATCAATCACATTTTATTTAGCATGAGCAAACAGACTCGGAAAAAAGGGAAAATATACGCACTTAACATGCTTATTGAACATTATGGTAAGAACAAATCAGCTAAGTAAAGCAAAACAAAAGTCCATCATTACTTTAAGAACTGAAAGTCATTCAGTCCAGAAAATTGCTAAAACTTTGAAGTACAGGTGCAAAAACCATCAAGCGCCACGACAAGATTGCTCACATGAGGACCGCCCCAGGAAAGGAAGACCAAGACTTACCTCTGCTGCTGAGGATAAATTCATCCAAGTCACAAGTATGGAATCAGAACGATGCCACCTTGAAACGAAACCGAAAAATGGATTGAAACCGAAAAAAAATATTGTAACTGAAATAAATGTACTGAAAAATCTTGTATTGAAACCGAAAAAAAATTGATAGTGAAAAACAATTAATTGAAACTGTAATTTTTTTGTTTTCGCTTACAATTTTTTTTTTTCGGTTTCAAACCATTTTTCAGTTTCAATCTGCTGGCACTGTTTTGGCGTCCGGGGGCGCGCTGGGGGGCGGGGTTTCCGCATACATTATAGAGGCCACTAGTGCTGACCAAGCTGCCATCTTTCTCTCTTCCCGTCTTTCAATGGCTGCTTCAATTTCAGCTTGAACCTCCAAACCGCAAGTAAGTAATCATTTTTTGTCATCTTTTCTTGCTGTCCCACATTAGTTTAGTTTTTTTAGCTACATCTGGTGAAGTTGTGGTAAAATGCTGGTATTAGCCTATTCGTCGTAGCAAGCTAGCCTGAAGCTAATATTTGCTAAATTTAGGGACACCCGTGTCTCTTCAGGAGTTGGAGGCCGGTGTTCTAGGAGCGGATCTCAGGATCTCAACAGGCAGTGTTGGGCAGTAACATAATACATGCACCGGCGTTACGTATTTAAAATACAAAATATGAGTAAATGTATCCGTTACAATTACTGTTCAATAGGTGATATTGAGAATACAGTTAGTTTGTTGAAATAAATGGATTACATGGCGGTATTTACCTGTTTCATATGTTAGGCTATGGTCTCTCTATTTTTTGGTAATTCCACGCCGGTGGAAACCCAAACAAAACACACAATAAGAGCCTCTAAAAATTATTATACAAAAATGATTTAATATGAAGGCAATAGCAGAGTGTTACAGGCATCGCCCTAAACAATGTAGCCTCATGGGCAGTGTAGTCCGTGCTGCAGGGAGAATGGACTGCCATACCCGTTATGTGTCTGTGAGCGAGGAGGGAGAAAAAGGAAAAGTACGAGCTGTCACGGAGCAGAAACGGGAGCTGGAAGCATGTAAATATAATAATAACCACTAAAGCCAAAAAGAGTGCCTGACGAGCCCAGCTGTAAGTAAGCTGTTAAGACTCGACTGTACACTGTGTTCGTGTTTTCCTCCGAAACAATAAGCAGCCTTTCAACGCCTCTCTCTGTCTCTCGCTAGCAAACTTGACCCAGACAACAAAGTAAAGCTAGTTTTCAGCTATGAGCCCGACACGAACTGGACGTATTAGCCAGAGGTCCCTTTACTACGGTTCGGAGCCGCTGACCTGTTTTATATACGCGCTGAATAGTTTTCTATACGAGATCGCTGCAGCCTTACCTAATGTCCACCTACTGTTACTCATTTATATTAAGATTTTAACATCTAGTTGGTGTTGGTATGGCAAGTAGCCTTCAGTAATAGTAATAAATCACACAGCAATAGCACATTCATGTAGTTGTAAAGTATTCAGAATACATTACTTCTATAATCTTTGGTGGAATACATTTTAAAATTAACCTTCCCAACACTGTCAACAGGTTAGCACCTCATACCACAGTGCATCAAAGCAGTCTCATGAGCGCTGGGAAGGAGGAGCCCAGAGTCCAAAACAGACAGTGCAGGAGATGACAAGGTTAGTAATTGTATGGTGAAAATTATACTTTGTTATCTTGATTGGCAAAAGAAAAGTAAATACAAAATCTGCTTCTCACATATAGGGCATTTCCAAAACTTCAATTTCTTTCATTACAGCTGTCCTGTGCCAGAAGTTCTGTTGACCCACAGTGAGAGGCATCATTTCAGAAACACCAGGAAGACTAAAACTCATCGCCGCGATCAAGCAGGGCTCGTGATCTTCACCAGCAGCTCCCTCACAAGAAGGATAAACCCAGCATTTCATGAACACTGATGGAGACCTTTGCTTTGTGTAATGTTAGAAGTACTCAGATAATCCTCAGAGGGTCTGGACTTTTACATAATATAATAGAATAGAATTCAACTTTGTTGTCATTGCACATGCACAGGGCAACGAAATGCAGTTTGCATCCATCCAGAAGTGCCTTTAGCCATGATATAGATATATTACAATATATATTAGCAATAGTATAGATATGTAAGTATATTACAGAAATGGGTCTATTATGGTATGTTACAATGTACACGGTATGAAGTATGTTGTGAATATTCTATAACTATAAGTATGTACAGGCTGTAGTGAGTACAAACTATGTACAGGATATAAATATGAAAAACTACAGAAATCTGAGATATACAGTTATACAGAAATGTGAACTATGCAAATTATAAACAGTTGTAGGATTAAAAATCATCATATGTACAGAATGATTATTTACACAGAACTATACAGTAGTGCAGTTAAGTAATAGCTATAGCTATAAGCTATAGTAATAGCTTTGAGTCCTGTAGAAAGTTAAATATATGTTGTGCTCACTGGTTACTCTGGTATGAATGACTCTGAATTACTTTATGATAAATAACACACTATTGTCAAAAAACAGTGAAAGAATTCCAGATCACAAGTTTTTAGTTCAAATACAAGTAACAACCTTTGACTTTTAATCAGGTTTTATTTAATTGTGTCAGAGAAAACATCACGTGCTCTTCATGTAGCTGAGTACATTCAGTGTTTAAAACAGAAGTTGTGCAGGTCTGAGATCAGCAGTTTTCTGAAACACCAAACTGAGGTACTGTTAATGCTGATGTATAGTGACACAGTTACAGGGGTGATTAATCCTTTTGACTTTTTGTCTTTAAATTTATCAATAAAACAGCTGCAGCTTTCCCTGACAGCACATGTGGTACTTTAACCTTTGTACTGTTTTCTTCAGTTAATTTTGGAGTTACTACAAAGATTGAAGATATAGGATGATCTGTCTGCTGTCACTGGGTGGTGCTGAGGTCTGAATCTGAGGACAGCTCCTGTAATCACAAACAGAACAGAATCATCACAAACTGAAATATAAAGTTTATCTCTCAAATCTGAAATACAGCTGATCCTTCTCCGGCCTCACACACTCGGGATCTGAAGTTGTTCAGTCCTACAGTTCTGCCGACAGCTGTTTATTTTTTTATTTGTTTTAAAGGCTTTACTAACACATTTTCTAATATCATGTTTACCTTTGAGTTGTTGATGCTTTATAAATGGACATCTGCAAAGATGAGATGATGGAGCAGGTTTCAGTCGAGGTTCAGTCTGCTGCTGCATCCTGGTCACAACATACAGAGGTGTTATCAGCTCAGTATTGAACAAGAAATATTAACGTTTCAAATTATTTGTCCTAAAGAATGCAAGCTGTACAGAGTACTGAACATGTGACTTTGTGAACATAATTCATTAAAAATAATTTGGACAGTTTTTTAACCTGAATATTTGTAACAAACTCAGTAAAAAAAAAAAAAAAAAAAAAAAACCTAAAAAAAATAATCAGAGGAAAAATGTAACATTTTAACTTAAGCTGACAAGCGGAAGTAGTTGGTTTCAGTACATAAGTATCGGGCTTTGCTATTTAATCCGTAGCTATTGACTAATGAGGGGAATTTAAAAGTTGGCTTTAATGTCCTTCCACATGTGGAAAGCGACAGAAAACATGCTGCTGTTTGCACATATTTAATAATCAGCTCTGCACAGGAGCAGAAGCAGAGTCCAGCCTGTTGCTCTTACAGTATAATACTCATAATAAAAGTACAGTAACCGTGGTTAGTCACTGAGCAGCCCGGTGCGTTTCTCTTGATTTCTTTAGTCAGGGTAAATTCATTCACCTGCACGGGGTAGCTAAACGAACTTTACAAAACATGTTTCCCCGACAGCCGAGTGCTCATTTTAGCTAGCTAGGTCCTTATGTAGCTAGCTAAGGACCTAAATTACGGATTAGCTTACAAACACATTTAACTTACCAAAAATAATGCGGTGGGGCCTCAGGTCCTCCTGTCCGGTAGTCCAATTTACTGAAGAACACCTCAGGCTGTCACTTTGAAATAGTCGGTAATGTAAACGCTGGACCTCTCAGCATCTGCCATTCCCGAACAGACACGTGCGAGTTTGTCCGTGACCGCAGCCGCGTCGTCAGTGTTTTCTCCAGTCATTGGTCAGCATTATAATATATGCAAATACATGCGGGTCGGAATCCCCGCCCCCCAGCGCGCCCCCGTACGCCAAAACAGTGCCAGCAGAGTGAAACTGAAAAATGGTTTGAAACCGAAAAGTGGATTGAAACCGAAAAGTGGATTGAAACCGAAAACAAAAAAAAATTGTAAGTGAAAACAAAAAAATTACAGTTTCAATTAATTGTTTTTCACTATCAATTTTTTTTTCGGTTTCAATACAAGATTTTTCAGTACATTTATTTCAGTTACAATATTTTTTTTCGGTTTCAATCCATTTTTCGGTTTCGTTTCAAGGTGGCATCGTTCTGATTCCATAACAAGCCTTAGAAATTACACGTTAACAGCAGCTCAGATTAGACGGCTTAATCTGTGTTAACACAGATATGTACAAGGTGGGCCATTTATATGGATACACCGTAATAAAATGGGAATGGTTGGTGATATTAAAGTCCTGTTTGTGGCACATTAGTATATGTGAGGGGGCACTGATAGCAACACCGCAGGAGAAATGCCAGCACAGGCATCCCGTATCCGTAGTTTCAGGTGCTGCACATCTCGTATCTTCACACCATAGACAATTGCCTTCAGATGACCCCAAAGATAAAAGTCTAAGGGGGTCAGATCGGGAGACCTTGGGGGCCATTCAACTGGCCCACGACGACCAATCCACTTTCCAGGAAACTGTTCATCTAGGAATGCTCGGACCTGGTACCCATAATGTGGTGGTGCACCATCTTGCTGGAAAAACTCAGGGAACGTGCCAGCTTCAGTGCATAAAGAGGGAAACACATCATCATGTAGCAATTTCAAATATCCAGTGGCCTTGAGGTTTCCATTGATGAAGAATGGACCCACTATCATTGTACCCCATATAGGGCTTTGGAGCGTGATGTCACGGGGGTGGGCGTCAAAAGGATTTTGGCCCAATCCGCCATTTTGGGGGTCTAAACAAAGCGCAAGCGAAAAAGGAGCGAAGGCACACACAACAGCCATGGTTCGTATTTGCTGTGTGGTCTGCTGCAATGTTCGATCGCAGCAAGAGAATAAGCTTGAAAAAGGTTTGTCTTTTCATTCTTTCCCAACCTGGAAGCAACATGAGGCAGCTCGTGTATCGATGTTACCAAACGAAGGCGTCTAGCCTGGATAGCAGCTGTGAGACAAGCTGATATCCAGTTCTCTTCCATCTCCTAATATCTGTTGGTGCTTCAGACATTTTCATTCCGGTAAGTTCTAAATATGTTCATATCACTCTTTATAGCCTATTAGTCTTATTTTCGATGCGCTCTGAGCTCATAGCAAATTAGAACAAACATCCTACTGAGTGATTTTGCAGAACTACCTTCTATTTATAGAGTTGCTAATTATTTAGCATTATTGCAGCAAACCAGCCTATGAAATGGATGAAACATCATGACTGGGTTCCAGCGCTACACAAGGGACCTGCTTCAAACATACCACCATGCCAATCAGATTACCGTAATTGTCGGTTTATAAGCCGCTACTTTTTGCACAAGCTTTAAACCCTGATCACCAACAGATTTCGAAGGGCTGGACTGCTGCATGATGGAGAGGAGGACACCGCCTTCAGAGGGTGTTCGACTCTGACACTGACAACCAGGATTTGTTTGGTTTTGAAAGTGACAACGAAGGAAAGAAGCTGAGAGTGAATGACGAAGCCATCCTGAGCCTGTTCATATCCGACACTGGAGAAGAGGACTTTGGTGGTTTTAGTGTGCAGGAAGAAGAGAAAGATGGTGGTGAATGACTGACTTTTCTTCTTGTTAAAGCCGTGTCACTGCACCTGAGCCTAAAAGGTAGTCCGAATCTATTTTTCTGGTGTGCCGTAGGTTATTGTTATGTACTAAATTTGTTACTCATTTATGAAGCACAGTACATGTTTCGTACTTGTAATTGCCGGTACTTGTACATATACCTAAAAAGTTATGCAAATATGTACCCATAACTTGTTTTTCAAAATATTAATAAAAGGGGTGTGTCTCCAAACAGCCATCTCTTTCCTGACAATTCCCTTTGTGCATATTCTCTTACATATGATAAGTCAACATTGAAACACCTGCGCCTTTTAGTCAGGTGCGGCTAATGTATGTACAAAACAGGATTTTCCCCTGATTTTAGCTTGTGCGGCTAATATTCAGGTGCGCTTTGTAGTCCGGGAAATACGGTACTTCTTCCATGTGAGGGTGAAGAGGTGACCCTTCAGGATAAGATGTTGAAGGTTTGCTGCGTTTGGTGAACAGTGTGATAATAAAACCAGGGAAAAATGAAACCTGTTCCTGTTAAATATTCTTAAGTCTTTTGCTGTATAAATAGCGGTATTTTTTTTCCCCAAAAGATACAGTAAATAAAGTAATGTTAGTAGTGGGTGATATCATGTAAACACTGTCATGATTTTATGTAAACATTTTGTCTTTTCTAAACTATAAATGACATGGATTCTACACTGTAACTGATGTGATGTTCTATAAAGTGGTTTTAATAAAAAAAAAAAAGAGGCAAAAATTAGTTTGTTTCTTTATTCAACTTTTGAACAGTGGGACTCAGTCAGTACATATTCAGTAAATGCAAATTATTTACACGGCAGTGCACTACAGGCATAAATCTAGACCCCTAGATAAAACATTATGGCATTATAGCAGTGACAACTCCTCCACAGTAGCAGGTGGGATTTTTTCTTTTTTGAGGACGGCTCCTTTTACCTTTCAATATGGATGTCTGTTTATGTTTTGATCGAGAGCCTTTTTTTGGGCAGCTGAAGAGGAGACGTCTATCTTATGGCCAACCGTCACATTACCCAGCAAAACCCAGTATGCAGGTTCATCTGTAACAGTCCTTGTGCCACAGATCAACACTGTTGCTTCTACATTAAACAGAAGAGCAGTAACGTGGGTGCAGGTCTCCGCGACTCCAGCCTTACAGGTGCAGTGGGTGGCTTCAACCTTCCCTGTGATGCTCACAGTGACCCATGGCTGCAATGCTGTTTCATTCAGTCTTTGAGAGTGCAGGACCTGAAACACACACAAAGTTCCTTTAAAGACAAGAACTATGAGCCAAGGCCGACATAAATGTGTTTTATCTACTTTATCATAAATGTAACAAAGTGTTTAGAAAGTTAGCACATACATGTAATTTTTCATTTCTTTATGTGTCCATCTATAGAACGCTGCATGTTATAGTGTAAATCTGCCTGTTCTCTGTCAGAAACCTGCCTGCAGAAAATGAACCTAAAGTATGTAATGCAAGGATGTCATCACTTTAAAAAAGCAACATTTTACAACTTCAACCTAAAGCGCTCCATCTATGCAAGATAGCATGGGTGCTGTGTAGTTTCAGTCCACAAAGTCAGTTTCAGTCCACTTCTGTCAGGCCACAGGGTCTCCACAACTACAGTGCAATAGGCTTTGCATCTGCACAAATATCAGCCAAGTATATGTATGAGGACATGAACGTAGAGGCTGTTCTGAAACAGAAAAGACTGAGATCTACAAAACGGCACTTCTCTTTATGTATCATTTGATGAGCCATTGAGTGATGCCCCAAAGAAGCTGGACGTTACCTTTTTTAATGTTGTTGTTGATACTGCAGTGTTTTCCATCCAAGAGAGATTCACCACGTTGAAAAATGTGGGAGTACTGACACATATCTCTTAAATGATAACCTCACTGAACAGTGCAAGGCCCTCAGTGCTACTTTGCTTTTTCAGGACCAGTCCGACTGGGATGCCAGAGAGCTTGCACAGGAGAATTTGCCTGACTTGCCATCAAAATCTATGACTCCTCTGGAACTGCTGAGCTTTGTGCGTCACAGTGAACTCTCAGAAATATAGCCACATTTGTGGACTGCTCTGAGAATTTCAGTCACTCTACCTGCAACTGTGGCTTCAGCAGAGAGGAGCTTTTCAAAGCTGAAACTTGTGAAGAGATATCTGAGGTCCACTATGTCTTAAGAAACGCCTCAGTGGCCTTGCCATCATCAGCATCAATCATGCAATTGCTGGCCAGATTTCATATGATGACATTATTGATGACTTTGGATCAACGGAGGCAAGAAAAGTCCTGCTTCTGACTTAGCAGCTGGATAGTATAGTGGTAAGACTACACATCTTTAGAGCTGGAGTTGCAAGTTCAATTCTCTCCTGGTATCCAGTGAGGGTCCTGGCTAGACCCCCTCTTACTAAAAAACCAAGCCCTGGAATGGCTCGGATGCAAGCATTTCATTATATTGTTAGCTTCATAGCATAAGTGCCTAAGTCATTGACTTAGGCAATTATGCTATGAAGCTAACGATATATAAGTTGTACAATCATGTTAATTCTGCAATTTAGGAATGCCTTATTTTAATTGTATATTCCTTTTATACTTATTTAATATAATAATTGTTATATGTATGTCTTATGTGTGTGAATGTGTGTGTGAATGGGTGGATGACTGGAAAGCGCTTTGGGGTCCTTAGGGACTAGTAAAGCGCTATATAAATACAGGCCATTTACCATTTATTGACTTCTATTACTTGTTTTATATTTGAAGTTCTATTTTTTTCAAATTATATGTAAGTTACTATGTTGTTCATTTGTACACAGACGAGATTAATGCTGACAGCACTAAGACATCGGTCGTCCGACACCGAAACATTGTGCAAGAACAAATTTTCTTTTCACCGAAGCACTTCCAGCTTAAAATATAACATTGATGCGAAGCATACTGTACGTTAGTTGGGGATGCTGCTAGCACTTTGGCTAACACGTCACCCAGCTTGCTACAAACCACTCACGGAGCATCGGGGGCTCAGTAAGTCTACCTCGGACATATTGACTGACACAATTGCCAAGTGGATTGCAACAAACTGCAGACCTATTAATATCGTTGAGAACACCCGGTTTACATAGCTTTGGTTCCGTGCTTCAAGGACTTGAACTGCCTCCCCATACGTGACAGAGAGAGAGTGGATAAATGTTTACAGAGTTTTTTGTTAACATGAATGTACAATGAGCGTTCACCATTTAGACCAATAAGTCTGATGGGGGTTGACACTAAAATACTTTGTAAAGTTTTAGCAAGGAGATTAGACCCCTATATATCACATTTAGTTCATAATGATCAAAATGCCTTTGTGCCAAAACGTCAAGGGTTTCACAATATAAGAATGGTTCTAAATATAATTCACGAGAAATTTGATGCTAAAGATACAGCATTATTATCACTTGACGCTTGTCAAGCTTTTGACAGGATAGAGTGGTCATATTTATTTACTGTTCTCCCAAGATATGGATTTGGAAACAATTTTCTCAAATGGGTTAAACTTTTGTATACAAATCCCAAAGCTAGTGTTTTAACAAATAACATAGTTTCTAACCCTATTACATTGGAGCGTTCCACTCGCCAGGGGTGTCCATTATCTCCAATGCTATTTATCTTAGCTATAGAACCCCTGGCGATGACAATTAGAATGAGAACTGACATATTTGGTGTCCAGTTTGGAGATCAGGAGCATATATTGGCTCTGTATGCTGATGACCTGATAGTGTTTCTGACTAGGCTGTCCATTAGTATACCAAAATTAATGCAACAAATGGAGTTATTCGGACAATTCTCTGGCTATAATATAAACGATTCAAAATCCTCCATCCTATTTCTGAACAAGGATGAAAGGCTAAATCCTATTATACAAACCCTGTTTATTAATGCAAAAGAAGGATTTGTGTACCTTGGAGTTAAAATCACCCCAGACATTGATACCATTGTAGCAACAAACTATGATCCTCTGATTAGTGAAGTGGAGGAATCTTTAAATAAATGGATGACAATGCCCATATCAGTGATTGGCCATATAAACATGATTAAAATGAATATATTGCCCACATTTTTATATCTCTTCCAGTCACTTCCTCTGCCTCTTCCAAAAGAATTCTTTGATAAACTAAACGGTATCTTTAATAGATTTATTTGGAATAATAAAAAACCTAGACTAAGACTTCGCTTGTTGTACCTACCATATGAAAGAGGGGGGTTACAACTCCCTAATCTTAGACTGTATTACTGGTCTGCACAGCTGCGCTCAGCCATGTTCTGCTTTTCCACTGAGTCACCCCCGACCTGGTTACAAATTGAACAAACATCAGTAACAAATCTTCAGTTAAATCTGTATTTATATTCTGCAAGCCTGAGCAATTAAAAAAAATGACAAATAACCCTTTTTTACAAAACACAATAGATGTTTGGTATAGGGCCCATCAGTATATGGGAGATAAGTCTTCTATCTCTCGTTTTTCACCTATTTGGGGCAACACATGTTTTAAAGCAGGAAGAGCGGATGGGGGTTTCAAAATCTGGGCAGATAAAGGTGTACAGAAGGTGGCAGATCTTTATAAGGATGGCAACCTTCTTACATTTGATCAGCTATGCCAAATATACAGCATCCCCAAAAAACATTTTTTTAAATATCTACAAGTTAAACATTTCATTATGTCAAAATATAAACAGATTGTATCTGAGCCACCATTATCACACTTGGAGAATGTCGTACTTCAAAAGCCAGTGGGCAGAGGTCATATCTCTTCAGTTTATACAGCTCTGTTAACACATGATGGGGATTCTGCCACTGACAAGTTGGAGGGCTGACATCCAAGAGGAGATACACGAGGTGGACTGGGAAACTGCATGTTTAAAAGCCCAAAGACAATCAATTAATACAAGGATGAAACTCCTCCAATATAAGTGGTTGATGAGAACTTACATAACCCCAGTCAAACTGAATCGCTGGTCGCCTGTCATCCCAGATAGCTGCAGTAAATGTTTAGACGAGAAGGGCACTCTGCTCCACTGTGTATGGAGCTGTCCAAAATTACAACAGTACTGGAAATTAATCACACAAACTTTATCTAAGATTGTTGGAGTAAATATACCTGTTGAAGCAAAAATGTGTGTGTTGGGTATATATCCAAAGAACTGTGACTTTAGCACCAGACAGCTAAAATTAATTGACTTTGGCCTCCTGCAAGCTAGGTGCTTAATATCTTTGTATTGGAAGAAAGTGGATGTACCCTCAAGTCATATGTGGGTGAAGGAGATGGCATCATGTATTGTATTGGAACGACTTACTTATATTGTCAGAGGAAAGGGAGTAGATTTTGAAGAAATATGTTTACCTTTAACTGAGTTTCTGAGACATTATGAAGGGAATTAATTTAGAAAGTGATACTTGGTGCTGAGTTTTGGGTTTCTTTGTGTGTGTGTGGTTTTCTTTTTGTTTTGTTTTTTTGTTGTTGTTTTCTTTGTTATCTTTTTTGTTGTTTTTATTTTTCGTTCGCGTCCTGCTTTGTTTGTTTTACCCATGCTGTGCATCGGTTTTGTTTTATTTTATTATTTATTTATTTTTATTATTATTATTATTATTGTTGTTTCTTTTAATTTATATTTGTTTATTTTGGGGACTATGTTCTTTAATATAAATCTCATGTTAACTGTACCATTATTCTTTGCTTGTTCTGTAATATAAAAGTCAATAAACAAATTTCCCACGTGTGGGACTAATAAAGGTTATCTTATCTTATCTTATCTTATGTTTTAAAAAAAACATGAATGTACAAAATGTTCAATAAACATGTTAAGTGCGTATATTTTCCTTTTTTCTTGAGTCTGTTTGCTCATGCAAAATGAAATGTGATTGATATAGAATAAAAATGAATGATATTTAATTGTGATTAATCCACAGTAATCCTGTGATGAATCTGATTAAACATTTTAATTGTTTGACAGCACTAATATATTATTGTATACTTATCTATTAGTATATAGATTTTTTAAAAAGTTGTATTTCACAGGAGAAAACCTGTGTTTAAAGTTTGAAGAAAACTAATCAAATTCTCTTTGAATTTAAGCATACATTCTTTGTGTTTATTAATTACAGATTAATTACAGAAAATTGTGAGATGAATTAGTTAATTTTTTTAATCTATTGACAGCACTAATATATATAACAGTTGATGGAGAGATGTGTCTGCTACTGTGTGGTATTTATCTGGGCTCTAATCTGAAGTGCTTTTAACTTGTAATTTCTGAGGCTGGTGACTTGGATGAATTTATCCTTAGCAGCAGAGGTGACTCTTGGTCTTCCTTTCCTGGGGTGGTCCTCATGTGAGCAGTTTTATTGTGGCACTTGATGGTTTTTGCATCTGCACTTCAGAGTTTTAGCAATTTTCTGGACTGACTGACCTTCAGTTCTTAAAGTAATGATGGACTGTTGTTTCTCTTTACTTAGCTGATTTGTTCTTACTATAATATTCAATTCAATTCAATTTTATTTATATAGCGCCAAATCACAACAAAAGTCGCCTCAAGGCGCTTCATAGATACAGAGAAAAACCCAACAATCATATGACCCCCTATGAGCAAGCACTTTGGCGACAGTGGGAAGGAAAAACTCCCTTTTAACAGGAAGAAACCTCCGGCAGAACCTGGCTCAGGGAGGGGCGGCCATCTGCTGCGACCGGTTGGGGTGAGAGAAGGAAGACAGGATGAAAGACATGCTGTGGAAGAGAGACAGAGGTTAATAACAGATATGATTCAATGCAGAGAGGTATATTAATACATAGTGAGTGAGAAAGGTGGCTGGAAAGGAAAAACTCAATGCATCATGGGAATCCCCCGGCAGCCTACATCTATTGCAGCATAACTAAGGGAGGATTCAGGGTCACCTGGTCCAGCCCTAACTATATGCTTTAGCAAAAAGGAAAGTTTTAAGCCTAATCTTAAAAGTAGAGATAGTGTCTGTCTCCCGAATCCAAACTGGAAGCTGGTTCCACAGAAGAGGGGCCTGAAAACTGAAGGCTCTCCCTCCCATTCTACTTTTAAATACTCTAGGAACAACAAGTAGGCCTGCAGAGCGAGAGCGAAGTGCTCTAATAGGGTGATATGGTACTACAAGGTCATTAAGATAAGATGGGGACTGATTATTTAAGACCTTGTATGTGAGGAGCAGGATTTTGAATTCAATTCTGGATTTAACAGGAAGCCAATGAAGGGAAGCCAAAACAGGAGAAATATGCTCTCTCTTTCTAGTCCCTGTCAGGACTCTTGCTGCAGCATTTTGGATTAGTTGAAGGCTTTTCAGCGAGTTTTTTGGACATCCTGATAATAATGAATTACAGTAGTCCAGCCTGGAAGTAATAAATGCATGAACTAGTTTTTCAGCGTCACTCTGAGACAGGATATTTCTAATTTTAGAGATGTTGCGCAAATGGAAGAAAGCAGTCTTACATATTTGTTTAATATGTGCGTTGAAGGACATGTCCTGGTCAAAAATGACTCCAAGGTTCCTCACCGCGTTACTGGAGGCCAAGGTAATGCCATCCAGAGTAAGAATCTGGTTAGATACCATATTTCTAAGATTTTCAGGGCCGAGTACAATAACCTCAGTTTTATCTGAATTAAGAAGCAGAAAGTTAGCGGCCATCCAGGTCTTTATGTCTTTAAGACATTCCTGCAGTTTAACTAATTGGTGTGTGTCATCTGGCTTCATGGACAGATAGAGCTGGGTGTCATCAGCATAGCAGTGAAAATGTATGCTATGTCTTCTAATGATACTGCCTAAGGGAAGCATGTATAATGTAAACAGAATTGGTCCTAGCACTGAACCCTGTGGAACTCCATAATTAACCTCAGTGTGTGAAGAGGACTCTCCATTTACATGCACAAACTGGAGTCTATTAGATAGATATGATACAAACCACTGCAGCGCATTACCTGTAATACCTACAGCATGTTCTAATCGCTCTAATAGGATATTATGGTCGACAGTATCGAATGCTGCACTAAGGTCTAGCAGGACAAGCACAGAGATGAGTCCACTGTCAGAGGCCATAAGAAGATCATTTGTAACCTTCACTAAAGCTGTTTCTGCGCTGTGCTGAGCTCTGAAACCTGACTGAAACTCTTCAAATAAACCATTCCTCTGCAGATGATCTGTTAGCTGTTTGACAACTACTCTTTCAAGGATTTTTGATATGAAAGGAAGGTTGGAGATTGGCCTATAATTAGCTAAGACTGCTGGGTCTAGAGATGGCTTTTTGAGTAAAGGTTTAACTACAGCCAGCTTGAAGGCCTGTGGTACATAGCCGATCATTAGAGATAGGTTGATCATATTTAAGATCGAAGAATTAATTAATGGCAGGACTTCTTTGAGCAGTTTTGCAGGAATGGGGTCTAAAAGACAGGTTGATGGTTTGGAGGAAGTAATTATTGAAGTTAACTCAGAAAGATCAATTGGAGAAAAAGAGTCTAACTTAACATCAATGGTACTAAGAGTAGCTGTAGATAATATTACATCTGTGGGATGATTATTGGTAATTTTTTCTCTAATGATAAAAATTTTATTTGTGAAGAAGTTCATGAAGTCATTACTAGTTAACGTTAAAGGGATGGTTGGCTCAAAAGAGCTCTGACTTTTTGTCAGCCTGGCTACAGTGCTGAAGAGAAACCTGGGGTTGTTCTTATTTACTTCAATCAGTGATGAATAGTAAGATGTTCTGGCTTTGCGGAGGGCTTTCTTATAAAGCAGCAAACTATTTCTCCAGGCTAAATGATGATCCTCTAGATTTGTGACACGCCATTTCCTCTCCAGATTACGAGTCATCTGCTTTAGGGTACGTGTTTGAGAATTATACCACGGAGTCAGGTACTTCTGATTTGAGGCCTTAGTTTTCACAGGAGCTACAGTATCCAGAGTCGTACGTAGTGAGGAGGTGAAATTATTAACAAGATAATCGACCTCTGTTGGGGTAGCATTCAGATAGCTGCTCTGCTCTGTGTTGGTACAGGGCATTGGAGATGATAACAGTGGGTGGATTATATTCTTAAACTTAGTTACAGCACTTTCAGAAAGACATCTACTTTGATAAAGTCTACTCTTCACCGCTGTGTAATCAATTATTGTAAAAGTAAATGTTATCAGGAAATGATCAGACAGGAGAGGGTTTTCAGGAAACACTGTTAAATGTTCAGTTTCTATGCCATATGTTAAAACAAGATCTAGAGTGTGATTAAAGTGGTGGGTGGGTTCTTTTACATTTTGAGAGAAGCCAATTGAGTCTAATAACAGATTAAATGCCATGTTGAGGCTGTCATTTTTAGCATCTACATGGATGTTAAAATCACCCACAATAATTATTTTATCTGAGCTCAGAACTAAATTAGATATAAAGTCTGAGAAATCAGACAGAAACTCTGTGTAAGGCCCAGGTGGACGATAGATGATAACAAGTAAGACTGGTTTCTGAGTTTCACAGCTGGGGTGGACGAGGCTAAGCATCAGGCTTTCAAATGAATTAAAAGTCTGTCTTGGTCTTTCATTAATTAATAGGCTGGTGTGAAAAATTGCTGCCACACCGCCCCCTCGGCCTGTACTTCGAGATTTCTGGTAGTTAGAATGACTCGGGGGTGTTGATTCATTTAAACTAACATAATCATCCTGCTGCAACCAGGTTTCTGTAAGGCAGAGTAAATCAATTTGTTGATCAATTATTAAGTCATGTACTAACAGAGACTTGGAGGAGAGAGACCTAATATTTAATAATCCACATTTCACTGTTTTACTCTTTGGTTCAGATGTGGATACTGTATTGTTCTTTCTTTGTAATTGTTTATGTTTAAGTTGTTTGTTGCTGGTTTTTAGTTTGTTTTTTGTCTTTTTGGAAGCTGACACAGTCTCTATGGAGATGGGTTTTTGGGGGGGTAGCAGGAGGAGAGAAGCTGCAGAGAGGCGTGTAAGACTGCAACTCTGCTTCCTGGTCCCAACTCTGGATAGTCATATTTTGAATATATGAATTCTAAGAGTTGTCAAATAGGGCTGCCAGCTGTATACCAACCTGACTTCTGCACAGCTGATGGTCCCAACTCCATTAAGGCAAGAAATTCCACAAATGAACCCTGACAAGGCAAACCTGAAGTGAAAACCATTTCAGGTGACTACAATTAGCAATTTGGATATTTGTGAGTTGACTGACATATTGACTCGTATTGGACATATTGTGGTTTTACAGCATGCTTCATAGTAAATAGGCATGTACATGTACAGCTAAAGTCAACAGCAGACTGTCCGTCCAACTCACTACAGATTTATGGCACCCAGAGTTCTTTGTCCCACATCCACTATTATAGCAAGGACTATGAATTTGAATTTGGAGGGGTAATGTAAGAAGTGAAACATGGGTCTAACTGCTGTTTCTTGTAGGCAGAGTCAGGTGGGTTTTTTTTTTATATTTATCAGCACAGGTGCAGGTAATTATCTCTTCTTCTTGATTGAACATCAAACTGTGTGTGGCAGTTCCTGCAGAGTGGTGTACTGAACCTTTTTTTTTCTAAAGGCAGATTGTAACGATCAGTGTCGTAGCCCACTCTTGAAGAGACATCCACCTAGAGAAAAATATTTTACTTTGGTCAATGTGGACTTTGATACTGAGGGTTGTTTTTAACCTGTATGAGATTTATGCGTTAGAAGCTTGTAGTAGACCTTGTCAACTGTTCTTGTGATACCGAGCATTGGCCCGTACTTTGGAGACAAGTAACTAAAAATCTGTCTGGTAAAGTCTGGTAAAGTGACATATTCTAGGACAGATAACCAAGGAAGCATTTTCATTTAGTATATTTATGACTTGCTTTGGCAATGGAAGCGAGAAAGGTGTGGGGGTTGGATGAGGTGCTCTGGATTAGGGGTGCCACAAATGATTATTTTGATAGTTGACTAGTCACCGATTATTTTTGCGATTTGTCGACTAATCAGATCATGCATCCATTGGACGTAAAACGTACACCTTATTGCACTAGCATGCATCTGTACTTGTATAAATATCATTAGCTTACAGCTTGAAGTGTTTAAGGTATGTGCTAACTAAAAATAAAGACAAGATGATAGTTTATTAAATGTTTAATAAAATTTGTAGATTGTCTCGCTGGAGTTTAATAAACACAGCCGTCCGCTCCTTGCTATCTAAAATATAACATACAGGACACTGGAGTAAATTCTCGACCATCTCAGACTTATGTTTAGTCAGTTTTCTGTGTGACGTTTATTCAGCTGTGTGAAAACAATAACTTTAATATCACCCAAACCGATTTACTCAGAAACAAATAAAACACAGAAAAAAGGCAAACAATAACATGTTTAAGTTATCTAAGTGACTTATATATCATGTTTAACCTGAGTAGCCAAAGACCGCGGAGGTCTGAAAACAATGTGCCAGGAGTTCACTGTTCTTGCCGGCTCTAGTGAGCCTTGAACCCCCGGCTAGCTATTGAGCTGGTGGGTAACAGACGTCTCTGAAAACGTCGGAGCACTGTTGCACATATGTGATGTCTTGATAAATCAAGCAGATATTTGACATTTACACAGTTACATTCTTGCCTGAAAATATCTTGAAAGTTTATTTCGTGGACCAGAAAGAGTAATGTTGATGCAGCCCCTAAATTTGGACACAGCTACGATACCGGAGACCGCTTCTTCTTCTTTGGCATTTAACGGCAGTTGGCATCCTTGTACATGCATTGCTGCCATCTTTTTTTTTTTTTGTCCCTTATTACACTCTTAAATCCTACTGCTTATTCCTCATCTTTCAGGATCTTACTAAGCTTCAAACGACGCGCCGTCTATTAAATTAGCCATTGATGATTTTTATAGTCGACGTAATCATGAATATTGGACTAATTGTGGCTGCCCTACTCTGGATAACTGTTTTTGTCATGTAACTGGATTGCAATTTTTTAGGCCACTACCCTAAGACCTGACAAACTTCGGTATCCCACCTGAAGGCTAGGCTTCTGCTGGTCTAGCTTTTATGGTCACTAAGGCACGCAAACCCCCTGACCAATGGCAATCCCTCAGGGGGAAAACAGAAAAGCAAAAAAAACTAAACATACAAATAATAAAATGAAATATTGCTAATCACATTCTAACAATTAAAAACAGAACATTTACCTTAATTGGATAGCCTATATCGGATATATTCAAAACCAACAATAACACTTCTCACTATTGCAAATATTAACAAAACTAAAAAAGAGTAGGCCCAGTTATTTAAAAATGAGAATTTACAAAGTCTTGAAAAATAAAACTGAAAAATAGAAATAAACAATAAAAGAAAATATCCATCCAGATCTTTACAACCAACAATATAAAATCTATCTCAATTGGATGGAATATTCAAATAAATTTGCAAAATGAAGTAAGAATAAAATGCGACCTCTCAATATAACCAATACTTACATAGCTAAAAAAGGGTTGGTATAGTAATAAAGAGCAACAACAACCTGTTTATCATGGTTTCATGGAAAATCAAATTAACAGAGAGACATTAAAAGCACCTCATAACCTGTCGTAGCTAAACGGGAGAAAGTATGTTGGCTGGATAATGGTTGGCTGGATTCTTATGTATGCATAAGGGGCATATGGAGCATGAAGCTAATGTCATCCACACTTGACTTTTCTCATGACCCCTGGGTGAAGAAGAAAAGGGATATTTGTACAAACTGACCACAAGAGCACTTACAATAAACCAAACACTACTGATTATACCAGCAGCTTTAGACAGATTGGGCCAGTTGTATCTGAGAGACAGTTTTATGGCTCCCTTTGCTCCTATCAAGAGCTCAAGCAATTTAATCCTTGTTTTGTAGCTTTTGTAATTCAGCTTCCACTCAAACACCCCAAGATACTTGTAATTACTGACAATAATTGAGTTTGTGTCGATGCGAAACACAGCTTGGGCTGGACGGGACTGGGAGAAGAGTGCATTTGTTGTGCTTGTTTGGCAAGACGACAGTGATCCAAAGCTACAAAGACAACAAGAATATTACCCATTTAAATGTTTGGTAAAGTGAAATTGAATGTGACACAATGAGAGGAAAGGGGAGTGGACCCCACAGCCTCCTCAAAGGCTGTTATAATTAACTCATGTGCGACAGATACAGAACTGATACATAGCAGTTTTTATGACAGTGCTGCAAACATCACAGTTCCACATTTTCATCACTTAGTAATGTGTAACTTCTTTCTATTTGTTAGTTGTTGTTTTTTTACCTGCCTGCTTTTGATTAGAAAAGTTTGCCACAGAACATTCCCTGATGGCAGACTGTGTACCCCAAGTGTTATTTGCATGCACTAGGGCAATATTTGTAAACCAGAAATATCTTATAGGACAATGATTGTATAATGCATCATTTTTAATTTCCTAAAGCAGCAGAAGCTTGAAGATTAAGTAGTATCTGATCAAATGATTGCTGGTTTAATTCCCTAGGATCACAATCTGGGTTGTGAAGGAGTTCTCCTTTATAAAAAGAAAATAAGCCTCCAACTGCTCCGGTGAAAACTATAAAATAGGGAAACTCTAAAGCAGTGGCTATGGCAGCCAGTACCCTGGTGTAATTTGTACTGCAAAGTGAGTATCTGAAGAAAATAAATCAGAAGTTTGTGCTCAGCAAACTTAGTTTTTGTACAAATAATAATAATAATATATCAGAGTACAGTTAAGTGCTATCTGTTGTTGTTTTTTAGAATTATATTTACAGTATGTTTGAGAGGATCTGCTCTGCTGCAGTACAACAGCTCTTGGATGGTTGCCTTGGCTGCAAATACACAAGTACAGTGCAGTGAAGCGTGCAGCAGAAAGTTTTGGTTGACCACAGTATAAATCCTGAAGTCCTCTAGAGTCATTCAGCTATGCAAATGAGCAGTGGAGCACGACAGCCAACAACCAAATACACACAGGTATCGTAGACAATGTCCATATTTTGGTTGTGGTTATTTATTTTAAGGCTTTGTCTCAGCTAGTTTCTTTTGCCATGTGACTGTGTGATACTGTGCTGCAAACAGCGCTCTTTGGAGTCACCAGTCAAAGTGTGCTCAAGCTTACCCATATGGAAAAGATATATATAAATCTTATAAAGTTTGTATCTGTCTTGTGTGAAACTTGTATGAAAAGCATACAAGAGGGAAAACAGATATAAGATCCCTACAAAACTTATATAAGGAAACTTGTATGTTTTGGATACTTAATGAAACAATATATGAAAGTAATGAGAAAGTGGCCACTTTCATGAGTAAATCATGTAAGCCTTATATGATTTACTCATGAAAGTGGCCGCTTTCATGAGTAAATCATATAAGTTTTTACTATTTCTTTTCCATATGGGTAGATTTGATCCAAAAGGTGAAGATTAAATCTAAATTTGACTGTGAGATATACAGTCACTTCTTAAAATGCTCCCTACATTAATATTTTTGAATTGCTTTTATTTATAATTGCTTTCTTGCTTAAAACTGGGGAGGCATGACATTTGTTTTCAGAGTTGTGAAACGTGGCCCAATTTTGTCCCGGGAGAGAATTCACCCAGAAGAGATTGGAAACACACTAATTCCAGTAGAGATGTCTCATCCATATAGCTGTAAAGTTCAGTTCAGTCTGCTGACATTCAGGTCATTCTGTTGCATCTTCAGCATCACTCAGCAGTTTTGTGGATAGGCACTCATGTTTTCAGTGAAGAACAAACAACTAGAACAATAAATAAATAAATAAAATTACAGTTGTGGGTACCTGAGTATTTGGAAAGTGAAACACATTTTTACGTGGTCTCTATACACCACCACAGTTTAGTTTTAAAAAGTTTTAAAAGGGCGATCGTGGCTCAAGAGTTGGGAGTTCGCCTCGTAATCGGAAGGTTGCCGGTTCGAGCCCCGGCTTGGACAGTCTCGGTCGTTGTGTCCTTGGGCAAGACACTTCACCCATTGCCTACTGGTGGTGGTCAGAGGGCCCGGTGGCGCCAGTGTCCGGCAGCCTCGCCTCTGTCAGTGCGCCCCAGGGTGGCTGTGGCTACAATGTAGCTTGCCATCACCAGTGTGTGAATGTGTGTGTGAATGGGTGGATGACAGGTTGTGTAAAGCGCTTTGGGGTCCTTAGGGACTAGAAAAGCGCTATACAAATACAGGCCATTTACCATTTTAAAAACTCCAAATCTTGTTCATGTATGTATTTTATTGTCATATACTGACTATAAGACTGTAGTGGAGAATAAATAAAGAAAATAACATATATAGAGAAATGCTTGACATTTATTATTTATTATGTTAATATAGGTTACATTGAGGTCTTTTCTTAACCCTCTGGGGTCCAGGGTATAATTGGCCGTTTTTACCTACTTTTGATTTTACCTCTATATTTCACCTTTAACTATTTACTTTGCCTTGTTTGGCATCTTTTTTTCAGCACAACCTCACGTGTCTGAATTTATAGTTAGTTTTTCATTTTGAATAACTGTATTGGCACAATTGATATAAAATCAGACAAAAAATAAAATAAAATCAGAGTAGGAAAAAAGTGATATTTTTTATTGTAAAAACCACAAACAGAACTTAAAATGCAAATATAAATAGTAAACTTTAAAAAACCTATGTACAATTTTTGAAACAACAAACTTATATGGAACTATTTGCCTAAAAATGCAGCCAATGCCTCAGGTGTTTTTGTCCATCTATTTACAAGATGACCAGGTGTCACAAAAATACTTCACACAAATAATTTGTGCCATTCAAGAAAACAGTTCCTGTCCACCACAAGACACAGGGGCACACCACAGGTTTGACACTTCCAGGGTGTGTCACTCCTCCTGTTGTCCTCCTGGAGACAGCGCTTACATTTGAGTCTGCCTTTAGTGGCTTTCTGGACAGCATATGTGTCTGTGAGAATGGGAACAGGAATGTGTTCAGCTCTCCTGCTGTGGCAAACACCTGTCTTATCCATGCCACAAAGCTCACACACCAGCTCCACCATGAAATCTTTGTGTGCCATGGGCTGAACCTGCTTGGCACTGCACATCTCATGATGCATGATAAATGCATTTGTGGTTGCAATGTCCAAAAAATGCAGCAACATGGTCCTGTACCAGCGGGCAGTTTTTCTGTGAGTGGAATAATACTGAATGAGCTGGTCAGACAGGTCAACCCCACCTATATTTTTGTTATATGCCATGATTGGAGTGGGACAGGGGATTTCTCTCGTAGCCCAGTGTCCATCTCTATCCTTCACCTTTCTCTTCACCGTCTCCCCTGAAAATGCAGGATGGATGGTGGAGCACACAGACACCTCCCGTGTGTCTATCCACTTCACAAAAACAAGTGGGCCCTCACTGATCCATCTCATAGATCCCCTTGGACATTTTCTGTTCAGAGCATTTGCCCTGTCTTTGGGACACCCTTTTCTGTTTTCCCTGTAGGTGCCACATGCACCAAATCTCACGCTTGTCAGGTCCAGGAACAGTCTGGGACTTGTATAAAAATTGTCCATGTAAATATGGTATCCAGTGCCAAGACAGGAAGGCTGAATAAGATTCATCACTACATCATAGGCCAGCCCATGCTCACTTGCAGCTTGATTCTTGCCAGTGTATATGGTAAAGCTGATGGTGTAGCCACTTCTCGATTCAGCCAATATAAACATTTTCATCCCCCATTTAGTCGGTTTGTCTTTCATATATTGTGTCATCCCAGTTTTTGCTTTGGTTGCCACTATCCTTTCATCTACTGACAACTCCCTCCTTGGGTGGTAATAAGCCTGGCAGGCACTGAGGATCTCATCATACAGAGGCCTGATTCTAAAAAGCTTGTCATGGCCTGGTGTTCCCTTCTTTGCGTCATTTTTTAGATCCTCCTCAGGATCACTGAGGTGGATGTTCCAAAATATGCCGTGGAACCTGTTTCTCGTCATCACTTTGGATGGAAGGGGCACAGACAAGATATGATCTCTGAGACTTGGAAGTGACACAAGTGACATGTAAATCAGGAGACCAAAAAACTGATAGAGATGTTCTGTCTCTACACCAGTCCATTTGTATTTTTTGCCTAAATGCTGATTGTTTTGGTAGCATTTTTGTTTGTGTTTGCACAAATTGTACTGACTGTGTCAGTAACAAAAAACAATAAGAAAAGATATTTTGGGCTTTGGGGACAAAGTGTCTCTATCTGGACTCCTGGTGTTCTCCGTGGCTGAAACCTGCTACATTCTGGGGTAATGTCAGCATCCCCCTCTGACTTCCAGGGCTCAGAGCTGAGATGTGGCTCCGCTGCCTGAGGCAGTGGAGATCTGGACCTGGTGGGCGTGTCACGCCTTCCCTATCTCTCTGCAGACCTCCTACTAACACTCTGTGTAGATGTCAGAGGCTGCTCTTCCTCTCCTTCTCTCTTTACCTCTTCTAGAACAAAAAGTGGATCATCCACTTCATCGTCACACTCGTCACTCTCCGGCTCAGAGTGCCTCCACATTTTCTTCCAGCTCAAAAAAGAGTTTCAGTGCCTGATCAACATTTAGTAGCCATCTCATTGTTTTGATACGTGACACGTCAAACAACAACAAATAAACAACTACAGAAGACACTAACTACACACTCCAAAACCGCTAAATATCCTAAATTTCTCAAATTTTCACAACTCAAAATCAATATCGCTGTCAATCGCTTGCCGCCTTAACTCCCACAATCTACCTCTCAGCCTCAGCAACCAAATGTTGCCATATCTTTTTTTGATTGGTTGATGTGGTTAATTTTTCCACCAATAGGAAAGGGGATGCTGTGTTGTTGGGTGGGGTGTGGGTGGGTGCGGATTCACTTGCAATGCGAGCGCTTTCTTTAGAAAATCCGGTGTTTATCGGCTCGTCTTGCAGTAAACGTTACAGCAGTGCACGGGAAAAAGTATGCCGAATATAATTAATCGATAATTCATCTTTAATTGCTGACATCAATTTGAAGAGCCGGCGCGTCGGTCGACCCCAAAGGGTTAAACTTCTTTCAAAAGCTTGTGTGTTTCTCAAAGTAAATTTTTACTACTTATAGGTAAAATATTTTAAACTGTCATTACATGATTTATTAGCAGAGATGGGCAGTAATGCATTACAACTAACGCGTTACTGTAATACGATTTCTCTTTTCAAGTAATGAGTAATCTAAGGGATTACTATTGCAAAAAAGTAATTAGATTACTGTTACTTTCCGATAAGCATGCTGCGTTTCTGCATTACTAAAACATCGTGATTTTGTTTGTGAGAGTGTCTCATGGCTACGACGTCCGAGCGTGTGATGACTGTGGCAGCAACAGGCGTGTGTAGATCAACAGTGGATAATATGGAGTGCGGGAGAGAGTACGACCATGCCGCATTTAACGATTGGAAGTACTGACATTACTTTAAGTTTTATTCCATAAAAAGTGACAAAAACATTAGCGTCCGCTGTACACTCTGCGTGGGAAGAGGAAAATTTCACTTCCAATCTGAGCAAGCACCTAGCATGCTACAACGGGAATGTGAAATTCACAGAGAAACCTCCGGATCCCCCCACTGACATGACCACTGTGGCACTGGACAAACCACCACCAGCACCACTTCTACTAAATAGGTGACAATAAATTTAAGAGTGACAAGACTTGGTGCAGCTGAATCTTTGATTTTATTTATTTTTTGGTTTGTTTTACTTACATCTATTTGAAAGAGTGAGTATAAACACAAAACATTATTTTATATGCTGGAATATGCAGCAAATATGTTTAAATGTTAAACAATTTCTTCAAGTCAAAGACAGTTGCATATAAGTAAATTTTTGCTTAATGCAATGTGCATAATGTTAAAAGATTAAAACTAATACAACAATTCTTAAAAAGAGGCTTCCCATTTGATTCAACTTTATATGATGGATTATGCATAATATGCAATATATGCAATATATGCAAAAATAGAATTGGGCTGAAAGGTCTATTGATTTATTACATATTCAGGTTGTGTATCATGTTTTTAAAAATAACAAAGTAATAAATAGCTAATTACTTTTGAAAATAAGTAATCAGTAATGTAACAGGATTACTTTCTTGGAGAAGTAATCAGTAACTAATTACGTTTTTCAAGTAACTTGACCAACACTGCTTATTATTTTATGTCATATTCATGAGAATTTACCCACATACATTTCTACCGATAAAATGTCTGCTGACCATGTTTTGGACCAAATCCCTCCAAATCATGTATGTATTTATTATATGTAATAACTAGGGGTGCAACGATACACAAAATTCACGGTTCGGTTCGGTTCGATACTTTGGTGTCACGGTTCGATATTTTTTCGATACAAAAAAATGTTCATGCATTTTTAATTTGTCATTTATTAAAATTATAAATATATATTTTAACTCAAAAGTACAGTTTTTAAATTTAACCCTAACCCTTGTGCATGTTTTTTATTTTGACAGCGAATGCGCACCTTCGGACCACTTATGTGCACCCCTGGTTATTTAGCTCGTCATATTGCAGCCACAGAAATTATTTTGTCCATGAAACCATAAAGCTGCACTTTCTTTTTGCCTTATAGTCTGATTTGTCATAACTTCTCCGTTTTGTGGTAAGCTTTTCTTTGGCTGTCACTTCTTCACCCTGACCTGTCTTATTTGGCTCAGCAGAACTGAAATGCTTTTACACACTCACTCACATAAGCTCAGCGATTCTCTGCGCAATCAACCTCTCACATGTTTAAGCTTGCTGCGGGAGATTTCACTTGTCATGTTTGCATAGTAAGCTAACGATTAATAAGACGATGTCAGAGGAATTGGTGCACAAATTATCATCACTCACAGATCAGTGCTGTCGCTCTCTATACACAGTTCGCACGATTGCAAAGTGAAAGCAAAAAAACAAGCGCAAATTCAAACGCGACTTCAATATGTCACATATTGACAGTGGCTCACTGATGCCAATGACATAATTACCCAGCTACATTTCTGAAAGAATGCAAAAGCATTGACATATATTTTTCCTACAATAGCCCGACGGGCAGGGAAGAGATAGATTTTGGTAGCCCGACTGAAAAAATCGCTAGCTCCGGGACGTCGGGCTAGCGATATTGCAAGCCCTGTATCTGATTGAGGAATCACTCATCTTTGGAAAAGAGAGTTTATTACAGAGAAATGGCTCTTTCCAAAATAAAAGCTATACTATCCGCTTCTTCTGGGCTATATTCTCAGCAGCATAAGGAGAATCATGTGCTAACAGCTGTCTAAATGACTCGGCTAAAGTTAGTAACATGCTTGCTTTTTTTTGTCTGCTTCCACTTGTCTTTGCACTAGGATGATGTCGGCGTAAATGTGCAGTCATATTCGTCGTGTTCCCACTAGTGCTTTCAGGTTAATCTCGTTGAAATGACCTTAACGCCACAACACGGCAAATCTCCGTTAACGAGCTACCGCCGATCGCTCCGTGCATGGGGCTAGACGGCCAACACGTTAACGAGCTAACTGCGCTAACACACTAGTTCACACCAATGTAATTGAGCATTGCATGGCACATCCAACATAATGTTTTACTTTAGTCCATGACTCGCTTACCTTCAGGGTCATACGTCACATGAAAACCAAAATAATTCCAAACGCCAGAACTGAATGAGGGTGGGGGAGGTGCCCTGCGCTCTTCCTTCTGACTATGCTGTCTGTGTTGAGCGCTCAGTGGATCTGCGCTGGACAGTGCAGCCTAGGCGGAGTAGTCGAACACAGATTCACTGAGCGCTCAACACAGACAGCATCGTCAGAAGGAAAATTGATAAAATAAATTACAAATGTTGTATTGTTCGATACATATGCGTACCGAACCGAAAGCACTGTATCGAACGGTTCAATATCGATACGAATATCGTTGCACCCCTAGTAATAACTAAAGTGGCATTGTAAAGCGCTTTGGGTGCCTTGAAAAGCGCTATATAAATCCAATCCATTATTCCATCCATCCATCCATCTTCATCCGCTTTGTCCGGGGCCGGGTCGCGGGGGCAGCAGCCTAAGCAAAGAGGCCCAGACCTCCCTCTCCCCAGCCACCTCCTCCAGCTTGTCCGGGGGAATACCAAGGCGTTCCCAGGCCAGCCGAGAGATATAATCTCTCCAGCGTGTCCTGGGTCTGCCCCGGGGCCTCCTCCCGGTGGGACATGCCTGGAACACCTCACCCAGGAGGCGCCCAGGGGGCATCCTTGTCAGATGCCCGAACCACCTCAGCTGGCTCCTTTCGAGGTGGAGCAGCAGCTGCTCTACTCTGAGTCCCTCCCGGATGGCCGAACTTCTCACCCTATCTCTAAGGGAGAGGCCAGCCACCCTTTGGAGGAAGCTCATTTCTGCCGCTTGTATCCGCGATCTCGTTCTTTCGGTCACTACCCACAGCTTGTGGCCATAGGTGAGGGTAGGGACGTAGATCGACCGGTAAATTGAGAGCTTCGCTTTTACACTCAGCTCCCTCTTCACCACGACGGACCGGTGCAGCGTCCGCATTACTGCAGCTGCAGCCCCAATCCGTCTGTCGATCTCCGGCTCCCTTCTCCCATCACTCGCGAACAAGACCCCGAGATACTTGAACTCCTCCACTTGGGGCAGGAACTCATCCCCGACCCGGAGTGGGCACTCCACCCTTTTCCGGCTGAGAACCATGGCCTCAGATTTGAAGGTGCTGATCCTCATTCCCGCTGCTTCTCACTCGGCTGCGAACCGTTCCAGTGCGAGCTGGAGGCCCTCACCCAATGAAGCCAACAGAACCACATCATCTGCAAAAATCAGAGATGAGATTCTGAGGCCACCAAAGCGAAAGCCCTCCGCCACTTGGCTGCGCCTAGAAATCCTGTCCATAAAAATTATGTATAGCCTCCTTGAATTGCTACCTTATCGTGGTGGAGGGGTTTGTGTGTCCCAGGGATCCCAGGGGCTATGTTGTCTGGGGGCTCTTGCCCCCTGGTAGGGTCTCCCATGGCAAATTGGCCCTGGGTCAGGGACCAGACAAAGAGCGATTCATAAGACCCTTATGAAAAGGACACCGAGGGAACAGTTTACCCTGCCCGGGATAGGGTCACCGGGGCCCCGCCCTGGAGCCAGGCCCACCACCCGCAGGAGGCGCCATAGGGGTCGGGTGCATTGTGTGCCGGGTGGCGGCCAGGAGCGGAGGCCCTGGCGGACTGACCCCCGGCTGCCAAGACTGGCAATAGGGACATGGAATGTCACCTCTCTGGTGGGGAAGGAGCCTGAGTTAGTGCGTGAGGTTAAGAGGTACCGGCTAGATATAGTCGGGCTCACCTCTACACATGGCTTGGGCTCTGGAACCAGTCTCCCTATTCTGGTATTTTAAACAGTACTTACCGGATGGTGCCGGTGTGCATGGCTGACCGTCTGCGACCTCGACTGCGCCTCGGCGTAGTACTCTTTGTTATTTTATCCTTGGTTTTATGTTCTCTAGGCGATTGTACGCTAATAACTTATGATAGAGACACGCTCCTGAATCTTCGGTTCTCCTGTCCTCAACGACTGGACAGTTATGGGACCATGGGTGGTGCCACTCCCCTGCCGCCCGTCTCTTCCATCAAAACGACCTACCTACCTTTTCCCTTTCTGCGTAGGAAACGCTTCAGGAAACGGGGTAGAAGGAGTGGTGCCCACGTTTGCGTCAAGGCTTATATTAGAGCCATGGCTATGGATTACCCTTCTACAAGTCGTGAGCTGTCACGATTTATCTTCTACTCAAACCTATCCTACCTGCACAGTGGCTTATCACTCTGCTCGGTCTTGGATTACACCGCCTGGCCGCGGTGTTCAACACAGCAATCTCAACACCCTGCGACGGGCTACCGCTAATGACCTAGCTCCTCGGACTCGGATGGCTTTATTTAATGTTAGGTCTCTTTCAAATAAGGCCTTTCTCTTAAATGACTTTTTCCTCACCACGGGACTGGATGTTCTATTTCTGACGGAGACATGGACTTCTCCGGGTGAGTTTATCCCCTTTTCTGAGCTTCTCCCTCCTGACTGTGCCTTCTTTAGCTCACCAAGGCTCACTGGTAGAGGTGGTGGCCTAGCCTCGGTTTTTAAAAACAAACATGAAGCACGACTGCTACCCTCCCCAACCTATTCTAGCTTTGAAGCTCAGTTATTGGAATTGACTGGCCCTCGGACTACTCTGTGTGTTGTGGTTTATCATCCGCCTAAATACCACAAGATGTTTATTTCTGAATTTGCTGACTTCTTGGGATCCATTCTTTTTAAATATGGTTCTGTTATTATTTCTGGTGATTTTAACATTCATGTCTGTTGTATGGATGACCAATTGGCTAACGATTTTCTAGCACTAACTGCTTCTTTTAATCTTACCCAGTGGGTGAATGAGCCTACCCATGTTAAGGGCCACACCCTTGATTTGTTTTTTTCATATGATGTGGATATATGTATTAAGGAAATTAGAAACACTGGACTTTCCGACCATTCTCCGGTTATTTTCGATCTTGACCTTGGCAACACCGGATCACGCTTTGAGGCTCCTCTTTGCCCTACGCGTACTGTGAATGCTGATACTCTGTTGAAATTTTCTAATTCTTTTGTGAACTTTTCATTTACTACGTCAGATTGTCTTACTCCACATACGCTTGAGAATTTCGCCAATACTCTATTAACTACATGTTCCTCTATCCTTGATATTGTAGCACCGATCAAAATGAAACGCCCCAGAACCTACTCACAATGTTGGTTAAATGATTCTGTTCGCGCCTTACGACGTATGTGTCGACGGGATGAGAGGAGGTGGAGGAAAGATAATCTCCAGTCATCATATGACATTTTATGCATTAGCCGCTCGAAGTTTCAATCAGCTGCCAGAATGGCTAAAGCAGCTTTCCTATCTAAAATTATCACCACCAATGGAAACAACCCTCGAATTTTATTCAAAATTTTCAACTCTGTGGTCAACCCCTGCCCCTCTATGCCTCTGCCGTGCTCCCCGGGCCTTTGTGAAAAATTTTCAAGTTATTTTTTGGATAAAGTCGCATCTCTTAAATCTACCCTTCCTTTGGTGACCAACCGTATGCCCACCCCTGATTGTTCTACTACTTTTTGTCAATTTGAACCTGTTTCTCTCTCTACTCTGAAGCATCTAATTGAAAAACTGAACAATACTAATCTTGTACATGATGTTCTTCCATCCCGTATAGTCAAGGATTGTTTTAGTGCAATTGGACCTTGTCTATTGTCCATATTGAACTCCTCCTTGCTGTCCGGCTATGTACCATCAGCTCTTAAACATGCTATAATCCAACCTGTTCTTAAAAAAAGTAACCTCGATCAAAATGATTATAGGCCGATTTCCAAACTTCCCTTCGTGGCTAAAATTCTTGAGAAGGTAGTTCTGCTTCAACTTCAGACCTACCTGGATGAGAATAACATTAATGATAAATATCAATCGGCCTTTAAACAACACCACAGCACTGAATCAGCACTGCTCCGAGTTTTTAATGACCTTTTACTAATGGCTGACAATGGACGCCCCTCTGTCCTAGTGCTATTGGATCTTTCATCGGCATTTGACATGGTTGACCATAACATACTATTGGCGAGACTAGAGCACACTGTAGGCATCAAGGGCGCTGCCTTGGATTGGTTTAAATCTTACCTCTCCGATCGGCTCTCTTCGGTTCACTTGGCCACCTCCTCCTCCTCCGCTGTACCTGTTTGCTGTGGTGTCCCCCAGGGATCTGTGTTAGGCCCTACCCTGTTCTCACTGTATATGCTTCCTTTAAGTGTCATTTTTGAGAAATACCACATTGCCTTTCACTATTATGCCGATGACATCCAGATCTATTTTGAGCTGAATGATGATCTAGCTATGTCTGTGAGTAACTTTCGAGAGTGCATGTGTGAGGTCAAGCAATGGCTTCTGGCAAATTTTCTTATCCTTAACGATAAGAAAACTGAAATTATGATCTTTGGCAGTGACGCTCTTCGTGCCAAACTTCATGATGCTTTTGGTTTTCTCACTAGTTCTTTCCCTGACACTGTTAGGAATTTGGGTGTGCTACTTGACAGCTCATTTAAACTTGATAAACAAGTATCTGCTGTCGTCAGATCTAGTTTCTACCAACTTCGCCTTATTTCCAAGGCCAAACACTACATCCCGCACAATGACTTGGAAAAGCTTATCCATGCCTTTGTAACGTCAAGACTAGATTACTGTAATTCACTTTATTATGGTCTCCACTCTACCCTTTTACATAGATTACAGACAGTCCAGAATGCCGCTGCACGCATTCTAAC
Source organism: Mchenga conophoros (assembly GCF_057382185.1). NCBI lineage: Eukaryota > Metazoa > Chordata > Actinopteri > Cichliformes > Cichlidae > Mchenga > Mchenga conophoros. Next base: position 32,272,697 of record NC_140540.1, read on the forward strand.
TAAAACTAAGAAGTTTGCTCACATCACTCCCGTCCTTGCTGATCTGCACTGGTTGCCTGTGAAATTTCGTATTCAATTCAAAATTCTGTTGTTTATTTTTAAAATTACTAATAACACAGGGCCAAGTTATCTTAAGGAACTCTTAAATTCATATCTTCCTACGAGGGCCTTAAGATCTTCCTCACAGTCATTGTTGGTTCAGCCCAGATCTCGCTTGAAGTCTAGAGGTGATCGAGCATTTGCTCTAGCTGCACCTGAGCTGTGGAACAATCTCCCGATTGGCATCCAGGCGTCTGATTCTATTCAATCTTTTAAATCACGGCTTAAAACATATTTGTTTGAACTTGCTTTTTCTACTAGTTAAATTCTCGCCTCGCTTCTTGTGAGTTATTCTATTAATGTGTCTGGTTGTTTTGCGTTGTCCTGCGCTGTCAATGTTTTCTATCACTGTGTTTGATGGTACAGCTTTACTCTGCTATAGCTGTGTGCTATAGTTTATTCTTATTAGTGGTCTTTACCTGTGAACATAATCTCACACTTATATGACTCTGACGTTATAGTGCTAATTATTTTATTATTTATTGTTGCGTTGTCTATGTTCTCTATCACTGTGTATGATGGTACAGTTCTACTTTGCTATAGCTGTGTGCTATAGATTATTCCTATTAGTGGTTTTTACCTGTGAACATAATCCCACACTTATATGACTCCGATGTTTTAGTGTGAATCATTTTATTGTTTTATTGTTTTATGTAAAGCACTTTGGCATGCCCCTGGCTTTTAATGTGCTCTATAAATAAAGATTGTTGTTGTTGTTGTTGTTGTTGTCTCCTGGAGAGGGGCTGGACTCTGTCTCAGTCTGGAGTTGCCCCTGGTGAGAGGCAGCGGGCTGGGGTGGGTATCCTAATATCCCCTCGGCTTGCAGCCGGTACGTTGGGGTTTTTCCCGGTGGACGAGAGGGTTTGTTCCCTGCGCCTTAGGGTCGGGGAACGGGTCCTGACTGTTATCTGCGCTTATGCGCCGAGTGGCAGTTCAGAGTACCCAGCCTTCTTAGAGTCCCTGGGGGGGGGTGCTGGAGGGTGCTCCACCTGGAGACTCTGTTGTCCTGCTGGGAGACTTCAATGCTCACGTGGGTAACGACAGCAAGACCTGGAGGGGCGTGATTGGGAGGAACGGCCTCCCTGATCTGAACCCGAGCGGTGCTCTGTTATTGGACTTCTGTGCTAACCACAGTTTGGCCATAACGAACACCCTGTTCGAACATAAGAGTGTCCATAAGTGCACGTGGCACCAGGACGCTCTAGGCCGTAGGTCGATGATCGATTTTGTAATCGTATCAGCAGACCTGCGACCATATGTTCTGGACACTCGGGTAAAGAGAGGGGCTGAGCTGTCAACTGATCACCACCTGGTGGTGAGTTGGATCAGGTGGCGGGGGAGGACGCTGGACAGACCTGGTGTACCTAAACGCGTAGTGAGGGTGTGCTGGGAACGTCTAGCAGAGGCCCCAGTCCGTGAGATCTTCAACGCACACCTCCAGCAGAGCTTCAACAGCATTCCGAGGGAGACTGGGGACATTGAGTCCGAATGGACCATGTTCAGCGTCTCCATTGCCGAAGCTGCTGCATTGAGCTGCGGCCGCAAGGTGGTTGGTGCCTGCCGTGGTGGTAATCCCCGAACCAAATGGTGGACACCAGAGGTGAAAGGAGCCACCAGGCTGAAGAAGGAGTCCTATCGGGCTTGGTTAGCCTGTGGGACTCCGGAGGCAGCCGACAGGTATCGACAGGCCAAGCGGAATGCGGCTCGGGCAGTGGCTGAAGCAAAAACTCGGGTGTGGGAGGAGTTCGGAGAGGCCATGGAAAAAGACTTTCGGACTGCCTCGAAGAGATTCTGGCAAACCGTCAGACGTCTCAGGAGGGGAAAGCGGTGCTCTACCTGCACTGTGTATAGTGCTGGCGGAGCGCTGCTGACGTCGACTGAGAAAATTGTCAGGCGGTGGAAGGAATACTTCGAGGACCTCCTTAATCCCACTGACACGTCTTCCGAGGAGGAAGCAGAGTCTGGGGATGAGGGGAATGACCCGCCAATTTCCGCGGGCGAGGTCACTGAGGCAGTTAAACAACTCCTTGGTGGCAGAGCCCCTGGTGTTGATGAGGTCCGCCCCGAGTTCCTGAAGGCTCTGGACGTTGTAGGGCTGTCCTGGTTGACACGCCTCTGCAATGTTGCGTGGAGATCAGTGGCAGTACCTGCTGACTGGCAGACCGGGGTGGTGGTCCCCATCTTTAAGAAAGGGGACCGGAGGGTGTGTTCCAACTACAGGGGGATCACACTCCTCAGCCTCCCTGGGAAAGTCTATGCCAGGGTGCTGGAAAGGAGAGTTCGTCCGTTAGTCGAACCTCGGATACAGGAAGAACAATCCATTATTATTATTATTATTATTATTAAAGTGAAAGTGTGCAAAGACAGCAAGGCATGGAGATTAGGATGCTTCTGCCACTGTGATCTCCATGATCAGGCCAATGCAGTTTTTGAGAAAATGGAAACAGCTAAGTTTTTATTATTATTAATTCTTCTTATTATTATACAGTTTATACAGTTTGCTGGTTGCCTGCATACCATATCTTCATGTGATTGTGAAAATCTGCTCATTTTATATTCACATCAGTATGATAAGATAGACAGCAGCTTAGCAGAGACCAGAGGATGAGGCTGCAGTTTCAGAGAGGAGGATGCTGCAGATAAAACTGCCCAAATAATTACTATAATATCATGGTTTGTGAACTAGCTTTCCAAAAACCCTTTTAATTCTTGCTTAGTGTAAAACTGCTGACTTGCACAATTTATTAAAGTGACATTGATATGTCGTTTAGCGATAGGTTGCTTTTACATTAATGATACTGATGTAATGAGCCCTAACATGTACATATTTCTATGTGCAATATTAGTCTGCAGTGGTATATAATGCCTCAGATTTGATTTTCCTTAATTTGGCAGCTGTATTTTGATAGCTACCTTGGTAATTGCATACTGTAGGAAATGGATTAAACAGTTTTTTAACTGCTACTTATAAATGCCTTATCACTTGTCACTGCCATTTGCTGTTACATCCTGCTTGCTTCTGTCTCTGTTTGAGGGATAATTTATTAGAAATTATCTAGTAGCTATTGAATAGTTGCATTTGATTTGATTCTCAAGAAAAGTAAGTACATGTTTATTGATTGTGCACAGGGGGTGACATGGGTTCCTTGCTGAGGGAATTTGTCATTGCTACTGCCGTTTGAATGCAGTTTGAGTCAACACACTGGGTGGATTCCTCTGTCAGCTGATGCAGAAGTCACCCAAATGACTGTGTCTGTGGTAAATGGCTGTGGATAATTAATGGATCTTGACCACTCTCTGCACCACTTACTGGACATGCAATTTCTTTAACATCTGTTTCAGCTCAAAATTTTTACTACATCATACCATAATACCTACTACATTCATTTTATAATTGAGCTCCTTATCATAGTAGGTTTTCCTTGATCAAGCTCCCCACTTGTTTGTATAGTTTCTATTTAGTTGGCTACTGTTCCACAGTGTTTTCCAAAGACTCCAAATTGGAGTCTTATATTGATTCTAATTTCTTATTTATTGTATGGGAAATAACATTGCCTGTAAAACGACTCTGTCCTTCACGAATTAGAATATAATGTTCCAGTGAAAAGACATGAGCTTTTAGGTTGGATCCAACTAAAAATTCACAAATATGACTACATAGGCACAAATAAATACCCACAAAATATATTTTTTTAAATGGTAGTACCTTAATTACCTTAATTAATTGTATTAATATAATTATAAATCTCTTCTGACAAAAACAAATTTTGTCACAAATGCTCAAGGAGTACCTGCATATAAGTGATCACCACTGATTGCTCCAAGAACAACCTTAAGGAGAACAATGAGAAACTGAAGAAAAAAAATTAAAAGGGTGCATGTGGCATGTAGTTAATGTATGCATTTATGTGGCATATAACTAACATAGTAATAACTTTAAAATAAGGCTTATTAGACATGTATCTATATTATCTGAGCAGCATTTCTTTAATATATTATACTTGAATTTGTTAGCATTGGTCAAAAATCAAAGCTAATCAAGTTTAAGAGTGTTAATTTTAAAAGGTATTATGTAGCATGTAAGCTCACACAGTCAGTAATGCCAATCATGCTCATTATAGCAGGGCACATATGTATCTATAATTGAACATAATTCAGTTTTTCTTCATTAATTATAAACTTGACTGCATTTTCAGAGATCACAGTTGATAGGTGTCACCTCATTTAATAACATTAAGAGTCTTTATTACAGTTACAGTACTGTACATAGGTTTGCATTATGACTAAAAAAAGAAAAGAAAATTCCACAGTTTCAGCCATACAGGGTTAATGACACACAGTGAATTTACAGTATTGTACTTTACATTGAATGACAGTAATGATATGTAAAACATACAAAATGTAACTTTTTCAGATTCATGATTTATTTTGATCATTGACATGTTTTAATATTTTAAGTATAATGGTCACAACCAAAAAATAAAATAAATAAATGCAGCCTAGAAACACCACCAAGAGCCACCAAGAGGTAGCAAGCATGTTTACCCACAGAACAATGAATTAGAAGGTGACATGAATCTAAATATTAATAAGATCTGAAATAGTTGCCAACAATTATATAGTCTAACTTTAAAGAATAATCGCTGCCATTCTTGTAAAAACTTATTAATCCCTGAGATCCATAGCCAGTGAAGGTGTACTCCTGCACCTAAATGAGTGCAACCATATTTATTTACAGTCACAGTTCTAGGAATGAGTACAAACCATTTTCCATGATGTAGAGCAAGACGACTGTTAGGAATGAGTTAGACATCTGACAAAAATGGGAGTGGATTTCATCTGTGGGCTCCGATTTAACAAAGGAAAGACATTAAGGAAAGACATCACAACAGTCAGTTTCGCCGAATGGTACAGAAGGGGTATGACAAATGACAGGGTTGCAGCAAAAGTTTTTGAGGGAGAGAATAGTTATGCTGATGGGCATCCTCCAGGCCTGCAATTTAAAGTTACTATCACATTAAATATGGGCAAAATTTTTAAAATTTTTAGAGAGCCACCCCTCTTCATTACCCAATTTATACAGTTAAAGATTCTTATCATTAAGTGCTAGCATCATCTTCAGATCCTGAGGCATCCCTCTCTGACACCCTTCAGCTACATCTGCAGTTTAGCCTATACATTACACACAATGCAGTACTGCAGATAAGCCAACAATCTTTCTTTAATTCGTTTGAACAAGATATAAGTGCCACCGAAAGCAGCTAGAGAAAAACAATGATTTATCACCTGAAGAACAGCTAAAAATTGACATTTTCCATACCAGGAACATTGAAAGAAAAAAGATCCTTCATTTCAGACCAAAGTATGCCACAATGGCACACAGCCATCACCTTATGAAATGTCTTCCTTTTAAAGAGAATGCCAACACCGCCTTCAATTTAAAAAAGAAAAATACACACACACATACACAAGACACTTATTACTTGCTATGAAATTATCTTCACTGACAGCACACTTAACTAAACAAAAGGAAAACTGCCACAGGAAACCATAACTATTGTCTGTTGCTTCTACCATGACATAATATCCATTTAGGAGAGAAAACAATGTTGTTTTTGCCTCTCTAGTTCATTGCCATGTCTTCTGCCATTTGCTGGTGTTCAAGGAAAAATATGCAAACAAACACACACACACACACACAAACTGAGAACGAGAAAGAGAGAGAGCAAAAAACAATAAAATACAACTGGAAAGCGAAAATTTCATAAGAAATTTTAAGTGTGCCTATGCCGCTGCTAATCAGTGTAGTTTGCCATTAATACGGCTACAGAGAGCAAAACTCAGCAGAGCAGCCATTCTCCACCATGAACTAGGGTAAAAACAAACACCGCTCACGCCTCACAGATGACAGCTTAGTTTTGTGTAAAGATGAGGTGACTTCGTACAGCCCCGATTTGCAGATGCTGTGCACAGAGGTTCATGAGCAGAAGTCCCATTGTACCACGGCAGACAATGTTTGCATGAACACGCTTTGAAGCATTGCGTTATGGACCACTTTTCACACATGGTTGGTGTACACACACAGCCGGCTGTAGCTTTTCATCTCACAGCCCGACACACACCCAAAAAACAGCCGAGAGAGCAAAGACTTTACGCCCAAGAGGCGTGATTGCAGATGCCGCTCAGGTGGATCCACCTCCCCCGCAGCGGCACTGCAGACCACACATCAAACACGTAAAATAAATATTTATGCACGTTTGCATTCACTTTGTTATTTTTACACAGTGTTCTGAATGAATAACAATGGTCTACAGCAAGTCTTGTGTATTATTATACAAACTTTGGTTGTAAGATTCAGATAACTATTTAATAAAAGCTAAATATTTTACATGAGAGTAACGGTGTGTTCACACCGAACGCGATAGATGCGAACAGAGCGTCCCGCAATTGCGGGAGCCGGAACCAGATTTGCGTCGCGAAAACGCCAAAACACCAAAACACCTGAAACGCGCGTCAGTCTAGCGCGTTTGGCGCGTTTGACTCGTGAAAAAAAAACGCGCGTGAGTTTTTGTGTTGCATTTTGTGCATACATGCGTTTTCGCGTCTACCGCTCGAGTTGGAAAAATCTGAACTCCAGCGTCAAATCGCGCCGCGACAACCAATCAGGAGCCTGGTGACGTGGCTCTGACCTAGGTCAAAGGGGCAGATCCAGCCAAAGCCCTTCATTCTTCAATGGAGGGAAGGCTAATAAACGCCGTAGCAAACAACCCGGAGCTGTACGACACCAGCTGCTTTCTGTACCGAGACAGGACCGAGCTTGGAGGAAGATATGTGAAGAGATCGGGCAACTTGGTAAGTTCATTCATTTCTCTTTTGAAAGTTTTCACTGACCCGGGGAAGCCGCACAAAAGCTAGCAAGCCCCCGCTATTATCCCACTGACGTACAAATACCGTTCTGCTTTCATGCATGTTGTCATATAGGAATATATTTTGTTTATTAATAAACAGCACACAGTGGTCCCGCTGTTCATTCGTCACTGTTTCGCTTTTTCGCTGATTTTCTTTTTCTTTTCTTTTTTTTGCACAGTACAGCATTGCATTCTGTAGCCTGCGTGTCGTGTCGCCTGCGCTTGCCAAATTTATCATGTTTGGTTTTGATAACCATCACATCCAATAGAAAAAACAGCACAAAAACACCCATAACTATGACCCTCATTCGGAAATACACACCTGCACCGCGAGGGAAAAAGGCGCACGAAAGTGGCAGGCAGATGAAGACAAAACGTGGCATAATAATACTTTTACGTTTTGCAATCTACAAAGGTTTGCACTTTGAGAATCAATTGTGAGAACTGTGACCAATGTTCATGTGTGTGGGGAAAACAGTGTATAAAGTGCGTGACCAGGGGCTAGTTATTCTGAGAACCCCTGCTGCAATAAATGAGGAACCACTGTATATACTTTCTCTGATTATTATATTCAACCTGTTAACATTTAATACTGTATTGATAGAGCCAACTGATTCTGCAGCAGCGCATCCCCTGTTGCTTCTCCTGGCTCCCCAGTCCCTGAGCTCCTGCTGCTGCACCCACAGGTATGTACAGCAAGCACTGATACCTTTTTAGTCGGTGGGATTGCCTTGTGATCACCTTTACTAAATATCTTCAACCAATCTGATTATATCCTGTTTGTTTTTTTTGTTTTTTTTTCAATGTTGAAATTAAAATCTAGTAGCAGCCTTCTCATTTCTTTCTGTTTTGTGCTGTTTTACAGGCCCACAGAGGAGGACGGCTCCAAGGCAGATGAGGGACGGGTCCCAGGACGGTCCATCGGCAGTGGAGCTGGCCATCCTGGAGTCCCTGAAGAGGCCACACCAGTCTCCAATGGAGCATTTCCTCCTCAGCCTTGTTCCTGCTCTGGAGAGCAGCGGGGTCCTTTTTATTCCTGTCTCTCTGTAAATACTTATATTTTATATATTTATGTTTAATGTTTTTCTGTTTGAGAATTTTAATATTATTTCAAATAAATTTTTATAATGACTAATGTCTCAGTTCTACTACACAGCAAATGTTGGCACATGACTTGACACGTGTAGAATTTATTTCATATTATACTAATGACAAAATATACTAATACAGTGGGATGCAAAAGTTTAGGCAACATTGTTAATAGCCATTATCTTCCTGTATAAATCGTTGGTTGTTACAATAAAACATGTCAGTTAAATATATCATACAGGAGACACACACAGTGATATTTGAAAAGCGAAAAGAAGTTTACTGGATTTACAGAAAGTGTGCTGTTTAAACAAAATCAAGCAGGTGCATAAATTTGGGCACCACAAAAAAAGAAATGAAATAAATATTTAGTGTATATCAATGTGTGTGTCTCCTATATGATATATGGGGTGCCTTTGTCTGGACGTGCTTCCCATCCAGAGCTGCACAGCACAGAGGAAAGTTCCAGCGCTCCTGGAATCCCTCTGTGATGGACCACCAGTCTCCAGGTGAAGGCACAGCCATAAAGTCATTCACTAGACAGTCCCAGATGGCGTCGCTACCTGGGGGGTGATCTGGTACACCTTGGACACACCGACTCTGTAACTGAACGCTTGGTCGTGAAGGAGTCCCCGGTGGCAAGGAACCTGGACAAAATTGTTCAAAATTAGTATTATGCGTACTGCAGTTACAAAATACATTATTCAAATTCCAAAATACTTTTGTGATGTCAGATTTAAATTACAAAACATAAATCTTACATAAAACATTTTGTAATTATAAGGATAATTACAAAATGTATATTAGATAATATCTAAAACAGTTGTGTTTTGTTTTAACTTTAACATATCGTAATTTGATTGGTAGCAACTTTTACAACTACAGTGTGCCAATCACTCATAATTCCTAAACATGTCAATCATGTAGGAATGAAGTAAGACATTAATAGAAATAAAGAGTTGTATGTTGACATATAGCCCTTTCCTTGCTTATATCATTGTTAATATTTTTGAAAAAATTAACCTGTGATAGGACAGCTTATCAAGATAGAACCATATAACTAAAGATGAACCAAACTTTTCACAGTTTTATCTAGCTCTCAGTTTTAAGAAAGGCTGGTGACCCCTGTTATAGAGTCTGACAGCTGCGAGGATTATATACAAATATTCATCTATCCCAGAATTAAACCAGGTCTAAATAAAAAGGAGTGAGTATCACAACAAAGATTAACCCACAGTGGTCCTCGTACCATTTGATATCAGCAAACACCGAGAGCATACATTGATATGATACCACAGCCATGCTATCATTGCAAACACTGATAACAGCATAAATTGAATTAAATCGGGACTTGATGAGACCTTTCGAGTATCACTAGAAATATTATAAACAGTCGTCTCCATACCACAGTTTGCTATCAGTAAACACCGATGGCATTCATTGATAGCATAGCACATCCATGTTAGCAGTCTATAAACGATAGTTTAGCATACAGTGGGGCAAAAAGTATTTAGTCAGCCACCGATTGTGCAAGTTCCCCCACTTAAAATGATGACAGAGGTCAGTAATTTGCACCAGAGGTACACTTCAACTGTGAGAGACAGAATGTGAAAAAAAATCCATGAATTCACATGGTAGGATTTGTAAAGAATTTATTCGTAAATCAGGGTGGAAAATAAGTATTTGGTCACCTCAAACAAGGAAGATCTCTGGCTCTCACAGACCTGTAACGTCTTCTGTAAGAAGCTTTTCTGTCCCCCACTCGTTACTTGTATGAATGGCACCTGTTTGAACTCATCATCTGTATAAAAGACACCTGTCCACAGCCTCAAACAGTCAGACTCCAAACTCCGCCATGGCCAAGACCAAACAGCTTTCGAAGGACACCAGGAAAAGTATTGTAGACCTGCACCAGACTGGGAAGAGTGAATCTACAATAGGCAAGCAGCTTGGTGTGAAAAAATCAACTGTGGGAGCAATCATCAGAAAATGGAAGACATATAAGACCACTGAAAATCTCCCTCGATCTGGGGCTCCACGCAAGATCTCATCCCGTGGGGTCAAAATGATCATGAGAACGGTGAGCAAAGATCCCAGAACCACACGGGGGGACCTGGTGAATGACCTGCAGAGAGCTGGGACCAAAGTAAGAAAGGTCACCATCAGTAACACACTACAACGGCAGGGAATCAAATCCCGCAGTGCCAGACGTGTTCCGCTGCTGAAGCCAGTGCATGTCCAGGCCCGTCTGAAGTTTGCCAGAGAGCACATGGATGATACAGCAGAGGATTGGGAGAATGTCATGTGGTCAGATGAAACCAAAGTAGAACTTTTTGGTATAAACTCAACTCGTCGTGTTTGGAGGAAGAAGAATACTGAGTTGCATCCCAAGAACACCATACCTACTGTGAAGCATGGGGGTGGAAACATCATGCTATGGGGCTGTTTTTCTGCCAAGGGGACAGGACGACTGATCCGTGTTAAGGACAGAATGAATGGGGCCATGTATCGTGAGATTTTGAGCCAAAACCTCCTTCCATCAGTGAGAACTTTGAAGATGAAACGAGGCTGGGTCTTCCAACATGACAATGATCCAAAACACACCGCCCGGGCAACAAAGGAGTGGCTCCGAAGAAGCATTTGAAAGTCCTGGAGTGGCCTAGCCAGTCTCCAGACCTCAACCCCATAGAAAATCTGTGGCGGGAGTTGAAAGTCCGTGTTGCTCGGCGACAGCCCCAAAACATCACTGCTCTCGAGAAGATCTGCATGGAGGAATGGGCCAAAATACCAGCTACTGTGTGTGCAAACCTGGTAAAGACCTATAGTAAACGTTTGACCTCTGTTATTGCCAACAAAGGTTATGTTACAAAGTATTGAGTTGTATTTTTGTTATTGACCAAATACTTATTTTCCACCCTGATTTACGAATAAATTCTTTACAAATCCTACCATGTGGATTCATGGATTTTTTTTTCACATTCTGTCTCTCACAGTTGAAGTGTACCTCTGGTGCAAATTACTGACCTCTGTCATCATTTTAAGTGGGGGAACTTGCACAATCGGTGGCTGACTAAATACTTTTTTGCCCCACTGTATATTAGCACAGGTATCAATAAAGGACTACTGTATTAAACACTTTTACTAACCTCAGGCAGATGGACAAGCGCTCTGCAGGTGGGATTGAGCGGCTGTAGTTGGTGTCTAGGCGGGCGATGCTTGGACCGATGTGGGACAGCAGGTCCTCAAACTGGGCGAGGGAAAGACGGCGATATCGCTGGAATCGGCCGTTATCCAGGCGCAGCTCCTGGAGCAAGTGGTGAAACTCACCAAACTGCTCACGCGTCTGAAGGACCTGATGGACCCAGGTACGGGGAGGACGACCTTAACGCCGCTGCTCTGCTCTCCACAGTAAATAGAGAAGGGAGACTCTCTCTTCAAGCACTAGCTCGACAGCTGCCATCTAGCAAAGATACCGGTCTGGCACGACTTCCTCCCACATCCCTTCCACATTTCCGGTTCACGCACGTCAAAATATGCAATTTTGAGGCGTGGTGGTTTTTCTTGGACACGCGTTGAGGTGCAAATGTGTACGTGTCAAATTAGGGGCGTTTGGGGCATTTTTGCTCGCGTCTATTGCGTTCGGTGTGAACAGAAAGAAAGAAAAGTATATCTTTGTGCCCCCCTTTCCCTGTTAATGCCCTACCTGGCCCCCTGGCAAAAGCTTCGCTAGATCCGCCCCTGCATAATTACCAGCTGTCAGCTACACAGAAAAGGATCTTGGTGTTATTTGTCTCTCAGAAACAGTTCATAACTTCCCTTCAACTCATTCATGTCACCTAAAAGGTAAACCTGTTTCTCCATCACCAGTTCAGCTCTGATGATTCGGTAAGGAATTCTGATGATACAGCTGTGGCTCCAGCAAACATCAGCTGATACTAGAAATTAAAATCAAATAAATTCTAACAACAGTTAGAACAGCTTAAACATGCTTCTGTTGTTTAACGTGACAAACAAACAAGAGAGAAAAGCCGATCATTGATCAGTTTTATGATTGAAGTTGTAACAGGCCAGAGAATGACAGGGGAGGCTGTGTAACAACAGAATAAATCCAGCTTTGTGTCGTCTTTGGTTCTACCTGAAGTACGGGACAAACTGTGTTCCTTTTCAGCTCAATACGAAACGCGTAATATTTTCTCTGATTGCGGGACAATTCCGTTTGCACGAAACGGTTGGCAACTCTACGAACTAACCCTTATGAATAAAATAAAGTTCAACATCAGTAACTTAGCGCGCACATAGCTGTATAGAAACTCGGTCTTTCTAGCTAGCACGCAGTACAAGTTATTGTAACTGATTGTAAAAAGTCAGCACAACAAAAATAAACTACACCTAAACTCGGTTTATATCTGACCCAAATAGAGTGCAGTTCATAACTTCTTACCTGAAATTCAGTTAACCTGACGCTCCGACCGGCAGCCGCCTTGGGTCTGCTTCTCCTCTGTTTGAGCTCTGCGTTAGCCACCACCGGTCGATCGGCGGCCGCCTAGTATGTCTCTTTTTCCTGCATGTCCTTTCTGTCATACACCGGTGGCTAGCTGCCCTCTGTTGTAGCTCCGCGTTAGCCACCACCAAACAACTCGACCAGCATCATCGTCCCATATAAACTAAAAATAAGTCCAGCTGAGACACAGACTCTTTGCGAGCGATCGGGGGGGTGAAAGGAGTGTGAGCTGCCTCACTGTAAGCCAAGCCTGGGTGCTTTTTAGCGAAGTGGCGCTAGCCGCGCTAGCTAGCCGTGCTTGCTAGCTAACCAGCTAGCAGCAACATCGTAAGAGAACTGTTGCTAATATGGGATGTCTTGATAAAACGAGCAGATATTTGAAGTTTACACGAAAATGTCTTAAAAGTTTATTTTGTGACCTAGAAACACTAATAAAAGACATATAAAACGAAGTGGTGGCCGCCATTGTTTGACTGTGTAGAGGCGTGCTATGAATTGTGGGATATGGAGTTTTCCACCAAGCATACACCCTTTCGGCCGTACTACTCCCGGTATACCACTAGAGAGAGCCAACACACCACAAATGAAGTCTGTTTCTATGGGGCCAAAAGATGAATCTTTCCCATGGGCCTAGAAATGGGCCAAAATTTGCACTAAAATCTAAATATTTAAAAAACTATAAAAGTCATAAACACCAAAAGTCATAGCATACTAGTCCAGATCCAGCCGCACAAAATGATATGACATATGTAACCCATGTCTCAATACTGTGCGGCAGATAAGCGCGGGAAAATTAGCACTAAAATATTAACATTTAAAAAACTATAAAAGTCATAAACACCAAAAGTCATAGCACACCATTCCAGATCCAGCCGCACAAAATGATATAGGCTGACAGATAAAATAATTTCATGGTGAGACCTGAAGGAGTCAACTGTGCCAAAATGAATTAATTAAATACACCATTAAATAATTATTTAAATGTGGCAATAATTAATTAAAATGTGAAATAAATAAATAATTAATTAAATGTGTCAATAAGTAATTATATGTGTCAATAATTAATTAATTACATGTGTCGTAAATATTTATGTAATTAATTATTTCCAACTTTAATTAATTATTGCCAGATTTAATTAATTATTTAATGGTGTATTTAATTAATTCATTATGGCAGTCCTGGCATTCCATACTAGGCTGGTGCTTGATACAAAAATAAAGGTCTTTGCCTAGAACGTCTGAACATCATGAACCCAACAGTGTGTCTGCATGTCAAATGACAATTCTGACTTTAAGGCTCTCCTTGACTTTTTCCAAATTCTCAAAAGACTGAACATGTAAAAATTATACATTTTTCCCCCTTCATGTAGGTGTGTGCGCAGAGATTAACTTTATCTGGTGGAATCTTGAAAGCATGCAGAGCATTTTGTGCTCTTTCATTTTGATCTATGCCATTCACTGTAATGTCAGCTTTTGTGTATGTGCAAGGAGACCAAAAGATGGAAGCTGATTTGTTTCCATGTTTCCACTTGATCTAAAAACATGTGAATGTAATGCAGTAAAAGACATTGTTAATATAAGAATGTAATTTGAAACATAAGGAACTTATCCCAGCCTTCTTGTTGGTCACTGGTTAAGCGTCTTCCTTCACTGTTTCTGTTCCAGTTGTGCTGACAAGGCTGAGACATACTTTCAGTGAAGCTGTTGCCATTCAGTAGTGTAGTTTCCAAATTCGATGTAGCTCACCATATAACACAGAAACACACACAGACAGTGTGAGAGAGAGCAATAACTGGAGAGATAGAAATACACAGGGATGACTAGAATAACAAAGTTAAAGTTTGGAAAGGAACAAAATAAACTGTAATAGAAAAGAGTAGATCAGAGCAGCTCTTGAAAGAGCCTTAGGATTTGCTTCTATAGAGCAGCAACTCTGTAGTTTGTAATAAGGTTGTAAGCGGAGTGGGAGAAGAGCTGAAAATAAAATTGTCCCCCATCCATTCATCGATCCATCTTTTTCCACTTATTCAATTTAATTCAATTTTATTTATATAGCGCCAAATCACAACAACAGTTGCCTCAAGGTGCTTTATATTGTACGGTAGATCGTACAATAATAGTTACAGAGAAAAACCCAACAATCATATGACCCCCTATGAGCAAGCACTTTGGCGACAGTGGGAAGGAAAAACTCCCTTTTAACAGGAAGAAACCTCCGGCAGAACCTGGCTCAGGGAGGGGCGGCCATCTGCTGCGACTGGTTGCGGTGAGAGAAGGAAGACAGGATGAAAGACATGCTGTGGAAGAGAGACAGAGATTAATAACAGGTATGATTCAATGCAGAGAGGTCTATTAACACATAGTGAGTGAGAAAGGTGACTGGAAAGGAAAAACTCAATGCATCATGGGAATCCCCCGGCAGCCTACGTCTATTGCAGCACAACTAAGCCCTAACTATATGCTTTAGCAAAAAGGAAAGTTTGAAGCCTAATTTTAAAAGTAGAGATAGTGTCTGTCTCCCGAATCCAAACTGGAAGCTAGTTCCACAGAAGAGGGGCCTGAAAACTGCAGGCTCTCCCTCCCATTCTACTTTTAAATACTCTAGGAACAACAAGTACGCCTGCAGTGCGAGAGCGAAGTGCTCTAATAAGGTGATGTGGTACTACAAGGTCATTAAGATAAACTGGGGCCTGATTATTTGAGACCTTGTATGTGAGGAGCAGGATTTTGAATTTAATTCTGGATTTAACAGGAAGCCAGTGAAGGGAAGCCAATACAGGAGAAATATGCTCTCTTTTTCTAGTCCCTGTCAGTACTTTTGCTGCAGCATTTTTGGATTAACTGGAGGCTTTTCAGGGAGTTTTTACGACATCCAGATAATAATGAATAGTGAAGTAGTCCAGCCTGGAAGTAATAAATGCGTGAACTCGTTTTTCAGCATCACTCTGAGACAAGATTTTTCTAATTTTAGAGATGTTGCGCAAATCGAAGAAAGCAGTCGTACATATTTGTTTAATATGTGCATTGAAGGACATGTCTTGGTCAAAAATTACTCCAAGGTTCCTCACAGACAATTTATACAACTCAGAATGGCAGAAAACCTTCTAGCAGCATCCTGGTTTATAATCCGCCTTTGGATCATCAATTTAGGAGGTGAAGGATCCACGTAAAATGACAAATTAAAGAATATACAACTATGGTCACTCACATGGACATCTTCCACACATACATCATGTATATTTAAACCCAGGGAGAAAACAAGATCAAGAGTGTGGCCCTTTGTATGTGTGGGGCCAGAAACATGATGCTTAAAGTTAAAAGACTCAGTGATGGTGATGGGCTCAGCAGCAGTGTTACAGGAAGCGTCATCAATATGAAGGTTTAAGTCTCCCAATATTACAACCTTCTCCAGTTTAATGATCGATGTCAGAAGGTCTTTAAATTCAGTTAGAAAGACCCCAGCAGCTCCAGGAGGTTGATAGATTAAAATACAGTAAAAGGTTTTCAGAGAACCGACCTTCATCATCTGTGACTCAAATGAAGAAAAGAAGTCCGAGGTCATCAGTTTGCATATGAGTCTGTCCTGGTAAACAGCAGCAAGTCCTCCACCACGTCCTAAAAGACGCGGAGTTCCAATGACAGAACAGCCAGACGGGCAGATTTCATTCAAGTGGACATAATCCTTATTTTGCTGCTACGTCTCAGTCAGACACATAAAATCTAGAGAGAAAAGGATCCTGGTGTTATTTGTCTCTCAGAAACAGTTCATAACTTCCCTTCAACTCATTCATGTCACCTAAAAGGTAAACCTGTTTCTCCATCACCTGTTCAGCTCTGATGATTCATCTTTGTGTTTCCCTCTCACCACATATCCAAACCGATATCATGACGATTCTGTTTTTACAGGTCGGTTGGCAACTGACCCAGATAGACTGCAGGTCATAACTTCTTACCTGAAGTTCAGTTCACCTGACACTTGGACCGGCGGCTGCCTCGGGTCTCTCCTCCTGCCTCCCCTCTCCCTCATCCACCTGCTGGCCTCCACCACTTACTAATGCTACTGAATCTGTGGAAGCTACGCCATAGCCACCACCAAACAACTGATTTAGTTTTACATACTGGTCAGCATCCAGCTGGCCAGTGTGTAAAAATACCCACCACCTTTCGGCCCACAGAGCAAATGCCCGGTATGCCCGATGGCCAGTCCAGCTATGGTTGTGCCATCAGTTAACCCTTCGCGTGCCAGCTGTGGCACGTGTGCCTAGGGTTGCCGACCCCTGGCCTAAGGGAAGTATGTATAATGTAAACAGAATTGGTCCTAGCATTGAACCCTGTGGAACACCATAATTGACCTTAGTGTGTGAAGAGGACTCTCCATTTACATGAACAAATTGGAGTCTACTAGATAGATATGATACAAACCACTGCAGCGCAGTACCTGTAATACCTACAGCATGTTCTAATTGCTGTAATAGGATATTATGGTCAACAGTATCGAACGCTGCACTAAGGTCTAGCAGGACAAACACAGAGATGAGTCCACTGTCAGAGGCCATAAGATCACTAAAGCTGTTTCTGTGCTGTGATGAGCTCTGAAACCTGACTGAAACTCTTCAAATAAGCCATTCCTCTGCAGGTGATCTGTTAGCTGTTTGACAACTACGCCTTCAAGGATTTTTGATATGAAAGGAAGGTTGGAGATTGGCCTATAATTAGCTAAGACAGATGGGTCTAGGGATGGCTTTTTAAGTAAAGGTTTAACTACAGCCAGCTTGAAGGCCTGTGGTACATAGCCGATTATTAGAGGTAGGTTGATCATATTTAAGATTGAAGCATTAATTAATGGCAGGACTTCTTTGAGCAGATTTGTAGGCATGGGGTCTAAAAGACATGTTGATGGTTTGGACGAAGTAATTATTGAAGTTAACTCAGAAAGATCAATTGGAGAAAAAGAGTCTAAATGAATATCAATGGTACTGAAAGTAGCTGTAGATAATATTACATCTGTGGGATAATTATTGGTAATTTTTTCTCTAATGATAAAAAAAAAATTTGTGAAGAAGTTTATGAAGTCATTACTACCCATATGGAAAAGATATATATAAATCTTATAAAGTTTGTATCTGTCTTGTGTGAAACTTGTATGAAAAGCATATAAGAGTGAAAACAGATATAAGATCCCTTGAAAAATTATATAATGAAACTTGTATGTTTTGGATACTTACTAAAACAATGTATGAAAGTAATGAGAAAGTGGCCACTTTCATGAGAAAATCATGTAAGCCTTATATGATTTACTCATGAAAGTGGCCACTTTCATGAGTAATCACATATAGGTTTTTACTATTTCTTTTCCATATGGGTAGGGCTGTTCGATATAACGATATATATCGGATGATGATATAAAAACGTCTATCGTTTCATTTTACGCTATCGTTTGTTTCGTGGTGTCGCAAAATAAACTGTTTCCAGTGTCCCCTGCAACCAATGACAGGGGAAAATCATTCAACGTCAGGAGGGAACCAGGAATACAACATCCAATATGTTTCACCTTCGCATACGGCAACAGAAGGCTGGGAAGGAACCGAAACTGCTCCCAGACTTTCCGAATGCCACAGGACAGAAAGGCACAGACAAGCTTCCTGAATGGCACATATTGGGTGCAGGGGACAGCGTGGGCATGTGGCTCAAAGACATACTTCACCATCCCACCCAACAGCACCGGACTCTGCGCCCCAATTTTAGTGTCAGATCACACATTCAGAGTATTCCATCAAAACCAACCAAGGAGGAGCACTGATGACGTGCAACCTCATGACCCAATCTGGGGCAGTGATGTACCAGCGGAGTTCAAGTTGTGGACCACCGGACAGAAGGTCCTGCACTCACTGTTCCGATGGGTCGGAAATGAAAAAACATGCTAAGAATTGAGACTCTCGACTATCGATTTGGACTTTTCCTGAACAGCTCAACAAAGATAAACAAGGCTCAGAATGAGGAAATCAACGCGATCAGAATAGTGGTCATGCAACACAGGGTCGCCCTGGACATGATTCTCGCTGAGAGAGGGGGCCTCTGTGTCTTATTCAACACCACTTGTTGCACCTATATCCCGGATAACGTGCACTCCCTGACCATGACCACCGCCCTAGACAAGTTGCGACAACTGAGTAATGCGTAGCAACAAGACTATGTCACGAACACAGAGGACTGGCTGACCTGGCTGCTGAGCGGCAGCTGGAAGACCCTCGTGATAAAAGGACTCATACTGATAGGAGTTCTGCTTCTATTATTATGCTTGTTTTCCATATGTATCCTACCATGCATAAGATCCATGATTGACAAAATGGTACAGACCACAGTAATCACCTATGTTGGACTGCCACAAGAAGATGAACCGGACGAAGAAGATTTAGTATAGGAACACACACACACACACATACTGAATGATGCTACAATTGAAAATGTTATAAGCAAGTGATTGTTGGCTGATAATAAAGTATGATTAAGTGTAAAATATTAACTTCAGGAGTGAAATATATTAACAACAGGAGGGAATGTTATAGAGTTTTTACTGTTTTATTTGATTATGCTTCAAATGTTATGTTCTGCTTATGTTCACATATTTCACCAGACACAGCTTTCTGCAGAAACAGGAAGCTGACCCTGTGACATTTACCGCAAGAGATTAGCACACACGAACTTCTTGACACACACACACACACACACACACACACACACACACACCAGAAAGCATTTGCATATTGACAATTGTGGAGCAGGGAAATTATTTTACTGCTATTGTTAAATAATCATCATTATTACCATTGCATTAATAATATAATCTGGAGTTTATATTGCATTCAGGGGTTGAACAGTGTGTCTTTCAGAAAGGCTAAAAGTAACAGGACAGGAAACAGGCTTGGAGAGTTTTGCAGAAGTGAAAGTTATTTTGAGCAGCAGGCTAAGACGAGGCTTTAACAATGTAACAGATAGCTTTAAGAAGGCCTTAAGCAGTTATGACTATTTTATACACAATGCATATCTGTGCTTATTAAAGAGTTGGAGCTCGGTCAATTAATTGGGGGTCGGAAGCTTTGTTCGGCGCGATGTTCGGACAATCTATTGTGCAAGTGACTTGGAGCCATAGAAGGAATTGCAATACATGCTTACAAAACATTTATATATCAGATCATTTTATATTAAGCTTTTAAGTAGAGGTTCTTGGTTAAAACATTTATTTAGTAGAAGACATACATATAGTCTCAGTGAGCCTCTGGTCTGGTGAAAGGTCAGAAGTGCAACAGGTGAATTGAGAAAGAGCATGTGAGGTCGTGACACACACACATGAGTTAAATTTATTTAGAGGAGAGATTAGTCATGTCTGGTTGTAACTACAAAAGTGTCTCGGTAAAAGAGGAACCGTCCTTGTTGTCTCGGCAAGAAAGAGGAACAATTCACTTTAACACAAGAACGGAAAGTACCAGCCATGAAAATAGAAGATGATCTTCTGGGTTAAAAGTCTGATCAATGTATAAAATGTATCTGTGACGCATGAAGTTGCGTCAGTAAATCAAACCCTGATGCTATAAAATATCTGTTCATGCTTTGATTAAGTCGAGGACTACTGGCTGTCTGCGTACAGAGTGTCTTCCCACACGTGTGTTCATTAAAATCATTGTTTGACCAAGACCTTCTGGACCAAGGGTGGTTTGTACTCTCCCTCCTCAATTGTGAACCTTAACATTTGGGGGCTTCGTCCGGTGGTTGAGGAGGGAGGATTGGAGGTTTAGATGGAGAAATTTGGTCTTAGGTGGTCTGACGGGCAGACATGAATTCCAGTGGTCGAAGTGAGTGGGCATAAGCCGGCTTATCCAAAAGGTAAGGCACTACCTGTTGAATTATTTCCAAAGTGTGCCAAATTGGACATGATAAAATTTAAGTCTACTCACTGAAGTTACTGGTGGATGTCTGTTTTGATTTTGATGAAAAATCTCATGAGTTGAAGCAGTTAGAGTTCTGCTAAGAAGAAATGAAAGCAGTTAAGAGTCTGATAAGAAAAGTTTAAATACTGGGTTGAAGTCCCAAAGAAATTGAGTTAGAGTCTCAAGTAGTTTGGTAGGGAATTGGTTATTTTGTTGGTTAGAGTCCAAATTTGGTCATAAGAGTGGACCTGAGCGGTCATTTTGTGAGTTGGAGTCTCCATTGACCACTAGGTTGCACCTGCCTCAGTTATACACTTGTTTCGGGTGTTGATTGTTGTTTCAAAGTATTATAAATTATTTTAGAACGGAACCGTGGGGGTTCTAGGAAGCGCAGTTCTCGGAGGTAATGCTCCCTCCCGGCCAAGGACGCTTGGCCCTGACCTATCGGCGAATAGGGTTAGTACGGTTGGCAACCGGGGAGAACTTGGGAACCTCCAAAATAGCTAGGAGTTAGAGTCTCCTTACCGTTTGGAACGGTAGTCTGCGCTTTTTTGGACAGGAGAAGTTGGACTTCGGGCGTGTAACTTTAACTTAACACTTTGGGGTAAGCCTTGGCTGTGAAACGCCAAAATTAGAGCTTCAGGCAAAGTTTGGGTTGGTTGACGCTTTTAAATTGAGTTAGGGATTTTAGAGATGAGGCCAGAAACAGTTAAAGTCTTGATACTGGTTAATTGGTCGCAAAAAACTCAGGGAGTTTATCCGCTGGGCGGTTATTTTAAATTTGTCTAAATTGTGTAGGCGCTAAAGCTGACAGATCTGACAGTGGTTGTAAATATAAGATGTCTTTGTAATATAAAATAAGAGATCTCTGTGTGAAAGGAGTCTGAGGCAATGCTGGAGCTATTTTTAGACGGTGTGTGTGTGAGTGAAAATGCAAATGAGTAAGCAGTGAACTGTTTAAACCACAGTTGGTTTTACAAATACTGCTGCAAACATTGTAGAGTGTGTGTTTAAGATGCCATTTATGTTTATTAGAGGGTTATAAATAAAGTGTTGAGTTGCCGTAGTGGATGTATAGTAATTGACTGAGTTTGGATGCAGATATATAAATATATTGAGTGCACTGTATATATTTAAGACTAACACATTACTTGCAGTAGTAACTTTTCTCCAGCAATAGTTGCTGGTGTGTTTTATTTTTTCAATTTCTTGTGTGTGCGGTGAGAATTAATGGAGGTTTCAATTTTTCGTTTGTTTGTTTTTGACTTGCTCTTTTTGATTATGACAAGCATGTCTAAAATACTCTTAGGAAAGTGTGTTTTGAGTTATATTCCTCAACTCTGGTCACAGTTTAAGTGTGTGAATGCGGTGACTAGAAGGTTTTAAATGATGAATAAAGGTGTGAGAGGTATTTCTTTGGTGATGTCAAGTAGGATGTTTTAAAGTTTGAGTTTCTTTTTCTTTCAGTTTAAAAACACATAAGTACATACACTTGGTACACCTGTTTACTCTTTGACTTTATTAAAACAGACGGTGTATTTGAGTTTGAATTTCAGTAATTGTATGTTGATATGGTAATTTAGTTTTATGTTAGGTGAAGGAGATGTCCATCTCTGCGTCTTGCAGGATTGAAAGTGAAAGTTGAAGGTTGTGATGTGAATGCTGTGAGTACTCGATTTGAATGATTCTGTGTGAGGTGTACAAAATACTAAATAACAATAACACTATGAAAGTTGATAGTAGAGTGAGTGCAAGGTGGTGTGTGAACAGAGGAAGTCTGAGAGAGAAGTGTGTGCGTAGGCAAAATGCAGAGTGTGTGCGCGAAATAAGGGAGTATTGTTTTTACGTCAAGATTTAGTAGAACTAAAGTAGAACGTTACAAACAAACAGATAAAAAGTAAAATGAAGAGAGAAAATAACTGACAATTACATTAATGAATAGAAAACACACATACACAAAGTGCCATATGTGAAATTATTCTAGGAAGGAGTCAGAAGTGAGATAGTTTAATATAAGATGCAATGAAGGAAGCAGCTTACACTCCTTTAATTTCCAGAGCCAGTGTGTTCCCTCCCCTGCCCACTTGGGCCCCGTATCAGGCGAGTATGGAAGGCTGGATAGCCCATGACGGGTAAGATCCCACCTCGAAACCCTGGGACAACCTAAGGCAGGCACAGTCACGATTACTCGGCTTCAGTAAGAAGACGGGACCTGACGGGTAAAGCCGCTGGGCTGAGGCAGAGGGGGTAAGTGGCAAGTGGAGCCCTACCTTCTGGCTGAGGACAAGGAATGCTGCTATTTAAGGTAGGAAATCAGAATTTGGGTTAGTAAATTTGGGGAGGAGAAATTGACTGTTTAAAGGCAAAATTATGAAGGAGTCTGACACACTGCAAAAGCAACATATGCAAATTCACACACACAAACAGAAAATGCATTAACCTTATAAAGACAAGACAAGCTCATGGAGTTTAATGCATAGACACTGATTAAACCTGGCTAAGAACACAAACATATGCAATGAAGAACAGCTTGCTATTTTGTATGAATGATACAATGGTGTGAATGTTTAATAAAATACAATAGGGTTTGTAATTGAGGAATAGAAGAAGCCATATGACAAAGGGAGTTATGAAAACAAAAAAGTGATTAAAGTAGTTTTAAAAGAGTGACTTAGGAGTGCTCTCTCGTACTAAGTGATCAAAACCAGTGATCACTGTAGAAAGAAATAAAATAATTTAATAAGGTGGTAATGTTTATACATATGTTTCTCTTGTTACGGCAACTTCTTGAGAGATGACTCAGTATGCAAATTAGCTGAAGTGAGTGGTGACGTCGGAGCTTCCTGGATGTGTGTGACTGAGGAAGTGACTTTCAGAAGAGGAAGCATGGCAGACAAGAGAAGTACAGAGTTGGGTAGGAAATTTATAGTTTAGTGATATGTTGTTGTAAGGGGGTTTTATGCTGAATTTAAGTATGTTAAAGAACATAAGGGGGTGATTTTTGTGTGCAAATTGTGTGGTTTTAATGAGGCTTTCGGTGTATTGAGGAGGTGAAATTATGTGGTGGCAAAACTTTTGTGTGTTTAAGGTTGTTGAGGTTGTGGTGATGGGTTGATTCTGTCAGTTAGGTTTGGGTTGTTGTTTTTGTTTTTAATAGAGGGAGTTTTAGGAAACATGGACATGTCTAAAAATTGGGCCCATTATTTTGTAACAGTGCACTTAAAGAAAACCTGTCAGGTGATTTTGATTTTGTTCTCATGAGCTAATAATCAGCTCTATTTTTTCATTTCTGTTTTAAGGAGGCCTGCAACAGTGAATAACGGCGCTGAAAATTCTCGGGAGGAGCAAATATAAGGGGGCTTTCCAGATTTCAATTGGCTGAGGAGAAAGCTACCTGGGGACTATTCAGGTCGTAAGTCCCTGTAAAAAGGATTTTATGCGAGTCAATCCAGTCCAAAAGCATAAAGAAATATTTTCCTATGGAAAATAAAAAATGACTGAGCTGATTTTGCTGAGGGTGGAGAATCTGGCGCGGGACGCTCCACTATTAGCAAATATATGGTGTGACTGCATGTGAATGTGTGACTGGATGAAGGTGAGGATGAATAAATGTGGACAGACAATTTGCTTTTACCAGAGAAAATTTCTGTTTTGTTTTGTTGACTGGGGTTAGATTATGGGATTATAGTATATTGTTGGGAGAATGCCAAATGCTAAAGGGGAAATATTTTTTGATATAACTCAGTTACCATTAATTGTAGAAACACATGACTGATAATTGTTCTGTTTTAAGTTTATTTGTAAGATATAGATTGGAACATGAGTGGGGAAACTGAGCATTTTTAAGTTTTGTATAGTATCTTGACACATGAAATGTATCAAGATAAAGGGGGGTTTAGGGTTTAATAATTTAATTGTTTAATAATTTAGGATCATTTCAGGACCTTTTGGGTTTTTGATCATTTGGATATGGTAAAACTGAAACTGTTATTTTTAAGTTAAGGTTAAAGGATTAAAGTGAACTTGTCACGGTTTGCGGGGCAAGCCGTGTGGAGTTGTAGAAAAGGACCCAAAAGGCGGCAGCTCTGGTGCAGGTGAATATTTATTTACAACGGTGGGCACAAAACAGCACTGGTGGAAAAACAAGAAACCGGAAACCTAAACTGGGTAAGCTAATAACACAAACCAGAAACGAGGATGCAGGGAGGTCCGGGAAAATACACAAGAGACGCAGGGAGACCGAGGGGAAACAACACAGACGAACCAGCAACTACCATAACAGAAGACACAACTTAAATACACCCAGAGAACACAGGGAGATTACACACAGGTGGGGAACACAGGTGACACTGATAAACATAATGAGACAGGGCAGGAGTGAACACAACATTACGCATACTGACGAGAGACTGTCAAAGTAAAACAGGAAGTACACAGAGGTTCAGACAGGAGGAGAGAAAGCACGGGGAGAACACAGACATAACAGGCTGGGGGAAACATGGAATAAACACAAAGAGAGACGAGAGCTCATAAATACACAGAGGGGCACAAGGGGGTAAGAGTCACAAAGGGAAAAAACACTTAGGGAACACCACAACAGGACACCTGAGAAAACCTGGCCTAAATAAGGAGCGAAAATACAAGGAACCAAGAATACTGGGCCAACATGGCCCAGGACCATGACAGAACTGAATCCTGTTTAGAAGATACAGTGCCGGTTTTTCAAAGCTGTGAATAATTCTTAGAGGGAAAATTAGTGAGGGTTGAAGGAGTAGAACAGCTTTGATTTCTTTTTGATTTCTAGAAGTAGTGGTTATAATGTAGGCTTACACATACAGATATTACATAGGAGGTATTTTTAGGATAAAGGGGAGAGCTTGTAAATAGAAATGATTTTTATACATATTGCATTTTTTGATATGAGTTATTGAAGTTATTGAAGGATTGCACGCGTTTACAGACACAGAGTTAAGAAACACACATGACAGTATTGATTCCAGGCAAAAGGCCTCAAATTCATTTAGCTTTTTGACTGAACTTAAAGAAGGACCAAAGAGGAAGGAAAGCATA
The DNA here is from genome assembly GCF_057382185.1 of Mchenga conophoros. Taxonomy (NCBI): domain Eukaryota; kingdom Metazoa; phylum Chordata; class Actinopteri; order Cichliformes; family Cichlidae; genus Mchenga; species Mchenga conophoros. The sequence continues at coordinate 32,298,289 of NC_140540.1, forward strand.
TATTTTGGTTAAGTCTGATAAATTAGAATTAGAAGGTATTGTTACATTAAAGGGAGCAAATGAAATAAAAAGGCTATACCAAAAATGGGTTATAACATAGGAAATGTGAGGTTTTAAAATGAAGTTAACACATAGGAGTTGTTTCAAGGCAGCATTTAGCTATGATGAAATGTATACAGGAGTAATTGCTTATATGCTTAAACTTAATTGATTAAAGTGGTTGTTTTCTTTTGGATCTTTTAGAGTAGAGGAACTTGCAGCAGCGACAATTTGTGCACAGGATGTTGATGATCAGATAAGGGAAAAATAGAGCGAGCAACCGGACGTGAAAGCAGGGCTTAAAGAGTTTTAAAGGGATGAGTAACGTTGAAGAATATATATAAATATAAGTCAATAAGTTAAGAACATAATTAGGATCAGGCTTTTGATTACAGAGTCCCAAAAAGGATAAGTTAGGGAGATGCAGGAAAAGGTGTTTTGTTTCCTTTGCAGAAGATCTCAGCGACCACAGGAGGGGCGAGGATCCTGGAGATCTCGAGGCCTGCTGAACCACCAGAGAGGGACCGAGACAACCTTAGCTTACACATGGAGTGTTCTCGAATGGGAGCTGGTTGAGCCAGAGGACGGCTAGAGAGGGTCTGAGCGAGGACACAATGTATTGCGACCTCTGGTGTTCCAGAGGTCGAGAGAGGGAGTGTGGAGCAGGGAAATTATTTTACTGCTATTGTTAAATAATCATCATTATTACCATTGCATTAATAATATAATCTGGAGTTTATATTGCATTCAGGGGTTGAACAGTGTGTCTTTCAGAAAGGCTAAAAGTAACAGGACAGGAAACAGGCTTGGAGAGTTTTGCAGAAGTGAAAGTTATTTTGAGCAGCAGGCTAAGACGAGGCTTTAACAATGTAACAGATAGCTTTAAGAAGGCCTTAAGCAGTTATGACTATTTTATACACAATGCATATCTGTGCTTATTAAAGAGTTGGAGCTCGGTCAATTAATTGGTGGTCGGAAGCTTTGTTCGGCGCGATGTTCGGACAATCTATTGTGCAAGTGACTTGGAGCCATAGAAGGAATTGCAATACATGCTTACAAAACACTTATATATCAGATCATTTTATATTAAGCTTTTAAGTAGAGGTTCTTGGTTAAAACATTTATTTAGTAGAAGACATACATATAGTCTCAGTGAGCCTCTGGTCTGGTGAAAGGTCAGAAGTGCAACAGGTGAATTGAGAAAGAGCATGTGAGGTCGTGACACACACACATGAGTTAAATTTATTTAGAGGAGAGATTAGTCATGTCTGGTTGTAACTACAAAAGTGTCTCGGTAAAAGAGGAACCGTCCTTGTTGTCTCGGCAAGAAAGAGGAACAATTCACTTTAACACAAGAACGGAAAGTACCAGCCATGAAAATAGAAGATGATCTTCTGGGTTAAAAGTCTGATCAATGTATAAAATGTATCTGTGACGCATGAAGTTGCGTCAGTAAATCAAACCCTGATGCTATAAAATATCTGTTCATGCTTTGATTAAGTCGAGGACTACTGGCTGTCTGCGTACAGAGTGTCTTCCCACACGTGTGTTCATTAAAATCATTGTTTGACCAAGACCTTCTGGACCAAGGGTGGTTTGTACTCTCCCTCCTCAATTGTGAACCTTAACACAATGTAACCTATAAATAAAGAGCTGTGCCTCGCACTGGGTGTGACTCTCCCTCTGAGTTTTCACCCGTGCAGCACGTTAACAGTCTCAAGTGTCTCAGTGTTGTTTATTCACCTGACTGTTTGATAACTGTATATCTCTGACAACGGCAATATTTTTTCATCGTTTTGATGGTCACTGTAGTGGCTATCCGATTGTTCAGTCTGATGTCACTAGCCGTGTCTGGGCCTAAACTCTGCTGCAGGTCCATATATGGGTCATTCCTACTATTCGGTGCCATTTCAGTGTGATCACTCTTCATCAAAAAATACAAAATTTTGAATTATTTTAACATTTCATCTAAAAGAGGGATTTTCAACCTATAAGAAAAATGTATTGGTCCAGCTAAGGATATTATATTATAATATTTTTTAAAATCAAAGTCTTTACCCATGACGTGCCAAATGTCCACCCTGTTACAGGACATTCAATTTTCTATTAATAACTGTTTTGAATACACAGTTATAGTAATATTTACATTTTCTAAAAGCTACAATGTCCCTTTTTAAAATCTGCAAGGAAATTTCAAGGAAGTATTTGAAACAAGCATTATATTGAAAGAAGACAGGTTCAGTTTTAAGACAGTTTAATTTCAAAAGATTGTTTTTAGATTCAAAGGGAATATAAAAAAAAATTGGCTCCATTTTTAAGTAACTTAATTTTGCTGATTCATTCCCTCCCAATAACCAAAGAGACATGCATTATGTTTGTTGATTTGATTTAATTAACAAAAGAAACACACAGGTAACAGGGTGGACAGAGGAGAAACAGGGTGGACAGGAGGTAACAGGGTGGACATAACATCAGTGACAAAAAATACCACCTTAAAGAAACTTTGAACACCTTCACCATGCCCGTCCAACCAACACAGATAGATACATGTCCACATTAAACAAGCAAATTTTCACTGTACACCCAACATAATGAACATTTTTCTCACACATTTTACCTATGCAACAGACCAGCAACTCCAGTTTTTTTCAAGGAAATCCCACACTTTCCTCTCCAGCTGAACTGACCTCTTATTCAAAGGTGTTGGTTCTTTCATCAGACACACAACCTGGTCATCCCTATACCAGGTTATGTCCTCACGTGGACTTGGCCAGTGGAACTTGTTGGTCCCGTTCTTGTGCATGCATTTCACTTTAACATCCTCTTCAACCTCCAGAATGATTCCTGGGTAGGGTTCACCATCGTAGTTGATAATGCACCACTGACCAATATGATCTTTTGTGATGTTCTCAGGCCGGGTTGGTCCCTCAGTGCAATGTGGACTTGCCTCTTGACTAAGGCTTATCTCCTTCAGGCCATAGCATTCACAGTCCAGTACACCTTTGTCTGCCTGGCAAAGGCAGGTTATGTCCCTGTATTTTATTGTTCCTGGAGAGAAACTGAGTACTTGGTGGATTTTCATGGTTCCTTTGACAGGCACAAGTGTCGGTCCATCAATAATTTCTTTTACTTTCCTCTCAACATCATCTTCTCCAACAAAAAAAAGTTCCACTGAAGTGCCCATGTCTCTCAGCTTGTGAAACATAGCTTCTGCGTTGGGGATATCTCCTCCATGGCGGACAATTGTGTCAGCTGACCTTTTAAGGGTGGCTCCAATACCATCTGGAGCCCCCTTTCCATGGCTGGCCTCAAAAAAGTTCCAGCTGATGTTTTTGAACCCTTTTTTGAATGGCTCTTTTGAGAGCAGGTAAAAGTTGCCCTTTTGTTTGTATTGTGTAGCTGGACCATCGCTGAAGACATGGAGGTGTTTGATAAGAGGGTATCTTTCTCTGATCATGTCTAACACAGGGTCAAGATGGGCCCATATCGCAGGGGGATCATGCCGCCTGGAAGGTGAGATAGAGCAGAATGTTACTGGTGACTGTTCAGCTGCAGTGTACAGTACTCCAGTATGTAGGGTTGCCTGCTGGTGTGACCCTCCGAAGTGGACTGCTTGTACTTCTTGAGAATACTTACAGGAGTAGTTCTCACTAAAATCTACATGTAGCAGACATTCATCGTTTCTCAAATTTTCTCTCAGTTGTCTGTAGGCCCTATACTGCCATCGGATATTAAGGTTATGAAATATGATTCAATGAACATTTTTGTGGTTGTTACAGTGAAAATATCACCTTTTCTACTTGGAATTGATGTTTTTTGTCTGATTTTAGATCAATTGTGTTAATACAGTATATCAAAATGAAAACGTAACTGTAAATTCAGACACGTGAGGTTGTGCTGAAAAGAATGATACCAAACAAGGCAAAGTAAATAGTTTTTAAAGGTGAAATGTCGAGGTAAAGTCAAAAGTAGTTAAAATGGCCAATTATACCTTGGACACCAGAGAATTAAACATTTTTTTTATTAAAGTAACGCAATAGTTACTTTTCAAGTAATTAATTACTTTTAGAATCTGGTAACTCAGTTACTAACTCAGTTACTTTTTTGAAGAAGTAACTAGTAACTATAATTAATTACTTTTCAAAGTAAATTGCCCAACACTGTCTATAATCCACCTGGGCCTTACACAGAGTTTCTGTCTGATTTCTCTGACTTTTTCTCTGATTTAGTGCTCAGCTCAGAAAAAATAATTATTGTGGGTGATTTCAACATTTATGTAGATGCTAAAAAGGACAGCCTCAACATGGCATTTAATCTGTTATTAGACTCAATTGGCTTCTCTCAAAATGTAAAAGAACCCACCCACCACTTTAATCACACTCTAGATCTTGTTTTAACATATGGCATAGAAACTGAACATCTAAAAGTGTTTCCTGAAAACCCTCCGCTGTCTGATCATTTCCTGATAACATTTACAATAATTGATTACACAGCAGTGGAGAGTAGACTTCATCACAGTAGATGTCTTTCTGAAAGTGCTGTAACTAAGTTTAAGAATATAATCCACCCACTGTTATCATCTTCAATGCCCTGTACCAACATAGAGCAGAGCAGCTATCTGAACGCTACTCCAACAGAGGTCAATTATCTTGTTAATAATTTTACCTCCTCACTGCGTACGACTCTGGATACTGTAGCTCCTGTGAAAACTAAGGTCTCAAATCAGAAGTACCTGACTCCGTGGTATAATTCTGAAACACGTACCCTAAAGCTGATAACTCGTAAGCTGGAGAGGAAATGGCATGTCACAAATTTAGAAGATCATCATTTAGCCTGGAGAAATAGATTGTTGCTTTATAAGAAAGCCCTCCGCAAAGCCAGAACATCTTACTATTCATCACTGATTGAAGAAAATAAGAACAACCCTAGGTTTCTCTTCAGCACTGTAGCCAGGCTGACAAAAAGTCAGAGCTCTATTGAGCCAACCATCCCTTTAACGTTAACTAGTAATGACTAGGGCTGTGTGATATGACCAAAATCTCATATCCCGATATAAGAATTCAATCGTCCCGATAACGATATAAATCACAAAAATGTAATCTTGAGCTTTATTGTGAAAGGTTTATGTGGAACATAAACAAGCGGACACACGATGGTGTTACCGTCGTTGTTGCTAACCACAACGCATAAAAACAGGCCCTTGTCCGTTCGTAGTGTGGTTATATTAAATATAAGAGAAAGAGAGAACTTTAAGAAATTAATATCCGATTATTAAGTGATGATGTGACGAATCCTACTTCCGGGCCTAAAGTAGTCTGCGTTTAATATAGCTTTTGTGTTGTTAACATGTTTAATGCTTTGTATTTTCTTCTATTTAATCTCAAAAAGCTCCTAAAAACAGTCAGTGATCCCCGCTGACCTCCCTCGGCTTTTATTACCGCTAGTCATTTATTTAAGCTCAGTTTTAAAACCTTACGATGTAACTACTGCACAGCCCATGCAGCAGTATATGAATGACTAACCTCGTATTGTGGATGGATTATCTCAGTTGTTCTCCTGGCTGAAGTTTGGTCCGTTTACAGCATTCTGCCATGCGATGACATTTGTTCCTGACCACTGAGAACACTCACGTTAACTTTTATCGAGTGGAAAAAAAGTTAGCTTGTTTATATTATGCTAACATAGCTGTATACCAGCTAGCCAAATTCAGTAACCCTACAAACGTCACTGCTGTTTAGTTTTCTGTCTTAATTTATGTTGGGAGTGATAACAGAGCTGTACGTTTTAATTTGTTTCCAAACCCCCGCAGTCAGGACATGCTATATTGTATTTAGATGGAAGCTAGCGAGCTAACTTCCTGCTAACTTCTAACTCCGTTAAATGTCATAAATTCCATTTTCATGGATGCCTGGATGTTAAACTCAGTTGTTACACCTGGTAGAGCAGAACGCTGATCATTTTATTAAAGATGAAAGACTTTAGACAGTTATTTAACTCTCAGTAATGCCACTGTGATCATTTGATATATCAAATGATCATATCAATGACCACAGAGGGCTAGTGCCAAAGGCAGGACAGAATTTGAGGCTATGAATACTCCTCCCCTAAGTCCAGAATATTCCCTAGAGCCAGAAAATGCCCCGCAACCAGGACCCTCAAGGTTAGAAGAAGAGTTGACAGTTCAATGCTTTGCTGATTAGGTAGATTTTGTATTTGAATGATAAAACGTGATTTTGCCCTAAAAAGAGAGAGAGAGAGAGAGAGTGTGTGTGTGTGTGTGTGTGAGTCTACCTGCCTAATACATTATAAACATATAATATCCAACGTCTATCTTATACTGTATCTAAACATTTATCTAAACATATATATATAATAATTGTGACAATATTTCCTGTGTTGTAGGCAATACATTGTTGGACGAAGGAATATTAGACAGGGAAGAAGGAGACTCAAGAATGAAATTAAAGAGCTAAAGGCCTTGTTGGAAAAGGAAAAGAGAAAAAAAGAAAAATACAAGAAGAGGTGCCAGCGTTTGGGTGGGGAAAAAAAATCCCCACGTTCTAAAGTGGATGCACTGCTGCGTCATGAAACAGTTAGCAACACAATTAGGAAAAGACTATTACTGCAGGAATCAATCATTGAGGAAATCAGGAATAAATACAAAAACACCAAAAAGGAACGAGAGAGGCAAATTATTGCAAAAACGACAATAGGAAAAATTATAAAGAAATACAGGCTACAGAGGGCTGCACAGACAGCTCTAGGCTTTTCAAAAAAACGTGGTCAAAGACAAGATGGAGGGCTCATAACCTTTGAAAGAAAGGAAAGCAATAGATTACCAGTTGATTGCAAGCAGAAAATAAAGGCCTTCTTCTTAAGAGATGACGTCAGTCGGATGACAACAGGACGAAAGCAAACTGTAACTCAAAAGAAAATAAAAAAACAGAAACGTTTGCTAACTGATTCACTGAAGAATCTGCACCATAAGTTTCTTTCAGAAACTGAGCATCAGGTCTCATATTCTTGTTTCTGCACCTTAAGACCATTTTGGGTTGTGGTGCCCACAGAAGCTGATCGTGAAACCTGTCAGTGCAGGACACATGAGAACTTACAGTTCATGGCCAATGCCCTGTACGTCCAACGTCTGTCAGCAACAAAACACATTGAAGAGATGGTAGATGCAACAATGTGTGATGCTAAATCCAAAGTCTGTGCATACGGTGAGTGCAAAGACTGTTTCAGTACAACACACACACTCTTGAGACCTCCTAACAACACAGAGATAGCCTTTACCAAGTGGTCTCTAGAAGAGAATGAAAAATTAAATGATGGAGAGGTATCTGGTAAAAAGTCAACAATTACAGTGAAGACAACTGTCATGACAACAGAGGATGCACTTGCAGGGGAATTTCATGACGGACTACTCAGATTTAGGCGGCACGTCTTTAAATGCAAATATAAATTGTGAATTTTAAAATCATATGCACAAGTTGTGCAAACAACAAGTTATTTGCAGCCATTTACCTTTTACTCTTTTTTTTATAACCATATCAAACTATTTACATAACAATCAGGTGTTCTGCATTCAATAAGATGCCACACAAATTATTGGTGCCACTCCAAAAAGATAATTTCTGCCCACTATAAGGGAGAATAGCCTGACACCTGCAGGTCTGACGGCAGCAGGTGTATCAATCCTGTTTTCTACCTGGAGACAGCATTGTTCTGACACACAACACAAAACTATTCACAACACTACACACTAACTACACAAGACAACACATGAACTACACACTTCAAACACGCTAAACGTCACAAATCTCTCAATATTTCAAAACTCACTCTCTCTCTTTTTCTGCTCTTTCTCCCTTGCTCTCTCTCTCTCTCTCTTTCTCGCCGTCACTCCTAAAACTTCCCCCTCTTCCCTAAACAACCAAATGTCATCTCGCCATATAATTTTTGATTGGTTGACATGGTGCATTTTTCCACCAACACGAACGGGCATTTTTTGTTTTGCTTTTTTATTTTTTGGTCATAAGCAGAGAGTGCTTGCTAGCGCTGTCCTTAGACAGCAAACGTGATGAAAATATTGAGGAAAAAAACACTGTGTATATACTGTTTATCATGACTCTGGTTTTATGTGGCCTATCAACACAATTTAAAAACTGATATATATCACCTTGTTGCTTTGTCATCTTGAGGTGGTTTTGTGATTGGCTTACCACGACTACTATATTCTTCCTCAGTCAAACAGCAGCATTCATGCGATTGTTTTCCCCCTAGCTCAAGGGGGTTGTGCCAAAAAGTGATTTGTCTACCAGAAAGTGATTGCTGCCCGCAGGAGCGTGCGCAGCTGCTTAAAGCGGTAGCACTCAGATTACTTACAGCTACTTCCGTGCAACTGATATAAGATGCGGTAAGCTAAACACAGCTTCAACCGTCTGTTTGTTGAAAAATAGTAACGTGACCGCACCGCATTTTCTTGTTAGTAATGGTAACAGCGTTGTAACGATAGGAATAGTAATTAGTTAGATTACTTGTTACTGAAAAAAGTAACGCCGTTAGTAACGCCATTACTTGTAAGGTCGTTATTCCCATCACTGAGCATAGATGATAAGAAGTAAGACTGGTTTCTGAGTTTTACAGCTGGGATGGACAAGGCTAAGCATCAGGCTTTCAAATGAATTAAAAGTCTGTCTTGGTCTTTCGTTGATTAATAGGCTGGTGTGAAAAAATTGCTGCCACACCGCCTGTGCTTCGAGGTTTCTGGTAGTTACAATGACTCGAGGTGTTGATTCATTTAAACTAACATAATCACCCTGCTGCAACCAGGTTTCTGTAAGGCAGAGTAAATCGATTTGTTGATCAATTAATAAGTCATGTACTAACAGAGACTTGGAGGAGAGAGACATAATATTTAATAATCCACATTTCACTGTTTTACTCTTTGGTTCAGATGTGTATAACATGTTGTTCTTTCTTTGTGATTTTTTTTATGTTTAAGTCGTTTATTGATGGTTTTTAGTTTGTTTTTTGTCTGTTTGGGAGCTGACACAGTCTGAGTGGAAATAGGGTTTTGGGGGGGTAACAGGAGGAGAGAAGCTGCAGAGAGGCGTGTAAGACTGCAACTCTTCTTCATGGTCCCAACTCTGGATAGTCATATTTTGGGGGGTTTAATATATTTGTCCATATTTCTAGAAATGCGAGCTGCTCCATCCGAAGTGGGATAGATGCCATCTTTCCTAACAAAACCAGGTTTCCTCCAGAAGGTTTGCCAATTATCTATGAAGCCCACATCATTTTTTGGACACCACTCAGACAGCCAGCAATTTAACCCTTTAAGACCTACCATAGAACCAAGTCCGCCAGAGCTTATATTATATTTTTACATGCTGTAGTGCCATTTTTGGGCGCATTTCAAGTTGATATACATCAATACAACCATTATAGCCCAAATTGTAATAATATGTATGCATTAAGTGCATAGTAACTACATAAATTGCAGAAAAGTGCAATAAACTACAAAAAAATTTAAAATCATTTTTGTTTTTTTAACATATATTTCTAGTTAGAGAAATTTAAGAGGCTTACCCCTCAAAACTGTAAATACAAAAAAGTTGCACAAAATAGTTTCCCACCACAGGAAGTCTTCATAGTTTTATTTTTGAAATACACAATTTTTATATACTGCAGGAAAAACGAAAATAAATATTATAATGCAAATTTGCAAAAAAACAGATATGGATCAAAATAAACTATTTCCAGCAGTGCAATATGAGTCCTAAGCATCCCAGAAACGACACAGAAAGTCATAAAGTCAAACATAACTTTTAAAAACACAACTATAGGCTCATAAGGCCCTGATGGTAAAAAAAACTACATTTCCGCAAAATGACATCACTTCCGGATTCGGGCAGGTCATGAAGGACATGCGATAGTTCGAGCTGATGGACGTAGGAAGTGTTACGAACAGCCAGTGTTGGGGAGTAACGGAATACATGTACCGCCGTTACGTATTTAAAATACAAAATATGAGTAACTGTATTCCGTTACAGTTACCGTTTAAAAAGGTGGTATTCAGAATACAGTTACTTTGTTGAAATAAATGGATTACACTGCGGTACTTTCCTGTTTCATATTGTCGCGGGTCAGGACTGTTTGGGTTTTGTTTGACAGCTACGTTCTGTTGTTCCAGGCGGCAGCGTTACGGTTGCCATGGTTACAGGGCGACGCGCTCTCTCTCTCTCTGCGACTGTGTGTTTCCTGGGTGAGAGAGCGCCTTTTCGTTGTTGTTGTTGTTGTTGTTGTTGTTGTTGTGCTAAGCTAACAGGCAGAATGCTACAAGCATAGCTCTAAAGAATGTAGCATCATGAGCAGTGTAGTCCATGTTGCAGGGAGAATGGACTGCCATACACGTTATGGGTCTGTGAGCGCGAGGAGGGAGAAAAAGGGGAGTGGAAAGGTACGAGTTGTCATCGAGGAAAAACGGGAGCTGGAAGCATGTAAATATAATAATAACCACTGCAGCCAAGAAGAGTGCCTGACGAGCCCAGTTGTAAGTAAGCTATTAAGACTCGACTGTACACCGTGTTCGTGTTTTCCTCCGAAAACAATAAGTTCCGTTGGAGCAGCCTTTCAACGCCTCTCTCTGTCTCTCGCAAGAAAAGTTGACCCACACAACAAAGTAAAGCTATTTTTCGGCTACGAGCCGACAGGGACCCCGCCGTATCAGTCAGAGGTCCCTTTACTACAGTTTGGAGTCGCGGACCTTCAGTAATAGTAATAAATCACACAGCAATAGTACATTCACGTTGTTGTAAAAAGCATGATAATATATTAAGTAATCCAAAGTATTCAGAATACGTTACTGTCATTGAGTAACGTAACGGAATACGTTACAGAATACATTTTGGGGCATGTATTCTGTATTCTGTAATGGAATACATTTTAAAAGTAACCTTCCCAACACTGCGAACAGCTGATAGGATCGGCAAAGTGTGTTTGTGGAATGTTTTTGTTGCTGCAAGTGCTTTTTATGCAGTTTTTGCAAAGCTATATGTGGAAGGAAACTGTGACCTAGATCAAGCTGATGGCATAAGATGTAAGTACAACTCCTCCGGTTTCATATGCCAAAAAATTTATTGCGCTAGCTTACGTGGTTGCAGTTCTACCGGGATTTAAAAATAGTTACGCAAAACGGAGCATGCCCGCTCCAACCGGCTTTAAAGGGTTAAGGAGAGCATGCGGCTAAACATGTCACTCCTGGTCTGATTGGGGAGGGGACCAGAGAAAACTACAGAGTCCGACATTGTTTTGGCAAAGTTACACACCGATTCAATATTGATTTTAGTGAACTCCGGGTGTCATTACTGCCAACGTGAATTATGATTTTACCGAATTTATGTTTACCCTTAGCTAGCAGTTTTAAATTTTCCTCAATGTTGCCTGCTCTGGCCCCTGGAAGACAACTGACTATGGTTGCCAGTATCTCTAGCTTCACATGTCTCAGAACAGAATCACCAATTACCAGACTTGACCCCTGGCGGGTGTGTTGCCGAGTGGGGAAAAACGGTTAGTCAGATGAACAGGTTGGTGGTGTACCTGGGGCTTCTGTTTAAGACTATGCTTCCTCCTCACAGTCACCCAGCTACCCTCTTTCCCCAGCTGCTTGGGGTCTGCCAGGAAACAGCTAGCGGGGCCTACACTATCTTCAGCTGAACCAGCTACAGAGGCCTGGCTAGCTACGGGTGAATGAAGGGTGTGAAGCTGAGTCTCCAATTCAGTAATCCTGGCCTCCTGAGCCGCAAATATGCTACATTTGTTACAAGTATCATTACTGCTAAAGGAGGCCGAGGAGTAACTAAACATCTGACACAATGAGCAGGAAAGGGCAGGAGGGACAGGTGAAGTAGCCATGGTGCTAGCGAGTCGGCTACGTGCTAAGCTAAGCTAGCGAAACAGTAAAGACATGGTGAGTGAATACTTTGGCTATAAATTAGGTAGTGATTACATAGAAAGTGTGCTTCGGAAGAAGCACGTGAAGATTATACTATGAAAAAAGAATGTATCTAAAAGTTTTTAATTAAATTGCTAAGCAGAAAAGCTACTCAAAAACACCACTGTGTTTGAGCAGGAACAGGAAGTGATACTCTACCGCAGAGAGAGCGAACACCAAGCGACAGCGCCACCAAGAGTCAGCAATCTTTTTCCAATTATCAAATTCACAGTTGTGGTGAGCTGAAGCCTAAAAGGTAAAGGGTTTAGAACTCCCGTGAAGAAGAGTTTCTTTGATTTTTGTGAATATTGGAGCCCTGGACCACAACTCACAATCACTGTTGTTATCATAATTGTGTGGATGCCGAAAGGCATCCACACTATTGTGTTCCTGTTTCTCTTTATTCTTTATCCTTTATTGTGTGGATGCCCTCAAAGGCATCCACACTATTGAGTTCCTGTTTCTCTTTATTCTTTATTCTACTTTATTCTAGTTGCTTCCGTACGTTTTTTGGCGCTTAACTACTCCCTCAGTTTTTGTGCTATTTTCACCGTTCAAATCTTTAAAAATTCTGCTCTTTCTGCTCTTTGTGGCTATATCTTTTGGTGCTCATAACTTCTATACTTTTTGAGATATTGAATTTTTTTTGCAATATTTTTTGCCTATTTCTGCATATTATCAGTGGCCTCACTGATTTTCCTTGCCGGCTTGACCTGTGTTTTAGCTCAGTGAGATGAGCGTCCGTTCTCAGACTGGGAGGCCCGGGTTCAAATCCCGCTTATGGCAACATTTCTTTCAGTCAACAGTTAAACTTTTTTAACTCTTTTCAACACAAATTTAAGCTTTTTCACCCCTTTTCAGCACAATATTCAGTTTTTTCCACCACTTTTCAGCACAAATACCAGCTTTTCAGCAGAATTCTACTCATTGAACTCTTTTCACCACAAATTCTGCTGATTGAACTCTTCTCAGAAAAGTTTTTCACTTTTTTCTGCTATTTTCAGAAAAAAAACTCTTTTTAGCAAAATTCTGCTGATTGAACTCTTTTCAGAAGAAATTCTGCTGATTAAACTCTTTTCAACAAAATTTTCAGTTTTTTCTGCCATTTTCAGAAAAAACCTCTTCTCAGCAAAATTCTGCTGATTGAACTCTTTTCAGAAGAAATTCTGCTGATTGAACTCTTTTCAGCAAAATATTCAGAGTTTTCACCTCTTTTCTGCCCAAATTCTGCTTACTCACCTCTTCTGAAACATTTTAAGCCTTTTCACCTGTTATCAGCACAATTCTCCGCCTCTTCTGCTCATTTCAGCCCAATTGTCAATCTCTCCACTTCTTCTTTGTGAGAATGACATTGGCTCAGTGAGCTAAATAGCTGCCCTTAGGCCAGGAGGGCCAGGTTCAAATCCTCATCAGGGCAACATTTTTTTTTTTCAACTATTTCAGCTTTTTTCTGCAGACTGCTTTTTTCTCAACTCAACTTCCACAAATTATACATCAAAACGTAGGCATTTTTGCTGGCTTTAAGACAGTGTCACTATAATTATTGTGAGAGTTACGGTTTTTTCACAATTTGCCTCGAAGTGACACATGGTCTAAAAACTCCCCATTCAAAGTCTATGGGGAGGTTTTGAAAGTCAGAGCTGAAATACTGAAACTGAAGGCATTTTCAAATCGTCATATCTCCTTAACGAAGCAAAGTTAAGACATGAGGCTTGTCCCCGTATATCTTCAGACACTCCTGACGCTCACAATTCAAGAATTATTTTCTCACCTATTACCGTTCTGAGATGAGTTAGACTTGTTTGAGGGGTGGAAATCTGTCCTCCTCTCAGTTTTCAAATTCCGAAAATGAAGCCGTTTCTTCTCTCGTCATATCTCCGCTACGGAGATACAAAGAGCTATGTAAATCGCAGTCAAAGTACACCAAAGTCCGCTGATTCACCCAGTGCAAGAATTATGCTTCTATCCCACCTAGTTTTTGAGTTACACGACGTTTTGTAACTCCAAAAAACCGCGTTTTTCACCGCTCACCGCGATCAAATTCTGACTGCTCATCACCCTGTTTTTTAAGGTGCCCCGCCCCCTTTTCAGGTGGCGCAATTGATAATGACACGGCTCTTCAGACCAAAGGTCCTGGGTTCGATTCCACCTTGGTCAACATGTTTTTTTAAACTACGAATTTATACACTATCACAGACCGGTAATTCGTATTGATAATTTATTACAATTCTGAAAAGTTTTATGATTTTACCAGCTTTTCTAATATGGACCTCACATTCTTGTTAACAGTCTGTGACAGAAATACATACAAGTACACAGCCTGATGAAGCAGACAGAAGCAGTACCTCTGATTGGTTCAGCATTTTCACCTCTTATCAGCACAAATCTCAGCCTCTTCTGCTGTTTTGATTAGAATTTTAGCACAAATTTCAGTTTCTTTACCTCATTTCACAACAAAGTTCTTCCTCTTCACCTCTTTTCTGCTAATTTGAGCTTCTGCTCCACAGTGCACATTTTCTCTCTCATCATATCGTTGTTTGTGACCAGAACTCATTTGGCTCAGAGGGTAGGGCAGCTGCCGTGAGACCTGGTGGCAGAGGTTCAAATCCTACCTGTGACAGTTGCTACACATGTTCCCTGCTTGCATGCGCTCTGCTTTCTTGACACTCTCCAGTGTGTCATTACACATACAGCCATCTTCAGCAAGCACTTCTGCTTCTACACCTCTTTTCAGCTCATCTTTTTGCTTCTTTACCTCTTTTCAGCAGAAATTCTTCTGATTCACCTCTTTTCTGCCAAATGTTTAGCCATTTCACCTCTTATCAGCACAATTCTAAGCAGCATCTGCTAATTTCACCAGAATTGTCAGTCTCTCCACCTCTTCTTTGTGTGGATGAGTTTGGTGCAGTGAGTTGAGTCGTCGCCTTTAGACCAGAAGGGCCAGATTCGAATCCTGCTCAGGGCAATGTTTTTTGTTTTCAGCTTTTTTCAGCCGACATCTTCAACGTTAAGGCATCCACACAGCATTTTCGCAGGAAATGCAAATTGTGTGGATGCCTTAATAGGCATCCACACTATTGAGATCCTGTTTCTCTTTCTTCTTTATTGTGTGGATGCCTTAATAGGCATCCACACTATTGAGTTCCTGTTTCTCTTTATTCTTTATTATTCCGGGTGTTTCCGTACACTTTTCGCCGTGGATCTACTTCCACAATTTTTGTGCTATTTTCACCGTTCAAACTCTAAACTGTTCTGCTCTTTCTGCTTATGCCGGCTATGACTTTTGGTGTTTATTACTATTATACTTTTTAAAATATTACACTTTTTTCCTTTAATTTGTCCCATTGAAATGAATGGGAAACTTCCACAATTCTGCTAAAACTTTCTTGTCTTTGAAACTTAACTACTGCCTCATACTTTCACCTAGAAACTCCATTCAAACTTTAAAACGTTCTCAAATGATTGGGCTATTCCTGTATGATTCAGCTTTTTCAGATCTTCTACTGTTTTCATCTTATCTCTCTTTAAGTCTTCAGTTGCAAAATTGTGATTTTTCAGAAAATACATGCGTTGCTATGGTTGCTATGCAATTAACTCAGAGGGGACAGTGAAACTGTTTGAATTTTCTCTTCATGTCCAAACAACTTCTTGCTACTCGCTCAATTTCCACTCAAGCCCCACAGATTATACACCAAAACGTAGGTATTTTTGCTGGCTTTCAGAAAATGTCCCTATCATTGTTGTGGGACTCATAGTTATTTTGCAAATCTCCTCAGAGTAACACAAAGTCAGAAAACTCTCCATATAAACTCAATGGAGAGTTTGTTCAAAATCACCGCTGGATTTCTCTAATGGGAGGCATTTTCAAATTGTCATATCTCCTTAACGAAGCGAAGTTAAGACATGAGGCTTGTCCCCGTATATCTTCAGACACTCCTGATGCTCACAATTCAAGAATTATTTTCTCACCTATTACCGTTCTGAGATGAGTTAGACTTGTTTGAGGGTAGGAAATTTGTCCCTCGCTCAGATTTCATCAGATTTCAAATTCTGGAAATGAGTCACTTTTTTCTCTCATCATATCTTTTTGATGGATTTCCACAGAGCCCTGAAAATTTCCATGACTGTTCACCAAAGCCTGCTGTTTCTTACGGTGAAAGAATGATTTTGATGCTCCATATAGATTTAGAGTTACCAAAGGTTGTTTGAGAGCAAGTCAAGGCAGTTTTTGCTTCGCCTCTACTCAGTTACAGTGTATTACAAGTCATATATCTTTAATAATTTATATTTTATCTCTGAATTATGAAGACCTGAAGATTCCCCCATCTCTTCTGAACAAAACAATGTCTGAATGACCGTTCTAGCCTCTACGGTTAGGAAATTATGGCCATTTGTTCGAGGGGAATCCTGAATGTCAGAAATACACTGAAGAAAACTCACACCTCTCTCTGTGTCTGCGTGTGTAAGGGCTGACTACAGCAGGTGCAGCTAATTTAACTGACCTACATATACCAAGCCCAGACTCTCAACAGCTCCTGTTCCCTTTACTGTCTGTGTATGTGTGTCTGTGTATCAATATTTCTCCTATGTTTAGGTATTACTCCTCAATCATAGTATTTCTGCTAAAGCAAAGTACTTCTACTACATCTTAGTACTTCTGCTAAATCATAGTATTTTTTGAAAAATCATAGTATATTTGCCAAATCATGGTATTTGTGCAAAATCATGGTTTTGGGGCCAAATCATAATATTTCTGTTATGTTATAGTATATGTGCTCAATATATTATATGTGCCAAATCACAGTATTTATACCAAATTATAGTATTTATGCCAAATTACAGTATTTCTGCTAAAAAGCAGAAATAGTCCTTTTTAGCAGGAATTTCTGCCAAAAGATAGTATTTATGTTAAAACATAGTATTTCTGCTAAATCAGAGTATTCCTGCCAAATCATAGTATTTGTACTGAAACATAGTACTTCTGCCCAATCACATTATTTGTACTAAATGGTAGTACTTGTGCCAAATCATAGTATTTGTGCCAAAGCATCGTATTTGTATGGAGTCATAGTATTTCTTCTAAATCATAGTATTTCAATCAAATCTCAGTAGTTGTTGTTAAAACGCAGTATTATTGCAAAATCATAGTATTTGTACCCATTCATAGTATTTCTGCTAAATCATAGCATTTGTGCCAAATCATGGTATTTGTGCAAAAACATAGTATGTCTGCAAAACCATAGTATATCCCTTATGTTATAGTATTACTACTAAGGCATAGTATTTCTGCCAAATCATAGTATTTGTACTAAATCATAGTACTTGTGCCAAATCATAGTATTTGTTGCACATCATAGTATTGGAACCAAAACATAGTATTTGTCCCAAAGCATCGTATTTGTATGGAGTAATAGTATTTCTTCAAAATCATAGTATTTCAATCAAATCTCAGTAGTTGTGTTAAAATGCAGTATTATTGCCAAATCATAGTATTTGTACCCAATCATAGTATTTTTGCCATGTCATTGTATTTGTGCCAAATCATAGTATTTTTGCCAAATTGTGGTATTTGTGCCCAATTAATAATTCTGTTATGTTATAGTAGTACTACTAAGTTGTAGAATATCTGTTATGTTATAGTGTATCTGCGGAATATAGTATTTGTGCCAAATCGTAGTATTTATACCAAATCACAGTATTTGTGCTAAAACATAGTATTTCTGCCATATTGTGGCATTTGTGCAAGAACATTGAACTGTTATGTTATAGTATTACTACTAAGTCATAGTATTTCTGCGTTGTTATAGTATTTGTACTAAAACGTAGTATCTCTGCCAAGTCATAGAATTACTGCAATTTCATAGTTTTTTTTTAGGAAATCTGTTATGTTATAGTATTACTACTAAGGCATAGTATTTCTGCCAAATCATAGTATTTTGTACTAAATCATAGTACTTGTGCCAAATCATAGTATTTGTTGCACATCATAGTATTGGAACCAAAACATAGTATTTGTCCCAAAGCATCGTATTTGTATGGAGTAATAGTATTTCTTCAAAATCATAGTATTTCAATCAAATCTCAGTAGTTGTTGTTAAAACGCAGTATTATTGCCAAATCATAGTATTTGTACCCAATCTTAGTATTTCTGCTAAATCATAGCATTTGTTCCAAATCATGGTATTTGTGCAAAAACATAGTATGTCTGCAAAACCATAGTATATCTCTTATGTTATAGTATTACTACTAAGTCGTAGAATATCTGTTATGTTATAGTGTATCTGCGGAATATAGTATGTGTGCCAAATCGTAGTATTTATACCAAATCACAGTATTTATGCTAAAACATAGTATTTCTGCCATATTGTGGTATTTGTGCAAGAACATTGAACTGTTATGTTATAGTATTACTACTAAGTCATAGTATTTCTGCCAAATCATAGTATTTGTGTGAATTTGTATACTGTAATATCACTGTAGTATGTAGTGGCTAAGTAGGGGGTGTTTACAGTGTAAATAGGTCATCTCTTGTGTTGGAGTGCCCTCTTGTGGCGCCTTTTGGGTAGTGCCTTAATAAACGTGAACCCTGTAAGAAGTGGTATCAGACTGATTTGTAGTGGAGGAATTTGTTGCCAGTGTTCTTAATCATAGAAACCACACCATATCACCTCTCCACATCCTCCTACTGTATGCCATGCCTCCCTGTACCATCCATCTGACCGCCAATAAACTCCACCTGTGGTAATCTAATCCCTGGATGTCAGCCTCTCCTTCTGACCGAGGATAGTTACTATTGCAGCACCACCCAGCATTAAACTGACGTACACCATTCTGTACAATAGTATTTGTGCTAAAAAGTAGTATTTCTGCCAAATCATAGTATTACTGCTATTTCATACTATTTAAGCGAAATTACAGTGTTTCTGCAAAAACATGTTTGAGGGGTGGAAATCTGTCCTCCTCTCATTTTTCAAACTCCGAAAATTAAGCCATTTCTTCTCTCGTCATGTCTCCGCGACAGAGATACAAAGAGCTATGTAAATCGTAGTCAAAGTACACCAAAGTCCGCTGATTCACCCAGTGCAAGAATTATGCTTCTATCCCACCTAGTTTTTGAGTACAAATTTATACACTATCACAGACTGGTAATTCATATTGATAATTTATTACAATTCTGCAAAGTTTTATGATTTTAGCAGCTTTTCTAATATGGACCTCACATTCTTGTTAACAGTCTATGGCAGAAATACATACAAGTACACAGCCTGATGAAGCAGACAGAAGCAGTACCTCTGATTGGTTCAGCATTTTCACCTCTTATCAGCACAAATCTCAGCCTCTTCTGCTGTTTTCATTAGAATTGTAAGCTTTTCCACCTTTTTTCAGTTACGTGAGAACCAGTTTGGCTCAATGAGTAGCTGAAAAATGTCAGCCTCTTCTGCTGTTTTAGCAGGATTTCAGAGTTCAGCTTTTTCACTTGTTTTAAGCACAAATTTCAGTTTCTTTACCTCATTTCACAACAAAGTTCTTCCTCTTCATCATCAGATCATCAGAAACTTTATTGTCATTGTCATGAGAACAACGAAATTAAGAATGGTCCCCGATCATTGCATCATCCCTAGCAATATCAAAATATAAATAAAACAATAAAATTCAATAAATAAAATAGATAGAATACTTAAAATACTAATAAGATATAACAGTAAAACATTCACATACATTCCCACACACATGCTTCAGACCGTGCATAGATTAACACAAGAGTGGCGTGATAGACATTTTTTTTGTAGTATTCAGATTTGTTATTGCAGTTGGATAACAGCTGTGTTTGAGTCTATTAGTCCTTGCTCTGATTGCCCTGTACCGTCTGCCTGAGGGCAACAGTTCGAACAGGGAGTGGCCAGGATGTGAGGTGTCTTTTATGATGTTTTGGGCCTTTTTAAAACAGTGGGCGTTGTGTAGAACTTCCAGTGTGGGGAGAGGGCAGCCAGTGATCTTTTGGGCGGTGTTAATGATCCCTTGGAGTGCTTTCCTCTGAGCCCCTGTGCAGCTAGTGTACCAGATGCATATGCAGTAAGTTAGAACACTCTCAATGGTGGCTCTGTAGAAGGACACCAGCAGTCTCTGTGTGATGTTATTCCTCCTGAGAATTCTCAGGAAGTACAGTCTCTGTTGGGCCTTTTTCAGCAGCTCGGAGGTGTTCACACTCCAGGAAAGGTTCTCCTCTATATTGACTCCCAGGAAGCGGAAGCTTGCCACCCTTTCTACACAGTCCCCATTTATGAATAGTGGTTGGATCTCTGCCTTTTTCCTTCTGAAGTCTATTATGAGTTCTTTGGTTTTTGAAGTGTTGAGGAGGAGGTTATTGGCCTTACACCATGACGTCAGCTGCTCCACCTCGTCTCTGTACGTAGACTCGTCTCCCTTGGAAATGAGCCCCACCACTGTGGTGTCATCTGCAAATTTCACAAAGATGTTGCTGTGGTGGCGAGGAGTGCAGTCGTGTGTGTAGAGAGAGTAGAGCAGTGGACTGAGCACACAGCCCTGGGGTGAGCCAGTGCTGAGACTCAGGGCTGAGGATGTGTGATGGCCAACTCTGACTCTCTGTCTACGGCCCGAGAGGAAGCTATTGAGCCACATGCAGGTGCTGTATGGAAGCCCCAGGTCTTGTAGCTTGGCCACCAGTTTGTGTGGAAGGATGGTGTTAAAAGCTGAGCAGTAATCCACGAAGAGCATCCGCACATAGCTACCATGCTCTTCCAGGTGAGTTAATGCAGCATGGAGTGCTGTGGCTACAGCGTCTTCCGTGGATCGGTTTGCTCTGTAGGCAAACTGGTGTGGATCCAGGCTGCGGGGCAGGGCTGCTGTGATGTGTCTGCGGACCAGCTTCTCAAAGCATTTCATTACCACTGGGGTGAGTGCCACCGGTCTGTAGTCATTCAGGCCGGTGATGTGGGGCTTCTTAGGCAAGGGGACTATGGTGGAGGACTTCAGGCAGAGTGGGACAGTCGCCTGTGCGAGGGATTTGTTGAAAATCCTGGTGAAGATCCCAGCCAGCTGTCCTGCACAATCCCTCAATATTCGACCTGGCACACCATCAGGACCCGCCGCCTTCCTCGGGTTAACAGCCTGCAGCATGCGCCTCACCTCGTGCTCTTCCAGGGTGAGGGTGGTGCTGCTATGGGTGGCGTGTTGCTGCTGTGGCTCCAATACCTCCGGTACCCTGGTCTCAAAGCGGGCAAAGAAGATATTCAGCTCCTCTGCCAGCTCCAGGTCACCGTCCGCAGCTCCGAGATTGATCTTATAGTTGGTTAGGTGCTGGATGCCTTGCCACACCTGCCGGCTGGTATTACTCTTCAAATGGTCCTCGATCCTCCTCCTATAGTCCCCCTTTGCCTCTCTGATGCCTCTCTTCAGGTTGGATCGGGCTGTGGTGTAGTAATCCCTGTTGCCAGACCTGAACGCAATGTTCCTCTCCTTCAGCAGCTGCCTGACCTCCCGGGTCATCCAGGGCTTTTGGTTGGGATAAGCCCGGATCCGTTTGACTGCTGTAACAGTGTCTATGCAGTGTTTTATATAGCAGAGGACACCGTCTGTGTTCTTCACCTCTTTTCTGCTAATTTGAGCTTCTGCTCCACAGTGCACATTGTCCCTCTCATCATATCTTTGCTTGTGACCAGAACTCATTTGGCTCAGAGGGTAGGGCATCTGCCGTGAGACCCGGTGGCAGAGGTTTGAATCCTACCTGTGACAGTTACTACACATGTTCCCTGCTTGCATGCGCTCTGCTTTCTTGTGTGTCACTGCTCTCCAGTGTGTCATTACACATACAGCCATCTTCAGCAAGTACTTCTGCTTCTACACCTCTTTTCAGCTCATCTTTTTGCTTCTTTGCCTCTTTTCAGCAGAAATTCTTCTGATTCACCTCTTTTCTGCCAAATGTTTAGCTTTTTCACCTCTTATCAGCACAATTCTAAGCAGCTTCTGCTAATTTCACCACAATTGTCACTCTCTCCACCTCTTCTTTGTGTGAATGAGTTTGGTGCAGTGAGGTGAATTGCTGCCTTTAGACCAGAAGGGCCAGGTTCGAATCCTGCTCAGGGCAATGTTTTTTGTTTTGTTTTTTTCAACTTTTTCAGCTTTTTTCAGCAGACATCTTCAGCGTTAAGGCATCCACACAGCATTTTCGCAGGAAATGCAAATTTTTCTAGTTATTATTCCGGGTGTTTCCGTACACTTTTTGCCGTGGATCTACTTCCACAATTTTTGTGCTATTTTCACCGTTCAAACTCTAAACTGTTCTGCTCTTTCTGCTAATGCCGGCTATGACTTTTGGTGTTTATTACTATTATACTTTTTAAAATATTACACTTTTTTCCTTTAATTTGTCCCATTGAAATGAATGGGAAACTTCCACAATTCTGCTAAAACTTTCTTGTCTTTGAAACTTAACTACTGCCTCATACTTTCACCTAGAAACTTCATTCAAACTTTAAAATGTTCTCAAATGATTTGGCTATTCCTGTATGATTCAGCTTTTTCAGATCTTCTACCGTTTTAATCTTATCCCTCTTTGAGTTTTAAGTTGCAAAATTGTGATTTTTCAGAAAATACATGCGTTGCTATGGTTGCTATGCAATTAACTCAGAGGGGACAGTGAAACTGTTTGAATTTTCTCTTCATGTCCAAACAACTTCTTGCTACTCGCTCAATTTCCACTCAAGCCCCACAAATTATACACCAAAACGTAGGTATTTTTGCTGGCTTTCAGAAAATGTCACTATCATTGTTGTGGGACTCATAGATATTTTGCAAATCTCCTCAGAGTAACACAAAGTCAGAAAACTCTCCATATAAACTCAATGGAGAGTTTGTTCAAAATCACCGCTGGATTTCTCTAATGAGAGGCATTTTCAAATTGTCATATCTCCTTAACGAAGCGAAGTTAAGACATGAGGCTTGTCCCCGTATATGTTCAGACACTCCTGACGCTCACAATTCAAGAATTTCTTTCTCACCTATTACCGTTCTGAAATGAGTTGGACTTGTTTGAGGGTAGGAAATTTGTCCCTCGCTCAGATTTCATCAGATTTCAATCTCTGGAAATGAACCACTTTTTTCTCTCGTCATATCTTTTTGATGGATTTCCACAGAGCCCTGAAAATTTCCATGACTGTTCACCAAAGCCTGCTGTTTCTTACGGTGAAAGAATGATTTTGATGCTCCATATAGATTTAGAGTTACCAAAGGTTGTTTGAGAGCAAGTCAAGGCAGTTTTTGCTTCGCCTCTACTCAGTTACAGTGTATTACAAGTCATATATCTTTAAGAATTTATGTTTTATCTCTGAATTATGAAGACCTGAAGATTCCCCCATCTCTTCTGAATAAAACGATGCCTGAATGACCGTTCTAGCCTCTACGGTTAGGAAATTATGGCCATTTGTTCGAGGGGAATCCTGAATGTCAGAAATACACTGAAGAAAACTCACACCTCTCTCTGTGTCTGTGTGTGTAAGGGCTGACTACAGCAGGTGCAGCTAATTTAACTGACCTACATATACCAAGCCCAGACTCTCCACAGCTCCTGTTCCCTTTACTGTCTGTGTATGTGTGTCTGTGTATCAATATTTCTCCTATGTTTAGGTATTACTCCTCAATCATAGTATTTCTGCTAAAGCAAAGTACTTCTACTACATCTAAGTACTTTTGCCAAATCATAGTATTTCTGCTAAATCATGGTATTTGTGCAAAATCATGGTTTTGGGGCCAAATATTTCTGTTATTTTATAATATATGTGCTGAATATATTATATGTGCCAAATCATAGTATTTATCCCAAATTATAGTATTTATGCCAAATTACAGTATTTCTGCTAAAACGCAGAAATAGTACCTTTTAGCAGGAATTTCTACCAAAAGATAGTACTTCTGCTAAATCAGAGTATTTCTGCTAAACCAGAGTATTCCTGCCAAATCATAGTATTTGTACTGAAACATGGTACTTCTGCCCAATCATAGTATTTATACCCAATCATAGTATTTCTGCTAAATCATAGCATTTGTGCCAAATCATGGTATTTGTGCAAAAACATAGTATGTCTGCAAAACCATAGTATATCTCTTATGTTATAGTATTACTACTAAGGCATAGTATTTCTGCCAAATCATAGTATGTGTGCCAAATCGCAGTATTTATACCAAATCACAGTATTTGTGGTAAAACATAGTATTTCTGCCATATTGTGGTATTTGTGCAAGAACATTGAACTGTTATGTTATAGTATTACTACTAAGTCATAGTATTTCTGCATTGTTATAGTATTTGTACTAAAACGTAGTATCTCTGCCAAGTCATAGAATTACTGCAATTTCATAGTTTTTTTTAGGAAATCTGTTATGTTATAGTATTACTACTAAGTCATAGTATTTCTGCCAAATCACAGTATTTGTGCCAAAGCATCGTATTTGTATGGAGTCATAGTATTTCTTCTAAATCATAGTATTTCAATCAAATCTCAGTAGTTGTTGTTAAAACGCAGTATTATTGCCAAATCATAGTATTTGTACCCAATCATAGTATTTCTGCTAAATCATAGCATTTGTGTCAAATCATGGTATTTGTGCAAAATCATAGTATGTCTGCAAAACCATAGTATATCTTTTATGTCATAGTATTACTACTAAGGCATAGTATTTCTGCCAAATCATAGTATTTGTACTAAATCATGGTACTTGTGCCAAATCATAGTATTTGTTGAACATCATAGTACTGGAACCAAAACATAGTATTTGTCCCAAAGCATCGTATTTGTATGGAGTAATAGTATTTCTTCTAAATCATAGTATTTCAATCGAATCTCAGTAGTTGTGTTAAAATGCAGTATTATTGCCAAATCATAGTATTTGTACCCAATCATAGTATTTTTGCCAAATCGTGGTATTTGTGCCCAATTAATAATTCTGTTATGTTATAGTATTACTACTAAGTCGTAGAATATCTGTTATGTTATAGTGTATCTGCGGAATATAGTATGTGTGCCAAATCGTAGTATTTACACCAAATCACAGTATTTTTGCTAAAACATAGTATTTCTGCCATATTGTGGTATTTGTGCAAGAACATTGAACTGTTATGTTATAGTATTACTACTAAGTCATAGTATTTCTGCGTTGTTATAGTATTTGTGCTAAAACGTAGTATCTCTGCCAAGTCATAGAATTAATGCAATTTCATAGTTTTTTTTTAGGAAATCTGTTATGTTATAGTATTACTACTAAGTCATAGTATTTCTGCCAAATCATAGTATTTGTACTAAATCATAGTACTTGTGCCAAATCATAGTATTTGTTGCACATCATAGTATTAGAACCAAAACATAGTATTTGTCCCAAAGTATCGTATTTGTATGGAGTAATAGTATTTCTTCTAAATCATAGTATTTCAATTAAATCTCAGTAGTTGTGTTAAAATGCAGTATTATTGCCAAATCATAGTATTTGTACCCAATCATAGTATTTTTGCCAAATTGCGGTATTTGTGCCCAATTAATAATTCTGTTATGTTATAGTATTACTACTAAGTCGTAGAATATCTGTTATGTTATAGTGTATCTGCGGAATATAGTATGTGTGCCAAATCGTAGTATTTATACCAAATCACAGTATTTATGCTAAAACATAGTATTTCTGCCATATTGTGGTATTTGTGCAAGAACATTGAACTGTTATGTTATAGTATTACTACTAAGTCATAGTATTTCTGCCAAATCATAGTATTTGTGTGAATTTGTATACTGTAATATCACTGTAGTATGTAGTGGCTAAGTAG
The DNA here is from genome assembly GCF_057382185.1 of Mchenga conophoros. NCBI lineage: Eukaryota > Metazoa > Chordata > Actinopteri > Cichliformes > Cichlidae > Mchenga > Mchenga conophoros. The sequence continues at coordinate 32,324,151 of NC_140540.1, forward strand.
GGGGTGTTTACAGTGTAAATAGGTCATCTCTTGTGTTGGAGTGCCCTCTTGTGGCGCCTTTTGGGTAGTGCCTTAGTAAACGTGAACCCTGTAAGAAGTGGTATCAGACTGATTTGTAGTGGAGGAATTTGTTGCCAGTGTTCTTAATCATAGAAACCACACCATATCACCTCTCCACATCCTCCTACTGTATGCCATGCCTCCCTGTACCATCCATCTGACCGCCAATAAACTCCACCTGTGGTAATCTAATCCCTGGATGTCAGCCTCTCCTTCTGACCGAGGATAGTTACTATTGCAGCACCACCCAGCATTAAACTGACGTACACCATTCTGTACAATAGTATTTGTGCTAAAAAGTAGTATTCCTGCCAAATCATAGTATTACTGCTATTTCATACTATTTAAGCGAAATTACAGTGTTTCTGCAAAAACATGTTTGAGGGGTGGAAATCTGTCCTCCTCTCATTTTTCAAACTCCGAAAATTAAGCCATTTCTTCTCTCGTCATGTCTCCGCGACGGAGATACAAAGAGCTATGTAAATCGTAGTCAAAGTACACCAAAGTCCGCTGATTCACCCAGTGCAAGAATTATGCTTCTATCCCACCTAGTTTTTGAGTACAAATTTATACACTATCACAGACCGGTAATTCATATTGATAATTTATTACAATTCTGCAAAGTTTTATGATTTTAGCAGCTTTTCTAATATGGACCTCACATTCTTGTTAACAGTCTATGGCAGAAATACATACAAGTACACAGCCTGATGAAGCAGACAGAAGCAGTACCTCTGATTGGTTCAGCATTTTCACCTCTTATCAGCACAAATCTCAGCCTCTTCTGCTGTTTTCATTAGAATTTTAGCACAAATTTCAGTTTCTTTACCTCATTTCACAACAAAGTTCTTCCTCTTCACCTCTTTTCTGCTAATTTGAGCTTCTGCTCCACAGTGCACATTGTCCCTCTCATCATATCTTTTCTTGTGACCAGAACTCATTTGGCTCAGAGGGTAGGACATCTGCCGTGAGACCCGGTGGCAGAGGTTTGAATCCTACCTGTGACAGTTGCTACACATGTTCCCTGCTTGCATGCGCTCTGCTTTCTTGTGTGTCACTGCTCTCCAGTGTGTCATTACACATACAGCCATCTTCAGCAAGTACTTCTGCTTCTACACCTCTTTTCAGCTCATCTTTTTGCTTCTTTGCCTCTTTTCAGCAGAAATTCTTCTGATTCACCTCTTTTCTGCCAAATGTTTAGCTTTTTCACCTCTTATCAGCACAATTCTAAGCAGCTTCTGCTAATTTCACCACAATTGTCACTCTCTCCACCTCTTCTTTGTGTGAATGAGTTTGGTGCAGTGAGGTGAATTGCTGCCTTTAGACCAGAAGGGCCAGGTTCGAATCCTGCTCAGGGCAATGTTTTTTGGTTTTTTTTTTTTTTCAACTTTTTCAGCTTTTTTCAGCAGACATCTTCAGCGTTAAGGCATCCACACAGCATTTTCGCAGGAAATGCAAATTGTGTGGATGCCTTAATAGGCATCCACACTATTGAGATCCTGTTTCTCTTTCTTCTTTATTATTATTCCGGGTGTTTCCGTACACTTTTTGCCGTGGATCTACTTCCACAATTTTTGTGCTATTTTCACCGTTCAAACTCTAAACTGTTCTGCTCTTTCTGCTAATGCCGGCTATGACTTTTGGTGTTTATTACTATTATACTTTTTAAAATATTACACTTTTTTCCTTTAATTTGTCCCATTGAAATGAATGGGAAACTTCCACAATTCTGCTAAAACTTTCTTGTCTTTGAAACTTAACTACTGCCTCATACTTTCACCTAGAAACTCCATTCAAACTTTAAAATGTTCTCAAATGATTTGGCTATTCCTGTATGATTCAGCTTTTTCAGATCTTCTACCGTTTTAATCTTATCCCTCTTTGAGTTTTAAGTTGCAAAATTTTGATTTTTCAGAAAATACATGCGTTGCTATGGTTGCTATGCAATTAACTCAGAGGGGACAGTGAAACTGTTTGAATTTTCTCTTCATGTCCAAACAACTTCTTGCTACTCGCTCAATTTCCACTCAAGCCCCACAAATTATACATCAAAACGTAGGTATTTTTGCTGGCTTTCAGAAAATGTCACTATCATTGTTGTGGGACTCATAGATATTTTGCAAATCTCCTCAGAGTAACACAAAGTCAGAAAACTCTCCATATAAACTCAATGGAGAGTTTGTTCAAAATCACCGCTGGATTTCTCTAATGAGAGGCATTTTCAAATTGTCATATCTCCTTAACGAAGCGAAGTAAAGACATGAGGCTTGTCCCCGTATATGTTCAGACACTCCTGACGCTCACAATTCAAGAATTTCTTTCTCACCTATTACCGTTCTGAAATGAGTTGGACTTGTTTGAGGGTAGGAAATTTGTCCCTCGCTCAGATTTCATCAGATTTCAATCTCTGGAAATGAACCACTTTTTTCTCTCGTCATATCTTTTTGATGGATTTCCACAGAGCCCTGAAAATTTCCATGACTGTTCACCAAAGCCTGCTGTTTCTTACGGTGAAAGAATGATTTTGATGCTCCATATAGATTTAGAGTTACCAAAGGTTGTTTGAGAGCAAGTCAAGGCAGTTTTTGCTTCGCCTCTACTCAGTTACAGTGTATTACAAGTCATATATCTTTAATAATTTATGTTTTATCTCTGAATTATGAAGACCTGAAGATTCCCCCATCTCTTCTGAATAAAACGATGCCTGAATGACCGTTCTAGCCTCTACGGTTAGGAAATTATGGCCATTTGTTCGAGGGGAATCCTGAATGTCAGAAATACACTGAAGAAAACTCACACCTCTCTCTGTGTCTGTGTGTGTAAGGGCTGACTACAGCAGGTGCAGCTAATTTAACTGACCTACATATACCAAGCCCAGACTCTCCACAGCTCCTGTTCCCTTTACTGTCTGTGTATGTGTGTCTGTGTATCAATATTTCTCCTATGTTTAGGTATTACTCCTCAATCATAGTATTTCTGCTAAAGCAAAGTACTTCTACTACATCTTAGTACTTCTGCTAAATCATAGTATTTCTGCCAATTCATAGTATTTTTGCAAAATCATGGTATTTGTGCAAAATCATGGTTTTGGGGCCAAACATTTCTGTTATTTTATAATATATGTGCTGAATATATTATATGTGCCAAATCATAGTATTTATCCCAAATTATAGTATTTATGCCAAATTACAGTATTTCTGCTAAACCAGAGTATTCCTGCCAAATCATAGTATTTGTACTGAAACATGGTACTTGTGCCAAATCATAGTATTTATACCCAATCATAGTATTTCTGCTAAATCATAGCATTTGTGCCAAATCATGGTATTTGTGCAAAAACATAGTATGTCTGCAAAACCATAGTATATCTGTTATGTTATAGTATTACTACTAAGGCATAGTATTTCTGCCAAATCATAGTATGTGTGCCAAATCGCAGTATTTATACCAAATCACAGTATTTGTGGTAAAACATAGTATTTCTGCCATATTGTGGTATTTGTGCAAGAACATTGAACTGTTATGTTATAGTATTACTACTAATTCATAGTATTTCTGCATTGTTATAGTATTTGTACTAAAACGTAGTATCTCTGCCAAGTCATAGAATTACTGCAATTTCATAGTTTTTTTTAGGAAATCTGTTATGTTATAGTATTACTACTAAGTCATAGTATTTCTGCCAAATCATAGTATTTGTGCCAAAGCATCGTATTTGTATGGAGTCATAGTATTTCTTCTAAATCATAGTATTTCAATCAAATCTCAGTAGTTGTTGTTAAAACGCAGTATTATTGCCAAATCATAGTATTTGTACCCAATCATAGTATTTCTGCTAAATCATAGCATTTGTGCCAAATCATGGTATTTGTGCAAAAACATAGTATGTCTGCAAAACCACAGTATATCTCTTATGTTATAGTATTACTACTAAGGCATAGTATTTCTGCCAAATCATAGTATTTGTACTAAATCATAGTACTTGTGCCAAATCATAGTATTTGTTGCACATCATAGTATTGGAACCAAAACATAGTATTTGTCCCAAAGTATCGTATTTGTATGGAGTAATAGTATTTCTTCTAAATCATAGTATTTCAATCAAATCTCAGTAGTTGTGTTAAAATGCAGTATTATTGCCAAATCATAGTATTTGTACCCAATCATAGTATTTTTGCCAAATCGTGGTATTTGTGCCCAAATAATAATTCTGTTATGTTATAGTATTACTACTAAGTTGTAGAATATCTGTTATGTTATAGTGTATCTGCGGAATATAGTATGTGTGCCAAATCATAGTATTTATACCAAATCACAGTATTTGTGCTAAAACATAGTATTTCTGCCATATTGTGGTATTTGTGCAAGAACATTGAACTGTTATGTTATAGTATTACTACTAAGTCATAGTATTTCTGCGTTGTTATAGTATTTGTGCTAAAACGTAGTATCTCTGCCAAGTCATAGAATTACTGCAATTTAATAGTTTTTTTTAGGAAATCTGTTATGTTATAGTATTACTACTCAGTCATAGTATTTCTGCCAAATCATAGTATTTGTGTGAATTTGTATACTGTAATATCACTGTATTATGTAGTGGCTAAGTAGGGGCTGTTTACTAAGTGCATCAGTGTAAATAGGTCATCTCTTGTGTTGGAGTGCCCTCTTGTGGCGCCTTTTGGGTAGTGCCTTAGTAAACGGGAACCCTGTAAAAAGTGGCATCAGACTGATTTGTAGTGGAGGAATTTGTTACCAGTTTTCTTAATCTTTAATCTGTATGCATGTTGTAATGCATACCCTGTTCTTAATCATAGAAACCACACCATATCACCTCTCCACATCCTCCTACTGTATGCCATACCTCCCTGTACCATCCATCTGACCGCAACAAACTCCACCTGTGGTAATCTAATCCCTGGATGTCAGCCTCTCCTTCTGACCGAGGATAGTTATAGTATTTGAGCCAAATCATAGTATTTGTGCTAAAACATAGTATTTCTTCCAAATCATAGTATAACTGCACAATAAAGGTTCTTGAGCCACATCAGTGTTTGTGCCAAATCTTAGTATTTCTTCTAAATCCTAGTAATTCTGCTCAATGATAGAATTTCTGCTATGCTTTAGTACTTTTTTCCTAGATTGTAGTACTTCTGCTAAGTCAAAGTATTTCATGTAAATCATAGTATTTCTACCAAGTTCCAATGTTTCTTCTAAATCATAAATAATGTTTTAGTACAAATTGTATGATTTGGTGGAACTTTCTGTGTTCCAGCACAAATGCTATGATTTGGCAGGAAAAAAATATTATTTAGTATACATACTAAGTTTTAGCAGAAATGCTATGTTTAAACTTTAAAAGTTCTGCTATTTCTGCTGATGTGTGTTATGACTTTTGACCATTGAAATGAATGGAACACATTATCAATGTGGTCACTGATTTTGCATGATGGGCTGAGCTGTGTTTTACCTCAGTGAGATAAGCATCCGTTCTCAGACTGGGAGGCCTGGGTTCAAATCCAGCTTATGGCAACATTTCTTTCACTTAACAGTTAAACTTTTTTTAAACTCTTTTCAACACAAATTTCATTTTTTTCACCCCTTTTCAGCAAAATTTTCAGTTTTTTTAACCCCTTTTCAGCACAAATCCAAACTTTTTCAGCTCTTTTTCAGCAAAAACCTCTTTTCAGCAGAATTCTGCTCATTCAACTCTTTTCAGCAAAATTTTCAGTTTTTTCTGCTGTTTTCAGAAAAAAACTCTTTTCAGCAGAATTCTGCTCATTCACCTCTTTTCAGCAGAAATTCTGCTGATTGAACTCTTTTCAGCAGAATTTTCACCCCCTTTTTTTGCCCAAATTCTGCTAGCACAATTGTCAATCTCTCCACCTTTTCTTTGTGAGAAAGTGTTTGGCTCAGTGAGCTAAATAGCTGCCCTTTGACCAGGAGGGCCAGGTTTGAATCCTGCTAAGGGCATCTTTTTTTTTTTTTTTTTTTTTTTTTTTTTTGTTTCAACTTTTTCAGCTTTTTTCAGCAGATATCTTCAGCCGTTAAGGCATCCACACTGCATTTTCGCAGGAAATGCAAATTTTTCTAGTTTTTCTAGTTTTTCTAGTTATTCTTCAAGTTGCCACTTTCTTTGCCGCTTAACTACTCCCTCAGTTTTCAGCCGTTTTTCACCATTCAAACTCTAAACTGTTCAGCTCTTTCTCCTGATGCCTGCTATGACTTTTGGTAGTCATAACTTTTATACTTTTTCAGATATTAAGCTTTTTATGTCATTTTTTGGCCCATTTTGCTGAATAGGACCACATTATCAGTGTGATCACAAGTTTTGCTTGCTTGGCTGAGCCATGTTTTAGCTCAGTGAGATAAGCAGCCGTTCTCAGAGTAGGAGGCCCGGGTTCAAATCCAGGTTGTGGCAACATTTCTTTCACTTAACAGTTAAACTTTTTTAACTCTTTTCAACACAAATTTCAGCTTTTTCACCGCTTATCAGCACAATTTTCAGTTTTTTCTGCTGTTTTCAGCACAAATCCAAGCTTTTTAAGCTGTTTTCAGCAAAAAACCTCTTTTCAGCAGATTTCTGCTCATTCAACTCTTTTCAGCAGAAATTCTGCTCATTCAACTCTTTTCAGCAGAAATTCTTCTTATTCACCTCTTATCAGCACAATTCTCAGCCTCTTCTGCTCATTTCAGCACAATTATCAGTCTCTCCACCTCTTCTTTGTCAGAAAGATGTTGGCGCAGTGAGATGAGAACCTTCCTTGAGTACCAGAAGGGCCAGGTTCGAATCCTGCTCAGAGCAACATTTTTTGCTTTTTTTTTTTTTCAATTTTTTCAGCTTTTTTCAGCAGACATCTTCAGCGTTAAGGCATCCACACAGCATTTTCGCAGGAAATGCAAATTTTTCTAGTTGACCTTTGCTTCACAGTAAATAAATGCACTGTTATTAAACCAGTTCTAACTACTAACTACTTTAGCTATCTTTGTTTCCTAAAATAGACAGAGTCACAATTTATATTGATCCAAACTTATTTAAACAAAGGTCTGAGACAAATTAAAAACTAGATGTTGCAGTACTTGGCTCATTCTTCTTCTCCTTAGTGGGCCTCACCACCACTGGTGCAGGGCCATTAGCTTGCAGCTACTTTTTCAAAATTTGAAGCAGAGCATCTTAGCAGCTGACATTTAAGATTACCTTTGGACAAAATAATGCAAATGCTTACACACTGCCATAGAGCTGCCTGACCTGACTGACAAAACCACAGAACTGGATACCCACCTCTATGGATCTAAGAGGGTGTCAGGGGAAGGCAAAACATTGCGAATGTCCTTATTTTTTCTTTTGTGAAGGTATCAAAATTTTAACACTTAAAATTTTAACACACTTAAAAAATGAAATATCTCATTAATGAATAGCAAGTATGTTTATTGTATCACTGAAAAAGCAAGATTCAGGTTTTCATTTGTCTTACATAGGCCAAGTTCAGAAGCAAGTGGTCCTGTGTATTAAAAGTGGACCAAGCACATGGAGAAAGCAATATTTTTGAAGCAATCATACTCTTGTCATTCACTCAATCAATCATTCACTCAGGGAAAAAATTCTCTCTACCTTTCTCTTTGCTGTTAACATGCAGAGTGTGGGGAAAAAACACAAATAAGTGTTTTGTGTTTTGTCAGGCTAGATTTTGAATTCCATCACAGATTACTCTGCTTGTGTTCATCCTTGTTAGGAAGTAGGAAAAAAAAATGAAGATTTTTACAAATGAAAGGTGACACCTGTCTATAATGAGATAGAGAGAGAGATGAGTGATGAGTAATAAATGATTGCCACAGTATCCAATTTCCCAAACAAGCTTATATGGATGCATCATGAGAAAAGCAATGGCTGGGTTTTATTTCTAGCCAGCGCATGACTGATATGCATGGCTTACTTTTGTAATTGTCTAGGTGCATTGGACCCAAAGACGGACATAGCAATCTTTTCAGCCTAATAATGTAGTATTTGCTAAAATGGCTTCAGAAGTGAATTATCACTTTGGTCTCTGGCACAGGGATTCAGTCCTCTCTAGAGATGAACATTGTAGTCACTTTACTTCTAATGCATCATGGAAGGCACTAAATAGTACGGACATATAATACATTCTCAGAATGTGAGACAGCATGATGAAGGGCAACCTCCTGTTTAAGCCGACCGTCCTGTAAGTAGAAGGTCACTTTTACCTCTCTGGGGAAATGGGTACAGCTACATGTGTCTCTCTGGGACCTGTGATTGAACAAATTCCTAATTATTTTGTGCAGTAATGGCATTGAAAGCCCTCTACAGTCCAGCATGGGTGTCATCACTAGTGTAGCAGTGGTGTTTTTGAACCACATAAAGAGCAACTTTGCTGGGGCACCTTATCACATCTATTCAAATGAATTAGGTTGTTCACTTAAAGTGAAACACTTGCCAATATGTGCCCTAAATCGTCTCAATGGTTGGAGATTCCATAGGCTGCCTCTCCAGTGTCTTTTAAATTTTGACACAATGAATTGTGCAAATGGGGATAAAGGGGTTGTGGACTTGTTTGTGGACATGAAAAATGACTTGCATGCAGTCTCAAAACAGACTTGGGAGTAAAGTTAAAAAAAAATGTTAAAATCTAATATTTAGAATTCCACAGCCAGAGTCATTATTGTTGCTGTTTATACCTCTGATGTCTACTTCGATCAGAGTAATGCTCCATATGTAGAAAAAGCAAAAGTCATGACAAAGTGGGTTCATGAGTGCAAGAGTGAGTTCAGTGGCCTTTGTTGACCTTCCCAAATCTGAATCAGTAGAAAATGACATTGACTGAAACCAGCTCACTGAATGAACAATGGGCTGTGAGGTCAGTTCCTTGATCATTAATATGCAAATTGTCATGACCATTGATCAACGACCACTGATCAAAGGCCATTGATCAATGAACATGAGTACCATTCACAGAGAGTTGGGGAATGGTTGCTATCACACCCACACCCACAATGTTGTTAAACACATCATTTATCAGCAATGAAAACAATAATATGCTCACTATGCTTCCTTGTGGCGTTCCATTTTCTATTGGCAAACTTCCTGAATAGCTCAGTCTTCCAACCAAAATAAAATCCTTAATCCATCTGAACAGTCGACTATTTATACCCATTTCCCTAATTTTAATTATTAGACCTTCTTTCCACATCATATCATATGCTTATTCTGTCTTTGTAAACGGAGTATTCAATGCATCATTTGTGTTGTCTACTTGCTGCAGTATCCCCCTATTTTCTGCAATTGTCATTTCTCTTCCCCTTTGACCTTCTTTACTAATATTATTTAAGCTGTGAATTTCATTTATCACTATCCCGGGTCTCTGACCCAGCATTTTGTTTACATTTTGAATTTTTAAGTTAGCCCTTTAATTATGTTGTATAATAGGATTATTTTTTGGTTGCCCTAAGTTTAGTTTAGTTCAGTTATGTTTCACTTTGGTCTTCTGTGTTAGTCTGTCATGTTTCTTGTCTTCTTGTCCATGTTGTCAAGTTCACATTGTCATGTCTGTGTTCCATGCTGTTTCCTGTTTTATTGTGAAAGTCCCTGTCCTATGTGCACTGTGTCTAGTTTTTCTTCCCCTTGTCTCGTTAGGTCTGATTTGTCCTAGCTGTGTTCCCACCTGTTCTCCATCCCCTCATTATCCCTCTGTGTACTTAAGTCCTCTGTCCTCCTATGTTCAATGTCAGGTTGTCTGTTGTCCTTTGTGCCACGTTTCCAGGTTCCAGGGGCCCGTTCTTCGTACGTCGCTTACTACATCCAAGATCAAATGACACATCCAAGATCAAATCATCGCGCTAACCGTGAGCTCGCTAATCCGGTTCCCCGAACACGCCTGCTGTTGACGATTAGTACAGCTGGACGCAGTAATGTGACATCACTGGGTGTCGTAAAAGGGGCTACGCATCGATAGTAGAAACATTGATCGGCAACCCGCTGATTGGTCGGCGAAAATGTCGAAGGGGCGCGCTCGGTATTTTCCGGCAGCAGAGCAAGAACTCATGAGTGAGGGATTTCAGGAGTTTCAGAGTTTAATTAAAACGCAAGAGAAAACTGCAAAGGCTGCAGAAGCAAGGAGAGAGGGCTGGCAGAAAGTTGCTGACAAATCAAACTCGTAGGTAATTTAATAATAATACTAATAATAATGGATTGGGTTCATATAGCGCTTTCCAAGGCACCCAAAGCGCTTTACGATACCACTATTCATTCACTCCCACATTCACACACTGGTGGAGGCAGCTACAGTTGTAGCCAGGCTGCCATATCGCGCCATCGGCCCCTCTGGCCAACACCAGTAGGCGGTAGGGTAGATCTATCATATGACACTATATTGTCCAATATCATATGGCATTATATTATATTATAATATGTTATATTATATCCCCTTTCACATTAGAGCCACAACAGGACCCACAAGAACATGGGAACAAGTGAAAGTGGAATACAGGAGTATTCTACAGAATGGTAATATTTATCTCTTAGATTGCTTTTCGTCTCTTGGCAAGGTAATACTGGCCTGTAATACTCTGTTAGTTTGTTCATAACAGCAACCAAGAAAAGGGCAGAGGAAAAAAAGACAGGTGGTGGTCCTGCACCCCCTCGTCAACAAGTTGGTTATGTAAATAATACCCTCACGGGAATATCGATATCTCTCAATGAGCACACTGTCGCGCTGAGCTAAAGGATCCTGTCTATCCCGTAATATACGCTGAATTCTGAAAACTCTCCTTATCAATCTTGCACCTTCCGCAATGGGTTGCTCGCGTATACGGACAGGACATGGCTGCGACAGGCTTCCCAAATCCACCTTCGCTTTTATAGCCGTGGTCTCTCATCTTGATTACACGAAGTAATTTACAATTACTACTCTGAAATATGAATTACATCTGTAATAATCACATACATGTAATAGAATGTTAATAGTACATTTCCCTTTTTTAGGAAATGACCTGTATGTATCTGTGTGACATCAATAAAAGGATCAAGTGCTGCATTGTCTTTAGTTACATTGATGTTATTTATTTATGGTGAAACAGTGGTGGAATATCGCTGTTGCTTTCGTATAAATGAAGCGGACATACCTGCGTGGCCGCGATCTACTCCTGTTTACATAAAGTAAACCTGCTCCCGAGCAGGTTTACGCTTACGGCTCTGTTGCTATGACAGCAAGTCCCGGATGAGCTTCGGGGAACCGACTGATCCAGGATCACGCGAAATCGTCAACAATCTAATCCGGCTAACCTACTTAGCGAGGTACGAAGAACGGGCCCCTGGTATCTTTGGATCCACGTCAGGTTTCATGTTTTTTTTTGTTTTTTTTAAAGTTTATCTTTAGTTTCCCCAGTTTAGGTCATTGTTTAGCTTCGCCTCTGCCTTGTGTTTTGTAATGTTTTACCAGCCTTAATAAACGGCTCACTTTCTTTAAATATTCAAGTTTTCGTCCTCGTTCCATCGTGTCTGCATTATGGGTGCTCTTCGTCACTCCATATAGTCTGCCTCTGCCAGACTGTGATATCACTGCTATAACTTTGACATCATTTAATACTGGATACCCATATTTATCCAGTATTATACCCAAAACACCATTTCTGCACACCTCTTGTACCATGCCTCTCTATTTTCAGTTCTGTCTCAGTCCATGCCAGATAGTGGTCACTCCCCATCATTATCTCTTTGACTACCTGCCATGAACAAACACCCGCCAATGAATCTGATACTAATGTGAGATCAATTGGTGATTATGTACCATCCCTAGTACTGATTCTTGTACTGCTTCCATCATTTAGGCATAGCAAATTTTTAACTTCCATTAACTCTTCAATTACTGCTTCATTTTGGTCTTTGTAATCTCCCCATAATGTTCTATGAGCATTAAAGTCCCACACCAAATTACTTTCCCCCCTAAGTGTACCCCAAGTTCTTGATGCTTCCATTTTCTGTCCAAGTTTCAACTACAGTATACTCCAACTGTGTTCCTTCTCCCAAAGCTCTATACTAAATTCTTTGTTTCATAAATATAACACAACCTCCTCCTCTACCCTTCCTTCTACCACTTCAAACACTCTCATACCCTTTAATAACAAAGTCCAAACTCAACAAAACTCATGCACCCTATTTTAACAGAGGAACCTGGAAGAAACGGTTCTTGGAATTCCAGCATTACAGACAGTCTATCAACTCTTTCCCCACTGACTGTTCTCAGCAGTCTTTTAATCCTGCTGACATCACTGCCAGAAATACTTTGTGTGATTTTTTTTTTCTAGATCTCCCTCTACTGGTACCTTTGATTACTCCCCACACCACCTTAAACTCCCCCAATGTTTTCCTTTCTCTGACACACTTTTTGCAAGTACTCTCACAATTTAACACTTTATTTTTCTGCGCTTCCGTCTTAATGGCTATGAACAAACTTCCATCTCTTAGTACTTTAGCTAGTGTTACATCTCCAAACTTCTTTTTCAGCTGTCTCGATAAAACTATCAGGCTTAATTGCACTCCCTTATCCTCCAGCGTAAATCTCTATATTATTTTAAACTCTTCTCTGACAATCTTTTTCTGAATTACACCCCCGTCATCTGAGATATTCCCCTATAAACTTTGTTTGCTACTCTGAGTTCCTAACATACTCCCATCCTCTCTTACTCTTCTTCCTCTACCTGACCCTGTCCTATAACCGGCTTCCAGTCTCCTAAATCCATGTCATCATCGTCCTCTACCTGTGTGCCATTCTAGTCCAGTCACACACCAACTTATGCCAATCGCCAAAATCCGTGATCCAAATCTGTATTCCAAAGCCAAAACTAAACAATCCACTCAAACAGTCTTCCGATAATCCACAAAACCTCCACGTGCTGCTTCCACCCGACAACTGCCAACCACTTCACAGCAGGCCTAGCTGGCTAGGAAGCTGCCCTTTTGTAATGATCCATGGCAGGGGATTGGCTTACAGTGTCGAGATCAGCCAATACACATGTGCCAATTAACTGTGAATGGGCCAATAGGTGGAAGTTTGACACCTGAAAAACAAGAGCAACAGAAAAACAGCAGTGCCACTCATCGTGGCATGTAACACCCTAAAATGTTGATACCGCAAAGTACTCATGTGGGTATAATTTCCTTTTGCTTTTCCCCCCTTTAATATACACCACCTTGTATGTGTTATATTTCTTTATGAAGGATGTAGACATTAAATGCCAGTGCACTTAGAAATAATAAACAATCCACTATTCCTTTGGATTCCTTGGAACAGCAGCCATTCAGGTCTCATCAGCTTAAGTTTTGTTTGTATGAAATTATTTCAGGAACATTACTGCTTAGTTTCTTTTATTACTTTCCACTAGTCTGACTCTGTCCTCAGGGGTAAGAGCTGGCAGAAAGAGCCTACTCTAGATTATGTTTGTCCTTTAAAATTGATAAGTGAATCAAAAGAGTATTACATATTAATAATTAATTTCACAATGTGAGGTAGAAAAAAAGGGTCCTGGATCAAACTTGCTTAAGTGAAACAGAATGCCTCAGCAAAAATGCAGCAGTGCAGCTCTGGCATGCTAATAGAATGATTTAAAAAATCACCAACTGCAAATAAAGTGATCCTCGCTGAACTCCACTCTGCTTACTTGTCACCTAATGGCCCAATACATCAGTTAATAAGGACTATCACAGCTGCATAGAGCCTTATCCAACAAACATTACAAAAAAACCCCAAACATGTCAGGACCAAAGTCAGAATGTGAGGTGGACCCAAAAACAGACTCAAAACGGAGGCTCAAAATTATGTGAACAAGAACTTTATTTACAGTGACGCTGTGACAACAATATTTACAAGTGTTAAAGCTAGAAATGAGGCTAAGGCAAATGAACGTCAACTATGAAATATCAGATTACGTGAGTATGATGCTATGAACATGAACTGGGAAACACTATGAACATGAACTATGGAACTAGAAAAAGTTGCATTTCCTGCGAAAATGCAGTGTGAATGCCGTGTAGTGGAATCTGTTTAAACAGCTGAAGAAGTAGAACTATCTGCTGAAAACCGGTGAAGAGGCAGAAATTTTTGCTGAAAAGCCAAAAACTCGGCTGAAAAGTGGTGTAGAAGCTGAAATTTGTACCGAAAAGAGGTGAAAAAGTTGAACTGTCTGCTGAAAAGAAATGTTGCCATGAGCAGGGTTCGAACTGGGTCCTCCTGGTCTCAAGGCTACTGATCTCACTGAGCCAAACTGGATCTCAGGTAACTGAAAAGAGGTGAAAAAGCTGGAAATTCCGCTAAAAAGAGGTGAACTTTTGAACTTTCTGCTGAAAAGAGGTGAACTTGTTGAATGTTCTGCTAAAAAGAGATGAAAAAAACAGAAAATTCAGCTGAAAACAGGCCAAGAACCTGAAAATTCTGCTGAAAAGCGGTAAAGAAGAAGAACTTTCTACTGAAAAGGGGTAAAGAAGCAGAACATTGCGCTGAAAAGAGGTAATGAAGCTAAAGTTTAAGCTGAAAACAGCTGAAGAATCTGGAATTTTTGCTGAAAAGGGGTGAAGAAGCTGAAATTTGTGTTGAAAAGAGTTTAAAAAGTTTAACTGTTAACTGAAAGAAATGTTGCTATAAGCGGGATTCGAACCCAGGCCTTCCGCTCAGAGAATGGCTCCATATCTCACTGAGCTAGGTTGTGATCAGATCTGCCCAGAGGAGGGAGAGGTGAACTGTATGCCTCTTCTGTGTTGGCGTACAGTGAGTCCAGTGTTCTATTGTCTCTGGTTGGGCATGTTACATACTGGGTGAAGGTGGGCAGTGTGGAGTCCAGTGAGACATGATTAAAGTCCCCTGATATTAGGAGAAGGGCTCTCAGAGATTGCGTTTGCAGTCTGCTGACTACGGAGTGGAGAGAGTCATAGGCTGTATCCGCGTTGGCCGAGGGGGGGGGCATACGCTGTTATCGCAATAACTTGCCAGAATTCCCTGGCGATGTAGTACGGATGCATGCTAATGGCTAACAGCTCAATGTCTCTGCTGCAGAGTTGTTCTTTCACAGTGATGTGCCCAGGGTTACACCATCTGTCGTTCACAAAGACTGCCAGTCCCCCTCATTTCCTCTTACTGCTTTCTTTCATCCTGTCCGCCCACAGCAGCTGGAATCCAGGTAGCATCACACTCGTGTCCGGAGTTAGCGGTGTTAGCCAGGACTCCGTTAGCATCATGATGCTATATTGCCGGTACTCCCTCTGTGACCAGGTTAGCGACATGAGCTCATCCATCTTATTGGGCAGCGATCTTACATTTCCAGTGATCACAGAAGGAATAGATGGCCTGTAACGTCTCCTTCTCAGGCGACGGCGCTCCCTCCCAGCACGACACCCCGTCTTTTCCTCCTCAGCTTGCTGGGAATGTCGTGCCTGTCCGGCAGCCACACCGCTGCGGGACACAGAGCTAACAGCTGATCCCTACTTTAAACAAAGGATCTATGCACTGGGTCCCCAAATACGGGTGAAAAAAGTGGAAGAAAACAGAGAAAAACGACCAAGACTAGCACAAAACCGTAGTTCATGATTGTAGAATGTAATTGCTAAAACTTTAGTTACAAAAAAATTAAGAGAAAATAAAGAGATAAGAAAGAAGCTCAGAATGAGCGGAGCTGCTGTAACAGGCTGCCACACATGGGGGGCGCCGGATAAGTCTGCTATTGAATACCAGGTTCAAGTTCTCTCTAGGATATTGTAGACAAGGCAGAACGAGGGCATGTGCAAGATGCAAAATGTGCAAATATAATATAATTTAGATGTTTATGAGCAGCTATGTGACTGGGGTGTGCAAATAAGCATATTGTTTGCAGGTCCAGTTTATAGTGCATTTGTGGAAGTCTTGTGAAGTTGTTTTTGAGTCTTTTGGTGAGTATTGTAAGGTGTTTGTAAAATTGTGTGTTTATCAGTCCTTTGTCTGAGTTGAGGGCCCTGACTGCTTGGGGGGGAAAGCTCTTGCAGTGTCTGGCCATTACAGTTTTGATGCTGCGAAACCGTCTACCAGACGGAAGAAGGGAGAACAGTGCATGTGAAGGGTGGAAAGTGTCCTTCACTATGTTGTTCACATGTTGGATGATGTGTTTGTCGTAGAGTTGGGAGATGGGTGGGAGAGGGCCTCCAATAATCCTCTCTGTTGTTCTCACTATCCACTGCAGAGACTTCTTTTCAGTGAAAGTGCAGTTCCCGTACCAGATAGTGATGTAGCAGCAGAGGACGCTCTCAGTGGTTCCCTGGTAAGATTTATGTGAGGATGGGAGGAGGGAGACTGGCTTTCTTCAGTTTCCCAAGAAATTGAAGACATTGGGTGTCACAACGGGACTGAACGGACTCACGCGCAGGCTCTAGGTCTTGAAAGCACAAGAGTCTTTATTATGATACACCAGGTGATTATTTACAAAAGTGAGGGGAAAGCCGGGCTCCGGGGGTCCACACACGAACGGGAAAGACGCCAATAGTCACACACACACACACACACACACTCCGTCCACTCCTCTTCACACTCCACTCACTCGGGTAACACAGGGGTAGGTCCAGGGAATCTGTACACAGAGACACGAAGGGATAGTAAGGCAAATCGCTGTGAAAACACTTTAGAAGTAATTGAGCTGGGGTTACACTGACGAGGGTCGGCAACGGTCCAGCGACGAGAAACACAGAGCTGCCATCTTATAAAGGAGCTGGATCACTCGTGATGAGCCACAGGTGCGTGGGCCAAGGGCAGGAGCCCACAGGTGAGGGAGGAGGGAAAGAGGGGAAGGGAGAGAGCAGGAACAAATAAAAAAAAAGAATACAAAACATATGTAGCCATACTGAGCCGACTGGGTAGGCACAGGGACCCTGACAGTGGGCTTTCTTCATGATGGTGGGTGTTCAGGTTCCAGGAGAGGTCATCTGATATTTGCTGAGACAGGTTGTTATTCTGACACTAGTCCACCAGGTGTTGTTATTTCTCTCTGCATTCAGACTCATCATTGTTGGTGATGAGACCCACCACTTATGTTATCTGCAAACTTGATGATGTGATTTGACCTTTACTGTGAAGTACAGGCATGTGTTAGCAGGGTGAACAGCAGTGGACTAAGGACACAGCCCTGCAGTGAGCCTGTACTCAGTCCTTAGACTTAAAGCCAGAGTCTCTGATTTTCACCAGGTTGGAACCAGGGTTTATGGTTTGCACAGGTGATGACGGTCTTTGAGACAGTGACATCCTCAATGCATTTGCTGATGTAGCTGGTCACTGAGGTTGTGTACTCCTCCAGGTCCACGGTGTGGACAGAGGGGCCGATGGCGTGATTCTGTCAGCCTGCCGCAGGGCAGCTGTGGCTACACCTGTAGCTTGCCTCCACCAGTGTGTGAATGTAAGAGTGAATGAATAGTGGAACTGTAAAGCGCTTTAAGGGTCTCGAAAAGCGCTATATAAATGCAATCCATCTTTATTATTGTTAACAGGTATGGCCCCCTCTGGCCACATTCTCACCTCTCTGAATGTTGTTCTAATCCGTTTGTTGATGGGTCTGTAGACTGGGGTGAGAAGTATGGAGATGTGGTACAATTGTCCGATGTGGGGGAGGGATGAAGCCTTGTATGTGTAAGGGGCTACTATGTAAGGGTGAAGAAGTGCACAGGCTGCCCTGAACGACTAAAGTGTGGTGGGATCTGAGTCCGTGAAGTGTCATACTTATGTATTACAATTAAAATACTTCATGTTCTATACTGTATGGTGACTTCAGGTATTGATAAATATATTTTATACACTGCTGTACTTTACCTAAGCCTAACTATAACAATTAACTCTTAACTTTTTGAAAACAGTAAGGTAATAAACAACACATTTGCTAAGGTAATCTGTATTTCCTCAATTTTAGATGGTTCCAAAGTATAAAAATAAACATATTGACTTCACCAGATTGAAATGTGATATGCACAAACTAGAGGTGGGTGGATCAATTCAAATATTGGTGGTATCAGTACAGTGACTAGTATTAGTATCCTACCGATACTAACACAACAAGATCAATACTTTGTTTCTATCCTCTAAGTTTAGTATGTAGCCAAATGAATTACGTTAAATTAAATATATTTAACTAAAAATATATATCTCAGTCATACACTATGAAAAATGTCTGAACCTTTTTGTGTTGACTGTCATATCTATTTTATTTATAGCCTATAGCAAATTTAAACAAAGGAAGGTAAACTAGGGAGGCATATTTATATTCCAGCTCTCCCAAAAATCTGTTTCAAAATACATAAAAAGCTGAAAGGTGTGATTTGTTGTATTAACTAATTATTGTGGAAAGTAAAAATCACCAATTATGTCGTCATGAAAATTTGTTCCTAATTGATGCAATTGCAAATTGATCATGAAACATTCTCTCCCCTACGTAAGCTGCCTTTATAGGCTAAAGGTATCTGTATCATTATTGGTATCTGCAATACTGGCCTGTGTTTACTTGATATTAGAATAATAGAAAACAAACTGCAACTGCACACAGCACTAACTCAACTGAAAAACATACTGCTGGACCTTTAATGCACCGTCTTGAATGTGTCTTTATGTAAATAAAGTACATTACATAAATTTCAGTGTAATATTACTGTAACCACTGTTGCTACCATGGTATTACTTGGCTGTTGCTACCATGGTATTACTTGGCTATTAACTGATTATTACTTTGATAAATGAATAGTAATAACTAAAATAATTATTGTTTCCACCTTCTTTCACTACTATTACTACTTTATTTCTATTATTTCTATTAGCTGTAATTGAAAGTGCAACCAAATAATTTTTATTTTTTAAAGCAATTAGGAAGTTGCGATAGTGTTGCAAAAAAGTGAAGCTAGTGTTTGAAGTTACTGTTAAGGCTTTGAACTTCACTCATAAATTGTGCAACAGAGCCAGGAAGTCTGTCCTTTACAGTCAGCCTTTGACAGCTGATGTTTCCCAAAATCACTCTGCAGAAACATCACTGATCATTTCAATCTCTCAAAACATTGAAAAAGATTTGTTGTTAAAAAGACTGTCACTTATATTTCATAGTTTAAGGACAGCAATTACTTTTCAATATATTTTTATCTACATTTACTGACAAAAAAAGAGTATATTATATATATTGCTTATACTTAGCATTTTTAAAAACAACGAATATTGGATTGGAATGTAAACATAAATGAAGTTTAAATACTTTATTTATGACGAGTACCACAGAACCTTGGCAATGACACTGTGGTCCCTGTGGAAAACCTGTTAAACTTTTGTGCATATTTGTAAGTGAATGACTCTCCTGTGAGTGTGCGTGCCAGCAAGGATCAACAAACCCAGATTTCAGTATAGCAGTGTTCCAAATGTTGTTGTTTTTTTGGTCTAACATTGGATGGTTATCTGTAGTTTTCCTCCTCAGGTGAATTGGTAGGAAGATCTCGCCTTGTCTCCACCCTTGAATTGTTCTTTATGCAAGTCAACTGCTTATCAGAAGGCAGTTTGACCAGGTGGGATGAAATAGGCTCTCAGAAGGCCCAGAAGCCCTATTTCATAGAGCACAATCTTTCCTTGCTACCTCTCAGGGTAACTAGGGTCTCAGGGAAATCCCAGGTTAGCCTCTACAGTCTGTCTCTAGGCATTGGTATAAGATTGAGCTATCCTGGGAGGCTTTTATCATCTCCAGTTCCTATATTAATTATCAGTGCTGGGGACAGGCACCCCTTTGGTGGTAACAGATATTTAATACAGGGAGTTTCCTACAGGAGAGATCTCTATTCTCCTTTGCAATGAAGGCAATCAGGGAGATGATAGGCCATAGGCAGCTGGGTCCTACACACCTTATTTCCTCATTCCCAAGAAGGTGTTTTGGACTTAAGGGGCCTCAACAGATATCTAAGACCTCTGCCATGCAAAATCTTGATTGTGGTGAGAAACTGCGCGAGAAGATACACACATCCATCCACATCATCTATGTAGGTTGTCAGTCATCTTTTGTAATCTAATATATATTTGGAACCCCACCCTAAGAAGTGTGG
Source organism: Mchenga conophoros (assembly GCF_057382185.1). Lineage (NCBI taxonomy): Eukaryota > Metazoa > Chordata > Actinopteri > Cichliformes > Cichlidae > Mchenga > Mchenga conophoros. The sequence goes on from NC_140540.1 coordinate 32,344,288, forward strand.
ATAAACAGATGTCCCCCAGAACCAGCAGTAACCCCGGGATGCAGTGGGCCCAGCTCTGAACTACCAGCAACCCCAGCCCCAGGTAGGGTACAGGAAAAATCAGTACAGAATGTCTGGATATCTACTGTATACCTTCCCTTCCTTTTTTCTCCTTCAGTCCCTCCTGCATATGGTCAAAGTGGCTCCAAACTGCCCCCATACCATTTTGTTATTAGAAATTTCTTCAGTCACCCTTGGGAGTGATTAGAGCACTTGAATTCAGTGATTTGGATGGGTGAGTGCATACTTTTGACAAATATAGTGTACCTTCTTTTGACCCAGGCCCACAGGACAACAGACCAGCTGTTTGTCTACTATAGAGCTAATTGCTCAGGTAACCAATCACTAAGACAACACTCTCTCGCTGAGGTCATCCAAAAGGCATATGAAATGGCAGTGAGGTTAACCCTTGCAAGGGTGTATGTGGTCTCTCCACCTTATTGGTTTCATGGCGAAGTGCTTCTCTCTCAGAATTCTGTGCAGTGGCCTCCTTGACTAAACAAGTCTATTTCATCAGGTTCTACTGCATGAATCTGGCATCCAATAGTTCATTTGGTGAATGTATGATGATCTTAATGCAGCAGGACACCCTGAGGACCATGCCTTTGAGGTCATTGCAGTTCAGATTGCTAGGAGAGATTTCATCTTTTAATATTAGACTTGTAAGTCATTGGGCTCTGGAGCTCTAATGCTCTGGAGGGGCCTCTAGATGTGTGGGGCCTGGATCTCCTCCATGCCTGCTTCATGTCCTAGTGGGCAGGGCTATGGCTCCCCACACCTTCTATTAGACACTTACATGGAGAAACCTTGTGAATACAAGCGCGCTTACACACACTTATGTGCACATGGGTGTTCACACCTGAGTACCTGTTTGTACACACTATCTTGGTTGGCTGCTGCCTCGAAACATATCATGCCTTATAAGTACTGTTTTCTGCTCAGTAGCATTCAATACTTATTATTTACTGTTACTTATGCTTATGTTGGTTGTTGCTGTGGATTTCCTATCGTGTTGTTCTCTTTCTGCTTGTCTTTTTTTGTTTTCCAGCAGGTTAACTCTGTCTCTTTTCTCCTCTATTTTTCTTTCCGTCTCCTTCTGTTGAGCCTCTTACCAACTTCTCTTTCCTTCCTCTTTCTCGTTCCTATCTGCCAGTCCTGTCCGTTTCGATTGTAATAATTTAAAAGTAAAAAAATAAATAAATAATAAAGATCGAACAAACTATGACAGTCAAGTGGTCCTGTATGGTAAAATCCGTAATGATCTGCTTGGGAAAGGACAGGCAAAAAAATTGAAAAACAATAGCGATTAGTGTGCTGCCAACTAATATGTGGAATATGTAGCATGGACAGTCAACCAACGATTTATTCTGGTTTGAATGTTTATAATAATACAGCATTTGCCAGTGTAATTCAGTGAATTCATATTTGGAGGTTTACTGTAATGGTAAAAAATTGACTTAATTTATGTGCACCAGAATATTATTTTTTAATCAGTTATGTTTATGGAACAACATATTAGGTGTTTGATTAAATCAAGAGGGTCATAGTTGAGGTGAGTGCATCCATACAATGTTTTGTTTTTTTTGTTGGTTTTTTTTGCATACGTAAATGAAATTCTTGCAGTTTGATATTGACCCTTATCCAGAAAAAAAAAACGTCTGAATTTGATGTGTGGCTATTTTACCTGACATCCTTTTTGTAGAGACTGTTGTCTCTTACCACATACTAATTTCCTTTGACTTGAAGTTGACTCACATTGAGAAGGGAAGCTTATTTATACCAGTGTACTTTCTATTTATTTTTTTAATTACCAGTGACATTTGCAATGAAATAAAAAGGGAGAACTGAGTCCACTAGCAAAACATGTTGCTCCTATTTGAAATTGTACTTTTTTTGTGCTATGCAACCCCTCAGAACTATTTGTATGTGACAAAACAGTCTTATCTGGCACCCTAGAAATTAGAGCAGGTATTTCCAGTGACAGACAAATGTTATAGGAATTCTTTTTAAAAGCAGAAATAAAATTCCTGATTGAGTGAGCTAATTTGAAACTGCAAGTAATGTCGTTGCTGAGGTTTACTGTTTTTCTTTCCCCTCTCTGCCCACACAAGTGAAGATACATCTCAATTTCTCAGCAAGGCAGTGATTCATCATACTTCAGTCATTCTCTGAGACTGGGATGCAGGAAGTCATGCACATGCAGTGTGTTGGAAGAGTAGGTGGCAAGAGAGAGAAAGTGAGAGAGCAGGGTCAACTGGAGGTTATGGCTGCGGTTGAATGAAACTCTTAGCACAGTGAGTAAAGCTTTACCACGGAGCAGCATGAGGTACAAGTAGTACAATAAATTAAAGGAGTGCTTGGCAGGCAAGTAGCTGAACAGTTAAACAGTCATGTTTCATGTTATAGATAAAGAGTGTAAAGAAATTCTGTCTTTTTCCATAAATGTCTCAGGGGTGAAAATTTTGTCATTACATGGAAAGAAAAGCAATGCTAGTTCTTAAAACTAGTTCTCCTTTTGGGTAGCATGTATTTATGCTTGTCTACAAAAATAAATGCTTATCCCTTTTTTCTCCAAAAAGTGACAAAATAACAAAGGAATTTCAGTGTTACTAAAAGAAAAAGCCTAAAATTCCTTCAAATGCTTTGATACACAGGCTTACATCTAGTGTTGGGGCTTTTACTCAAACAAAAAAATCTGAACATAAGTGTTGCATCTTCAAAAAAACCAAATTAGGAATCAATGATCCACACACAGGGAATACAGTTGCTTCTTATTTACTGAACCTTGTGTCACATGTTACAGGTATAACTTTTTACACCAGCCTAACTTACAGCCCTCTCTACTTCTACATTCTTACATTTACCTCAGCTTTTGGGACAGCCTCGCATTGGTGGTTCAGTGGTAGAGCTTTTGCCTGCCACGCGGGAGACACGGGTTCGTTTCCCGGCCAATGCTCAGAATTGCAAGAAATTCTTATTATGCATTATACCTTTTATCATTTAAAACTACACATTTTATCTGAAATGTGACTGCAATGAGAAAAAAGTATAATTGCATAAAAAATACACTGAAAAAACTGGGAGCACTGGACTATCAGAGTATAATGCAAAATCAGTAAAGGGACAGCTAGGAGTTATAAACCATTCTGAATTTCACCTGCTTTGGTGAAAATAAAAGTGGCAACAGATGCTGTGGAGGGGCAAAGAAAACCACCAAAAAGTAAATGGTTTGTAGGTGGTACCTCTTTATCGATGATGACAAATTTTTCTCTAGTTTTGATTTTTGTTAGTAATGTTGTAACTACACAGCAAATCCAGCATGTCCAAATTAACACTGTCGGATTTGATTTCAACACTATTAAAGTGTCTATATGCGTCCACACCACAGAGTGTTAATTTAACTCTTTTTGGAGAGTTGGTACGTTAACTCTGATTTAGTGTTAAACACCAAATCTTTCTGGAGTTGATAATTTAACACTTGGTGTTAAGAGTTTATATATTAACTCTCAAAGAGTATTTTAGTTTAACTACGTGAGAGTTATCTTCTAATTAATTCTAAAAAGCGGGAATTTTACTGTTCTGAACTTCTAGAAATTTCTTTTGGAAATAAACATTTACTAAAAAGACGCAATGGTTTTTGAAAAACATTTATTCTGAACTGTGCACCACAATTTCAAAGCATTTTCTGAAAGCTGTAACAGTGTACATGTTCTCACTTTCATTAGAATTTTGTTTATCAAAAGGTCTGACATAGATGAGCTGGTAAATGCAAATAACAGCATTCTCATCACTTATTTCTTCAATACAATATGCATGTCCTTCATTCATCACTTTGTGGAACTTCAACGCACTTCTGCTCTCCCCCATATTCCATCTTCACAAGCATATCCTATGTGGAGATTGAATAAAAATTAGTTGATTAATGGCACAAATAATCCAGTAATCAATTGCAGCACAGTAAAAAAAAGGAATCCGTTTTGAGCCATTACTTGTGTAAAGTATTTTCCCATAAGACAAGGACACAGGCAACAGGTAATACTGAACTAAATGTAAAACCTCAACCTTTTTCATTTTTACCTAAACCGTGTGCACAAAACTCTGGAGGGATCTAAATGCTAATGTAGAACCCAGTCAGGACGTCTGCTACTGCTGTTTGCTCGTTGTTTTTTTTTATGGGAGATCGTTTTCAGGCTTCAAGTAGCACCATTATACCAATATTTCACATTCTAGACATTGTTTTAGGTGTATTTGACCAAAAGTTTGACTGAAAATTCACATGCAAGCTTTTTTTCAAGGCTGTGGTATTTGCCCGCAGACAATACCTTTCAGCTAGCTAAAACAGAATATTATGCTATCACTGAGCAACATGGCTAATGCCTTTCACACAGCTTTGTTTCAACTCCAAAGAGCCACAGAAGTAAAAGCTCATAATAATAATTGAAACAATCTTTGAAAAAATGACTTACCAAGCATAGTAAACAACTCAAATATGTAGAGCAAAATGTTCTGAAACGGCTTCACTTCAGCTTCGATTGGAGCCTATGGTGCTGGGGGCGGAGTCTGTGAATTTACTCTGTTGGTGTCGTAGCCCCTCTAGGAGTTCAGAGTTAAGAGGTCAAGAGTTAATGTTTCCATTGTAACACCCCCAGATTTGAAATAGAAACACTCATTTTTAACACTCGATTTTAACTACTATCATTTTACACCTCAGAGTTACATTAAAAGAATGTGACTCTGCTTAGAGTAAAATTAACTCTACTTTTGCAAGAAGACTACTAACACCAAAACATTTAACACTTTTGAATTTGCTGTGTACTAGTAGTAATAAACTGTAAGATCATTAGGGTCAGACTTTCTTTAGTTATGGGTTATGTTATGTGATATTAGACCTATTGTCAGATATGGAGATGGAGTTGTCACGATTCATGCCACGGGCACGAGCACTGTGTGGGATTTGGGGAGAATCGCCATGGGAGACACAGTGCGAAGATTGCCAAGAGGAAACGGTGACTATGTCACCAGTGCTCCTCACCACCAACATGGTCTCGAGTACCTCCAGGGTATGAGGACGCTTAGCCTCCAGAGCTAACTACGGAGGAAATTTATTCACAGACGATTTATGAAGTTGCAGACTCTGTTTGTATGACTCAGGCAGCTAATTCTGAGACTGATTATGCTGCCGAATTGCCTTGCTCTAAGGTAAAATATTATACCTGTGCTCTCTCAAATGTGGTTTGTGTTTCTGAATTTCCTGATCTTGAGACTGGTTTGTGTCTGTCTGTGGCAGGGATAGTTTCAGAGATGTTGGTGTGTGCTGCTAACCTGGTCTTCCCAGAGACTGAAACTCTGACCAGGGCCTCTCCAAAGATTAAGGACAAGAGCTAAGTTTATTCTGGACCCCCAATGGACCCTGAATCTAGGCAGCATTCGGCCATGTCAGCTGTCAGACTGTGCCTCTTTTGTTGTCTTAGGCCCCATTAGCATTGGTCTGGGGACTGGGGGACTCAGGGCACATGTCTTTATCTTGGGCTAGGATTTATCTTGGGGTGGCAGTCCTCACGGGTCGCCCTGCCTGTGTGTCTGTGTAGGCATACTCTGCTGTCGTGTGTTTTGTCTTGGCTCCTCTCCAAGTCCTCTGTTTCCCTGTTTATCTGTATAGGTGTTTGGACGTGTGTATGTGTTTCCTGAAGGACTGGTTTACAAGTGTCATCAGGCCGAGGAGGCTGCTGGAGGCAGCCACACCTGCGGCTCATCAGCCATCACCAAGTTGCAGCTGATACTTTCATTGCCAGCTTCTCTATTTAACTGTGTGGCTGAGCTTCAGTCGACGCTGGATTGTTGAGTTCGCTTGTCAGCCCCAGTTAGCTAGTGAAAACTTTGTGTGTGTGTTGCTTGCCAGTTTGACTGATGTGTTTTTTCCCACTTGGTGTTGGGAGTTTGTCACGGGAGCAAAGCCACTGTACAGATTTGAAATTGTAGTTGTCATGATTCATGCAACCCATCTCTGTGTCTAAGAGGTGAGAGGAATTTAGGACTTGAAACTGACATTTGACAACAGAAAATATATTGTAAATTTTGTATTTTGCTCAAGTTAGTGGTTTAGGTTGAGAGAAAAAAAAGAGGAAAGGAAAAGTAGATGGAGATACTGTATGTTTTGGGGGTGGGGGTTTCCCAGTGAAGAGGTCTACATGAACAATGATTTGTTTCAGGAAGTTTTTCATCCTCTATTTGATTTCAACTGAAAAATAATTAAGTAGGGGGTTAAGCTTTGCTGATGAACTGTCCCTATGTCATGTAACCCAAACTCAGCTTAAAACTAAAAAGTCCATGTGGTGAATTGTACAAACACTAAAAAAGGAACTCCAAAAAATGTGGTAAATGGTTCATGGAGTAGTTCTTATATAGTACTTTTGTACTACTACTAAGTGCTATATCCCTACCTCTCTCTACTGAGCTACAGACACCCCATTTGACACAGAGAATTTCATTTTTTTAGGTCTAAGAGGGACCCACAATATACATTAAAATTCAAGAGTATTTTTAAATCTATAAATAAAAGTATTTTCCTTTAAATTCCTGCCCCGAAATCCAGATCCAGGTTCCCTACAAAAATTAAACACTTTTGAAGTTGGCCTCCTCCACCTGTGGTACACAGGAAAACGGAGAGAGTAATTTTTCCAGAGTCAACATCATTTTCATCTAAAAGAGTAGTTATTGCACGTTTTGGAACCTAATCACTTCAATTGGCCGCTAGAGTTGGAGCCAAAAAACAGAGGAAATTCTATCGGAGTAATATAGAAAGACCACGCCCATTTTCGCTTCTTAAGTTTCGTTTCTGCCGCCATTTTCTTATCCCGCAGTGGAACGGAGGCGACTGTCAGCATAAGCCAGGTAAGTGAGCAAAGTGCTAAATAATGATTTTATATAGAATAAAATGTGGAGTTTTTGTTTATGTGAAGGGTAATGCATGTATTATATTACAGCTTCTGAGTTTGTGGGTCTTACATGCTACATAATTGCCAAGGTTTATGCTAATGTTAGCTTCCAACAAAATTAATGTTGTTCGACCACTCAGACAGCTATATTTCAATAAACTTAATTTAGCATTGCTGAATAGCTGTTTTAGGTAGTATAATTGACCAGGGAAGTGTGTTTTTAACAAATCCTGTGCACCAATGTTTTATCCAAAATGGTAGGTGAGCACATGTTTTTTACTCAGAATTGAATTGTGTGCATGGTTGCAGTCTGTAGCCCCTAGTGTATTAGATTAGCATTATACAAACTTCCTATTGCTGCAATGTAGAGCTTTCTATTACTTATGTGTTTTTTTTACATGCTTTTTCATCATCATCATCATCAACTTTATTTATAAAGCACTTTAAAACAACCACAGCTGACACAAAGTGCTGTACATTGGAACTGTAAAATAAAATTACATGAGATATAAATAAAAAACAAATAAAAGAAGAGTGAAATCATTAATTAAATAACTACTGCATTAAAAAAGAAACTAAGTCTCACTGAGGTTAAAAGCCAAGGAATAAAAGTGGGTTTTAAGACGTGATTTAAAAGTGGACAGTGAAGGGGCCTCTCTAACATGCATGGGCAAATTATTCCATAATTTTGGAGCCACAATAGAGAAGGCCCTGTCCCCTCTGAGCTTCCTCCTGGATCTCGGTACCTCCAGGAGCAGCTGGTCAGCTGACCTGAGAGACCGACAGGGTATGTGGGGATGAAGAAGCTCAGAGAGGTAAGGCGGGGCAAGACTGTGTAGACATTTAAAAACAAACATAAGAATTTTAAAATTAACTCTAAAAGACACAGGCAGCCAGTGCAGAGAGGCCAGCACGGGGGTTATATGCTCTCTTTTTCGAGTTCCTGTTAGGAGTCGTGCAGCCGCATTTTGAACCAGCTGCAGACGTGAGAGCAATGACTGACTGACCCCCACATAAAGTGAGTTACAGTAGTCCAGGCGGGAAGAAATAAAAGCATGGATCACTGTTTCAAGGTGCTGCCTCGAAAGAAAAGATTTTAGTCTTGCCAGTCGCCTTAAATGATAAAAACTGGACTTCACCACTGCTCTGATTTGGTTGTCCAATTTAAAATCACTGTCCAACTTAAAACCAAGGTCAGTAACAACAGATTTAAAATAGACTTCCAGGGATCCTAAAACAACAGAGGAGGACTCACAGGGACCACTGGGTCCAAACACCAACACTTCTGTTTTCTTTTTATTAAAATTTAAAAAGTTTCGAGCCAACCAAGCTTTAATGTCATCTAGACATGTCAAGAGAGGTTTTATGGAGATGGCATCCTTGCGTTTTAGTGTCAAATAAATTTGGCAGTCATCGGCATAACAGTGAAATGAGATCCCATGCCTTCTAAGGATAGAACCCAGAGGCAGTAGATACAGAGAAAAGAGCAGTGGCCCTAAAATTGAGCCCTGTGGGACACCACATGACAGAGGAGCAGAAGACGATTCGTAACCGAGAAGGCTGACAGAGAAAGTTCTATCTGACAAATAAGACCTAAACCAATTGAGTGCAGTGCCACCAATACCCACTACATCATGTAATCGAGAAATTAAAATATTGTGGTCTACTGTGTCAAAGGCAGCAGTTAGGTCAAGCAAGACAAGAACAACATGGTTACCAGAATCACATGCCAGAAGGAGGTCATTAAAAACCCTTAATAATGCAGATTCTGTGCTGTGAAGGGTTTTAAAACCTGACTGAAAAACCTCAAAGATTCCATTTTCATCTAGAAAATCTTTCAGTTGACTAAAAACAATTTTCTCTAAAACCTTGGAGACTAAAGGCAGCTTGGAAATAGGCCTATAGTTCGCTAAAACTGTGTGATCAAGGCCAGGTTTCTTAAGCAGTGGCTGTACTACTGCATGTTTGAAATTTGCAGGAACCACACCAGAAGACAGACTGCTGTTAATAATGTCAAGGACATACTGTTGTATACTAGGAAAAATTTCTTTAAAGAATTGTGGAGGGACAGGATCCCGTGGGGAACCTGTGGGCTTAATATGGCGAACCACATCCTCTAAAGAGGAGAGCGTCACAAGCTCAAACTGAGTGAAAACAGCAGCGCAAGGGACAGAGACTGAGGGGTCAGAGTCAGGAGCTGTGATAAGAGCCCTGATGGTGACAACCTTTTCAATAAAAAAGTTCAGAAAATCATTGCAAATCTCAGGAGAAACTTCCAAACAGACATTCAAAGGAGTATTAAGAACAGTGCCAATGGTCCTAAATAACACACGTGGGTTATGACAGTTGGAAGAAATAATATTTGCAAAATATTCCCTTTTTGCCTCTTTAACAGAGTTCTGGTAGCGATGCCAGCAGTCTTTGAGAATTTGAAATGATACATGCAGTTTATCCTTTTTCCACCTCCGTTCTGCTCGACGACATTCCCTCTTAACAGCACGACTGCTCTCATTAAACCAAGGCTCAGGTTTAGCCTTAAGCTGCCTGGTTTTTAAAGGAGCCACAGAGTCCATGATTTTTTGACAGCAAGAATTAAACCAGGAATGTAGGTCTTCTGTGTCAGAGGAAACAAAGTCAGAAGGCCCGCCGAGCTGATTAAAAGCAGCAGAAAACTGCGCAGCAGTGGCGGGGTTAATAACCCGACAGCACCGAGTAGCAGTGCCAGGTTTAACTGCGGTATATGTCAAACCAACGTTGAATAACACAGGCATATGATCTGAGAGTGCACAGTCACAAATCTCCAAGTCAGTGACAGGCAGACCATATGACAGAACATTTCATAAGAACAGAGCATCGTGAGATTGTAAGACATACCGTATTTTCACGACCATAAGGCGCACTGTGCTAAAAGGCGCAGTCTCAGTTATGTGTGCCCTTACTGTATTTAACACACACATAAGGCGCACTGGACCATAGGGCGCATACAAGTACCGTATGCGTATTTAAAAATAAAGCGGGAGCAAACCTGAATTCGGTACCTTACTCACATTTCTATTGCCGGTAATCGTCATCATCAACAACACACAAGCATACAAGTGTGCATATTTAAAAATAAAGCAGGAGCAAAACTGAGTTTGGTACTCACATTTTTATTACCAATAATCGTCATCATCAACAACACACAAGCATACAAGTGTGCGTATTTAAAAATAAAGCAGGAGCAAAACAAAGTTTGGTACTCACATTTTTATCATCAATCAAACCCATCGAAGTCCTCATCCTCTGTGTCTGAATTGAACAGCTGCGCTAAATCTCCATCAAGCATGCCAGGTTCACTGTCTTCACCGTCAGAGTCACTTTCCGTGCCGTGCGGCTCCTCGGAAACGATGCCGGCTTTTGCGAAAGCTCGAACAACAGTGCCAGCAGACATGTTAGCCCAAGCATCTACAATCCATTGGCAAATTGTGGCGTAACTCGCCCGGCGCTGCCTTCCACTCTTAGTGAAACTGTGGTCTCCACCGGTCATCCATCGCTCCCAGGCCGCTCGCAGCCTTACTTTGAACGGGCGGTTCACACCGATGTCCAGCGGTTGGAGTTCCTTTGTCAGGCCTCCCGGAATGACAGCAAGCTCACAGTTCATTTGCTTCACAAGTAGTTTCACATCTGCTGTGAGATGGGCACGCATAGTCACAGATCAACAGCAATGGTGATGCGTGGAAAAAACCACCTGGTCTCCTTACATACACCTCCCTCAGCCACTCTTTCATCATTTCCTCATCCATCCAGCCCTTTTCATTTGCCTTAATGATGATTTCTGCTGGAAACTTCTCTTTAGGCAAAGTCTTTCGCTTAAAAATCACCATAGGCGGCAGTTTCTGTCCATTAGCATGGCAGCCAAGCACAACAGTAAAAGAAGACTTTTCATACCCCGTTGTGCGTATCGCTACCGTGCTGGTCCCCTTCTTCTCCACAGTGTGACTCACCGGGATGTCAAAAGTGAGCGGGACCTCGTCCATGTTTGTGATGTGGCTGGGTTGGATGTTTTTGTCGCCGATGTGTTTGCTGCAGTAGGAGCGGAAGATGGCCAGCTTTTCCTTATAATCCGCTGGAAGTTGCTGTGCTACCGTAGTCCTGGTCCGGATGGAAAAATGGCACCGTTTCATAAAACGAAAGCACCAAGACGGACCTCCTTGGAAATGTTCAATGTTCATCTCTTCAGCTAGTGAAACTGCTTTCAGCCGAATGGTGACCGTCGCAACGCTTCTCCCGCTCGCTCTTTGCTCGATGATCCACCGCTCGAGTCTTTCCTCCAACTCGAGCCACCTCGCCTTATGTCCGCGGAAACTCCGCTGCGTTTTCTTGACCTGCCGGAGCTTGTTTTCCAGCTTCCTCCATTTGCGAACCATCGATTCGTTAATCTTAAATTCTCTCGCCGCTGCTCGATTTCCATGTTCCTCCGCGTAGCTGATGGCCTTCAGTTTAAACTGTGCTTCGTAAGCGTGTCTCTTTGCCATTTTCAGGGTTGTTAAAACAACGATGTCCTGCATAATGCACATACCTGTTCTTTTATACAGGTATGTGCGATTGTCCCGGTATATACGATCAACGCCCACACTTCACCCTTTAACGTTCTCATGGTGTTCTCTACTACGTCCTCCTTACAACACATAGGGCGCACCGCGCTATAGGGCGCGCCGCACTTTTTGAAGAAAATCTAAGACTTTTAAGTGCGCCTTATGGTCGTGAAAATACGGTACAAGGAATATATGTGTGTGTTTTGTTCAATTTTGCAAGTATTTGTAATAAATCTGATTATTTAACAATATCCTTTTCATATCATGAAGGATGCAAGCTGTGCGTGTAAAGTATAGAGAACAACAAAAGTACATCTGTTTTGAGGGCCAACTGACCTACACATCGTTTTTGGAATGTGGTGAGTAAAAAAATCAAAGTTTCCAGTGTGTTTCATAGCTTGTGTGAATCAGTCAAGCTTTGGGGATGGTGCTGTAATAGCTGCTATACCAAATGTTTAGGCTTTTTTTCTGGTTCAGTTTATGTAATTTCACTTTTTTTTTTGCCTTGTTCTGGTATTAATTTCAAATGTATAATGCAATTTTATAATGTTCACAGTTGCCAAGAAGTTCAACATTCCAAACTTGGACTTCAAAGTTTTTGATGACTCAAAGACTGAAGTTGATGAGGATGTTTTTGATTTCCTTATGAAAAAACAAAACCTTGGTGTGCTAGAGATTTGTCAAGCAGAAGGTCCAAATCCAGATGGTAAGTATCTTGGAATGTCATCATCATCGTCATTTTTAAACTTTTAATTGACCGGGTAGTGGGGAGAGAAACCACAGTCCAGTTTATTTCCTGGTTGCAAGTTGAGAGGGTGTGAGCAGTTACGTAAGCACAGTCAGTTGTCCTATCAAATTACTTGGTCCAAATATTAAGATTGGCCAAACTTTTTTCAGGATCCCACGGAAATGGAATAATGATGAGTTTCTATCCCTGATGGAATTTTTAACAGTTTAATGTCCCATCAGCTTGGTAACAGCATTTTAACTTAAGCAAAGAAAAATCTAACATCTGCAGAAAGGTAAATGTCACTAGAATCACTCAATCACTGACCCACTGTGTCATTCATGCTTTAAGTCCTGGCTAGTAGAACATGTTCTGTGTAAGGCAAGCTAATAAATTTACTGAATTGTTTTCAAATAATCCTATATTTTGCTGGGTACTACAATGTTTATGATTGTGTAAATAACACTAACCATCATACAAACTTAAACAAGAAGGCAAGAAGACATGAAACACTAAACATATAAAGGCTAATTTACATCATGGAGCCCTGCTCTCAAAAACTGACATGGATTTAACTATTTCTGAAGCTGGACTAAAGAAATAACTGCTAAACATTTAAAAAGATTTTCTGTTTGTTATGGAATGTGATGTCATGTGGTTGGTTGTGACTAATAAACTTAAATTAGTTTGTGTTATCGATTCTGTCACTCATTGGCTAAAACAGGAACATCAAGGCACTACAACTAAAAATCTTCAACACTGCTCACTCATAAAGCACTTTACAAACCCAGCTACATGAACCTCATTGTTGCAGTCAGGGGCAGCACAAAAGTGACCTCTATAATTTTTATGATTTGATAGATTCTTCTGCAAGCACCTCCTTTACCAGTTCCAGTGGAGAAATTGAAGTGGACTCTGATGACACCATATTATTGGAACACAGTCCTACAACAAGACGGAGAGCTGACGACACTTCTCTTGCCCGAATAAGCTATGTAGTTTGCTGTATACCCTTTCAGAAAGTTGACACAAATTTGAATATATTATATGTATTATTATCACTGTCATAAAAGCACAAGATTCTGCTGTCTTTCCTTCAGCACAGGTCTGCAAATTGTAGACCAGATCGGCAACATAAAAAGTTAGTGTGCTTGAGAGACAGACAAATTTAAGGGTAATTATTTGTGCTTTTTAACAGAACTTTAGGTGGCTTTGAAGCACAGTGATCATGAATATCTAATGAACCTCAATTCTATACTAAAACATACTTTAAAAAAATAACATGTATTCGTGACTATAGACCTTTGATTTGATCTAGAACGAACCTGAAAGCTTTTTTAGTATCACAAGAAAAATATTTATGATATATTGATTATATATTATTATATCGCTCTATTTTACTGTAACTTCGATGGTTGAAGATGTTCTAAAGAACAAACCAGGAGGAGAGAGGATCATCAATGAGTATGCCCGGACAAAAAGCCTAACAGATAGCAGACGGTCAAGATATTAGTTGCACATATGACAAGTGAACATGGGTATGCTGACATAGTTATTTCATAAGTATATATATGATAAATTCATTTATCATTTATTCATTCATTTATTTTCTTAGAGGTGGTATTTAGACTTTCAACTTTGTGTTTGTCTGTGTAGGACAAGTCCTTCAAGACGTGTTAAAGAGAAATATGCAAAGGGTATCATCACGTTGTTCCCATACCTGGCTGATCGTAGGAGCAGGCTGGGCTATGTAAGTACAAAAAAGAATAAGTTCAAATAATTTACTTTTCACTCGTGAATGTAAGACATTTTTCAGGCATGAAATATATGTAGAATTTACTTAACAGTTTGGCTCTGGATTGAGTAAAGCTGAAGATGTTTTTCTTTTCGCAGGACTTTCCTCTGTGCTGCCTTTTCTTAACTCTCATTATTTAAATCCCTTTAGAGTTCAGCGCTCCAGTCCCGAGCAAGGGAGCTCAATTGCTGCAATTTTCAGATTGAAAGTGTAAATATATTTTAACATGTTAATTAAAATATTTCATTTAATTTTAGGAGCATTTTTACAATGCAGAAGATGGGAGTGGGTATCTGGCTTGGAGATTGAAGTTTATCCAAAAGGAAGCTTCTAATGGACAAAACAAGACTCCCAGAATGTCAAAAACGCAAATGGGTATGTGATATTGTTAGTAGTTATAATTCAAGTCTCACTCATCTGGAGACTAAACTGCATGCATGAAAATTCTAGCTGAGTTCTCAAGCCTTGTAGGACACGGTGTCACTTTTTTGTGTTATTCATATCCACTGTTAGGGGGCCCAACATCTGATAGAGACTGTTTCAGAGAAGACAACTGCCTAATGACAGACAGCTTGTGTTCTGAGGCTATTGCACTGATGAAACATACAGCTGATGAAGGAATTGTTATGATGAAGATGAAGCAGACCTTCAACTATCGCCAAAATATGATTCATGATCCAGTGAAGTCATCTGATATCTTTTTGGACTTCCCAAGATTCCTGGATATAGGAGGATTAGTATGTTTATCTTACCTTCAACTTCCCTCACTGTTACATTTATAAGTTGAGGTGCATCTGAGAAAAAAGTGAGCATAAAAGTTGTTTGATACAAGGAGTTTCAAAAACTTAATTTCATCTCTTCTGCAGATTGAACAAGATTTTACTTTGATGTTCGATGAAGCCACCTCTGTGAAGTTCCTGGAGAAGTGGCCCACTATCTACAAGCAGAAAGTCCTCAAACAAAGCCGTAGTCTCACGCAATCAGATGACCTTCAGTACCTTGTGCAAAATGCTGAATGCACAATAGAAGTGGAAAATGGTGAGATAAAATAAATGGAATTTTATTGTTGTGTTTTAATTGGAGCATTTGAAAGTGTAACACCGTCACCTGCTGTCGCTTTTTTTTTTTCAAAACTTTATAATGTAAGTGTTAACACAGTTGCAGATAACGTGTTTTGGCAGTTAATTATTGTTTCCAATTTACTTATGTTTCCAGGATGGGACAGTGATATGTCATCCATTTTGATCCTTGTACACCTGTTACCACCATCACCTCATGGCCGCAAGAGACCAGGAAAGCTCTCAGCCAGACAAGCCTGTGACCATCTTGTCAAGTTTGTCAAGGTAAAGTTACAGTAAAGGAAACATAACTAGTTATATTTACATTGATAACAATATTTCAGATGAACTAAAAGGTGTATGTTTAAATACAACTATGAATTTAGTCATTACCAAGAGATGTATACAGCTCAGTCAAGCAGCCTTTATGTCTTCCACAACCATATGTAGGCTGTATTTGCAACATCACACATTTCTTTTATCACTTGAGTAAAGTACACAAACAACAAGTCATTCCAAACTTTAAGTTCATTGTAAATAGAAATGCTACAATTTCAACAAATTAACTGTCATGGTAATTAACATATTTATATAGATTATATCTGCATATAGATTTTTGTAGATATACAGATAACAGATTGTCACGGTCCTGGGTCTCCTGACCCAGCGTTTTTAGTTCTTTGTGATTTTCGTATTATTGTACTTGTGTGTGATTTATTCTATGGCTTCTAGTTTTGATCCCTTGCCCTTCATGTCTCCCTGTGTGCCCCTCTGTGTATCTGTGAGCCCTCGTCTCTCCTTATGTTTTATTCCGTGTCTCCCCTGCCTGTTATGTTGGTGTTCTACTCGTGCTCTCTCTCCTCCTGTCTGAACCTCTGTGCTCCCTGTTTCACCTCTCCCGTCAGTGTTCAGTTCACCCCGCCCTGTCTCGTTATGGTTATCAGTGTCACCTGTGTTCCCCGTGTGTTCCCACTCCCCTCGTTAACCCTCTGTGTATTTCTGTCTGCGTCTCCCTCTGTTCAGCGTGACGTCGTCCCTCATGTTGTGTGGATCTCCCTGTGGCTCTTCGCGTATGTTAGTTTACTTTTCCCAGTTTAGTTTTGTATTTCCTATGTTCGGCCATTCCAGCATTAAAGCTGTGATTTTGAGTTCATCCCCGTGTCTGTGAGTTTTGCGTTTGGGTCCTCCTCCTGCCTGCCACACAGCCGAGCCTTGACACAGATACTAGTTTTGACAAGCTAGTAGTTAAAATTGAACTAGTGTTGTCTGTTTTGTATCTGTCCTTAATTCTGTCAGCTTCTTGTTTTTTAACCGAAGTCTTATCATGTTGGAACGTTTATCTGTCTTTGTGTCACAGACGGGAACTAGCATCCAGGGGCATCTCGATGGCATCACAGAGAGCCTTCAACCATACCTTCTTGCAGTGGGCACTCAGAGGAATGTGATTCACAAGTACTTCATTGTGATAGACAAACATGCAGTCCCTTGTAAGTCACCAGGCTCTCTTGCTTGTTTTGATGAGCTTTTCAAAGCTCACTTTGTCTTTGGTACGTCATATGACCACGATCTGGTCAATATGTACAACTTCCTGCAGACCACCATTTACGAGATAGATGTTGATACAACCCAAGTGAATCCTAGGGTTGCAGAGTTGAGGGCTCGGATGCTGCGTTGAATTTTTTTTTTCTACTAAGAGTGTTGAGCTGGAATGTTTTGTTTCATTTGCAAGAGGTCCCAGACAAATGCTAATTCCTTGATAAAGCATTTCAAAGTGATCCATGGACTCTGTTCTGGTAAGACTCTTCGTCTTAAATGTGGCCAGTTTGGTTGTGCTCAAGTTTATGGCACATTTTCTGGGTTCAAGTTTTGTGTACAAGAGATGGACCTCATGTAATTTGTGTTGAAGAGCTTTTCTGTTGTAAAGCATTTGATTTACAGGTGTCATACAGTGATAGTGATTCCAGTTTTTATATTGTACCATACTGTTTCCTGTGAACAATAAAGGTGGCTGTTAAAATATAAATAATTTCTGATTTATTTATTGTACCTTGCAGTGAATGATAATACATAGAGGGCGAAATAAAGTCACATATTTTTCTTCTTTTAATTCTATTTAGAGTAAAATTTAGTTGTATGTAAAATTTAAATTCTATTTGGAGTGAAAATGTTGTTCTATTTGAAATAAATTAGAATTCAATTCTGAGTAAAATTCTGCTCTATTTAGAATAAAATACTATGTAGAGTAAAATTCTGTTCTACTCAGAGTAAAATTAGGGTGGAGTTGTTTTTATTTTATACTAAACTGAGTAAATTATCATCATGTGTATTAAAATATTTGCAGTGAATAGAGTAGATTTAACTCTGAAAGTTTAACTCTACCGTAAGAGTAAACTTTACGCCATTTAGACTGGGACCAAATACTGTCTTTTTTAGAGTAAATTTTTTTTCAATTTGAGTAAAATTTACTCAGTGAATTTTACTGTGTAAAAATTTCCATACAAACCTTTTTGAGTAACCCTTTCCTTAGAGGCTCTATTGGAAATTAATTTCTTTAACATGTATTTAATTTCCATACAAACATCCATCTATCGACCCATCCATCCATGAGTCTGTAAAACATTTATTAAAATGGTGGAATGTGTATATTTATTAATCTATAAGGTAAACAGCGCAGGCAGTAAAGATGTTTTTCCAATTATGTTACCTGCCATTTTAACTGTCTTTCATGTTATTATACTGCACTTCTCAGTAACCCAGAATCAGGGTTTGAATCAACTTGCTTGTGAACAATAAAGTCTGCAAATGCATATAGGCAGCACATGGTGCCTGGAGTTTTTAATTAGTGTTTCATGTGTTATGCTTCTCATCTCATCAATTAATTAGGACACCACTCCAGCTGTGGTGTTTCTATTTTCTTAAAATGAGAAAGAATTTTCAGTGAATGTTTGACTTTTAAGCTGTGATAGTGCTAATGAAAACTGA
Organism: Mchenga conophoros; assembly: GCF_057382185.1. NCBI lineage: Eukaryota > Metazoa > Chordata > Actinopteri > Cichliformes > Cichlidae > Mchenga > Mchenga conophoros. Next base: position 32,362,398 of record NC_140540.1, read on the forward strand.
ATGCACATATATTTGATGAGAGAGACAATACTAGAGTCTTTTTTTTGTTAACAAGTGTATGAGTGTAGAAAGTTTTCTGTTTTTGACAATGAGATTTCTTACTATCGGCCACATGCATACAGCAGACAGTGTGTGTATCTGGGCTCAAGGACAAATACCTTCTCTGACAGATTTACCTCTTTAATACCTTTCTATTTATCATTCAGTACAGCACTTTTTCATTTGAGGCTGCTTGTTAAATCAGTGTCATCTTCAGATGGGGTCTTTCATCAGTAATTGTAGCACAGGCCTGCCTGAGGAAGAAGCAGATTTTTTTTTTTTTTTTTCTGGTGACAATACATCTACAAAGAGACTGGCTTCACTGATCTCCAACTCAAGCACAGCTGCTATTTGCGTCGTCAGCCACAGCGGACAAGCTGATGATGGTGTTTTTCCAAATTTCTTTGCACAACTGGGTTTGTTCTGTGTGTGTGTGTGTGTGTGTGTGTGTGTGTGTGTGTGTGTGCGCGCACATGCCCAGGTTCATCCCACTGTCGACAGTAAAAGATAATAAGCAATAGGTTTACATGATATGCTAAATTAGATCTGTTTGTTCAAGGAACGCATAATTGCTTAATTAAAAAATATTTAGCTGCACTTTGTTGTTTTAGCAAGGAATAATGAATGAGGAAGATGTCTTTATACATTGGACTTGTAAATGGGCTGATTCTTATATAGTGCTTTTCTACTCCCCCAGAGTACTCAAAGCACTCTATACAACATGCCCATTCACACAAGCACTGTCTTCTAAGCTTTTAGTGCTTCCTAGCTAACATTCATACTCCGATGGATGCATCAGAGAGCAACTTGGGGTTAGTTGGCATGCAGACTGGAGGAGCCAGGAATAGTGATGGTAAATTTGATTCATTATACTGAATCGAGTTTTAATCAGTCACTCACCAAAGTGAATTGGGTTTTTTGAGTCATTTGATTCACTGAGTCAGTTGACCAGAGAGTGCAAAAAATTTACATTTTCGCTCAAACTTAATTTGTTTCTCTTTTCATGTAAATCCTACTGCTAAGATGAATGATTCTAAAACAAACAAAACAAAAAAAAAAACTATTTTATAGAGCAAAAAAATTTCCAAAATTAAGCAATTTCCTATCAAAATTGCTTAAAAATCATTTTTTTTGTTTATTTTTATTTTATTAGTATTTTCCTTAAATGTGTCAAATATATATTTTCTCATCTAAATGTCCACTGAGCTGTGAGCCAGGGGGCGGTAATGCGCCTTAACATTGGTTGCCAACCAAGAAAAAGAAGAAGCTGTGAGCCAGGAGGGAGGGGGTGGGTGAGTGAGTAATTCGTTCGCTCTATGATTCAGCACAGGAGCGAGGGGGTGAGCGAGTCCTGAGTGATTCGTTCGCTCTATGATTCAGCACAGGAGGGAGGGGGTTAGTGAGTCCTGAGTGATTCGCTTACGCCTATGATTCAGCACAGGAGGGAGGGGGTTAGTGAGTCTTGAGTGATTCGTTCGCTCTATGATTCAGCACAAGAGGGAGGGGGTTAGTGAGTCCTGAGTGATTTGCTTACGCTTACGATTCAGCACAGGAAGGGAGGGGGTGAGTAGCTCAAATGTGCTGTTAGCATGTTAGCAGAGCGATGCTACTGTGAACCAAGGAGCTATTTTCTTGATGTGAGCTTCTACTCAAGAGTTTTTTCTTCCAGTTCAGAGCAGAAATGCTTTTGTTAAGAAACTGGCTGTTGTCCCCCCCCCCCACCACACAATTTTAATTATAAGCTAGATATATTTCTACTAATGGAATTAGTTTGCTAACAGCAACAGGGATGAGTCAGTTGGGCTTGTGAATCATGATTCACGAGTCAGTAAAGTGATTCTCGAGTATTAAACGATTCGTTCACGAATCAAACATCACTAGCCAGGAAGCAAACCACTAATCTTCCGATCAGTAGATGCCCACTTGCCTGTCCTGATGCACAGCATTTTCTTGTTGTGAGTTTTAATTCACGAAGAGTGTAATATTCTTGACCACAGCTCTCTATTTTCCATATTCCCATGTAAATAGTCACCTTTGTATGTGAGATGTGAGAAAATTTAAAATTGAATCCTGTGTTTAAGATCAAATGGGAAAAATATGAGCTACATATACACACATTGTATAACAATATTACTGCAAAGTCCTAAATTACCAGGCCCCATCCTATCTTAGAGTCTTCATAGTATCATATTATCCCAACACTGTGCTCTCAGAATGCATGCTTACTAAACCAGAAACTAGGAACTAGGATTTCGCCAGGAACACGAGGGAGAAACAGAGCACGAAGAGATTGCGTACGTTAACAACGCGACCACAAACAGGGAAACACTGAGGACTAAGGCTACGTCCACACGTACACGGGTATTTTTGAAAACGGAGATTTTCCGTTTAAAAAAAATAAAAAATAAAAAATCCCATCCACACATAAACGCAGAAATGAAGGAAAACGCTGCTAGGAACATGCCAAAGCAACAGGTGGCGATATATTCCTAACCGTGTAGAAATGTTGGCCAATCAGAAGTCTAGAAGCCTTGGTGGGAAATAGTAAACAAGGATGGAGCATAGAAGCAGAAGCGAGTTGTATACAGTGGGGCAAAAAAGTATTTAGTCAGCCACCGATTGTGCAAGTTCCCCCACTTAAAATGATGACAGAGGTCAGTAATTTGCACCAGAGGTACACTTCAACTGTGAGAGACAGAATGTGAAAAAAAAATCCATGAATTCACATGGTAGGATTTGTAAAGAATTTATACGTAAATTAGGGTGGAAAATAAGTATTTGGTCAACTCAAACAAGGAAAATCTCTGGCTCTCACAGACCTGTAACGTCTTCTGTAAGAAGCTTTTCTGTCCCCCACTCGTTACCCGTATGAATGGCACCTGTTTGAACTCATCATCTGTATAAAAGACACCTGTCCACAGCCTCAAACAGTCAGACTCCAAACTCCGCCATGGCCAAGACCAAAGAGCTTTCGAAGGACACCAGGAAAAGTATTGTAGACCTGCACCAGACTGGGAAGAGTGAATCTACAATAGGCAAGCAGCTTGGTGTGAAAAAATCAACTGTGGGAGCAATCATCAGAAAATGGAAGACATACAAGACCACTGATAATCTCCCTTGATCTGGGGCTCCACGCAAGATCTCAACCCGTGGGGTCAAGATGATCATGAGAACGGTGAGCAAAGATCCCAGAACTACACGGGGGGACCTGGTGAATGACCTGCAGAGAGCTGGGACCAAAGTAAGAAAGGTCACCATCAGTAACACACTACAACGGCAGGGAATCAAATCCCGCAGTGCCAGACGTGTTCCGCTGCTGAAGCCAGTGCATGTCCAGGCCCGTCTGAAGTTTGCCAGAGAGCACATGGATGATACAGCAGAGGATTGGGAGAATGTCATGTGGTTAGATGAAACCAAAGTAGAACTTTTTGGTATAAACTCAACTCGTTGTGTTTGGAGGAAGAAGAATACTGAGTTGCATCCCAAGAACACCATACCTACTGTGAAGCATGGGGGTGGAAACATGCTATGGGGCTGTTTTTCTGCCAAGGGGACAGGACGACTGATCCGTGTTAAGGACAGAATGAATGGGGCCATGTATCGTGAGATTTTGAGCCAAAACCTCCTTCCATCAGTGAGAACTTTGAAGATGAAACGAGGCTGGGTCTTCCAACATGACAATGATCCAAAACACACCGCCCGGGCAACAAAGGAGTGGCTCCGTAAGAAGCATTTGAAAGTCCTGGAGTGGCCTAGCCAGTCTCCAGACCTCAACCCCATAGAAAATCTGTGGCGGGAGTTGAAAGTCCGTGTTGCTCGGCGACAGCCCCAAAACATCACTGCTCTCGAGAAGATCTACATGGAGGAATGGGCCAAAATACCAGCTACTGTGTGTGCAAACCTGGTAAAGACCTATAGTAAACGTTTGACCTCTGTTATTGCCAACAAAGGTTATGTTACAAAGTATTGAGTTGTATTTTTGTTATTGACCAAATACTTATTTTCCACCCTGATTTACGAATAAATTCTTTACAAATCCTACCATGTGGATTCATGGGTTGTTTTTTTTCACATTCTGTCTCTCACAGTTGAAGTGTACCTCTGGTGCAAATTACTGACCTCTGTCATCATTTTAGGTGGGGGAACTTGCACAATCGGTGGCTGACTAAATACTTTTTTGCCCCACTGTATGTGGAGGGACAGTAACTGTGTGTGTATATGTAAGCATTTAAACACTGCAGAGAGTACAATTAACAGTATTGTAGAAATTCATTTCACTGAAACAATAACGTGGCGCACAGTGTGACGTCAAAAAAGGCGCACACCTTTGATGCTGCGTTTTTCTCGTCCACACAAATGCAAAAACTGAGTTTTCAAAAATTATCCACCCTGACCGGAGTATTTAAAAAATCTCAGTTTTCAGTGACCGGGGACAAGAGAATAAATACGAGGGCTGAACTAAACCTAAGAACTAGAAATCACAAACCCAGAAGAACCAGAGAGCTAGAAATGCAAAACAGAAACCAAAACACTAGCAATCATAAACCAAGATGAAACCAAAGACCAATAATAATGATACAAAAATCAAAACACCGTGACAATTTTGTTAGGCTGTTGTACATCATGTGTAATTTTTAGTCAAGAAAGATAAAAAAATAGTCAGCAGCCTTTAGTTTCAGTTTACTTTATTTCATTTAAATTCAGATGATGTATGTTTAGATTACAGAAATGTATTTGCATCATTAAAAACACATCAAAATAACTTTGGAGAGATCAAGTGACTGATTTAAATGAAGTCACATGAAGCACTTTGAGTGACACACTCAAGAGTAGGTTGCCTGGTAAATGTGTTAGAGGGCTATGTGTACCATAATAAAATGATTGACACAGGTGCAGAGCAGCTATTTGGTCAAACAGGAGAACAATCAATAGCAACTCTTTGTTTTGCTCAACAAACTGTATCCCAGAGTGGCCCTGCAAAATTTGGTATAATATTTGACATGCTAATACTGTTTCAAGTGATCATCATTTCCCACTAGGAGCACATAAGTAGGTAAACAAATATGAATTATGTGTATACTATAAACATTTTGGAGAGCACTCAGGAGGCTCCAGTGACAGTTTATGCATGTGTATGCTGACCGCTCAGCTACTCAGTGTCGTTGGATTTCGTACTGACTTGTCAAAGCTGACTCTGTTGGGACATTTTATAATGATTGACAAACCATAGCTCTGTGCTGTCCTTTGAATAGGGAAACACACAACATTCCTCATTTATGTGCTATTCTTCATCCATATCAATCTACAAAGTGATATTTTCCTGGCATGCATATTCTAATAGAATACCAAACTAATTTAATGCTGGCACAATTTTAAATGGGTGAAGCTAAACTGACTGCCAGTCCTTTTATGTATTTATCAAACCTAACACAACAGTTTAGTATTGAAAGAGCTTTAATGGGTTTTACAAATTCAGCAGAAATTTGCACGTGAAAGCCATTTACATCACAAGTTTGTGATACTATAGAGAATATTTGAATAGTAAAATTACACAAACAAAATGTAAAAAAAAATTCACTTTTGTCTGCCTTCATAAATTTAAACTATACTGCAAAAGACAATTGCCAAACAAACTAAACTAGCCACACGTATTGCATCTAGTTGAGATACTGTGCAAATGAACGAGCACAGCATATATGTATCATGCTTAACTTTTCTGACCCAAATAAATACACCAGACCACTCAGACTATTTGGCATTAAATCATTGAATCTCTGTTTCTTTTTTTCTTGTTTAGAAACATCAAGACCAGGTCATCATCTCATGATGTTGATTTAATTTTTTTCACTGTGTGTTTTTTGAAGATGACTTTTCTGCAAAAACACAATGCGTTACATGACAAGCTTGGATGTGGAAAATTCTGGAATGTTTTTAATATTTTTGTTGTTGCATGGCCTTTTATATATAAATAATAAACAAATCTATATGCAACTGATTAATTTATTTTAATAAGGAAGTTAATGACAAATACATGTAAATTATAACATTACTAATAATTAGTAAATATAATCAATTGTCGTTGACAAAAAACTGCACTAAAGTTTACTGAATTTACAAGCAATGGTTAACAGAATGCATGCAAGACATTGAAAGGTAGTATCTTCTAGTTTTTGAAATGGTGCCTGTTTAAAAAGCGGGTAAAATAAAACTTAACCCTCATTTTTCCTGTGACCTAGTGGATGAAGTTATTAAAAGTTCAGCACTCAAAAAACATAATTTTAGCCGTCCAGCATGTGTAAGGCTGAAATGGAATGTCAGTATTTTAGCAGTGGACTGCAGAGAGTCCAGCTGCTAGCGGGCTGAACGCCCCATCTGGTGGATCGCTTCAAACCCTGGCCTGGCCTCTGTGTGGATATCAGAGTGATGAAAGCTGAAGTAGACTTAGTCATCTAGAACTAATGGACAGGTGGGGAGCATTGGGAGTTGCAGATCCCCTCCTTCCTGAAAAAAACGCTGCTCATCACATCAGCTCAGACACTGCACACACACACGCACGCACGCACACACACACACGCACGCACGCACGCACGCACGCACACACCAATTTATATTAGGCCAAGAGAAAAAGAAGTAGGAATAAGAGGTGGGCCAGTAATCAGAGAACACTTCAGCTGCTTAATCAGCATCGCTTGTCTGATGAGGAAGAACACTTCTGGTTTTGTGGATAGAAGCCTTCATTAATCATCCTCAAAAGAAACACCACTCCATAACAACTTGAGTTAAGGGGCTGTTTTTTTCTGCTGCAGTCTGTGCAGAGCAAAGACATTCCAAAAAATTCTGGAAGAAGGGAGAGCACATGAAAAAAGATTTCATACTCTTTTCTAATCAGTCCAGTCAGCTTTGGTCAGCTTCTATGGCAAAGGCTTTTATGTTTCAAGTGAAAACCAGAGATCCACTTATGCTGGTTTGATTGTTTTGTTCACATTCTCTTGCCGTATTTCTAAAGACAACCCTTTAAATTACAATTGTGCCAGTAAAAAATGCACTACTTTTTTACCCTCAGCCTTTTTTAAAAACAAAACAAACACAAAAAACACTTACAACATGCACTTTGACTTATTTGTACGTATCACATCATCAAGGGTGAAATCTGTGAATGTAATTTATTTTGTTTTGTTTTTTGTCCTGTGAATGAGTTTCTACAAGAAATTATATCTTCTGTGATAGTGGCCTTCGGAGAATAAACACATTCAGAAGAATGTGGGTGGTTGAAATTTGAGATTTCATCTGTGACCCTGCAGCCTGAGAAACATTATCTTTCCAGACCATTCACGCATCGAGAGATGCAGTCATCTAATTCAACCAGGAACCAGGATCTAATTAATAACACAGTGTTTTTAATTAAAACCTACACATGAGTAAAACATTCTCACTGACTGTGATTTGCAAAGGACCATGCAAGCCCAACTGAAATAGACCCCAACAATAAGATTGAGTGTCTTTGAATATGAATGAATAATAACCTTTTATATTTTTTCCTCTGGAAATGTGTATAAATTCATTCCTGCCCAACATCATGGACTTTCTCAGTTGTCAGTCTGACATTTTATGTTTTTGCTAAGTACGGTAGTATGGTAGCTGTTTCAGACAAACTTTTTCAATATCTCCAAACTCACCTGCTGTTTTGGCTGAAGATTTCAATGATTAATAAATTCACTCAGAGCTGCAACACTTGTGTGGCTTCACAGAAAAAGCAATCAGATCAGCACTTCACAATGGGAAGAGGCTTCTCCAGGAAATTACATCGTCTACTGAATAGTGTAGAGAGGCATGGCCTCAAATCTGCAGCCACAGGCATATGATGCAGATTGTTATTTACATATTATGAATCTGTTTACATGTGAATTTGTTCAGTTTTATCTATTTTATCTCACTGTGTCATCTTTCATTCTTTGAAAAAGAATGTTCAATAAGAATTGCTAAACCTCAATCACACATCCAGATAAACAACAGACAACTCAATCATTAGGATCTCTTCAGAGCTGATGTCTTTAGCTATCTTACTTTGGGTGATGATGGCGCGGCTGTTCTTGGGGCACAAAAGATGCAGTTTTGTTCTTCTTGGCCACTCAATTATACGCAATGTGTTTTTTGGACATTATAATTCGGAGAGTAGTGAGGAAGGGATATTTATAGCTTATAATTTTAAAGACAAAGGGTTGAAGATTATTTTTACTCTCAGATTTAACTGGTGATTTTGGCACCTTTTTATGTTGCAGGTTAATTAGCCAGACTAAATATTGTAAAAATTATTATTATAGCGTATGAGACATAAAATATACTGATGATTTGTTTGGTACTCTCTACAATCAAAGCAAACGGAGATCATGGTTCTGAGTAAGAAAAGGATAAGGCAGGAAAGGGTAGGAAACACCACAGATGTCTTAAATGTTACTGTGCAGAGGTGGTGAAAGTACACTTAAGTTAAAATACAGATATTGATAAAAAAAAAAAACTTAATTAAAAGAAAAAAACAGGCTATGAAATATAGTCAAAGTAAAAAGTAGTTCTTTGGAGGACACTTCTAACAGCTAGTTTCATACAAAAAAAAAACTGAAACTCACGTGATTAAAAAATGTTGTCTGAATTCAAATTTTATTGGGTTTTTTTAGCGTTGAACTTCTATTATATAGAATTCAATTTTAAATGTTATTGATACAGAGCCAAATCACAAGAACATTGATATTGTAAGGTAGACCCTACAATAACACATACGTATTTAAAAAAAAGTTCTATTTTATCTAGCCTACATTACTGATTGGCAACATAAATACCACACCACAAGGAATGTGTGGACTTATTTAGATACATTTTTTTAAGAGTATAACCAGGAGGTCAAATAGGACTTGTCAGGTGAGGGGATATGGAATAGTTTTTTCTGTAGTGTGATAAAAAAAAATCATCTGAGCAAATAGTTTCAGTTCATGGGCGCAGTATATTCACCAACCCAGAAGCCACATTCACAAAGAAGCCATCAGACACAAGAGTGTCTGCTTTGGCTGCGCTGCTAGTTTGAAGTGTGCATTGGGACCTAGCAATTACTGTATATCTTTGGCCAAAATGGAGATATTTAAACCTGTCAACAAAAAGCTGCTCAGTCTGCAGAAAACACATGAAACATACTGTCAAAGTGAAGCCACTGATAAGTCAGTACATCCAGTGCACAGCAGAAATATCACATGTAGTTAAATTGGAAAACTGTTGGAAAAAGTCTGCACATCCTCAAGACAGCAAGTCACTGATGTGTAACCAAGATCAACTCTGTCATAGAGACTTTTGATTTATTCATTAAAAAATAAAAAAAATATATATTAAAAAAGGGGAAAATATTTTAAAACAAACTCTGTATAAGCACCGTTTCTATGTAGCAGAAATAGATTATTATAAAATATGAATCAACTAATAGATTGTGGTGTGATTTGGCTATAAATATATATAGGGAATTTGAAGTAAATTTTCAGATCAGACAAATGAGCTGCTTACCATTGGCACATTGTGTTATAAAAAGACAGCCTGCACATCTGCTCCTGTCCACTCCACAGACTGTCTATTCATAGAACCTGTAACATGTAGACCAACTATTACAGTGGAACCTGAACCCACAGTGAGTGAAGCACTGCAGCCAGATGTGTATGGAGGACCACAAGAGCCACACGCATCGAAATAAAAAATTCTGTGCTTAAATAATGAATTGTAGAACAAAATGTGTATTTGTAAATTCATTTTTGAATTCCAATTTAATAAACTGATTTTTAAAATGCTTTTTAAGTCTTCATTTCAAAAACCTTTTTCGAATTGCACTTTAATAAACTGCATTTCAAAATCCATTTCCCTTTCCTGTTCGCTCACGGATTAACATGTGGATTAGCAGTTGTATTAACAACTTCATTTTAAAAATCCTGCTGCTATCCGGTCGTTCAGTGATGACGCGGCGAATCCTACTTCCGGGTCTAAAGTAGTCTGCGTTTAATATGGCTTTTGTGTTGTTAACATGTTTAATGTTATGTATTTTCTTCTATTTGATCTCAAAAAGCTCCTAAAACAGTCAGTGATCACTGTTGACCTCTCTCGGCTTTTATTACCGCTAATCATTTATTTAAGCTCAGTTTTTAAAACCTTAGGATGTAACAGCGAACACCATGAGACCGGACAGTGTGCGCACCGCGGATGACGTCAGTGCGCACACTGTGTCTGAGGAGGATGTGCGGAAGTGCTTCAGGAAGGTGAACGCACGCAAAGCTACTGGTCCGGACGGGATTCCCGGCCGCGTCCTCAGGTCATGCGCGGCTCAGCTGGCTGGAGTGTTCACGCACATCTTCAACCTTTCCCTCTCTCTGTCTGTAGTCCCAGCCTGCTTCAAAATGGCCACCATCGTCCCTGTACCCAAATCCTCCACCATCTCCTCATTGAACGACTGGCGACCTGTAGCCCTGACCCCCATCGTAAGCAAATGCTTCGAGAAGCTGGTCAGGGACTTCATCTGCTCTGCACTACCCGACTCACTGGACCCTCTACAGTTTGCATACCGCCACAACAGGTCCACTGATGATGCCATAGCCCTGACACTACACACTGCCCTGTCACACCTGGAGAAGAGAGACACGTATGTGAGGATGCTGTTTGTAGATTACAGCTCAGCATTCAATACCATCGTTCCCTCGAAGCTGGACAGGAAACTGCAGGATCTAGGACTGAGCAGCTCCCTCTGCAGCTGGATCCTTAGCTTCCTGTCTGACAGACGCCAGGTGGTCAGACTAGGCAGCATCACCTCATCCCCCATCACACTGAACACTGGTGCTCCACAGGGGTGTGTACTGAGCCCTCTCCTGTACTCACTCTACACCTACGACTGCACAGCCACTAACAGCTCCAACATCATTGTGAAGTTTGCGGACGACACTACAGTGGTGGGTCTTATCACCAACGGTGATGAGACGGCTTACAGGGAGGAGGTCAGCGCCCTGACCCACTGGTGTCAAGACAACCATCTCACCCTCAACGTCGCAAAGACAAAGGAGTTGATAGTGGACTTCCGGAGGTGCAGAGAAGTACACACCCCCATCACCATCAACGGCGCTGCTGTGGAGAGAGTGAGCAGCTTCCGGTTCCTTGGAGTACATCTGGCTGAGGATCTTACGTGGTCAGTACACACAAACAAAACAGTGAAGAAGGCGCAGCAGCGCCTCTTCTTTCTCAGGAGACTGAAAAGATTCGGCATGAGCCCCCGCATCCTCAGGACCTTCTATCACTGTGCCATTGAGAGCATCCTCACTGGATGCATCACCACCTGGTATGGCAACAGCACCGCCTACAACTGCAAAGCTCTCCAGCGAGTAGTGCGGTGCTCTGAACGGATAATTGGAGGTGAGCTTCCCTCCCTCCAAGACATCTACAGGAAGCGCTGCCTGAGGAAAGCGGGGAGGATCATCAAGGACTCCAGTCACCCCAGCCATAAACTGTTCAGACTGCTTCCATCAGGAAGGAGGTTCTGCAGCATCCGGTCCCGTACCAGCAGACTGAGAGACAGCTTTTTCCATCAGGCCATCAGACTGCTGAACACGTCATAGACACCTCAGCTTCACTACTGGAACTTCAACATTATGCACTCCACACTGTATATAAATGCCACTTGTTTTGCACATATTCAACTCTGTATATTTAATATATTTTATTATTATTATTATTATTATTATTATTTATTTATTTTTACTATTTAATTTGTAAAAATGTGTATACACACACACACACACACACACACACACACACACACGTAGGAAAATATTTAGTATACACATCCAGAAATGCATACACTATTATATATTGTACATATATTTATTAGTTTCAGGTTGGCCATTCTTGTATTTTGCTCATTTGTGTTGTTGTGTTTGCACATCTCTGTTGCTTGTGGGGCTCGCACACAAGAATTTCACTCGCATGTGCTGTGCCAGTGTGCCTGCACATGTGATGTGACAATAAAAGTGATTTGATTTGATTTGATTTGACTACAGCCCAGCCCATGCAGCAGAATGACTAACCTCGTATTGTGGATGGATTATCTCAGTTGTTCTCCTGGCTGAAGTTTGGTCCTTTTACAGCATCCTGCCATGCGATTACATTTGTTCCTGACCACCGAGAACACTCATGTTAACTTTTATCGAGTGGAAAAAAAGTTAGCTTGTTTATATTATGCTAACATAGCTGTGTCGCTAGCGGTCACATAGCACATCATTATATACCAGCTAGCCCAACTTCAGTAACCCTACAAACGTCACTGCTGTTTAGTTTTCTGTCTTCATTTATGCTGGAAGAGATAGCAGAGCTGTACGTTTTAATTTGTTTCCAAAACCCCGCAGTCAGGACATGCTATATTGTATTTAGATAGAAGCTAGCGAGCTAACTCCCTGCTAACTTCTAACTCCGTTAAATGTCATAAATTCCGTTTTCATGGATGCCTGGATGTTAAACTCAATTGTTACACCTGGTAGAGCAGAACGCTGATCATTTTATTAAAGATGAAAGACTTTAGACAGTTTTTCAACTCTCAGTAATGCCATACCCAGATAGCAAGGAAACATTGAAACACTGTTGAGTCAATATCAGGCTGTGTCATTGAATCAACGTTGAAGTGTGACGTTGACCTAACGTCACTCTTGCACCCTTTTTTAACGTTGAAACAACGTCAGGTTTTGATGTTGAATCAATGTTGAAACCTGACATTGATTCAACGTTGTATTTTCTAATACTGTTGACATTGAAACAATGTCAGATTCTGATATTGAAACACTGTTGAGCTATGGTGTTGATTTTCCACCTCTTTCGCACAGTTGCTTTTTATTAAAACAACAGTTAAATCATGACTGGAAATCTACCTTTCTTTATAGGTATTTTAACCAATACTAAACTACTGCATGTTTCCATCAATACTTAAACCACCTAAACACATAATTGTACTTATTCCTTAAATTGGACACCCTTTATAAAAAAAAACCCCAAATGTCTCACAATGTATCATGTCAATATTAATATCCTAAAATAAGAAAGCATTGCATGTGATGTAACAGAGAAAAAAAAAAGGTCAATAGTCATGTTTCGTTTGCTAAATACTTTATTAAAAGACAGTTTCCTATTTACATTTATATGTTTCACAGAAGTTTGTAATTTTTTACTCTGGGATGGGGATGCATGATGTGCGTCCTGCACCACCCAAACGATCTGGGGCGTATCGGAGCCATTTCTGCACTGCTTGCGCAAAGACAAACTCGGACATAGAGTTTGCCCCTAACTGCTGCGTCAGGCCATCTAGGACAAAAATACACACACACACACACACACACACACACAAACAAAAAAAGTGAATTAGAGCACGTGAATAAGCTCTTGTTAACTGTCTTCAGCGGGGAGAAAGTATGTAAACTCCTAGGCTGATAAACATGAAAGTCACCAGGCGTAAATCTGCAAACTGCCGCATTTGATTCCCAAAGAGCTATGAGCGGAAAAAGTGATAAGTCTTAGCATGGTGTGCCGTGTATCCTTTAAAACAAAATAAACATGGGGTCCTCGGGCTGTACAAACTACAACCCGAGGACTAAACAAGCCAAAGACCAAAGACTCCATCTCCAGATTAACCGGACATGAAAGTCTTGTTATTAAGAAAGACAAAGTAATATAGCAAAAAAAACAGTAAAACTTACCAAATATGCATTTGCAGAGCGCTGTATCTTTAAATGCCATTTTTTGCTTTGTCTGGTCCTTGGTTTTTTTCCCTGCCCAGTTTAGTACCGAGGCCAGCTCGTTTGTAATGGCATAAGCCATTACACGGCGGACTCGCACCTCCAGTGTGGTCCTTCCAATCAAGGCAAAGCGTCTCACCTATAGACACATTTTAAGAGATGGAATTAGCGTGTCTCATGTCTTAAATGTGTATGCAAGTGCTTGTGTGTTTAATCAACAAGCCGTTGTTATGTATTTAAATCACATCTGACAGCTATTACACTTTATAGTTACAAAGTGTATATAACCTTTATATACTTACCATTGCCTTATTTGCCTCTTGTGATTGAAGAGCTGGCTCTGCATTGTTTAGCTCCTCAATGTTGTGCAAGGGCAAATCCAGAGGCAGTACCCCAGCATCTACCGATTCATTGCAGCCGGTATTGCGGATGGCTCTGACCTCCTCACGGAGTTCGTTAACAGCTCTCGTCAGGTCTGACAGAAAAAGATAATTTTTTTTAAGTATTTAAGAATACAGACAACTTGTCAAAAGTTTCCTTGTGTCACACACAGATATGTACAAAGACACTAGACAGTATTTTATTACCTGGTATTTTCACTCGAGGGGCCTGGGGAAACCATTTCTTTGTGGGCTGCTCATCCTCTGAGTCACTATATGTGTACAGGGGATTTGGTCTAAAGAAAAAAAGTTGAAAACGGTCATAAGTAATTACAAATGTGCTTTTGGAATATTTTTTCCTAAAGTTACAGTTTAATTTATAACAACACACACAGGAAACGGAGATGTGCAAGAAGGTACAGTATACAATGAATTTTTGAAGTGCACAAGTGTACACGGCTTTGCATTTATAAAAAGTTTACAAGCTTCCACTTTTTGGACTATATTATGTGGTGATATTGCAGTATGCAAGCACCACAGATATGTACAAAAGACAAGATCATAAATTCTTAGCAATCAAAGATATGTTTGTGAAATAAAAAAAGTTTTACTTGTGCTTTCTTTTATGACTGGTCTGAGTTTCAGCTTCGGACTGAAGGTCAGACGTATCACAGTGTTCACTTAGATATTTCTGAAGACTGCGTTCTGCTTTGTGAAATGTGTCTGGAAGTACAAACACAATGTATGGCCAGACATAAATTAGGACATGAAAAACTTGTTATTGTTACATTTATACAACACCAATCCAGATGATACCCACCATGGCTTATTAGAAGTCGGACTGGTGCATAGGTGAGCCATGTTGAACCAGGATGAACTCTCCTCTTTACTGCATCGTGGATCCTGAATGTGTCTCACAGAGGATATGGAGGCCATGACAATTTCTCCCCATTTATCCATGAACTAGGGACTATTTCTGTACCACCAGTGCTGAACAATGCACCAGTCTTTCATTTTTATCTTTTTTTTAATTTGGAGTCCTTTTTTGCCCTGTCTAGGATAAACAGGAAACAGATAATTACAATATATTTCATAGTCACTACAAAACTTGATCTATTGATTAAACTAAATAATAAATAATAGCTTAAAATGTATATAGGCAACAATTACAAGCAAACCCGTATATGTAAGCATTTAAACACTGAAGATAATAACATTAACAGTATTTTGTCTAAGTCTGCCATTGTAGGAATTCATGGCACCGAGACAAAAACTTGGCGCACAGTGTGGCGTCAAAATAGGCGCACACCTTTGACGCTGCGTTTTCTCCGTCTTCCTCGTCCACACGTAAATGCTAAACGCAGTTTACGTGTGGACAAAAGGTGCAAACGCAAGTTAGGTGAGCGTGCAGCGTAAAGTTTGAATTGAGTGCGAATCGAAGCGGGTGCTCTCCAATCATTAAAAGTAACAAAGTCATTGAACACATTTATACAGTTACCTTTACGTTTATCAATCATATATCACAGATTTAAAATTTTTTGTAGTACTATGCTAAAAAGCAACTACAGAGCGAAAGTCTGGGTCAAGCGCCGAGGCGACGGCAAGAACAAAGGAACCCTCGAAGCGTTAAAGCTAGCTTTGTAAGGAAATATAACGGAAAAGTATGAAACGAAAATGTTTTCTTTGTTGATAGACTTTGTTTGCAGTGCAATTTATTTGTTGCCGGATTGTAAGAAGAAAGTAGACACAATTTCGGGCTCCCACATTTTATCCGAAACTTTACATTAACAAGTTTGTTTTGTTTTTTTTACTGTTATTCAAATGCAACCGTGGAAATAACGAATAGAACAAAAGTCATTCATTCTTACCTTATACTAATCGTGGTGCAGGCCAGTGCAGTGCATGAACTTATACCTTCTCCGGTCAATTCCGCTGAGAGTAAATCTAATGTCCCGCTCTACTGTACAAGACAATGGTTACCTGGAGGGATGTACCAATGTGATAGGGGTGCTGCGGAATAGTCCAAGTGGTAGCAGCTTTAATTTCCCGCTCAACCATAAATCGATGGTTTTTCAACGTGATTGTTGTCACCTTGTCAGCTATACATAGATCAACAATCAACGATGACAGAACAACAGTGAATCAATGTTATTTCAATGTCAGTGTCAGGTTTCATCAGTATTTCAATGTTGTTTCAACATTGGTTTTGTGTTGACATTTCAATCCTGACGATTCTGATGGTTCAGATGGAAAATCAACATCTGTTCAATGTCTCCTTGCTATCTGGGTAGTGATCGTTTGATATATGGACCTGCAGCGGAGTTTAGACCCAGACACGGCTAGTGACGTCAGACTGAACAACCGGATTCAAATTAGCCACACCGTGGGATGTAAGGAGCTCTCTGATTGGTTGGTCAGACACAGCCTGGATTTTTCTAGCTCATAGCTTCGCCCTCCTAAGAAGCGTGTGCTTGTACAAAGGCTGTTCAGCCTCGGGATTTACACTCGGCTCGACGTGGATATGTGAAGAATGAAGGGACCCTGCAGCGAAACGGAGAGCCCAACCTCTGACTGAGTGCCTGTTTATGCAGTCTGACCACCTGTGAAGGTAACGTGCTAACATGGCTAACGCTAGCATCACCGCACGTAGCCCCGTTATTTTAAGCTCATTTTAGCTTATGAAAATTTTACGTCGCAGCTGTAAGAGCTAGCTATGTGTTTTGTAAGCTGCTGTGCTCTTCACAAACAAAGCTGGAAGCAGCTCAGACTGTTAGTACCAGCACTGAGCCCTGTTACATTTATACAGTGTTAGAGCAACGGCTGCAGCCTACAGCCTTTAAACTAGCGATTAAAATTCTGACAGTAAACTCGTCAGTCCAGACGTTACCACATTACTTTGTGATACTTAAGAGTTAAAACAACTGAGACAGGGTAATTAAAATAACAGCTGTCAGTTCTCACATTTAATATATCAAGACTGGAGATCACACTACTGATTTCAGTTCATTTAATATGTGAGTGCACAGATTCATTCTCAACTGGACATAAATGATGATCAAAGGTTGTATATATGATGAATTCATCAAATCCCAGCCTCTAACACAGTGCGCTGAATCTTAGCTTTGAATGTCCAGTATATTCTAATTAGCGCAATGTAAACATTCACTGAACCTACAGTATCTACACCTGTGTGGCAAATGTGTGGTAAAGATACAGATAATGAAATTTAATTATTAATACAATATAAATTATGAAAAACAAAAGCTGAAATTGATTCAGTTTAGTACTTTTCTCTGTATGCTCTGTGATTATAAAGGCCTTAAATTCTGTGATATATATTGTAAATGATTTTCACAGAGGTCTTAAAGTAGTTTAATCACTGCTGATAGTCTGGTTGTTTATATTTTCACGTTTTTGTGTCTGTAGGGCTGTTTGATGACGGTTTGGACTCCTCTGGGAGATGGGAGCACCTGGACTTCATGCAGGAGAGACTGCCTCAGTGATGATGGACTCTGCAGCCTCTGAATGATTATGAATTATTTTTAAGAAGAGTAAAGTTATTCACATAAAGTTTTTATTCTTCTGTATTTATTCTTTTGTATCATGTGCCATAGTCATACTGAACTATACAGACCTGGTGAATTGGAGAAAAAAAAAATCATATATGAATAAATCATTCAGCTTCAGCAGTATTTCTATTCATCTTATGAATTCCAATCTAATGTCAATTCACTGTTTGAGTTCAGTTTTGGTCTTAAACTCCAGAGAATACCACCTGGTTCTAGCGTTAGCCATGTTAGCACGTTACCTTCACAGGTGGTCAGACTGCATAAACAGGCACTCAGTCAGAGGTTGGGCTCTCCGTTTCGCTGCAGGGTCCCTTCATTCTTCACATATCCACGTCGAGCCGAGTGTAAATCCCGAGGCTGAACAGCCTTTGTACAAGCACACGCTTCTTAGGAGGGCGAAGCTATGAGCTAGAAAATTCAAGGCTGTGTCTGACCAACCAATCAGAGAGCTCCTTACATCCCACGGTGTCGCTAATTTGAATAGCAGCAGGATTTTTAAAATGAAGTTGTTAATCCAACTGCTAATCCTACTGCTAATGCACATGTTAATCCCTGAGCGAACAGGAAAGGGAAATGGATTTTGAAATGCAGTTTATTAAAGTGCAATTCGAAAAAGGTTTTTGAAATGCAGTTTATTAAAGTGGAATTCAAAAAAGGTTTTTGAAATGCAGTTTAATAAAGTGCAATTTGAAAAAGATTTTTGAAATGAAGTTTATTAACCCTTTAAAGCCGGTCCATTTTGCGTAACTATTTTTAAATCCCGGTAGCACTTCAACCACGTAAGCTAGAGTCTTATGCCATCAGCTTGTCCTAGGTCCCAGTTCCCTTCCACATATAGCTTTGCAAAAATTGCATAAAAAGCACTTGCAGCAGCAAAAACATAATATTCCAGAAACACGCTTTGCCGATCTGATCAGCCGTTTGTAACACTTCCTACGTCCATTAGCGAGAACTATCGCATGTCCGCCATGACCTGCCCGAAACCGGAAGTGATGTCATTTTGCGGAAATGTATTTTTTTACCATTAGGGCCTTACGAGCCTATACTGGTGTTTTTAAAAGTTATTTTTGACTTTATGACTTTGTGTCATTTCTGGGATGCTTAGGACTCATATTGCACTGCTGGAAATAGTTTATTTTGATGCATATGCTGTTTTTTTGCAAATTTGCATTATAATATTTATTTTCGTTTTTCCTGCAGTATGTGAAAATTGGTGTATTTCAAAAATAAAACTATGAAGACACTCAAAATAAATTTCTTGTGGTGGGAAACTAGTTTGTGCAACTTTTTTGTATTTATAGTTTTGAAGGATAAGCCTCTTAAATTTCTCTAACTAGAAATATATGTTAAAAAAACAAAAACGATTTTAAATTTTTTTGTAGTTCATTGCACTTTTTTGCAATTTATGTAATTACTATGCACTTAATGCATACATATTATTAAGATTTGGGCTATAATGGTTGTATTGTTGTATATCAACTTGAAATGCTCCCAAAAATGGCACTACAGCATGTAAAAATATAATATAAGCTCTGGCGGACTTGGTTCTATGGTAGGTCTTAAAGGGTTGAAGTGCAATTCGAAAATGTTTTTTGAAATGAAGACTTAAAAAGCATTTTAAAAATCAGTTTATTAAATTGGAATTCAAAAATGAATTTACAAATGCACATTTTATTCTACAATTCATTATTCATTTATTTATTTGTGGTCCTCCATAGATGTGTACTGCTGCGTTTCACTGAGTGTCCATCTGGCAACAGCACAAGCATGTTTTATATTTGTTCACATTTTATAAAGTTTACTCAGTTGACTAAGAAACAATTTTTCTGTTTTCTTCTCAGTGCTGTTAATCATAAATATTATGTAATATTATACAACAGACTAATACTGAATAAATCTTTAAAACTACAAGATTCTAAGGCAAGTTCTGAAGACTGCACTGCACTGCAGTAATCCGGTGACAGTGTCAGTATTGCCACTGCTACACAGCAAACAATGACTGTTGATAATTATTTCAGTAAACATTTTCCAATTGTAAATGAGTAAGGTTTAAAACAACACTTATGTTACGGCCATGGTGTAACTCTGTTTAACGCAGGAACCTGCACTGTCTAAAATATCTAATCACACTGGGACGCTGTCTTCCTTTGGGCTCCGCCTCTAAACAGACAAACGTCAGTTGCGATGAGCCAGCAGTACTGGCAACCTGCCAGAGTGTCATGACTTTATTGTGCAAGTGGCTGCTGCTGCTCATTTACAAACAAATCACAGTATCATCTGCAACACGATGAAAATGTATGCGTTTTTGTGTGCATTTTTTAATAATATTGCTTAAGAGGAACATGTATAATGTAAAAAGTATTAGTCCAAACAGAACCCTGTGGAAATACATTGCTAATTTTGTGTGTGACAGATACTATTCAAACCATCGCAGCACAACTCCAGTAATGCCATTGGTGCGTACTGATCTCTGTAGTAAAATACTGTGGTCAACGTTATTGAAATGCACTAAAGTCTAACAGCACAACCAGAGAAATGAATCCACTGAAGATTGTTTGTAACCTTCATTTGTGTTGTTTCTGTGCAAAGATCCACTCTAAATCCTGACTGAAGCTCATGAAATGAGCAATTTCTTTGGAAATATGTTTGACAAGAAATGTTTCAAAAATTTTTGAATATTATAACAGATGATTTTGAGACTAAATTATTAATATTTTAGATTTAAGCATTAATTAATGTTGAAAAGTCTTTGAATAGTCTTATAGGAATGGGGTCTAAAAGATATGTTGGTGGTTTATCGGAAGAAATGTAAAAGTTGACTCAAAAAGGAAGGAAGAGTAAGTAAATAGTAGCACTTCTAAAAGTTTAACTTGAAATAAGCCAGGAGGGAAGCTGTCGGTAGTTTCCTTTTTCTTTTTTTTCTAATGGTTAAAATTTTATCTGTGTAAAAATTAGCAAATTCATTGCTCAGTCTGATTCTTTGTCACCCTGGTCACAGTGCCAAAAAAGAACCTGGAGTTGTTCCTGTTTTCAGTGACGAATAGTAATATATCCGAGCTCTATGGAAGCCTTTTTTTATATAGTAACCACCTGCCTGAAAGCTGAAGTCTCTGTCAACCATTCTACTTTTAAAAACTCCGACTAGGAACTACAAGTACGCCAGCAGTCTGATCTTGGGGCGATATAGGAGTTAGTAACTCACACAAAAGTTACACTGTTTAGGATAACAACATGAAATTGGCATTAACAACTCTCCACCACACTCCCTAAGCCTTTCACACTGTTTTCAAAACAAGTTGAGAACACATATTGTTAATCTAATATTAATATATAAGACTAATTAAGAAGAAGTGTTTACAGAAAGTGTTAAATTGTTTTCAACAAAAATATGTTTGGTTGATTGCTGAAAGTGTTTAATTACTGGCATTCAAGACATTCAGAGGCTGCAATGTGTACAGACGTTTTTAAAAATGTACCAAAAGTACTGCATATTAACTGTCATGAACTGATGGATATACGAGAACTGGACCCAAGAGCAGAGTCAATACACATGTTGAACAATTTACAAGGTTTATTTACATAATTTGTCAGAAAAATAAAGTACAGAATTTTCCATCATGGGACAAGAAAGTGATACAAAATCTAGAAACTGAAACAAGAACATGGCTAGAAACCAAACACGTAAACAGGGGACCTAGAGCCGAGAATGGTCGAGGGTGGAGAAATATTTGACAGGGGGAGCACATGGAGAGAGAAGGAATGGGGAGCTCTGTAACAGAGGAGAGAGAGGTTACTGGGCAGAAAGGCAAGAGAATGACCAGAGGTGAGTGTGTACTGCCATGGGGTGTGCTTACTTGCAGCTTGGATATGGTGAGTCCACACCATCTCTGGAGGTGGAGGACACCCCAGTGGGGGAGGAGGCAGCAGGAGAATCTGGTAGAAAGTGAGAACATAAAGCAGCTTTAGATATGGGATGAAGGAACAGAACAAGGAAGCCAAGTTACCACCAGGGGCAGCCACCAGGGGTAGCAGAACGAACTGGTGGTGAGAAGCAAGCTTGTTATCAAGTGATACCCACCCCACTCTCAGGACTACTTTTTAGTTAGCAGATGTATTATGATGGATATCACAGACATTTAGATTCATCCTATCACTAGTAGGGATCATGAACTAGTATCTATCTCTCTGACACAGAAAAGAGTTACACCATGAATTACAAACTGGAGAGTGGATAAATCATTAGTTAAAGAACAAGACTGCATTAATTATTTCAAAAGCCGTAGGGCAATATAATTAGAAGATAATAAACTTCTAGGAATATCAACATGTGTTCCTTGGAAATCAAAAAAAGGGAGCAAAGATGGGCAAAATACCTTACTGTTAGCAAAGAAAATAAAAAAAAAAAACCACACGTGAGAACAAAAAAATTAACTTCATTAGAAACTGCCCATACTGCCTCGTGACAAGAACATAAGCTGGAATGAAATGAAACAGCCGATAAAAAGTCATTGTGTGGAAATCTTTGAACTGGCAATAAAGCCAGAAAATATCTTGCTAACCAGTTAAAGCCAAGATATGACTGGAAAAATTACTCATGATATACTGTATAAAATAAATAAATAAATAAATCTTCTAAAAAAAATTTGAAGCTTTATACTCATCACAGATATACCAATTGTGGAATCTAATAAAGAATTTCTTAACAGTATAAATCTACCTAAACTAAATTATGAACAGATTGTGGCTTTGAATTCACTTCTTTCAATATCTGAATTCCACTAAGTCCTACAGTATCTTCCAAATCAGAATGTCCATGTTGTTTTCCAGTAAGAATTTTGGCCTATCACCCACTTTCTATCACACATCTCCACACACATCTCCAAAAGTAAATTTCTACCAACATTAGCCTGTTTCTTAAATCAGGCAAATACGCTACCGCTCCTTTTGACTCATAAAAGTAGACCTTAAAACAATTTGCAAAGTCCTTGCCAGAAGACTAAAAGACCTTGCCAGAAAACAGTCACTCCATTTATAATACATTTTGGCCATACAGGATTCATCAAAGGCTGAGAGTCACCCAATAATACATGCAGATAGACAGATATGTGTAATAGACTAGTGTTTCATTAAGAAATTCAAAACCATAGTTGTCTCTTTAGATACAGAGAAAACATTTGACCAAGTTAATTGAAAATTTCTATTAGCTGATTAAAACACTAAACAAGTCTTTAAATGCACATGTTAGGACAAACAATATTACTTCCCATAGCTTCCTTCAGGCTCGCTTTTTGTCATTTTCGCTGAGGCCCTAGTAGCAGCAATCTGACAAAATATAAATATTAAAGGGATTTAAACTAAAAGAATACAGGTAATACCCCTAAATGCTGATCATGTATTAATTTACCTACCTCTCTTCTGAGGATGATCACACTTATAGATAAGTTCTCATCTTATTAGAATATCAATCCATACCATCAAATGTAGTAAATCAACACTTTTGCCGAAACTTCATTTAATTCCAAGAATTTATATCACTGTTGCAAAAAACATTTTATATCACTGTTGCAAAAAACATCTTAAAAAAACGGTAATATTCCAGCAGCTGGGGCGCTAAAATACTACCGTAAAATAAGAGAAATAACTTCCTCATAAAAATACGGTTATTTCCAGTAATGACAATACAGTTTGTTGCGCTAATTTTACATGGGATCTTGCCTTTTCAAGTGATTTTAAACATTAAATTAGGAACATGTTAATGTGATTAAACAATGAAATTATCTATAAATAGGGGAAAAAAAATCTTAAAAAAGCAGTAATATTCCGGCGGCTGGGGCGCCAAAATACTACCGTGAAATAACAGAAAATAACTTTCTCATGAAAATACAGTTATTTTCAGTAATGAAAATAGAGTTTGCTGCGCTAATTTTACATGGGATTCTTCCTTTTCCAAGTGCTTTCAGACATTAAATTAGGAACATTTTAACGTGATCAAACAATGAAATTACCTATAAACAAGGTCAATTAATGTGGCAATATGAATCATAATAGGTAAATGTATAGAAATATACAGTCAACAGTTGGTTTAAACAATAATGGATTGCATGCCCTGGGACAGACTGACAGAGGGAAGGCTGCCATATCGCACCATCGGCCCCTCTGGCCATCACCAGTAGGTGGTAGGTAAAGAGTCTTGACCACCGACACAATACCGAGAGTGTCCAAGCCTGGGCTCCAACCGGCAACCTTCTGATCACAAGGCGAACTGCCAACTCTTGAGCCACAATCGCCCTAAATAGCGATGATAATAATACTTATGTGATGTAACACAAGCTTATAGGAATCATGTTATATACTTTTCCATAGCATTACATTTGAATTCAACAGTTCGATCTTTCAAATAACGGACAGATATTTGTGAAATCATCAATCAATCATTCAATCAATCAAAGCTTTATTCGCCACATGCAGGTTGCCCTGAAGTGAAATAGTACCCCCCCCCCCCCCCCCCCCCCCGACCTTACAGACACAACTCAGACATTACATGGGGATACAAGTCGGAGATCGGTAGCGTTACAGAAAAACACTGAAATATACACCACAATGGGAAAGTACAAGAGGAAAAAGGAGACCTCTACTCATGCTGTGCTTCCATGGTAGGACAGCATGAGAACAGGAAACAAAAAAAAAACTCCTCTGCACAAAAAGCACATAAATGTCCACAGCACAACTTTGTGAAAGACATGACAAGCCACAGGATTGGGTGGGGGTTGAGGAGTAATACGAAGCGAACACAGCAGCCGCCTTGCACAGCGCTACCATTCCAGCGCAGCACACAGACCCGCCACAAACAAGCATTGAAGGCGTTTGGAAAGGGAGGGGGATGAGTGTGTGCTTATCAGTGTAAATGTATGTGTGTGCGTTATCAGAGTTCAGCTGAGACAGTGTCCTCCGCCCTATCAGGCTAAGTAAACAGTCTGCCAGCCAACCCAGGTGGCCTTGCATGGAATGGGAAGAATAGTCAACACACAGTCGTTATCTGGGAGTTTTTGTTCGACTCCAGCCTTGGGCCCGCAGCTGGCGCCTAGGTATCCGCATGTTGATGTTGTTGATTTTTCTTTTATGCGAGCAGCTCAGGAGAATTTCAAAGCTGTACTTTAACACTCCGACACTGGTCTCTCAATCTCCCGTTGGAGAACCGCGAGCCTCCCCATGATGGTATCAAACTTCCGTTCTGTGGTGTTGTCATTCTTTTGATTCTGAGACCCCACAACTGCAGTGAGCCATTCTGCGATGTGATCCAACTTTCGCTCAAGGGTCTCATTTTGAGCAGGCCTCTCCTTGATGTATCCCAATATACGCTCAATGGTGTTATTTTGAGTCTTCACGGCAGCTGTAAGTGTCTCCAAGGTGTTAACAATGCTGCTTTCGTTGTGAGAAGTCGCGCCTCGTCCCATCGTTTCAATTCCAGCGGGCCTTGGGGGGGGGGGTTGAACAGCCGGTTCCGCTCTCTTAATTCTCCGATAAGCCAGGGCCGAGCCAGCTCCGATCAGCAAGAACCCTGTTATCATGGTTCCGAATAGGTAGATATCTTCAGCGTCCTCGATCGACAGTCCCGCCAGGCACATGATCCTCCATTTCTGCCACTCGTCCATCGTGTATCCGGCAGGGAAAGTCCCTCCAGGGCACTCGGGCTCTCCCGAGCCCAGATTTCTCGTTGAGAAAAGGGTGTCAATAGCATTCAGAGACCAGTTGATCAAATCCATAATTCTCTTTTAGGTTTTAGAGAACGACAGTGAGAGACTGTTCCAGGGAAAGTAATACACACGAGACAGGACAAGGACACAAGAGGCTAAGCAGGGAAGATAAGGGAAAGGAGGAGAGGAGAAAAGTGCGACCGCCTTCACCGAGAGCCAAACGAGATGGCTCTCGGTGATACATTTGTGAATGTATTTTAACAATCGAAATATGCATATGTACAGACAGATACATTTAATAATCATGACAATTATGTTTTATTACATTACAGTAATTTAACATTAATTTACATTTGAAATGTGAAATCACAGTCTTTTTACGTAACTTTAATGATATTCTAGAAGAACAGAACAAAACTGTAAAATGCACAGTAAAATACTTTTATATTAGAATTTTTTCCTACAGTGCTGGCATACCCACGACCTTGTGGTTGTTAGTTCACATTCATTGGCCAATGCTTAGCGTCATGTTATTATGTGTCCAAACATCCAATGGCATGTAAATGGTAAATGGCCTGCATTTGTATAGCGCTTTTCTAGTCCCTAAGGACCCCAAAGCGCTTCACACTTCACACCCATTCACACACACATTCACACACTGGCGATGGCAAGCTACATTGTAGCCACAGCTGCCCTGGGGCGCACTGTCAGAGGCGAGGCTGCCGGACATTGGCGCCACCGGGCCCTCTGACCACCACCAGTAGGCAAACATGGGGTTAGTATCTTGCCCAAGGATATTTGGCATGCAGCCAGGAAGCAGCCTGGGATCAAACCACCGACCTTCTGATTAGTGGCTGACCTGCTCTGCCACCTGAGCTACAGCCACCCCATGTCACATTGTTTTCATGGCCACACCCTCACCCCAGGTGCAGAGGCCTATTTCTGTAAGATACTTTGACATTACTAGTGTGGAATGACCAACAGTGATTTCTTGACTATCAGCAACTGATGTCCACCATATAGAAAAACTTGTATTCCAATCAACTGAATTTTGAAATGCCTACTTGGGTAACATAATTTTAAATCGCTGTTCCCCTAAATTGTTTTAAAATATTTATAAGTCATTGTTAAACTTTAATGAATTCCCATCCAACTACAAAATGGGAGCGAGATCTTGTTATCAACCCATATCAAGTCTTCTGACACCATCCTTCCATCCATCTTCATCCGCTTTATCCGAGGCCGGGTCACGGGGGCAGCAGCCTAAGCAAATATGCTTATAGACCCTCTAAATCACAAAAAGCCCCATCTAACAACTTATGGAGCACCAAAGTCTCCATGGATATACAATTCAGGAGAAAGAATGTTCCAAATAGGCCTTACACACTCAAACATATGCACCTACCTACTGCACAGGCAATTCGACTGATAACTATATGTATGATATATCGTCTTGTACGCCTGTTCAGATGCGAAGACTTTGTTTAGTAGTTGTATTTCAGCCACATCCAAACCATGAATTTTAGATTAGATTTGGGAAGTTGTGGAAAGCCGGGGTCTCCTTAGTCTTTCCCTTTCTACTTCTGGTTCAATTCAATTTTATTTATACAGAGCCAAATCACAATAATGGTCACCTCAAGGTGCTTTATATTGTAAGGTAGACCATACAATATACACAGAAAAACCCAACAATCATATGACCCTCTATGACCAAGCA
This sequence comes from Mchenga conophoros, assembly GCF_057382185.1. Lineage (NCBI taxonomy): Eukaryota > Metazoa > Chordata > Actinopteri > Cichliformes > Cichlidae > Mchenga > Mchenga conophoros. Next base: position 32,389,587 of record NC_140540.1, read on the forward strand.
CTTTGGTACGGAGCCCCGCAAGGGACATGGGAGAAAAAAAAATTAAGATGAACTTTTGCGAGACCTCGCAAATAATTTGGCCGCATCCTCTGGAGACCGCCAGCTCGAAGCCGACCGGGAGGTCGAGGCACGATGTGCTGGGAGTGTGGTGTTAGTCCCGGCTGTAGTCCCGTTAGCTTCGGAATGGTGGGTAACAGACGTCTCCGAAAATGTCGGAGCACTTTTGCAAATATGTGATGTCTTGATAAACCGAGCAGATATTTGAAGTTTACACAGCTACATGCACGCCTAAAAATATCTTAAAAGTTTATTTTGTGACCCAGAAAGACTAATATTAAAACAAAATAGCTGCCGCCATTGTTAGAAATGAATTGCTGGGCTGCGCTATGAATTCTGGGATAGGTTGGGGAAGGATACACTGACTCGGCCTTCAAATGTGGCCTGCGAAGGATGCAGTCTATTTTGCGAGATCTTGCAAAACTTTTACGAGATCTCGCAAAAGTTCATCTTAATTTTTTTTTCCTCCCATGTCCCTTGCGGGGCTCCATACTTTGCCGACAGTGGGAAGGAAAAATTCCCTTTTAACAGGAAGAAACCTCCAGCAGAACCGGGCTCAAGGAGGGACCGATTGGGTGAGAGAAGGAAGACAGAATGACAGACATGCTGTGGAAGACAGCCAGAGATTAATAACCAGCATGATTCCATGCAGAGAGGTCTATTAACACATAGTGAGTAAGAAAGGTGACTGAAGAAGAAATACTCAATGCATCATGGAAATCCCCCAGCAGCCTTCACCTATTGCAGCTTAACTAAGGGAGGATTCAGGGTCACCTGATCCAGCCCTAACTATATGATTGCGCAAAAAGCAAAGTTTTAAGCCTAATCTTAAAAGTAGAGATAGTATCTGTCCCTCATTATGGGGTGGCTATAATGAGGTGATCAAAGAGGATTGAACCACCAACTTTCTGATAAGTAGGTGACCTGTTCTACCACATGAGCTACCGCCACCCCTCATTAGCTCAGGTGGTAGAACACCTCACCTACTTGTCAGAACGTTGTGATTCAATTCCCTGCTCCAGTCTGCATGCCAAACATCACTGGGCTAGATGCTAGGCCAAAGGTGCACTCAGGTGCACTGGAGTATTAATGTGTGTGAATATTACATTGAAAGCACTTACAATGAAATAGTAAGTAAAAAAGCGCTTGTGTGAAGGAGGCAAGTAAAGTGCCTCAAGTGCTCAGAGAGAGAAGAAAAGCGCTTTATAAGAGCCATTCCATTTTCCACTATGAAGTACATTTACAACGTAGACACTTATACTCACACAATTAGCACAAAATACAGCATTCTCTTTTTCAACTTGTGCTCTGTCCTTATTATTCCTTCCTCCTTATTCTTAGCTTTTCTTTTTTTTTTTGCGCCTCCTTTTCTGTTTTTCCTTCTGCCTGCGAGCTCTGGCATTGCTGTATTTGTAGTTTAGTGGTTTGAATCATGTTGTATCTATCTAATAGACTCCAATTTTTTCATGTACCGTAATTGTCGGGCTATAAGCCGCTACTTTTTGCACAAGCTTTGAACCCTGCGGCTTTTAGTCAGGTGCGGCTTTTCTATGGATTGTCCATGATTTTTGATAAGACAATTTGTTTTGTTTGTTCCGCTGTTGTACGGCACTACGTTGCCTGGCGGAAGGGCATGTGATCAGACACACAGTATCGGGGTTCAAGAGTGGTATGTTGGTCACATGTTCATCCGCCAGGCAACATAGTGCCGTAAAAGTATCGCAAAAAACAAACTTCAAAGTAGCGCTACGCGTTCAGCGGGAGGCGTGGATGACGAGCGGCAATAAATAAAAAGCAAGTTATGCTCAACTCCACCGGTGGAATCTGACAGCGTGGAAAAGTGTGAAGACATCCATGATCACCAATGGATTTCGAAGGGCTGGACTGCTGCATGATGGAGAGGAGGACACCGCCTTCAGAGGGGGATGATCTGATATCCTCGTGTTGGTGTTGTTCCCAGACCATCATGAAAATGTTGTTCCAGGTTCAACATTGCAAGTGACCAATCACATTGTTGTGACGTTATTCTTTTGCGCGCCAAGCCATTCGTGCATTTATGAAATTCCATTGTTGCAAGGACAATATCAATTCTGCTTACTGTTTATTAAAGGGTTATGGTTAGGGTCAAGGTCCGTTGATCGGCGGACAGAGGCGGTTTCACGCAGCTTAGGTACAGTTTTTTGTTTTACGCCGGTTTTTCCCGAAGTCGCAAAAGTATGACGTCACAACATTCTGATTGGTCACTTGCAATGTTGATCCTGGAACAACATTTAGTATGATGATCTGGGAACAACACCAACACAAGGATATCAGATCAACCTTCAGAGGGTGTTCGACTCTGACACTGACAACGAGGATTTGTTTGGTTTTGAAAGTGACAACGAAGGAAAGAAGCTGAGAGTGGATGACGAAGCCACCCTGAGCCTGTTTGTTTCTGACACTGGAGAAGAGGACTTTGGTGGTTTTCGTGCGCAGGAAGAAGAGAAAGATGGTGGTGAATGACTGACTTTTCTTCTTGTTAAAGCCGTGTCACTGCACCTGAGCCTAAAAGGTAGTCCGAATCTATTTTTCTGGTGTGCTGTAGGTTATTGTTATATTCTACATTTGTTACTCATTTATGAAGCACAGTACATGTATACTTGTAATTACCGATACTTGTACATATACCTAAGAAGTTATGCAAATATGTACCCATAACTTGTTTTTCAAAATATTAATAAAAGGGGTGTGTCTCCAAACAGCCATCTCTTTCCTGACAATTCCCTTTGTGCATATTCTCTTACATATGATAAGTCAACATTGAAACACCTGCGGCTTTTAGTCAGGTGCGGCTAATGTATGTACATTTTCCCCTGATTTTAGCTTGTGCGGCTAATATTCAGGTGCGCTTTGTAGTCCGGGAAATACGGTAAATGGGGAGTCTTCTTCACACACACACACACAGGTTCAGTGATATGGACAATTATTTTTACATTACACATGCTTTCCTTTGGCAGTGTCATTCAAAGGCATAGAATACATTTTCATTGCTATTCAAAAGTTACCTAGTTCTGTCTATCCATGAAGCCAGATAACACACTCCAATAAGTTAAACTTCAGGATTGTTGTGAAAACATAAAGACCTGGATAACCTCTTCGCACTGCGCAAAGTAACGTAGAAGGGATGTCTTTTAGAAGTCATTTTTGGACATACAGTTTTGGGCCACTGAATGGGTTGTTTTGTAACACCAGGCGACGTCTTTTTGTCTAAGTCTACTGAACTTCTACTGTTGAGTTCGTAGAATCTCAGTGTATGGGCTATTTATAATCCAGATGTGGTCGTTGTTGACATCTTTCCAAACTTGGACTCATTTTAGACATATTTTTTATAATTGTGGCGGAGGTGTGGGAGGGGTGGTGGAGCATGCTCGAGGGCCAGTGCCAGGGCGGCCGGCACACCAGCTGCAGCTCATCAAGCGATCACGCTCTTCCTTTTTACAGTGCCTCCAGTTCCAGGAGGAAGGAGTGTGATCTAGTGTGGTGTAGTGTGGTGTGGAGACAGCTAGGAAGCTGTCTGGAATAAACAACAACAACAATAAAAGTTATTCACAAGCACGCTGACTGCTTCTACATGTATAGGCCCTGTAGTCCCATGCTTCCAGAGGGCAGAGTGCACGTTCTGTACAGAAACAGTTATGCGTGAAGGAATACAGAGCGATCACGGACATCTCCAAAATGGCGTCACTCGGTGGCTTTTGAGCTGAAATGTCCTCAGTTCCTCACAGGCAGTTTCAAAAATGTGTGCATCAGCAAAGACTGTCAAACTGATTGTACAAGTGTTTATATATGAACTGGAATAACTTCTCGTACTTTCCATCACAACTTCTCATAGTGCAGTTACCGATCACAACCATATTTACTTCCTCTTACAAAGCTCTTCACAATAAAACAGGATATCAACCTCACCAAGATAAAAATGAACCATACAAAATGCAAATGCTCTTTTAAATTCATTAAACACATTGTACTCCTTTTAAAGGGAGTGATTCTTGTTAAATATAGAAATCTAAACAAAAATTTGTGAATAATCAGGCCCCATCTGAAAGAAACTGATAGCACCCCTTTTGTGGAACCTGCTCCCAGACAGAAACCTTCGGCAGGTCCAGGCTAAGGGAGGGGGTGGCCAGCTGCCATGACGGGCAGACCTGAAGGCTTTCTTCTTCTTTTTATTGAGTTGTTTATATTTAAATCACTTGTTGCTGGTTTTTGGTTTGTTTTTTGCTGATCTAGGATCTGACATGATCTTTAAGGGGATGGGGTTTTGGGAGAATAATGGGAGGGAAGAAGATGCAAAGAAGTGTGTAAGACTGCAACTCTGCTTCCTGGTCCCAACTCTGGATAGTCACATTTTGTTTTTTGGGTCTTAAAGCCATTTCAGCCTCATCTTCACTCAAATATTGACATCATCTCCAAGATCCAATTGTGACACACTTTTTTCGATCTCTCTTTAACCTATAGTAACTTTTTGCAGTGCAAGGAAACTGACTGACACACCTCTGTTTATGCCATGGTGACATTTGCTCATGTGCTTTTGGCTCCATTCATCCTCTTCAGTGGTAAGTGATGTGCTATTTTGTTTGCAGTAGTACAAACTGCATTCACCCATACACACAGCACTTTATTCTATGCACTTTAAATACTTTTATCTCATCATTTATCTGTGTTGATCCGTCCATCAGAGTATGAATATGTGTGGAGGTTAGATAGAAAGCACTTAGGTGTGGGAAAAAAATGGCTTGAATGAGGCATGTTATATAGAGCGCTTTGAGTGCTCAAGTAGAGCAGAGAGGTGCTATAAGAATCACTCCATTTACGATTTACTTGTCAGGGGCAGTTTGGTAGTCATCTCATACAAGATGACAGTGGTCTCATTTTTAGGACGTGGGGGCACAATGGATGGTATAATGAGGACCAAAATGTTGTAAATCATACCTTATGGTCTTCACAATCACTAGCTGTCAACCCAACCGAACAGAAATGGAAGATTTAGCGAGACACTACTTTCCCCCACCATAATCACATCACCAAATGAGGGATTTCTTTTTTTTAAGAAAAAAACTATAATCTATCCTTTCAGTTCAGCGATAGTGAGAGTGTGGCCACCACATATGTGTTTATGGTCCTATATCAAAAAACATGTTCAACAAACTCTGAGCTTAATATAAATTCTCTGTTGAATAACTCTGAGACTAGAAACTTTGAGTTTCCTGCTCCAGATCTGAGTTATGTCATGTGGTGGGGTGTGCTTTGTATCTCACCTGCAGAGAAGAGATGGGGCAGTGGGTTCAGGGGCCAGTGCCAGGGGAGGCTGGCCGACACAACTGGCAGTCATCACTCTAATCAATCCTTCCCTATCTAAGCAGCATGCTGGGACCCAGAAGTGGTATGAAAAATTTGGAGACCAGAGCAGTGGCTGCAGCATAGAGGAAAGCGCACAACTCAAGCAAGCACAAAATGTGTGTGTGAAAAAACAAATTTGAAATGATTTTGCCAGTACAAGCTCAGGCATTATCACAGTTACTACAATTCAATCAACTCTCTGTATGTTCACTTGGAGTTAAGCACGTGCAAGAGTAGAGAATCATCTATGAAGCCCTGAGATTATGATTCACATTGGCAGCGGGAAAATGCAGAGCAGGGCCTCCATTTTAATCCAGTACACCAAGGAACATGAATAGGCATGTGTTAATGCTGACCCTAATATTTATCTTTAAAACCAAGAGGGAAGAAAAGAGTCATTTTAATCAGTTTGGGAATAAAGTCTGATATAAATTATTTATACTGTATATGTATTTATAATGTCCACTGACATGATTTAGGCCTCCCAACTTTAATTATCATTAGACGAAGCTGGAATCCTAATTTTACATTTGATTTTAAATATAATTATTCAGCTACCACCTGAGGGGGACACTACTTCCTGATAGTTTTCATAGTAGTAGTTCTTGATATTAGTCACTGTTATACATTTAGCTTAAAAGAACAACTGTAAATTTAAAGTTTTATCATAAAAGGCAAACATATTAAAATATCTCACTATAGATGAGACATTTTAAAAAAGGAATACAGATCACTAATGTGAAATAAGTCACATCATAAGCTGGGAAATGATCGGGCTGAAGTGGATATGTGCCTGATCCAGACTGAATTCGCAATCCTTTTAAATCAATCAAAATCGTGGTCCATTTTAGATTCGTCCTGCAAATAGACATTCATAACTGATCTGTTACCAAGTCTATTTCTTTAGGGGAATCAAGGGGTTGACCCACTGAGAATGATTTAAGTGATTTCCAGTGAAAAATATGCTGACTCGGAATTTCATACAGTGTACTTTTCAAGATGCTGTTTGACATTTAATGACTGAATCTCAATCTGTGAACAAACATTAACATGAAATGGTAAATTGACTGATATAGCACTTTTCTACTCTCCCAGAGCACTCAAAGCGCTTTATACAACATGCACGCAAGCACTTTCTTATGTGCTTTTTAACTAACATTCAGACTGCGGTGAATGCACCAGAGAGCAACTTGGGGTTAGTATGTTACCCAAGGATATTTGGCATGCAGACTGGGGTATCCAACCACCAACCTTCCAATCAGTAGATCACGTGCTGTACCTCTTGAGCTACGGCCACCCCAAAGTTGTCAGAATTGTATGTAAAATGTTTAAATACATTTTGCTCAGTGCTAAATTAATTTCAACATCATCTTCACTCAATTATTTACATCATCTCAAAGATCCAACTGTGACAGACATTTTGCCATACGTGTGGCTGCTTATAATAGGACAAATGATTGATCCCTCCTCTATCCATACCCACTTTGTGAATGACAAAATGAAGTGGAGTGTCAGTGAGCTGGTTCAGGTGCAGCAGGAGGGGAGCAATCGAAAATAATCTCGGTGTTTGTTAAATCAAACAGTTAGATCACAGAATCTGTTACCTTTTATTATTTAATTTTTCAGGCACCTTCTCTGTAGCTTGTTTCCATTATGTAACAAAATTCATGTTTTCTGTGAAAGTACCGTCATTCTTCTTTGGCTGTACCGGATCCTGTGAGGAGAAGTTAAAATGGTAATCTATTAAGCAAATGCATGAATACGCCTGAATAAAATACAGCCTTCAGCTACACTTTTCTCAGTCTCTGGATGACACAGGGGACGAGTAAATATTGATCCACAAAATAACACATCCACTAATTCCGCTCATGTGTTCACTTATAAGGCGCCAACACACATCTTTGATTTTTTTTATAGTTCCATAGACACTTATCTATTTTCTGGAGAGATTTTCAATGAGGCAAAATTTAATTAAAAATATGATTAAAATTACACCTCTACATAACACTGAATCTTATAAAGGGAGAAGCAGTACAGCCATATTGACTGTAACACTCTCTGATGCCCCATAAAAGACTTTACCCTCTCATGTTGGGAAGCTGAACCTGAGAAGGAACCTCTTGGGGCTGAGGTTGAACCATTAAGGTAAGCTCCTTGCCCCCTTCATTTAAGCATTTTCTCTTTCGGTTTTATCAGAGCAATGTCCATAGAATACTCGAGCAATCAGCAAGCTGCCATTGGTCCGGAGTTCAACTACTGCTACTTGGACCCATTCCATATATCTCACATTTATCAGCCTATCGCTGCTTCATATTAATGACACCAAGCAATCCTCAGCACATAAATAAAGTGCTGCAATAATTGCTAGAAAAACCTCAACCCATGTGACCTTTCTAAATGGCTCAGTTTGTTTGTGAACACTTTTTATGCAAAAATAGGGATGGTTATTTCCTGCCAGGGAGCAGTTTTCTTTAACAAATGCAAGAACAACTAAGATTTTACATACCAGAAGAATGTGATAAATTATAATTATGTGTTCCAGGTACTGGTCCCAAGCCCACAAAAAGCTTTTCCTTCATGATCATCAAATCATTCAGCTATCTACATGTTACAATGTTAGGTTCCAAATCTAAATTTCTAAATTTATTACCTTGCATGTGATTCAGCGTCACGTCTTCTCCCTCTGGAATTCTTAAGTGTGGTACCATGTTTAACTGGATTCTCATACTGTGGACTAACTTCTGCTTGAACTCGCCACTGGAGGGGGCTGAACAATTTTGTGTTATGTTGATCCAAAACGCTATGCCATATTTGCTCCTTTTCATTTGCTCCCTGTCGAATCATGAGGACTGACTATTTCTTCTTCCATGCAGTCAGTGGAAATCATCCAGGATTCATAAACCTGTAGTTATATGCAATCTTTTTCAATTTGCAAACATTTTTAAAACATGAACGTTTGTAGTAGAGCTGTTCTTACGCTGCTTGGGGAAATAGTAGTGCTAGTTTCTTTCTGAAGGTGTGCACTGAGGCAATGATGTAATCAGATACGTCACAGATTTGACCTCTCTTAGACATTCAAATAATTAAAGGTTCTGACATCATTGCCACTGCGGGAGAAGTAGTAGTCAAAGTGTACTGTAATAGAAGTGTATTGCCATCAGTGTGACAATCAGTGTTGGACAAGTTACTTGAAAAAAGTAATCAGTAACTAATTACTGATTACTTCCCCAAAAAAGTAATCCCGTTACTTTACTGATTACTTATTTTCAAAAGTAATTAATTACTTAGTTACTTAGTTACTTTTTAAAAACACGATTTAAAACCTGAATAGGTAATAAAGCGATAGATATTTCAGCCCAATTCTACTTTTTCTGCATAATCCATCATGCAAAATGTAATCAAATGGAAAGGTCCCTTTTTAAAACTTGTTTTATTAGTTTTAATCTTTTAACTTTATGCATCAAGCAAAAATTTAATTATATGCAACATTCTCTGACTTAAATAAATTAGTTTAACATTTAAACCTATTTTCTGCAGATTCCAGCACATAAAATATTTTCTTGTGTGTGTTTACACTCACTCTTTCAAATAGATGCAAGTAAAACACAGCAGAAAATAAATAAAGTCACAGACTAGCGGTCCTGTTGCTCTATTTTCACCTGTAAAGCAGAAGTAGGGTAGGCGGAGGTTTACCTTGGTGCAGGTGTGCTGCAGCGGTCAGTTGAAGAATCCGCGAGTTTCTCTGTGAATTTCCCGTTACGTCGTTGCACACTCGGTGCTTGTTTAGGGGGGGGTTTTCGCTGTAAAAAGAAGTTTTCTTCCCACGAACAACGGACGCTAATGTTTTTGTCACTTTTTAAGGAATCAAACTCAAAATAAGGTCAGTACTTCCACGCTTTAAACGCTGCACGCTCATACTCTCTCCCGCACTCGATATATTATCCATTGTTGATCTGCACACAGCTGTTGCCACAAACGTCGCACTTGCTCACGTCACTGTCATGAGACATTCTCGCAGTAACGCAGTAACGCAGCGTTCCTATGGGAAAGTAACGGTAATATAATTACCATTTTTGCAATAGTAATCCCTTACTTTACTCGTTACTTGAAAAAAGTAATCGGATTACAGTAACGCGTTACTGCCCATCTCTGGTGACAATACAGATGACTTGTATGACATTCATTAAAGCAGTTTCAGATTTTGTGACTTTGCAGAATGATAAACCACAGTAGAGTGTGCTGCTTCCTTGTCTGTAAAAAAGAAAAAAAAAAAAGACAAATATGCATTTTATTGAGAGATGTTGTACCTGTCACACTATAGGGTATGAACATATGCTTGCACCTTATATCTGTTACTTAAAAGTAAATTTCCTGCTGAAGCAGCAAAAACAAATTAGGGAACACTTGATATTCTTTCATGGAGTGTATGAATTTATCTGCACCCAGTTTCAATATTCCAAACTGCTGTCAGAATAACAAATATATTCTTCATCCTTGTGAGAAGAAATAACAGCTTCCAATTTGGTTCTAACGCTAAGGCATCCCAGGCCAGTAGAGAGATGCAATCTCTCTAATGTGTGCCTCTGGGTACCTCTGGGCCTCCTCCTGTTGGGACATGCCTGGAACCTCACCCAGGAGGCACTACCTAGTCACATACATGAAACATCTTAATTGGCTCTTTTGGACATGGTTGAGTAATGACTCTACTCTCCTAGTCCCCCATGAATGACTGAACTCCTCACCCTATCTCTAATAAAGAAATCAGCTACCCTCTGAAAAAAAGCTAATTTCAGTTGTTTGTATATGTCACTTGTATCCAGTGCTTATATCCGTTTCTTTCAGTAATTACAGGATGTAGATTGCAACAGGCAGCTTCACATTTACTCTCAGCTCTCTCCTCACTACAACATAAAAGTGACTACCCAGAGTTCTGGAGAAACCTGTGGGTATTCACCAAAAGAATAGATACATGCTGGAGATACAAATAGCAGAAATTAGCTTTCTCTAAAGGGTACCTAACCTTTGCTGTTGAGATAGGTTGCGAAGTTCAGTCTTTGGACTTGGGAGAGTCCACAGACGTGGCCCTACGCGTTAATGCACGTTCAACTGTGAACAAGAACCCAAGATACTTGAACTCAGGCTACTTGAACACAGTTGGAGGAACAATTTTCCCCTGACCTGGAATGGGCTCATCACCCTTTTTCGGGAGGGAACCATGACCTCAGATTTGGAGGTGCTAATTCTAATTCCTAAACCTTCACACTTGGTTGCAAACTGCTCCAATGGAAGCTAAAGGCCACTACCTGATGAAGCCAACAGAACCACATCATCTGCAAAAGCTAGAGATGAGAAACTGATGGCCACCAAAATGGAAGCCTTCTGCCAATTTGCACCACCTAGAAATTCTTTCCATAACAAAAATCAGTGGCCACAGAAAGCAGCTCTGGCAGAGTTCACTGGCCAACTGAGAATGAGTCCAAGTTATTGCAATTTGGACCAAGCTCTCACTACAGTTGTACAGTGAACAAATGGCTCATAACAATGAAAGAGTAAAGAGTTGGTCCAGCATTCACAGTAGTTCAAACACACCCTCCCCCTTCTTGAAGATGGAAACCACCACCCAATTCTATTGGGTGCCCGATCTCTATGTGACTTTACACCAACAGGCTATAACAGTCCTACTGTAACCAGGGCATTAGGGAACTCAAGGTGAATCTCATCTACCCAAGGCCTCCTCTACCAAGAAGTTGTGTAATTCACTCAGTGACCTCAGCCCTAGTGATGGGCAAGTCATCCCCCAGACCCTGCTTCATCTAAAAAAGGTGTGTTAGTGATATTGACGAGATCGTCAAAATATTCTTTCCACTTCATCTGATCCTTGGATGAACTCAGCAGCACAGCACTCTTTCCACCTTACATGCTTCAAGGAGATATAATAATAATAATAATAATAATAATAATAATAATAATAATAATAATAATAATAATAATAATATTTGTTTGATAGGAGTTATTTTTGCATGTTAAACAGTAAAATCTAACTATAAATGTAAATGAATAATCAAAAATAATTTAAAAATAGTGAGTTATTGTTAAGAAAGCTTTTATTATTGATTTCCAGTTGCATGAATGCTGGGTCTAATGGCTGCTGCAGCTCTCCACATACTTATTGTAATCTGATTAATTGTATTACTTAAGTTACTGTCTTTTCATCTGTTTGAGTGAGGTTGTTATACTCTGTCATGGAGCTTGGACCCCTGGATTTTATTGTTTCCCAGTGACTCTCGTATTTCAGTACATGGCAGCCAAACTTCTTCAGCTTTTACTTCATTCTTCTTAGCCACCACTGGAACTCTATGGTCACTGTTCCTTTTATGTCTATGTTAATGTTGTTTTGCAGGGTGATCTTAATATACATATGGACACTGTAACTAATATTCCTACGAGGAATTTCTCATGATGTCTATAATAATTTTCGTCTACAGCAAGAGCCATATTCTCGATCTTATCTTTTAGTCTGGTGTTATTCCTCAAAACTGTGTATTATTTGACCTTCCCATACCAGGACCAGGATCTGGTATCTTTTAATGTCAATTTAATATTATGTAAGTCAAGCTGTTTTTGCTTTATTTCATATCAAAACATTAAGAACACTGACATAACTGCCTTTTTCAGTGGAGTTGACAGGCAATGTATCAACTTATGATGAAGTTGTGTAGTTCATCGGAGTCAGAAGGTTCTGATGCACTGCAGAAGGATACTTTTGCTCCTTTGAAAACTGCTGTTCATATGGACATGTATGATGAACACATGTGCCACCATAAGAATGAGCTGTTGGCAGGTAAATCTGAATATTATGCAATGCTAATAGGGTCTGTTAAAGGAAATACTAGGTCTTTTTTTAATCATCGGTACCTGATAATTTTCCATCTCCATTTTAATGCACTGAGCAGTATAATACTTTTATGGACCTCAATATTCAATATAAAGATTAGTAATAATCATTAGAAAGTCTAGGTAATTCTACATATATACAGTGTGATTTCCCTTGTTCTTTCCTTTTACTAATTTTATACTCTTGACTGCTAAGAAAATGTCAGGCTTTATTATGAAATCCGTACAGACAGGAGGTGTCACTAGGTCACTTCAGATTCCTAGATTATAATTCCACTTTTTCATGGGATTTGAAGTGGTCTTCTGGAAGAAGGCTCAGCAAAGGTCTTACTTCCTGCAGCAATCCATGCCAGTGGAGCTGCTGGTCATCTTCCACATTGCATTCATCCAGTATGTCCTCTTTCCTGTTTATTAATCATTGCCTGGTTCGTCTCAGCCAGGAAGCAGGACGGTGCCAAACTGCAATGGACAATCAGGACAATCAGATCACTGGTGCTGACCTTCCCTCCATCGAGAACCTGTACATGTCGAGGCAGAAAACATCTGTGGAGACCCCTCACATCCCAGACATAACCTGTTCAAACTGCTGCCTTGAGACAGGCGCTACAGAGGGCTGTTTGCTTAAGCCAGCCGCCACAGAGACAGTTTCTTTCCCCAGGCTGTCACTCTGATGAAAACTGTGAAATAATCCACTGTTATATCATTCAGGTGATATGTACATATGCACATTGCTGTACTCAGTTTTGCATTTATAGTTTGTATAGTTTCTTCAGACTGTCACGGCCGTGGCCGCTTCAAAAGGTGACAGGACTCAAATGCAGGACGCCGAACAGCACGTAAGTAGTTTTAGAGACGATGTTTAATTACTCAATAAGTGTTTCATAAACTGGAAAGTGAGGTTAACAAGTGCGAAGTGCCACAACTGAATCAAAGGGGTCTTAAGCAGCCTGGGCTAAGTAAACAATCTGGTCTTGGTCAGTGAGAACAGCAGTTCCGGGGATTGGGCTGGAGGGAGAGTCACACTGGGTCCAGGGAAAGGGTCAGGGTCACTGTAAATAGAGTACAGACGTTCAGGTATGGGTAAGGAGAAATATGGATAAGCTGTTCGTTCAGAATCCTCCTTCGTACTGCGTACTTGCCGCGGGTGGTCGGTGGTGACGTGGAGGGGTGAGTGGTCCGGGTGTGTGGTCCGAAACTCCTGGCGTGGACGCAGAGAGGCAGGCAGGTGGTTCGGGTGCACAGCCTGTGGGACTGTCAGGTGGTCCAGTATCCGGGTTGGAGCTCTTTGGCAGAGATTAGTGTTTGGCAGCTTGGTGTGGCTATGAGAGAAACACACAATGAGACAAACACACAATGAGACAAGGTAATTCACAAAGCGAGTGCGAAATCACGGTGGTGGCCTGCACTGACTAAGGGTTAGCTGAGAATCTGGTGAAGAGAGGTTGAGTGCGCTGGCCTTATGAGTCCCCGGCTAAATTACCCACAGGTGTGAGCAATCAGCAGAACACTGAGGCCCCGCCCAGGGGTGGAGGGAGACACACTGGCACACACCCGGACCATGACACAGACTTTCTTTAATTGTTTCTCTTACCTTTTAGTCTACCCTAAAAATGCATCAGATATTCTCCTTTCTGCTTATAACATAAAATCAAGATGGCAGTGCTTGTATCCGGTCTTTAAGTCAGACGTCACGGGTGACGTTGCTGGTATTTCCGGGCCCAAGCTCTCCTGAAGAAACAATGACGAAGGAGCAAGTAACTTTGTTCACGATTACCTCCTTCTTTAGCGAAGTACCAATTAAGGTTAAAAAGGGTCTTAATTCCTTCAACTCTAGTAAAGTGGTCTGTGTAACCGTTCTCCCAGGCGGAATTATAAAGGGAAGTGTCCAGGCATCCATGAAAAATAAGATTTACGAGTTTGAGGTGAGCTAGGAGTAAGCTAGCTAGCCGACGATTAAACATGAGATATTCTGTACTCATTGATGTAATTCATAAAGCACACACACGTACAGCAATGCTATAACAGTGGAAGTAAATGAAGATTAAAATCTACATAACACAGAGGTTTTGGAGAGTTAGTAATGTTAGCCTAGTACCAGTTATATTAGCCTAGTTAACCCTAGTACCAGTAAACAGAGCAGCACTGCAAGTGTTTGTTAGAATGTTTAGAGTAAGCATTAACTTTCTTTCAATGTAGGTGCATGTTGAGGATCTGTTAGTCAGGTTCAGCTCCAGTGAGTGCCCGATTGGCAAAGATAAGTGCCATCATATGGCGGCATTGTTGATTTGGGTGGAGAAGAATGTGTCTCTCACTGACGTGGAACATGTGTGGAAGAGGGTGAAATCAACCAAAGCAGAAGAAATTGCTGCCAAGAGAGTGTCTGAGATGACACCATCAACAACACAAGGTCAGTTATTTATTTAAAATTTGCTCTTTGAATTAATTATTCTCTTAACTTTTTAAAAAGCATTGTGTTTTATATACTAAAATTACTATATATTTAGATTACTAAAAGTATGTTTTATTTATTTTTCAGCTGGAATCAAAAGACCTGTCATCCAGGAGGACAAGGAATGGGCAGTGGCATCTCTATCGAAATGCGAGCGTTTTACTGGGATGGGGCGGAGTTTGAGTCCAGAATGCCCTCAGGTAATTTGATATTTACTTTAACATGTGGTATAAATTATATATGTATGTAAACTCTTGTAAACTACAGACATCATCCTGTGGTCAAAATTGCTTGGTCCCATTAAAACCTTTAAAATCCTTTTGTTTTAAATCTAGACTCCACCAGCCAAGACATTTGATGGACTGCTGAGGAACCTGGGATTTGCCCAAGCAGAAGACAAGGCTAGTTATCTCTTGGCATCACTGGCTGTGTCTGAGGAAGAGAAGAAACAGATCAAGGAAGCAACAGTTGGGCAAACGAAGAATGCATTGTGGTAAGAAAGTGCTTTGAAATTAATTAAAAATGAGCAAATGCTGAGAGCAGATTCTTTGGCCAGGAAAATGCTGTGTAATAATATGGCAGATTTTTGGAAAGAGGTGAAAGCTCTTAATAACTGTAAACCATCTCTACCATCAACTGTTGAAGGTGTTTCTTGGGCAGATAACATTGCAGCATTATGGAGACAGCATTACAGTGCGTTGTTTAACTGTATAAAAAGTGATCCATATGAGGACAATCTTGACATGAGTAATGACACAATAAGTGTAAGGACACATGAAGTATATGAAGCCATTCATAGGTTGTCTGATAATAAATCCTCTGGTTTGGATCACATCACTGCAGAACATTTAAAACATGCTAGTTTAAGGCTAGCTCCTCTTTTAGCACTCTGTTTCACTGGGTTTATGATTCATGGCATATTACCAGACGCAATGCTGTGTATTTTACTGGTACCAGTTATGAAAGACAAAGCTGCAAAAGTAAGCTTTTTGGATAATTACAGGCCAGTTGCACTAGCCAGTATTTTATCTAAGGTGTTAGAAAGAATCTTGTTTGATAGAGTTAGTGTGTTCATCTCTTCTCTGGATAATCAGTTTGGCTTCAAACCAAAGCACGGCACTGACATGTGCATATATGCACTCAAGGAAATAGTCAGTTTCTATAGGGCTAAAAATTCATCTGTCCTCATGTGTTTCATTGATGCCTCTAAGGTAAATGGCCTGTATTTGTATAGCGCTTTTCTAGTCCCTAAGGACCCCAAAGCGCTTTACATAACCAGTCATCCACCCATTCACACACTGGTGATGGCAAGCTACATTGTAGCCACAGCCACCCTGGGGCGCACTGACAGAGGCGAGGCTGCCAGACACTGGCGCCACCGGGCCCTCTGACCACCACCAGTAGGCAACGGGTGAAGTGTCTTGCCCAAGGACACAACAACCAAGACTGTCCAAGCCAGGGCTCGAACCGGCAACCTTCCGATTACAAGGTGAACTCCCAACTTTTGAGCCACGATCGCCCGTAAGGCTTTTGATCGAGTGAACCACAGAAAACCTTTTGATAAATTGAAGACACAGGGAGTTCCTCAATACATCGTGAGGATTCTCTCTTACTGGTACGCTCATCAGAACATGCAGGTTAAATGGGGAAGCAGTATTTCTGCCCCCTTTGGTATCAGCAATGGTGTCAGACAGGGTGGGATTTTGTCTCCAATTTTATTTAATTTATATGTTGATGATTTGTCCATACAGCTGAGAGCCTGTAACACTGGGTGTATATTAGGTAAAACATTGATAAATCATCTTATGTATGCAGATGACCTGGTTGTTTTTAGTCCAAGCAGTGCTGGGTTACAGGATCTTCTTAATGTCTGTACTGAATATGGTGTGCAATATGACATTGAGTACAATGCTGCTAACAGTGCTGTTTTGATATGTAGAACCAAGCAGGATAAACAGCTAAATTTCCCTTTGTTTATACTGGCACAAAAAACTCTTGAAGTTCATAAAAAGGTGAAATACCTCGGTCACTTTATTACTGAGCAAATGAATGATGATGATGACATATACAGACAACGATGTAAGCTCTATGTGCAGGCAAATACTATTGCACGCAAATTCAGCTTTTGTTCACTTCCAGTTAAAGTGGCTTTGTTTAAAGCGTATTGCACACTGCTATATACTGCCCCCTTGTGGTCATCCTACAAACAATGTAGCATGCAGAAGCTGCATGTTAATAATAATAATAATAATAGATTGGATTTATATAGCGCTTTTCAAGGCACCCAAAGCACTTTACAATACCACTATTCATTCACTCTCACATTCATACACTGGTGGAGGCAAGCTACAGTTGTAGCCACAGCTGCCCTGGGGCAGACTGACAGAAGCGAGGCTGCCATATCGCGCCATCGGCCCCTCTGGCCAACACCAGTAGGCAAGTAGGGTAAAGTGTCTTGCCCAGGGACACAACGACCAGGACAGAGAGCCCAGGGATCGAACCCGCGACCTTCCGGTTACAGATGCGATTCCCAACCCCCTGAGCCACGGTCGCCCCTTTTGCATATAATGATGCGATGAGAATCCTTTGCAGGATACCTAGAAGTGTTAGTGCCAGCCAGATGTTTGTAGCTGTGGGTGTTTGGACTTTTAAAGCACTTTTAAGAAAGTTAATGTTCAATTTTAGAGAATGACTGGATGGTTCGAGTAACAGTATAATTTTAGCACTTACAGATACGACAGTGAGTGGTTCCCGTTACTCATCCAGTCTGAGAAAGCATTGGTTAAAGTGTTGGTGTATTTATTGATTTATTTTAAGTAATTGTGTTTTATGTATATTATGGTTTTATATTTTTACAAATGCTTCATATACTTATTTATAAAACACCCAGCACGCCCCTGCGGGCGGTTTATCCTTCAAGCTCGGGTCCTCTACCAGAGGCCTGGGAGCTTGAGGGTCCTGCGCAGTATCTTAGCTGTTCCCAGGACTGCGCTCTTCTGGACAGAGATCGCCGATGTTGTTCCCGGGATCTGCTGGAGCCACTCGCCTAGCTTGGGAGTCACCGCACCTAGTGCTCCGATTACCATGGGGACCACCGTTACCTTCACCCTCCACATCCTCTCGAGCTCTTCTCTGAGCCCTTGGTATTTCTCCAGCTTCTCGTGTTCCTTCTTCCTGATATTGCTGTCATTCGGAACCGCTACATCGATCACTACAGCCGTCTTCTTCTGTTTGTCTACCACCACTATGTCCGGTTGGTTAGCCACCACCATTTTGTCCGTCTGTATCTGGAAGTCCCACAGGATCTTAGCTCGGTCATTCTCCACCACCCTTGGGGGCATCTCCCATTTTGACCTCGGGACTTCCAGGTTATACTCGGCACAGATGTTCCTGTACACTATGCCGGCCACTTGGTTATGGCGTTCCATGTATGCCTTGCCTGCTAGCATCTTGCACCCTGCTGTTATGTGCTGGATTGTCTCTGGGGCATCTTTACACAGCCTGCACCTGGGGTCTTGCCTGGTGTGATAGACCCCAGCCTCTATGGATCTTGTGCTCAGAGCTTGTTCTTGTGCTGCCATGATTAGTGCCTCTGTGCTGTCTTTCAGTCCAGCTTTGTCCAGCCACTGGTAGGATTTCTGGATATCAGCCACCTCCTCTATCTGCCGGTGGTACATACCGTGCAGGGGCCTGTCCTTCCATGATGGTTCCTCGTCTCCCTCCTCTTTCTTGGGTTTCTGCTGCCTGAGGTATTCACTGAGCACTCGGTCAGTTGGGGCCATCTTCCCAATGTATTCTTGGATGTTCCTTGTCTCATCCTGGACTGTGGTGCTGACACTCACCAGTCCCCGGCCCCCTTCCTTCCGCTTAGCGTACAGCCTCAGGGTGCTGGACTTGGGGTGAAACCCTCCATGCATGGTAAGGAGCTTTCTTGTCTTTATGTCAGTGGCTTCTATCTCCTCCTTTGGCCAGCCTATTACCCCAGCAGGGTACCTGATCACGGGCAGGGCGTACGTGTTGATGGCCCGGATCTTGTTCTTACCATTCAGCTGACTCCTCAGGACTTGCCTGACCCTCTGCAGGTACTTGGTGGTTGCAGCTTTTCTAGCGGCCTCTTCATGGTTCCCATTCGCCTGCAGGATCCCCAAGTACTTGTAACTGTCCTCTATGTCTGCAATGTTGCCTTCTGGTAGTTCAATCCCCTCAGTTCTGACTACCTTCCCTCTCTTTGTTACCATCCGGCTACACTTCTCCAGTCCGAACGACATTCCAATGTCATTGCTGTATAGCCTGGTAGTGTGGATCAGTGAATCGATGTCTCGTTCACTCTTGGCATACAGCTTGATGTCATCCATGTACAGGAGGTGGCTGACAACTGCTCCGTTCCGTAGTCGGTATCCGTAGCCAGTCTTGTTAATGATCTCACTGAGGGGGTTCAGGCCTATGCAGAACAGCAGTGGGGACAGAGCATCTCCTTGGTAGATCCCGCACTTGATGGTGACTTGTGCTATGGGCTTGGAGTTGGCCTCTAGTGTTGTACGCCACATCCCCATTGAGTTCCTGATGAAGGCTCTTAGGGTCCCATTGATCTTGTACAATTCTAGGCATTCCAGTATCCAGCTGTGGGGCATTGAGTCATAGGCCTTCTTGTAATCAATCCAGGCAGTGAACAGGTTGGTCAGTCTGGTCTTGCAGTCTCGGCTGATTGTTCTGTCTACCAGTAGCTGGTGTTTTGCGCCTCTGGTATTAGGACTTAACATCTCCAACAGTATGAGGCATTTTATCTTTCAGAGCCATGACGGCCTCCAAGTCCTTTGGATCAATCTTAACTCCATCTCCTGATACTAAACGTCCAAGATAACGAACCTCTCTTTTGAACAACTCACACTTTGCAGGTCTCAGTTTGATTCCGTGTTCTCTCATGTGGCCCAGAACTTGTCTGAGGTGGTTGACATGTGCCTCAAAGGATGTAGAATAACACAATACATCATCAAGATATGGAGCACAGCACTCATCTCTAATTCCGTCCAGCACTCCCTCCATACACCTTTGGAATGCTGCAGGTGCATTTGTCAAACCAAATGGGATTCGAATCCATTCGTAAAGCCGCCACGGTGTGTTGAAAGCTGTAAGGTGTTTGGATTCCTCACTTACAAACCCTTGGTGATATGCGCTTCCTTGATCTAATATCGCGAACCATGTGTTACCACCCAGGTTGTCAAGTAAGTCCTGTATGCGCGGCAAGGGATGACGATCTGCGACTGTTTTTTTGTTCATTCCCCTAAAGTCCACACATAGCCGCAAACTCTGGTCCTTCTTACGGGCACAGACAACTGGAGAAGAGTAAGAGGACACAGATTTGCGGATCCAACCTCGGTCTAGGAGATTCTTTACATAGTCTTTAACCTCCTGATACAAAGGCTTAGGGATAGAGTTATAGCACTTTTGGACTGGATTGTTGTCAGTTACATTAATCTTCAGCTGCAAGTTGAGTATGCAACCTATGTCTCCCTCCTCTCTAGCAAACACATCCGATTCCTCAAAGAGCATCTGACGCATAACTTCCTGCTGCTGCTGATCAAGATGCTCCAAGTTAACAGGAGGATGCCATTTTTTTTGATGTATAATTCTCTGGGATACTGTTGTGACTGGCTTGGCTACCCTGCGTGGTACGTATATATGTATCAGTACCTGACTGCTGATAAGGGGGACCAAAATCTATTGGCCTGCTGTCTATGATTCCTTCTATGCAGCCCAAGGCCGTCCTTGGTGGCAAGAAGATATCATGTTTGGTTGAATTGCAGACTGGGATTTTTACAGTTTTAGATGCAGCAGGAGGCACATTAACTAAAGCAGGAAATAAATCCAGTCCATCTGGGACATCTCTTTTTAATGCTGGTTCAAATAACATTGTCCCCTCCTCAGGCCAACCCCTGATATGGCATTTCACTTAACATATTTGGCCACTAGGAACTGTGAGACCTCCCTTTCCTAATCTGATCATCTCATTCCTAGTTTGTTGGCACGTTGGGGTTTCACTGACAACAGAAACAATTGTTTCAGCAGTATCTCGATGGAGTTTTAATGCCTCTGCTAGCAAATCACTTAAACTGACACTCCCTGATCTCTCCAGACTTTCAAGGATGAGCTCCTCTATCACATTGAAACCTAATAACAGACCGTTCACACAGCTCTGACTCACTAACATGGGTACATGTATGGCTACCTGGCCATGTTTTTCACTTCTGATTTCCACGAGTACCTCAGCCCAACCCTCAAAGGGGTCATCCGTCCCATTAGCTGCTGTTATTCTGAGTGGATCATTTGGCAAAAGCTCTTCAAGCGACCTGACTTTTGTGCCTGGTAGGTGCTTCTCTAGCCACGACTTTGCCATTATCGTGACCTGAGCACCACTGTCCAGTAGCACCTCAGTTGGTACCCCATTAAGGTGACAGGTAAGCATACACCTTTTGCCTATCAGTCGAGCTACACGGTTTCCTTTCCCCGCTCTCTTCCTTAGGAGTGGCTGATTATCAGTTGGAGTCCTTCTCTCATGGTTTGTTACAATGGTTTGGGACCCTGGTTCTTGTCTGATCACTGGTGGTCCCTCCCCAGTGACCCTCTGCTGTTTCCCGATTTGTTCTTGGGCAGACAGCCCACCGCCCGGTGTCCCTCCTGGATACAATGAGTTCCCTGATACAATGAGTGAAGAAATACTCCTTGAATCAGTTGACTGGTATATTGGAACTCTGAGCTACTCTGCTGAGAAGCAAACATCACACGCTTTTTTTGCCCCATTAGCCGGTACATGAACTGATGTGGACTTTCTCTGTCCTGTTGTTTAGCATTGCTAAGCTCCTGAAATAGCTCTGCACTGCTCTTGTCTCTCAGGTGTGCTCTGAGGAACCGTTTGAGCTCAGCCACCGTTAATCCAGGTTTGGTCATTAGCATATCCTTAAATGTACCTGGTTTAATTATCTTTAGGACAGTTCGGATTATCTCTGCTTCTGTAAAATTCTCAGCTAGCCCTTCATCAATCTGTCTACACAGAGAGCTATAACTAACATCTGAATCTGAGTCAGAAATCTGTCCACTGTGGAGCTTGAATTCTCTACGAGGCAGGAGCGCCGCAACATCTGCCAGTTTTATAACATCAGTTACTTGACTGGTTACCATGCAGGTTCTATCTGCCTTCACACTAACTACTGAAGGTGTTACCACAGAGTCTGTTTCTGCACCCAGCTCACAGTCCTCAACTGCAGCCACCGGAGGTCGTTGCAGGTCAGTGATGAAGTCATTGAGTACTAGCAGGCGAGACATGCCTTGGTCCTCCTGACTTGCCAGCCGGTCACTTTTCAAAAAGTCCACAATGAAGTCATAGAGTTCCACCTCTGTTGCATCATCTCCTGGTAGGTCATCTTCCACCTCATCCTTGATGGTGTCTACAAGCTTGTACAACACCTCTGTCTTAGCAGTGTTAATAAGCTCATGAAGCTTTCTCTGTATTCCTCGTCGCAGCTCCTGCACAGCCGCCATTCTGGTACCTCAGATGGAGCAGGCGTAGCACGTTGGTCTTAGTTTATTACTTCATGATTAGCTGCCGTCAAGAGGAGGCACTAATCCCGGACGAGCCCCCACGATTGTTGCCCCCTTGGTGTGACAGGTGCCTGGGAGGGGTGCGATCCTAGATCCCGCAGCTGTGTATTGAAATAAAGAGGCACAGATCATGAACTTGTTTACGTTTCAACTGCAGGATTTATTCTGCAGATTTGCCTCCCAGGGGGGTTTACGCTCCTCCTGGCCGCTATGCGCTACCTAGTGGTATTTTTTAAGTAATGCCATGGAAGATGTAAAGTGTAATTAGAAAATACTGATTTAACACTGAACGATATAACAAAGACCAAAATATAACTGGGGTGTTCCCTTTTTCCTTGTATGAAGACATAAACTGAACTAACATCCCCGTAAGTCTTTTTATCTCTTAACTTTTTAACTATTAGTGTAATCCAGATTTACCAGCCACACATTTCAACTTAAACACATATGTTAACCTTTTACATTAGCTACCGCTCACCGCTCGTCTGCAGGCTTTATTTAAGTGGAAAACTTCCACAACAACCGTGACCTGGGATGAGATCGTCAGACTACCAGGATCTCAGTGGATTACTGTCCTGAGGGAAGGCGACAGAGGCAGTGCAGAAACAGGAAACAATAGCAAGACTGTGTATGTAACTTATGCAGGCCTCCAATGAGTAAGTTAACACTCACCTTTTCTGCTCAGAAGAATTTTTGAGACTGCTGCATCATGGTGTTTATGGAGACATGGTTCAACTCAATGATAGCAGAGCCAGGTAACAGAGCAGACAAGCAGGACAAAAGATGCCAGTGAGAGTGGATTTTGCATGTGATAAAACCAGTGTTGCCGCATAGTCGTATTCTACAGCAGAAGATGTCAGACTCGGCTGAAGCGAGGGCCTGCTTTATGAAATGGAAATATTCCCGTCACTTCACAAAACAAGCAGACAAGAACATTACGGTAATATGTAAGCTATGTCCTGGGGAGAAAAAATTATCGGCCGCTGTCAATAGCACGAGTAATCTGCTGAAGCACCTGACACGGCAGCACAGACAAAGCCTTCTGAGTGAGCCATCTTCATCATCCATGGATAACACTGCGGCAACTCCTGCTAAGCAGACGAAACTTGATTTCACTTCAGCAACACAGAAAGTGTCTGAAGGTGAGCTTAAGAAAATGATTGCAGGCTACGTTGTGGAAGAGATGCTACCGCTGCGTACTGTAGAGTCTCCATCTTTTAGGTGCATATTAAACAAAATACCTGTGTGTGGCAAAAAAGCAGCACTGCATGATCGAAAAACGTTTTCTACTTACTTAGATAAGTGTTATGCTGACATGGAAATGGAGCTTAAAGAGACATTCGAGACTTTGGAATATATTTCCACGACTGCTGACATTTGGACCAGCCATAACAAAAGTTTTCTCGGAATGACGGCACACTGGATTGATCCTTCTACTTTTGTACGAGGACATGCAGCGCTAGCATGTAAAAGAGTTCGAGGGAGACACACATATGATGTCATCGGCAATGAAATCGAGCAAGTACATTCGGCTTATGGACTGAACTCTAAAGTGACAGCCACCGTGACAGACAATGGGTCCAATTTTATCAAAGCTTTTAGAATGTTCCAAAAATCAGACTCTGATGAGGAATCGGAAGAAGATGAAGAGGTGACATTTACTGATGTTAAGCAGACCCTCTCCACAGAATCTGAAGGACAGTTTTCTCTCCCTCCACACTTAAGGTGTGCATCACCCACACTGAACTTAATTTTTCATCATGTTGAAAAATGGCTTCAAGCAAATGAGGCATAATTCATCTACAGAAGTGCAACTTCAAAGTGTTCTGCAATGTGGACAAAAGCAAACCGTTCTTCTGTTGCTTCAGAGTTGGTAGATAATTTTTTCAAGAAAAAACTCACAGTACCTGTTTCAGCACGATGGAATTCATTTCACGACGCTCTGTCCAGGATCACTGACATTCCCCTTGCTGAATTAAATACTGTCTGCACTCAGTTTGGAATCAAATGCTTCACTGATCGGGAGTATCTGTTCCTAAAGGAGTATTGTGTCGTGTTGAAGCCACTCACTGTTGCACTAGACATATTGCAAGGAGAAGAGAACTGCTATTTTGGAATCCTTCTTCCAATTCTGGAGATTCTAATGTCCAGGACGCTGGCACTGCAGGACGAGCTTAAGCTGACAGCATCCCTCCCTGATATCATTGTTAAGGTAATCTATATATAGCCTTACCCTAAAATAAAATTTTGTTTTATTTATCATGCTCTTATGTGAAGTGTCTGATGTATTTTTTTCTCATAGGCGATCAAGGTGCGCTTTTCCTCAATGATGGACAATAAAGAAGCTCTCCTGGCTGCAGTCACTTTGCCTAAATTTAAGTTACGCTGGATCAGAGAAGAAGAGAAAAAAGACATGGTTAGGGCAATGCTTACTACAGAGTGCCGTGGGTTGTCTCTTGAAGACCAACAACCTGGTCAAGATCACAAGAACCCTGCTAACTCCACTGATGATGTTTTTTTCATTTGAGGAGGACGACTGTACCTACTCTGCTGAAACAGAGGTGATGGAATATTTGAAATCTGCTGGGTCTGAGCTGGGTGTTCTTAGCCAGTTTCCCAGGATTAAGGCCATTTCACTGAGGTACAACACAGCCACACCATCAAGCGCACCAGTCGAAAGGCTTTTTAGCCTCGGCAATCTTGTGCTTACACCCAGAAGGAACAGACTGTCAAGTGAACGCTTTGAGAGACTTACATTAATGAGATACAACAACTTTTTCAAAAACAACACAGCTAAGTAGTACAAAAAATGTTTTGGAAAACATGAGTGCATACAGCATGCAGGAAATATGGTGCTCATTGGTTTGAGGAAGTTTCAGAGGAATTCTGTTTGTTAACCAAAGTTCAGAGTTAACTTCACTTTGTTGAATCATATGACATGATTACATACATTATGTATGAATATATTACTCATTGCTTTGAAAATGTAAACATTTTAATGTTTACTGCGTGAAATCAAATCAAATCAAATCAAATCACTTTTTATTGTCACATCACATGTGCAGGCACACTGGCACAGCACATGCGAGTGAAATTCTTGTGTGCGAGCCCCACAAGCAACAGAGATGTGCAAACACAACAACACAAACGAGCAAAATACAAGAATGACCAACCTGAAACTAATAAATATATGTACAATATATAATAGTGTATGCATTTCTGGATGTGTATACTAAATATTTTCCTATGTGTGTGTGTGTGTGTGTGTGTGTGTGTGTGTATACACATTTTTACAAATTAAATAGTAAAAAAATAAAATAAAATAATAATAATAATAATAATAAAATATATAAAATATACAGAGTTGAATATGTGCAAAACAAGTGGCATTTATATACAGTGTGGAGTGCATAATGTTGAAGTTCCAGTAGTGAAGCTGAGGTGTCTATGACGTGTTCAGCAGTCTGATGGCCTGATGGAAAAAGCTGTCTCTCAGTCTGCTGGTACGGGACCGGATGCTGCAGAACCTCCTTCCTGATGGAAGTAGTCTGAACAGTTTATGGCTGGGGTGACTGGAGTCCTGTTATACATGAAATATGTCATGTATAACATTTCTTAGGTTAAGCCTTTTTGTTATTCAGATATGTTGCAGAAAAATATATTTGTTATTCTGGAAAAGTGTTTCTTAGCTAAAGAAAGTTACATTCCTTACTAAAAAATGTAATTATTAAAGAATCTATTTTTTTATAGAATGTAATAAAGATGATTCAGGAAGCAAAAAGGCTAAACTATTTCATGTTGACTCATATTTTTTTTTTAAATTATTTATTATTTAAAGAGTTTAATTTCTATTGTTTGTCCACTCAAGGTTTATGGGGATTTTAATAAGTATTTAGTTAAATTACTTATTGAGCAATTAAGTTACTTTTCAGACACAGTAATTAGATAAGTATTTTAAATACAATATTGATTAAGTAATTAGTAATAGTAATTACTAACTTTTTTTAAAGTAACTTACCCAACACTGGATGGGCCTTATGAAAAGAGGAAATGAGACAGCATACAGGAAGGAGGTGCAGTGGTTGACAGGCTGGTGTGCAGTTAACACCCTGAATTTAAACACCAAAAAAACCCCAAACAATAAAAAAAAAAATTATTGTTGATTTTAGAAGAAACATGGTGGATCACCAGCATCTGGTTCCTGGGCAAATTCATTCTTGTAAAAAATGTTAACACCCTATAAAAAGCCTGTATGTTTACTAATGTATTTGCACAGCAAATCCAGCATGTCCAAATTAACACTGTCGGATTTGATTTCAACACTATTAAAAGTGTCTATATAGGTCCACACCAGAGAGTGTTAATTTAACTCTTTTTGGAGAGTTGGTACGTTAACTCTGATTTAGTGTTAAACACCAAATCTGTCTGGAGTTGATAATTTAACACTTGGTGTTAAGAGTTTATATATTAACTCTCAAAGAGTATTTTAGTTTAACTACGTGAGAGTTAATTCCAAAAAGTGGGAATTTTCCTGTTCTGAACTTCTAGAAATTTCTTTTGGAAATAAACATTTACTAAAAAGACACAATGGTTTTTGAAAAACATTTATTCTGAACTGTGCACCACAATTTCAAAACACTTCTGCTCTCCCCCATATTCCATCTTCACAAGCATATCCTATGTGGAGATTGAATAAAAATTAGTTGACACTAATTAATGGCACACATAATCCAGTAATCAATTGCAGCACAGTAAAAAAAAAGGAATCCTTTTTGAGCCATTACTTGTGTAAAGTATTTTCCAAAAAGACAAGGACACAGGCAACAGGTAATAAATGTAAAACCTCAACCTTTTTCATTTTAACCTAAAACGTGTGCACAAAACTCTGGAGGGATCTAAATGCTAACTAGAACCCAGTCAGGACATCTGCTACTGCTGTTTGCTCGTTTTTGTTTTCATGGGAGATCGTTTTCAGGCTTCAAGTAGCACCATTATACCAACATTTCACATTCTAGACATTGTTTTAGGTGTATTTGACCAAAAGTTTGACTGAAAATTCACATGCAAGCTTTTTTTCAAGGCTGTGGTATTTGCCCGCAAACAATACCTTTCAGCTAGCTAAAACAGAATATTATTCCATCTCCGAGCAACATGGCTAATGCCTTTCACACAGCTTTGTCTCAACTCCAAAGAGCCACAGAAGTAAAAGCTAATAATAATAATTGAAACAATCTTTGAAAAAATTACTTACCAAGCATGGCAAACAACTCAAATATGTAGAGCAAAATGTTCTGAAACGGATTCACTTCAGCTTGCATTGGAGCCTATGGTGCTTGGGGCGGAGTCTGTGAATTTACTCTATAGGGCTTTGGATTTGACGTCACGCCGCAATGCATTATGGGAGCGCAGCGCCATTTTCAGGGTCTACGAATCAACACAAACACACTGTGTTGGAACGACGACTACAAGAAAGATGCTTAAAAGCAGCTCAAAAGAGAATGAACTGTATAGAGACCGATTGCGTCCAGAGGCGAAGCAGCGGTACTTGCAGAAAAGAGCGTGCATTGGAAATGTGGACCCGTATGAAATACGGCCGTGGAGTAGAAACCCTGAAGACCAACCGCTATTGACGTAGCCTGACCTTGTCTGTGGAGTCAGCGCGTACAAGTCGTCATTCAAACAAAGGTAAGTCAGCTCGAGTACTGCGAGTGAAATGCGTTTGATTTCCCTGCAAACATTCAGATTAGTCCAGCATAAATTCATTCATGAGGGGAAATTACAGTGAGAACATGTGGAGGCTTTTAGATGGATTACATAGTGAGTTCAGTGCATTGATGAGACATTGTCCTGAAGGATTGTTCTTTATGGTTAAAGAAATTGCACTAATTTATTCATATTTATTATAAATAATCCTAATTATACATCTTGCTTCCATGTTTGTATCCTGTGTCACTAAAAATACATTTTATTTTAGTTTTATACATTGATTAATGACCTGCAGAATCTCCTTATCATATTAAGTGATTCATAATTGTCACTTTATGCTTTCTCCATCTCTAAAGTGATGACATCCTTGCATTACATACTTTAGGTTCATTTTCTGCAGGCAGGTTTCTGACAGAGAACAGGCAGATTTAGAATATAACATGCAGCGTTCTATAGATGGACACATAAAGAAATGAAAAATTACATGTATGTGCTAACATTCTAAACACTTTGTTATATTTATGATAAAGTAGATTAAAGACATTTATGTCTGCCTTGGCTCATTAGTTCTTGTCTTTAAATGAACTTTGTCTGTGTGTGTTTCAGGTACTGCACTCTCAAAGACTGAATGAACCAGCATTGCAGCCATAGGTCACTGTGAGCATCACAGGAAGGTTGAAGCCGCCCACTGCACCTGTAAGGCCGGAGTCGCAGAGACCTGCAGCCATGTTGCTGCTCTTCTG
Source organism: Mchenga conophoros (assembly GCF_057382185.1). Classification (NCBI taxonomy): domain Eukaryota; kingdom Metazoa; phylum Chordata; class Actinopteri; order Cichliformes; family Cichlidae; genus Mchenga; species Mchenga conophoros. The sequence continues at coordinate 32,418,411 of NC_140540.1, forward strand.
TTTAATGTAGAAGCAACAGTGTTGATCCGTGGCACAAGGACTGTTACAGATGAACCTGCATACTGGGTTTTTCTGGGTAATATGACCAAGATACAGCCAGAGGTTGGCCATAAGATACACTTCTCCTCTTCAGCTGCCCAAAAAAAGGCTCTCAATCAAAACATAAACAGACCATCTGTAGTGACAGGGAAAAGGAGCCGTCCTCAAAACAGAAAAATCCCACCTGCTACTGTGGAGGAGTTGTCACTGCTATTGGATACTTTGCTGGAACACAGTAAAGCTGTGGGTTGTGGGAATGACCCATAATGTTTTATCTAGGGGTCTAGATTTATGCCTGTAGTGCACTGCTGTGTAAATAATTTGCATTTACTGAATATGTACTGACTGAGTCCCACTGTTCAAAAGTTGAATAAAGAAACAAACAAATTTTTGCCTCTTTTTTTTTTTTTTAATTAAAACCACCTTATAGAACATCACATCAGTTACAGTGTAGAATCCATGTCATTTATAGTTTACAAATGACAAAATGTTTACACAAAATCATGAGTGTTTACATGATCTCACCCACTACTAACATTACTTTATTTACTGTATCTTTTGAAAAAATACAGCAATTTTAACAGCACAAGACTTAAGAATATTTAACAGGAGCAGGTTTAATTTTTCCCTGGTTTTATTATCACACTGTTCACCAAATGCAGCAAACCTTCACCATCTTATCCAGAAGGGTCACCTCTTCACCCTCACATGGAAGAAGTAATCTGATTGGCATGGTGGTATGTTTGAAGCTGGTCCCTTGTGTAGCACTGGAACCCAGTCACGATGTTTCATCCATTTCATAGGCTGGTTTGCTGCAATAATGCCAAATAATTAGCAACTCTATAAATAGAAGGTAGTTCTGCAAAATTTCTCAGTAGGATGTTTGTTCTAATTTGCTATGACCTCAGAGCGCATCGAAAATAAAACTAATAGGCTATAAAGAGTGATATGAACATATTTAGAACTTACCGGAATGAAAATGTCTGGAGCACCAACAGATATTTGGAGATGGAAGAGAACTGGATATCAGCTCGTCTCACAGCTGCTATCCAGACTAGACGCCTTTGTTTGGTAACATCCGATACACGAGCTGCCTCATGTTGCTTCCAGGTTGGGAAAGAATGAAAAGATAAACCATTTTCAACCTTATTCTCTTGCCGGTCGTGTGATCGAACATTGCAGCCGACCACACAGCAAATACGAACCATGGCTGTTGTGTGTGACTTCGCTCCCTTTTCACTTGCGCTAGACCCCCAAAATGGCGGATCGGGCCAAAATCCTTTCCACGCCCACCCCCGTGACATCACGCTCCAAAGCCCTATAGCTGTAATAGCCCCTGTAGGAGTTCAGAGTTAAGAGGTCAAGAGTTAATGTTTCCATTGTAACACCTCCAGATTTGACATAGAAACACTCATTTTTAACACTCGGTTTTAACTACCGTATTTCCCGGACTACAAAGCGCACCTGAATATTAGCCGCACAAGCTAAAATCAGGGGAAAATCCTGTTTTGTACATACATTAGCCGCACCTGACCAAAAGCCGCAGGTTTTTCAATGTTGACTTATCATATGTAAGAGAATATGCACAAAGCGAATTGTCAGGAAAGAGATGGCTGTTTGGAGACACACCCCTTTTATTAATATTTTGAAAAACAAGTTATGGATACATATTTGCACATGTACTGTGCTTCATAAATGAGTAACAAATGTAGTACATAACAATAACCTACAGCACACCAGAAAAATAGATTCGGACTACCTTTTAGGCTCAGGTGCAGTGACATGGCTTCAACAAGAAGAAAAGTCAGTCATTCACCACCATCTTCCTGCGCACTAAAACCACCAAAGTCCTCTTTTCCAGTGTCGGAAACGAACAGGCTCAGGATGGCTTCATCATCCACTCTCAGCTTCTTTCCTTCGTTGTCACTTTCAAAACCAAAGAAATCCTCATTGTCAGTGTCAGAGTCGAACACCCTCAGAAGGGCCGTGGCGGTGTCCTCCTCTCCATCATGCAGTAGTCCAGCCCTTCGAAATCCGTGGGTGATCGTGGATGTTTTCACACTTTTCCACGCTGTCAGAATCCACCGGTGGAGTTGAGCATAACTTATCGCCGCTGGTCATCCACGACTCCCGCTGAACGCGTAGCGCTACTTTGAAGTTTTTTTTTCGCGCTACTTGTACGGCACTATGTTGCCTGGCGGATGGACATGTGGGGAGATTGCTAAAACTGCAAATAAAATAAATACATGCATACCTGCCCCGAATGATATTTTCACATCCCATTCAGAAAGAAATATATATCATAATGGAATTATCAGACTCCTCCCAATCTTTTCTTTGAACTTTTGCCCTTGAGTACCCCATATAGAACACCATTAGAGTTTTGATCAGTTTTTCAACAAAGGCCAATCATCACTGATCTGGGAATTAAATTTATTTTATTTTTACAGCATATGTTGGCATATTAAAATTACCGACTGTGTGAGAAAATTTTTTTGTTGTCTATTATTATCAAAAAGAGTCATCTTTTTAAGAAGTGAATCATAAATAAAGGAACCTTGAAGGTAGAACAATGTTTTGACATTTACCTATGCACTCTGATGGATGGAGAGCATGTTTCCTTATTTTGAAGGGCCTAGCATCAAAATCAATATGTCTAGTATTTTTTTCATAATACTGCTACTTTTGAAAAAAGTCCACTCCTCCCCTGCAACTGAGCCACCAACCACACCCTGCCACACACCCCCACCGTCCAAATTAGGACGGGGAGCCATCCGAACAAGCCGAATGGAAGTGTGACTCTTCAAATAAGGGAATCTGCCAGTAGCCCTCGTTCAAATCCGGCGTCATAAAAAAGCTAGCAGTGCCTAACCGGTCCAGGAGTTAGTCGACCCAGGGCATAGGATAAGCATCAAAGTTTGACAGCCGGTTAAGAGGGAGAATACATCTGCAAAACGCTGTTGCAAAGCAGCAGTATCAGCTCCCTGGGCCTGTGTGAGATGATCATCAGAATTTGGCACGTCCGGCCCCAACTCATCTCTCTCCTTAACCAGGCTCATCAGAGAAGTGGTTTCAGCCTCTCTCCATGATTTAAAGACGTTGAGGTCATATATCTGTGTGGCTCCACCCCTTATAGTCCACATTCCCCACTGGTCGTGTGACCACAAAGGGTCCTTGCTACTTGGCTAGTAACTTTGAGTTAGAAGAAGGGACTAACACAAGCAATTTATCTCCCAGTGAAAATTTCCTGAGTCTAGGCAACAACAGGGGTCTAACCAGCAATCCCAATTGCATTCATCCTCGTGAATGAACTTCAAAATCATGGACTTTAAAGTCTTATTCTGCCACTCCACCAGCCCATCAGTCTGAGCCCAGAGATGACCTTAAACAGTGCTTGCACCACATTCTTCGCAGAAATGGTGCGCATTAGTAGTGCTTCCAGATATTGTGTTGCATAATCCACCAGAACTAATATAAAGCGATATCTGCATGCACGTCGGTGAAATGGCCCGATAAGGTCCATGCCAATGCACTCAAATGGGAAAATGGTGTTAGGAGAACTTACACGGATGGATTTAGTGAAAGAAACACACACGGGCACAAGATAGCAGTGATGCAGATTTATATACAATGATAGGGAAATATTTACAAGGGAAGGGGCTATATATACAGTGACAGGTAAAAATGTGCAAGAAGAGCCGAGAGTTAAACTAAAGTGGACGGGGAGAGTTGGAGAGCTTACTTGAAACACAGAGCTACAGCTGTAGCGGTGGTCACAGACTGGTATGAAGTAACTCTCCGTCACGGATCCAAAGAAGCCAACACAAAGTGTCAGGGTTCCTGGGTCGGTGACCCAGTGTTTTCAGTTTTGTTCATGTTCAGTTTATTTTGCCACTTCCATGTGCTCACTTCCTGCTTTTCCTGTGTCAGCTCGTCTTGTGTCATTAGCCAGATTATGTTCAGCTGTGTACCCACCGGTCTCTCATTATCATCCTCATCAGTCTGTGTTTTTAAGCACTCTGTTTCTACTCCCTATAATAAACCTTCACCTACCTGCCAGTCCTGCGTTTGGGTTCCTTCTTCCTCGCCTCCACACAGAATGACACGACCCGTGCCACGAAGACACGATTGGAACCCAGCGGACTCGGACCTCTACGAGTGGCAGGAGGTAGCGCTCTCCATTTGGGCGGAGAAGCTCAGGGGGAAACAGCGGCTCTTCTCAGAGAGGGAGCACGTCTTTGAGGGGACTCGCCTGGCTCTGGGCGGGCCTCGGAGACGCCGCGGTCCTCCACCTGCTGCCTCACCTGCATCGGAGCATTCGCCGCGGAGAGTGGGCGTCACAGGCCAAGCTTCGGCCGCTCGCTCTCCCACCGCTCCGCTCCTCGCTCGCCCGCCAGCCACCTCATTCGCCGGACCTCCACCATCGCCACGGCACAACGGCTACGCCTCCCACCTCGGCTCAACGGAGGCTACCGCGCCAGAGGCTCTGCTGTTTACTCCGGCCGCTTCCTCTTCCCGGAGAAAGCGGCGCACACGCCGCCATAAAACAGACTACTTTCAACCACTCCCGATGGTGAGCTCCAGTCACTGTTTTTCGCACTTACCATCTGATTATTCACTCAAAACGCACAATAACCCCATCTCTGATTCGTGGGATGTTTCCCTCCTGGAGGATTCTGTGGACTGGGAAGATTTGTTCTGCTCTGCTCTCCCAAAGACTGTAGATAGTGGTGGCAGGAAAACCAGAACAATCTCCAATAAATCTGCCAGTAACACACACACCGTCACTATTTCCACACCCATTATTCAGCCATTTCCCACCAGCACGGGGGCTCAGTCTACACCCACACCAGTGCCAGCTCCCAGGAGGAGGGCAGCTTCGACCCAGTCTACCTCCACACCCGCTTCTGTTTCTCAGGTGGGGGTGACTGGTGTCCAGCCACCTTCCGTGCCTGTCCCAGCGCCCAGGCTGAGGGCAGCCAGAACCCAGCCTGACCTCCCTAGAGGCTTGGAAGAGCTAACCGGTTCACCTGCTACGTCACCACTCCATCCACCTCCTGACCCAGCCTTTCACGCCCTCGCACTATCCCTAGTTAGATTAGCTGAAGTGTCCCCTGCTCAGGCACCGGCCTTACTAGCTCAGGCTGTAGCTTTATCTCCCTCATTAGCTCAATCTGTAGCTCAGCCATTAGCCACACCAACCTCAACTCCGTCGTCAGCCTCACCTGCTGTTCAGCTTCCACTCCAGTCAGTTCCCTCACCTGCTGTTCAGCTTCCACTCCAGTTCCCTCACCTGCTGTTCAGCCTTCACTCCAGCCCCCTGTACTTCCGTCTCCTGTCCTCCAGTCTCCTCCAGTCCAGTCTGTAGTCCAGTCAGTCCAGTCTGCCCCGGTCCAGTCTGTAGTCCAGTCAGTCCAGTCTGCTCCGGTCCAGTCTGTAGTCCAGTCAGTCCAGTCTGCTCCTGCTCAGTCTGTAGTCCAGTCGCCTCCTGTCTCCCAGTCGCCCGTCTACCATCCTGTTCAGTTCCCGGACCGGCAGCCACAGCACCCAGAGCCAGCTGTGAGCTCTCCTGCTTCTCAGCCAGGGGTTTCCGCACCCGCTGGCCCGGCCGCTCCTCAGCCAGGGGCTTCCGCGCCTACTGGCCCTGCCTGTCTCCAGCCAGAGGCTTCCGCGCCCACTGGCCCTGCCTGTCTCCAGCCAGAGGCTTCCACGCCCACTGGCCCTGCCTGTCTCCAGCCAGAGGCTTCCGCCTCGCCTGGTCCGGCCTCGGCCTCAGCGTCTGCTTCGCCTGGTCCGGCCTCGGCTTCAGCTTCTGCTTCGCCTGGTCCTGCTGCTGCCGCGTCGTCGCGTCAGCCATGTTCTGGACCACATGGCCACCCGCCTGAACTGTCTCGTCTCGGCCGCGGACCACGTGGCCGCCCACCGGTGCTGTCTCGGTGTGGACTCCGTCCCTCCGTCCTGGGCCCCTTCCGCCCACCCTGTTCTGTTTTTTTTGCTGTTTTGGCCGTCGGGTGCCGGCCATTGGAGGGGGGGGGTACTGTCAGGGTTCCTGGGTCGGTGACCCAGTGTTTTCAGTTTTGTTCATGTTCAGTTTATTTTGCCACTTCCATGTGCTCACTTCCTGCTTTTCCTGTGTCAGCTCGTCTTGTGTCATTAGCCAGATTATGTTCAGCTGTGTACCCACCGGTCTCTCATTATCATCCTCATCAGTCTGTGTATTTAAGCACTCTGTTTCTACCTGTTCACTGTCGTGTCATTGATGTTACGTTGTCCTTCCCGTGTGTTCCCTCAGTTCAGTCAGCCGTTCAGTTGTCCAGCCAGTCAGTGTCCGTTCACCCTCTGTTCACCCACTCCCTATAATAAACCTTCACCTACCTGCCAGTCCTGCGTTTGGGTTCCTTCTTCCTCGCCTCCACACAACGCCTGACACAAAGAAAACTAGGCAGGCGAGCAGGCAGCGGGACAGGCTAGTAAAAAGGAGAAGCAGGCAGGAGATGGATCCTCAAAACATGCAGCTCAATAGCGTGGAATCAACAGATTCAGCTTGCACCAACACGTTACCACTTATGACAGCGACAATACTCCGACACCAGACGTCCGTGACTCAGCTCCATAAAAGCGCTCACTGATGACGTCCGATGCGCCGCAGGTGTGCCGGAATGCTATCAAGCCCCGCCCCGCCTACCTATGCCAGAAAGGGAAACAAAACCCAAAAAACAACAATACAACTACCCACCACCTCCTAACAAATGGTGCTTTTGGAATGGCCAGCTGGTTAAACAGCTGACCCTCTGGGCACACATTTGCCCGGATGCTCGGCCAATAAAATCGGGTCATTATTCTATCCAGAGTTTAGTCATACCCCACGTGAATGACCATTGGGTTGTAATGAGCCCCCTGGAAAATCATTTCCCAGCAGCTTTTAGGGACCAAGAACTGGTGTCATGGCTCACTCAACACAATCTGTCCCTAATCAATACAAAATGAGGAAACATCAGTGCTGCTTCAGGGTGCACCATCTGACCAACAATACTCATCACCTGGTCAAAGGTTGAGCGTAGGGTATCATCACGAGACTGCTTCAGTGGAAAATTTTCCGTGGAGTGAATTACCGGTGGAACCGGTGGGGTCTCCCGGGAAGGTCCCGCTCCTCCTCCTCCCAAGACCCTCCTTAGTGGGGCCAGGACCAATCGGTCCCTCGCTGCTGGCCATGGCTGTTCCCACGGGTGTTCCAGTCGGGTTGCCAGGTGGTCGTCAGCCAGCGTCAATGCAGCCTCGAGACTCACCAGCCAGCAACAGCAGACCCACTCCATCGTCCTAGCCCTGAGCCCCCCCATGAGCACCATCATGTTCAGCAGCCGCACCTCCTGCAGCCACCTTGCCACGGTGTTGTGCAGCCCCCTTGCAAACGCGAAGGGACGGTCCTCTGGTCCCATCTGTCCCTCCAGAAAGCAGCACCAATGGACTCCACAATCTGGACCCGCTGCTCCACTCCCTGCAGCCAAGCCACCAAACGCACCCCACCACAGGCATGAACAGTGGTGAACCAGTGACAGGGTCATGGGTGGCCAAGGCTCACTGATGCACGTTGGAATGGTAAATGGACTGCTTCTTGTCCAATCTAAGCATTCAAATTGCCTTATTCATCCATTCACATCCAAATGGGTGATTAAAGACGAGATGCAAGGAAATAACATGGGCATATCCAGAGGGCAGAAAATGAGCAATACTAAAAGAACATCTGGGAGAACAAGGCAATGCCAAATACATGGTAATCCTGAGAACAGACCACCGTGACCTCCCAAAACATTTCACACATTTACACATAATTTCACACATGAGTCTATGAAAAAAGCAATAATATTACAATTTGTAAGGCTTAAAATGGTATGTTTGCACTAACAGGGTGAATCCCCCAAATGCTGTTGGCCATTGGCAACATTATGCTTGGGGAATTATTTCTGGAAAGGGTACAGGATGACTTCACTGTATGGATGAGCCAATAGAAGAGGCCATACTTTAAACTCTTGGACAAGAACCCTTTTTCCCCAATCAGAGCACTGAAGCTGGGTCTTCCAGTATGACAATGACCCAAAACATACTGCCAAGACAACAAGGAGTGGCTAAAGAGGAAGCAAATTAAGCTAATAGATTTGACTAGCCAGTCTCCAAACCTCAGTAATATATAAAAAATCTGTGGAGAAAGCTGAAGCTTCAAGTGGATAAATGGCAACCAAAAAACCTAAAGTATCTAGAGAATTTCTGTAAAGAGGAGATGACCATAATCACTCTATATACCTCTTATGTAATATTTTTTTCTTCTAGATTTTGTGTTAATATTCGGGCTCTCTCATTTATTTTGTGAAATATTATACATTTCATATTCATGAAATTACCACTGCAATTAGGGAATAAAATAATTATATTTGTGTGTAAAAACAGTGCTTTTCTAATTGGCTTTTCTTCAATAAAGGCTTACCCATGCAAGCCGCTTTTGAAAAAAAAATTATATCACACACCCATTCCTTTGCCCTGACCAGCTGCAGCAGATGGACACCTCTCCCTGAGCCTGGTTCTGCTGGAGGTTTTTTCCTGTTAAAAGAGCTCTTACTTCCGGTCACTTCCGGAGCAGCACATGGAATAGACATGTTTCCTGACGCTCCTCTGTGCCAAACTCAAAAATTTATCTTAACGGTCTCTTAATTAACTTTTCTCTCAACAAGCCAGCTATTGAAGCCTACACCGAATACAACAAAAGATGCCCAGAAAACCTGGTGAACAGATTAACTCTTCACTACGAACCACGACTTTGGCTAACGCTGTTAGCACCGTGGCTAACCCTATGGTTAGCATTGGCTCCCCCGAAGACAGAGGTGACAACGATACTGAAGAGCTGCCACAAATATGGGAGAAGATCTCCAACAAAATCCTCCGTCACATAAACTAAAGGTTTGACAATTTGGAGCATACTCTTCAAACAGTACAGGAATCCCAAAAAGAGCTGCTGGAGAAAATGAAATCTATGGAAGAGCTGGCTCTAGATTAGGAAAATCGCCTGTCCCGCATGGACAAAGTAGTTTCCAACTTGAAGAGCAAGAATAAAGAATTGAAATTAAAAGTGGATGACCTCGAGGGTCACTCGCGCTGAAACAAGATCATGATTATCGGCATTCCTGAGAAAGCAGAGGGACCCAGACTGGCTGAATTTATCCAAGATTTGATCTTAAGCTTCTAGGGGAGGAACATTCAAGTCTCTGGTTATCATCGACCGAGGACACCACTTGCTGAGACCTCCACCGGCGGGAGGCGCGACACCAAGACTTCCTGGATTATACACCGGAGGTGAGGCAGCAGCGTCGTGACTTTAATGAGGTGTTGAAGGTGCTGCGGGTGAAAAAAGTGGAACACAGCCTTTGGTATCCAGCTAGACTCCAGGTGAAACATAATGGACACCTGAAGGTCTTTTCTACACTGGATGAGGTGCTCATGTTTATAAACTCTGAGCTGAATAGTTTGGAGTAGAGCTGTATGCTTTATGCCTCCTTTGTAAAATACTTAAATACAATCATGGGGGCGATCGTGGCTCAAGAGTTGGGAGTTCGCCTTGTAATCGGAAGGTTGCCGGTTCGAGCCCCAGCTTGGACAGTCTCGGTCGTTGTGTCCTTGGGCAAGACACTTCACCCGTTGCCTACTGGTGGTGGTCAGAGGGCCCGGTGGCAGCCTCGCCTCTGTCAGTGCACCCCAGGGTGGCTGTGGCTACAATGTAGCTTGCCATCACCAGTGTGTGAATGTGTGTGTGAATGGGTGGATGACTGGTTGTGTAAAGTGCTTTGGGGTCCTTAGGGACTAGTAAAGCACTATACAAATACAGGCCATTTACCATTTTTACTTTTTAATGTCTTGGGAGACCGGCATACTGAAGTTTTCACTTATTAGTTCATTTGAGCACAGAGTTCAGCACAGTGTTTTCTGGTTGAATTGGACACTCTATGGAGGAACGTGTTGAAGGCTGTGTGCCCAGTGGCTTTGGGCCGAGAGGGACGCCAGTACTTCATTTCAGAAGTGCTTCATGTGGGGGTGGGGGGAGGACGGGGAGTGGGGGGGTGCTTGTGGGTTCCCATATGGAAAAGAAATAGTAAAAACTTATATGTGATTACTCATGAAAATGGCCACTTTCATGAGTAAATCATATAAGGCTTACATGATTTACTCATGAAAGTGGCCACTTTCTCATTACTTTCATACATTGTTTTAGTAAGTATCCAAAACATACAAGTTTCATTATATAATTTTTCAAGGGATCTTATATCTGTTTTCACTCTTATATGCTTTTCAAGTTTCACACAAGACAGATACAAACTTTATAAGATTTATATATATATATCTTTTCCATATGGGTTTGTTTCAGTGTGTTCAAGTGTGTTGTTTTTTTGTTTTTTTTTGTAAATGTAACTAAAAGCGGTAAAGTTTTCTCGCATCTCAAATCACTTAAACCGAACATAATATTCCTTCAGGAAACTCATATAAATATTAATTACCAACGAAGATTACGAAAAAATGGATATCTCAAGCTCCTTTTACCAGTAAGGCCAGAGGAGTTGCGATTCTCTTTAAAAAGAATGTCTCATTTTGTTCAGACTCTGTGATTGCTGACCCATATGGCAGATACCTCATAGTCACCGGTCAAATTAACTTACTACCGATAATTTTGCTTAACATCTATGTTCCAAATATTGACAATCCTGATTTTGTTAAGAAAGTTTTCAACTTAATACCAACAGTTGCCTCCAACTTTATTATTGGTGGTGACTTTAATTGCTATCTTGACACTTTTCTGGACAGACTATCCACAAAAGCCCCTCGAAATATTATGTCAGTGCAGACTCTGAATGACTTAGTCAAGACCAGAAATTTAATTGATAGCTGGCGCTTACAACACCCCACTGAGAGGGCCTATTCATTTTTCTCTCACGTCCACAAAACTTATACTAGAATTGATTATTTCTTGATATCCTCTGAGCTTCTGCCCATGGTTGTTGATTCAAATTACAATAATATTGTAATATCTGATCATAGCCCAGTTTCAATGGTCTTCAAAAACATTTTGACCAAGAATTATAATTGGCGTTTTAACCCTTCCCTTCTGAACGATCAAGAGTGTACGTACAATCTTAGTGCAAATATTGATATGTTTCTTGCTACTAATGATAATGGGGAAGTTTCGGATTCTATTCTATGGGAGACTTTCAAGGCCGTAATGAGAAGCCACATTTCTTCCTTTGAATCTTCCAAGAAAAAACTATTCAAGTAAAGGCTCAAAGAAATAGAAACAAAGCTTCCTGAACTGGAAGAAGTATATAGATCTTCCTAGTTGCAAACTGACTTAAATCAGATCTTGAAACACAATTTTAAATAAACGCATTAGCAATTTTCTTTTGAAGCTCAAACAGAGACATTTTGAATTTGGAGATAAACCAGAAAAACTGTTGGCAAACCAACTTAGAGGAGAACAAGCAAAACGAGGAATCCAAAAAGTGAATATGAAGTCCGGTAAAGTAAGCACCAACCCAAAGGAAATTAACACTTGTTTCGCCAAATTCTATAAAAACTTGCATTCTAGTAAAATTAAACCTTCTCAAAGCGATTTCTGCAATTTCTTCGACCAATTATCTATTCCTCAACTAGATGGAGCCCTGAGAGACGAAATTGAATCCCCTATCTCTGAAAACCATCTTTTAAGAGCAATTCAGACCCTACTGCTTGGAAAGACAGCTGGCCCAGACGGATTTGGTAATGTATTCTATAAAAATTTTCAAAACAAAATTATTCCTCTCATGCTTAGAATGGTAAAGGACTCAGTTAAAAATTAAAGGTTACCAACTTCACTTTATGATGCAAATATCTGCTTGCTTCATAAAATTGGAAAGGAGGAAGGTGACCCAGCAAATTATAGACCCATTGCTCTATTAGATTGTGGTCATAAAATCATAACCAAAGTCTTAGCTACAAGATTAAACAAACACATTTCAACAATTATACACCCCAACCAAACAGGATTTATTCCTGGTAGATGGTCATTTAATAACATTCGTTTATTATTAAATACAATTTATTCAAGTTATGGAAAAGAGGCAAAAATATTTGTGCTCTCTCTTGATGCCCAAAAAGCATTTGATCAGATTGAATGGCCCTATATAGTTGAGACCCTTAAACGATTTGGTTTCGGGGAATATTTCATGGATTGGGTTAAAATGATTTATCTGTGTCCGGTGTCCTGCATCCTCACTAATGCAGATAAATCCCTCTCTCACCTCTTCTTTTTGACATAGCTCTGGAGCCCCTTGCTATTAATATAAGAAACCACCCAGGCATACAGGGAGTCAAATTTGCAAATGTTGAAAGTCTTGTTAATATGTATGCAGATGATTTATTGATCTGTCTTTCCAAACCAGAAATTTCACTTCCTAACATTTTAAATTGCATTAAACACTTTGGGAAAGATTAATTGGGACAAATCTGAGCTCATGCCGATAACAGATAATTTGTGCCCAAAGTTTCTCAGCTCACTCGCATTTAAATTAGTGACTACATCCTTTACCAATCTTGGCCTTAAGATTCCTAAAAATCCAAAACTTCTTTATAAATTGAACTTCTTGGAAATGCTGGATAAGCTCAAAGAGGATATTAGAAAATGGAAACTGCTCCCTTTGTCTTTGGTCGAATAAATGCATTTAGAATGGTATCTCTGCCACGATTTCTATATCTTTTTCAAAACCTCCCTATTTACTTGCCACTTAATTTTTTTAAGCAGCATGATTCATTAATTCTCTCATTTATCTGGGCAGGAAAACCCCCTCAGATATCCAAAGCTCATCTTCAAAAAAGTACTTCCAGTGGGGGCTGGGTCTCCCTGTGTTTAGACACTATTACTGGGCTGCAAACTCAAGAGCTCTATTACACTGGCAGTGGGGTCTGCCTATTGACCACCGTTATGACAATCTCCCGCTCTGGCTTCAGGTAGAGTCAACAACAGTATTTGAAACCTCATTACCGGCCTTATTGTTTTCTGACACCAGTTCCTCTAACAAATGGATCAGTTGTAATTTTGTTGTTAAACACTCTCCAAAGATATTAAATCAAATCAGGAAATCTCTTAAATTACCTGACCTTTCAGCAGGGCTGGACTGGGACAAAAAATTGGCCCGGGCATTTTGACTAGAGACTGGCCCCCCAGGTATTATAGGAAAAGCCATAAAGCCTTTGAATGACAATAGATGCTGTTGTGAAAGTGATGTTCAAATTCAAATTTTATTTGTCACGTACACAGTCATATACAGTACGATATGCAGTGAAATGCTTAGACAACTGCTCGTGACCTAAAGAAAAAAAGAAAAGGCTATGAATAAGATAGGAAATAATTATGAAAATGAAAAAGGGTAAATTTAACTAGGAAGGAATAAAATAAAATATAAAAATTAAAGTTAAAAATGAAATAACTGTACAACACAAATTAGAATGAAGGGTAAATTTAACTGGGAAAGAATAAGATAAAATACAGTGGGGCAAAAAAGTATTTAGTCAGCCACCGATTGTGCAAGTTCCCCCACCTAAAGTGATGACAGAGGTCAGTAATTTGTACCAGAGGTACACTTCAACTGTGAGAGACAGAATGTGAAAAAAAAATCCATGAATCCACATGGTAGGATTTGTAAAGAATTTATTCGTAAATCAGGGTGGAAAATAAGTATTTGGTCAATAACAAAAATACAACTCAATACTTTGTAACATAACCTTTGTTGGCAATAACAGAGGTCAAACGTTTACTATAGGTCTTTACCAGGTTTGCACACACAGTAGCTGGTATTTTGGCCCATTCCTCCATGCAGATCTTCTCGAGAGCAGTGATGTTTTGGGGCTGTCGCCGAGCAACACGAACTTTCAACTCCCGCCACAGATTTTCTATGGGGTTGAGGTCTGGAGACTGGCTAGGCCACTCCAGGACTTTCAAATGCTTCTTACAGAGCCACTCCTTTGTTGCCCGGGCGGTGTGTTTTGGATCATTGTCATGTTGGAAGACCCAGCCTCGTTTCATCTTCACTGATGGAAGGAGGTTTTGGCTCAAAATCTCACGATACATGGCCCCATTCATTCTGTCCTTAACACGGATCAGTCGTCCTGTCCCCTTGGCAGGAAAACAGCCCCATAGCATGATGTTTCCACCCCCATGCTTCACAGTAGGTATGGTGTTCTTGGGATGCAACTCAGTATTCTTCTTCCTCCAAACACGACAAGTTGAGTTTATACCAAAAAGTTCTACTTTGGTTTCATCTGACCACGTGACATTCTCCCAATCCTCTGCTGTATCATCCATGTGCTCTCTGGCAAACTTCAGACGGGCCTGGACATGCACTGGCTTCAGCAGCGGAACACGTCTGGCACTGCGGGATTTGATTCCCTGCCGTTGTAGTGTGTTACTGATGGTGACCTTTGTTACTTTGGTCCCAGCTCTCTGCAGGTCATTCACCAGGTCCCCCCGTGTAGTTCTGGGATCTTTGCTCACCGTTCTCATGATCATCTTGACCCCACGGGTTGAGATCTTGCGTGGAGCCCCAGATCAAGGGAGATTATCAGTGGTCTTGTATGTCTTCCATTTTCTGATGATTGCTCCCACAGTTGATTTTTTCACACCAAGCTGCTTGCCTATTGTAGATTCACTCTTCCCAGTCTGGTGCAGGTCTACAATACTTTTCCTGGTGTCCTTCGAAAGCTCTTTGGTCTTGGCCATGGCGGAGTTTGGAGTCTGACTGTTTGAGGCTGTGGACAGGTGTCTTTTATACAGATGATGAGTTCAAACAGGTGCCATTCATACGGGTAACGAGTGGGGGACAGAAAAGCTTCTTACAGAAGACGTTACAGGTCTGTGAGAGCCAGAGATTTTCCTTGTTTGAGGTGACCAAATTTGATTTGATTCATTTGATTATATTCATTTGATTTTACACTTTTACCTGAATGTGGCTCCTTTTTTTGAAAAAACGTACTTATATCCATTATGAACCTGGCTGTCTCTCTGTACACACACACACACACACACACACACACACACACACACACACACACACACACACACCAGGAGTTATAAGGTTAATGGGCATTCAGTAAGTTAGCTAGTTAGTATCCATTTCTAACAGGACAGTGGTAACAACAGCAGGCTATGGACAATTTTAAGTTTTAGATTTTAAATAGGTCATATACATTTCAATGGGAGCAACAGGACAATGAAATGTTGCTGGTTTTACTACAGAGCAGGACGGATTGTAAGGTAGCAAACATTGTCGGAAAACACGTTTTCAACACTGCAGGTTACCTGGGTGTAATGTTTTTCAGCTAAAAAGAAACATGGACTGACTCCTACCTAACTATAGAAAGAGTAGCTGAAGATTAAATGCAGCCAACATGTCCTCTTTTAAGCCTAGCACTTACACATCCGCTCAGCTGCGTCTCAGCCACCATCACTCTGGCAGAAAGGGCGCTAGAGCCAGAGTAGATGACAGAAGAAGGTGTGGCTATTCTCATAAAATGTAAGAATGTTTGTGAATATGTATAGTCTGTTGCTGTTCTTTGCTCTCTTTAAAAAACACTTTTTTGGTGGAGGCTGGGAAATTGCTCTTTGAATTTTCAATGCTGAGTTTAAAAACTGCTTATTTGGGGTAAATTAAAAGAGGCTTGTGCTGAGATTCAGAGTGAGATACACAACTTAGTGTTCTGAATGCACTTTTGAGTATTCAGAACGCTTTTCAACCCTTCTTTGAGTTAGACATGACTGAAAGCTCATCAAGCACTATATTCATATCCTTCATGTCCTTTAACAAACGCCACTGATCACATTGCAAAAGGTCTCATTTGGCAATTTGGAGCATCTGCATGATTGATTGTAATGACAGTTAAATTGGATATTTGTTTGCTCTATTGCAGTCTTCCGTGTGCAATGGGGGGACTGCAATGTAAACTTTGTACCAAATATAACTTCCCTACAGTGTGCCCATGGGGAAATAAAACACTTTTTCAGGAATGTGTTTCTAAGTTGTGAGCCTTAGAAGAGGGCTATAAAGGATACAGTATATAGTACGGAAACAACAGTCAATGCATCTTAGCTACTTTTATTTCCATTAACAACTACTAAGAAAAGAGAAGAAGCTTAGAGAATTCAGTTCAGGTCACTGACTTTGCATGCATTGTCTTGAGGAGGACACAAAACTGTGATTGTTCAACTTCAGGGTTGTTTTCTCAGCCTGACCACTAATGCCTGCCTTCATTTTTTATGAGACTAATGGACTCCTACACAGCCTCTTCCCTTGTCAATATTACTTTCTATACTTCCTGCCTTATTTATAGGCATGCGTTGCCTCTGGTAGTTTCCATTGTCTTTTCTGACAAAGCATGCAAACAGCACAGCGTGAAAATCTGCTCCAGGTCAATTATTGCAACCAACCTCCACTTTCATCACTTCTTCTTCTCAAAGCCCTGCTTCAACTTTTCCATTTTCCCACTAACAGCTGCACAGCTCTTGGTTATTCCTAACAAAGCATCCACAAGTGACCCAAAATGCCACAGGCCTGGCCTTCTATCATGGTTGAAAATATGAAAACACATTTAAGTCTTCTGAAGTGACCTCAGTGGGGCTTTTAGAAGATGTGAAAGATCTACATAGTGCAGTATTTTTCTCCATACATCACCATTAACCTCAGTTCACTGGTTTCACAGGTTTTTTTTGCATATTTTAATAAAGAACAATTATTCTGTTTCAGTCTCATCAGTTTGTACCCATGAAAGTTTTTATTTTATTCACCACTATTTTAAATGCTTTACATTATGTTCTTTCTGTTTTGTTGACTCCTGTAGATAGACCAACCCCATCCATGCTTTCCAAAACAAAACCAGCTGAAATGTGAATGCAGCTTCCTTTTTATTTTTTATTCCTGCCTTCTTTTTGACTTACTACCATTTCTCATGGACCATTCTGATATCCATTCCTCTCTCCCTCTCCCAAAACCTGTGAGGATGTAGACTGTCTTCCCTCTCGGTCAGAGCCTTTAGGTTTCTTTATCTTCGATCCACACCCTGCTTCTCATCTTCATCAAAGATTCTGTCTGCATCCACACCTGCCCTTGCTCTACCTCATTCCTTTAACCCTTCTAGCTCAAGTTCAGCAGCTGTAAAGGAGGTGTGCTTCACTGGGGTGTACTATCGATCCACATCACACAGGACACGGCAGTCTTTTTGCTCAGCTGCAAGGTCCTTTAGAACAGTTGGTGTTCAGCAGCAAGGTTGTCAAAGTAGCATTGTAAAGGAGGTAGCCATGACACCTTAACTGATACCTAAACTGCTTATTGTAATAATGTAATGTACATGTGTGTGTACACTTTCAGAATTCAGTATGCATGTGTTTGCCTGGCACATGAAAACCCATGCCACGTTGTACAAGCTCTGCAGCACATACTGAGATCTGACAGTGAAGTCCTTAAATGTATATTTCAGAAAGAAAAAACTAGCTGAAGCACCTCCACATTCACCAAGGGGACCTCTAACAAAGTCATGGCCAAAAGCTTTGGCAGGAGCACAAAGTTTGTCATGCACTTTGATACTTCTGATTTTATTTAGATTTTAAAAGATTTTAGAAACAATTTGTTTTGGCAGTCTCGGCACTTCAGAAAGCTTTTGCAGCAACGATAGAGTATGCTATAATGGGACTTTATGCAGCCCAGCAGTTTATCCATAACTATTTAAACATTTTAGCTTGTAGCCCACTCTTCAAATTGGTGTGCAAAGATGTTATGGTATGTTTTGCCAGGAAAATGACAAAAGTGGAAATACAGTGTGGGGATTAGAGAAATATTTTACTGCTATGGTTCATAATCATCATCATTACCATTGCATTAATAATACAGTTTACAGTATTGATATTGCATTCATAAATAAGGCAACAGTTTGTACAGGTGCTTGAAAATCACATTTAGTATGGCCATCTTCCTTTTGTAGTATAGCCTGAACCCTCTTCTTTTTTTAAATTTTATTTAATTTATTTCTTGCTCTCTTTTAATTTTATTAATTTAAAGTCATTCATATCAAATCTATGCATGCTAAATATGGATTATTAAAGTCTGTTTTATTGCCCCTATATTGTTCTGACACATATTGAAAATAAAATTAGAGAAAATGTATATTTGATTTCAATCAAATCAAGCGTAAAAACTTTTCCAATACTTAATTTCCTGGCTGGAGTGAAAACAATTTTCATGTTAAACTTCATTAAATTTCAGTTTGTACTCATCTGACCATAATTTGCGAGACTTCAGTGTATCTATAGAATACTGTGGTGACTTTAACTACTTTATAAATATAACCAATGCACCTGTGGTCAATTCAGCAGTGCTAAGGACACTGTAAAGTGTATATTTAAAGTGCTTGGTTCAAAACTGTCCTTACATTTTCTTTTACTAAATCTTGAGGGAGTGGAAAGATAGCCATAAACCTAATGTCTTTCAGTGCCTGGAGCCTTTGAAGATATACCAATGTTGCGCTTTTTAGCGTGTGCTAAATCATACCTTCTTCACTTGAGTCTTGGCAAAGTAATGACAGGGTTCCACCCAAGGTGAAGGACATACTAATTCACTCTGGCACGGCATTGTTTTGATGTGGAGAAAGCAGCAGTCAGAGGTGAGTGATGAAGCTGTTGGACAGGAATGAGAGGAGGCCGGGCCCCTCTGTCACACCAGGACAGACAGATGAGGCCTTATGGGAAACATGCCCAAGATCATAAAGGACTGTACAGGACATAATGAGAGACTTTTGGATGAGATGTAAAAAACCCTCCCATGAAGGAGTCATTTAATGGCTGTTAAAAAAAAACTAAAACTCCAGACAAGTAAATGATTTTCACTTCATTTGTGATCTTTACATCTCCTGGTAAATTCTTATGTTCCTGACAGTCATGCACTCAGAAAGACCTTCAGACTACCAGTAAATACAACAGGAACATTTCTGTCTTTGATTTGGGTAAATGACATATTTACGAGGCACCATCACAGACTGCAGCATATCTATCAGCACCAGAGAAAAAGAGGATTGAGTTTCCAGACTGCCCCAGCCAGCGTGTCTTGCTCTCTATATGTAACACCCCTTTTATGAGTCACCTTGTCAAAGCCTCTGAAACCAGCCTAGTTTACTGTATGGACATTTTTTTCCTTAGCCCTTGTAGATGAAGATTTTAAGGCTGGCAGAGTTTAAACATTAGGCCTTTTTAAAAGTGTCCCTGAAGAATTCAGCAGCATTGGTTTGATATCACTTATTGATGCTACTGTTATCAAATCAAGCACATCTCTTGTGATCTCAAAAATTCATTGGAGATTCATAGCAGCCTAGGAGGAATCAAAGCTACAGGGCGCTGCTCACCCCCTGCTGAACCCCGATCACTCTCTTTTCCATCTGCATTTCACATTACCGCCGTTCATGCTGAAGACCGGAAAGGTCATCCATGAAATGCTCAGTGAGGGATTATTCAACTCGGTGTTCCCAGTCATCCAAAACTGGAATTTACATTACTCACACACTGCTCTTCAGTGCATCAATGCTGAATACATTGCTTTTACTCCTCAGACAAATCACATTTCTTTATCTTTACAACCAGCAACTGGATTGAAGCACTTGGAAAGAAATGTTGTTTAGCATGTTAAAGGATTATAAAGATTTTACAGTTTTTAATCCTTGACAGGGTAACAAACTACTAAGCTTCTTTTATGTATTATCACATCCTTTGGGGATTGATTAATGGTGTTTTGTAAAAAAACAAACAAAAAAACAACAAACACAAAAACTAAAGAAAAAGAACTTACAGGGTGTCTTTTCTCATCCATGCCTTTATGATCTTTTCCTAATCCTAACCATGCAGTTTTCACCTAATTACGATGCCTAAACATAACCAAGATGAGTAAGTGCTCTTCAGGGTCTCCTTACTGTTAAACTTGCAACTTATGACACCACCACCCTTTCTCGAACCCCCTAATGTGAAATTTATAGGTTTATAAAAGACAATAGATAGTTTTTGAGAGCCTATATTGCCATGGCGGATCAGAGTACTCATGTCAAAGAACACTATAACAGTGAAACATAAGACATATGGCTTGCTAGGTTTTTAGTCCTGTGACTTAAATAGCATCTTGAAGCTGTAAATGACTCCACTGCATTTAAATGAAGTACAGAAATTTACACATTTAAACAGCTGGAACCATGACATGTCATCTTTACAACAGTTTAAATTGCTTATATATAAAATATAATGTGTAACAAAATGTTACATAATATTTCAGGAGCGCTTCATATATTCTGCATATGACCCTGTTTAAATTTCAAATGCATCTAGTAATTCATTCTGTTAAGAAAATTCAGTTTAATAAATAAACATTACTTTACACTTAATGTAATTGGGTACAAGTATGAAGCATAAAAAGTAAATGTATAGACAAGCTGGTTGTCAGTTTCAGGTTTGGTCAGTACTATGAGGAATTCAGTTTATTTTACTTTTAATGTGCCAGAAAGTCACATTAAGAAAGTGACAGAGCTTCAGTTGTACACTATAAGGAAATGACTAACTGATAATAAAAGCCTGGACCTCCAAATGATCCAATATGACTTTAAAGTGCCACTAGCAACATAACTTAAGACTAATTCAGTCTTCTTGACCACATGTTAGAATGAGAAATGAATGACAGAAGCATCTCTTGGGTAATTGATAGAAATGCATAATCTCTCCAAGCTTTAATAAAACCACTTCAATAACGTGACAACTGATGTTTAAAATTGAAAATGTATTTAACCTTTAATTGCAGTGCCCGTATCGGTCAATAACTGTCATTTCAAAGGACAGTGTGTGTGTGTGTGTGTGCGCGTGTGTGTGTTTTATCGTGTGTGTGTGTGTGTGTGTGTGTGTGGTTACCTTTGTGAGGACTCTTTGGCTACTCTTATTTCTCTAGCACATATTCAAGTAAGTAAAGAAAGTACGTAAAATGCATTTATATTATCTTTTTCACAGACTATTACAACACAACAAGGGATGTTTTGGTCTGAATCCAGCTTTAGTTGGGCATATTGTTGAGGTGAGCCCTGGATCTCCCCCTCACAACCCCGATAAGGACAAGTAGAAGAGAATGGATGGGTGGATATTATTGAGGTTTTT
Source organism: Mchenga conophoros (assembly GCF_057382185.1). Taxonomy (NCBI): domain Eukaryota; kingdom Metazoa; phylum Chordata; class Actinopteri; order Cichliformes; family Cichlidae; genus Mchenga; species Mchenga conophoros. The sequence continues at coordinate 32,439,679 of NC_140540.1, forward strand.
GAATATTCAAATATTCAATATAAAGATTCAAAGATTTTTTGTGCGCCACGTTATTGTTTCGGTGAAATGAATTTCTACAATACTGTTACTGTTAATTCTACTCTCTGCAGTGTTTAAATGCTTACATATACACATACAGTTACTGTCCCTCCACACATACGACTCGGTTCTGCTTCTATGCCCCAGCTTTGTTTACTTTTTCCCACCGAGGCTTCTAGACTTCTGATTGGCCAACATTTCTGCACGGTTAGGAATCTAGCTCCACCTGCTGCTTTGGCATGTTCATAGCAGCGTTTTCCTTCATTTCTCCCTTTATGTGTGGACGGGATTATTTTTTAAAACGAAAACGGAAAATCTCCGTTTTCAAAAATACCCGTGTACATGTGGACGTAGCCTCGGTCTCTGACTGGAAGCGCTAATTCGTCATTCGGCTTTTGTCAGACTAAAGTAACTGTTAAAACTGTTTGAAAAGCTAAGCTATACAACAAGGAGAGATTGAGAATTTCCTTTTAGTTCTCAGTTTATTTGATATTGACAAAAGTTAGTCAATTTTGTCTGTTCTTCTGTAAAACAAACTAAGATTTATTTTTAGAATTAATATTTTGTTTCTAAGTGGAATTGACAATTTAGTAGTCTGTTTCGTTTGTTCTATTTTGAAACTTAAACGCTTTAGCGGCTGCCTTTTGTGTAGTTTGCAATATTTGCCTTTATTTCTCTGAAAAAGTCTCATGTCCCTTAAGTACATCTACCCTGTTGAACTTATTATGGGAAATAAATATTTAAATAAAAACAAGCTGCTGATTATTTCACATTTTACTTGTGAGCAACGGCACATTTAAATCTTACAAATATAGTTATTTGGCTTATATCGTGATAGATATCGTTATCGCCTGAAATGAAAAAAACATATCGTGATATGAAAAAATCTTATATCGCCCAGCTCTACTTTATACGATTTATTTATTTATTTGCTGTACAGGAAATATGGGAGAATTAACATACTGTTTCTCACTTAGCTTATTTAAAGAAGAATTAAAAGACATAGGAGACACTAGGGAATATATAAAATCAAACATATGTACAGTTGGATTACGGTCAGGATAAGAGGCTAGAGTATTTGTGTACTCTCACATGCCAGTGAGAGTACACCAGTTATTTTGAATCGGCAGAAGTAAGGCAGGGGCACAGTATTGCAACTATATTCTTCATCACTTGAAAATTATATTCCTGTATTTATTTATTGCATTTTCTTAGGTATTTGTTAGTTTGTGTTATTATTTGTTCAGCTGTTTCTTCTACAATGATCTTCAATCTAAATACAGTGCCTTACCTTCTATGTTGTAGAGTGACAGATAGGGATGGGTATCGAAAACCGGTTTTTGTTGAGAACTGGTTCCCACTGTTCCAATTCCTTGGAATTGTTTGCCATTTTTGCAAACGATTCCCTTATCGAGTCCAGTCGCCCCGAATGACGTCACCACGTTGCGGAGCGTCATTTACCTGGCAGGAAACATGGCGGCTCAAACGCTCAAAAGTTTGATTATACTTTACGAGAACGGATGACAACAGGGCAACTTGCAATACTTGCAAAGTAGATATTTCATTCAGGGGAGGAAACACTACGAATATGCAAAAGAATTTGCTCACAAAACACGCAATAACCTTAAAATGAATGTCATGTTTTTAATTCCGCTCCGGACTCGTGAATCTCAACCTGGGGACCCTGTGACACCCCATGGAAGAGCCGTAGGCTGTGGATCTCTTAAGATCTCACTGTTGGGTTTCTAAGGCCATGTTACTCCTAAATCTCTATCTCGTTCAAAGAGAAGATTTAAAACAAAGTTCTAAGCTAGTGTTAGTGTTCTCCTTTTTAAAAAAAAGAATCGATAAAGAATCGAATCGTTAAACAGAATCGAAAATGGAATCGGAATCGTGAAAATCTTATCAATACCCATCCCTAGTGACAGATTACCTGCTGGTAGTTTAAGAGTGTCATACCCTTGTGGGGATCCTTCATGATAAAGAGTGTCCTGCCCTGCCCTGCCAGTTTGAATGAGTACCTGCTGTTAGGTTAGTAGGCATGGAATGTCTGGTGCTGACTGACTTTTTGTCGAGCTGAGTTGTTAAATAGTCTGCCTTTGTAATGTTTACTGATTACCACAGCAACTTTGCTCTGGGGAGTTGCTGTAGTAATTAGAACTGTAAAAAACTGTCTACAAATTGTAGAATGAATTCAAAATAATGGTGTTAGCCCTGCGACAGACTGGCGACCTGTCCAGGGTGTACCCCGCCTTTCGCCCTATGACAGCTGGGATAGGCTCCAGCGCCCCCCGCGACCCTGAAAAGGATAAGCGGAAGCGAATGGATGGATGGATGGATGGATGGACTTTGAAAATCTCGTTTTTATTATGTGATATTCAGGAATCTGGAGAAATCTGTGTAGTACGAGGTGGAAAATAAATATTCTTTAATGAACGTCACTGCTCAGGAACCGACAGAACTCACAAAGCAGACTCAGCAAACAGAGTTTTAAGTTAAATTAACTTTACTGTGGTAAAGACATTTCATAAGAAACTGTGGAATGGGAACTACAGTCACACAGGTAGTAGGTAGTTCAAGAGAAAAACAGCTCAAGGATTGACAAAGTTGTAGTTTTGTAATGTGTCCTGCCACTCTAACACATTTTAAACATGGCTTTAAAGTAAGTAGCTATCAAGAGCACAGAAAAACACCTTTTAACCTATCCTGTCCAGCAGTTTTAGCAAGCAGAATCATTGTCTGGATGCTTTGTTGTGCCAAATATATTTGCTTTCCCAAGAGGAGTACCATGGACTATCTGTAGGCTCCTCTTGCTGGAAAACCATCTGGACCTGGGCCATTATTGTTTGGGAGATGCTGTGGGGGTTTGTAAAATTCAGATATTGAAAGTGGTGAATCCAGAGCCACAGACTGGTCGTCATTTTGGTAGCTTCATATATCTAAGAAATTCTTCAATGGCAGCATGTGAAATATGCTTTCTGTGTTCTTGCATGCAATAAAATATGACTTTATGAGGTCTGTGAAGTGCTGCTTTCTCAAATTTGGGGGAACTGGGTTTGAGCAAACCTTGTCATATGGTCTTAAGTTTTAGATTTGATAAGAATATTGTGTTTTAATTTGTGGAATGACTACTGAAGTGTTGGGCTTTATTGGTTTAGCAACTAGCTCACATCTATTTATGAACTACCATTAATCTATGCTCCACGAGGCTTTTAATGTACATAGTTAGGTATGTGTATTTCGAGCAGGAGAGTGAACAGGGCAGACAAGGGAGAAGACGCTAAGCAAGAACGATTCATGAATAATAATGAATAATAGGACCTTGAACAACGGCTATGAGACTCTTATTGGTATGGGATAATTCCATACTATAAGCCTTGTCTCCTGGGAGCTTTGCCTCCCAAAGCCAGTGTCACCGCTAATCATTTATAAATGTAATGCTGAAGGAAAACCATTGTGTTACTCTCTACAAACTGTCTTACACATGTTTTGCCTAAAATAATCAAAATCAAAGTCTAAAAGCAACATCATTTATCATTTTTTCTTATTGTTCCTTAAAACATCCAATCCAGTCTTCAGTGCTTTTAGCTGCAATTAAATAAAGATATTTTCACTATGAAGCCGACTGATAAACCTATGTCCATAATAGACAACCATCAACTATGTTCTTCTTCACTTATTTTGTTGAGACTGAAGCAAAGGCAGATTATTGATTCACATTGCTTGGGGGAAAAGGAAGGAAAAAAACATTTTGATGCACAGGTGGAATGTCAAGGTTTTCCATAGACAACCCCCCCCCCCGAACTAACCTAAAGCATGTAACTCCAAGACCACAGAAAATGATTAGAATTCACCTTCAGACCTAATGTGTCGCATCTTTATTGAGCCATGGAAGATGTGCAAAGCATGTGTGCTCTTTTGTAGTAATGTCCTGTTTCACATTCAAATTCTTGCACATATGGTGGGGCAGTGCAAAATGCAATCAGTTTCCTCATGTTGATCGCCAACACATTTACTAAAGCAGGTGGAAGTGCCTTGCTAAAGGGCACTTTTATTAGCCTTATAATTTATATACCACTGTTGTAATGTTGTTCATATACACGTGTCACTGTGTTTGGTCACTATGTGTGTCTGGCGTTAGTGGTAAACTCCCATCTACATCTATGCACAGAATTCTTACCACTTTGGCATACACAAAGGTAAATCTTATAATAGAAAAATTTCAATGACTTCATTTGAAAGGTAACAACTTTTAATATCTGAACCATAACCGTACCCCATATTTTGCATGTGACTGTGATCAATTACAAACACAGACTGGTCTAGTAGCAGAAAAGGGGCATAAGGGAGCGAAAACTATTATATTAGAAATCATAATGAATGAATAATGAATTGTTTATACAATCTATGTTTTTAGAATCTCTAACAAAACCAAAAAATACACTAAAGAAACCCTGTATCATAATAGAGATGCTCTCACTATCTGGACACTTAGGTGCTGCTTTGTTTTTTTTGTTTTGTTTATTTTTGTGTCCCGTTTGGATCTTTAGCCATCAGAATTGTTGTCTTAAGGCCAAGAAAGATGCCAAGCAGATTTATTTTACCAAGTGGATCATCATGGCCTTGCCATATTGGTCCATTTGATTGACCTTTATTATAATTATGAATTTATTTTATTTTCAGTTACTACAAACGGGACAGACATGACTGGGGGATAGGACAGGGAGAAAGAATGAAAGAAAGAGAGGGAGAGAAAGAAAACCAAAGGGGAGAAGAGACGGTGAGAAGGGGGGGAAGAAAGAAAAAAACAAACAAACAACAACAACAAAAAAAAAAAAAAAACCCACCTGGGTCACCTGTATGGAGAAAAAAAACAGAAGAGAAAGCAAACAACAAATAGCAACATAATAAAAAAAAACGGCACCATCACAATAAACTAGCCAGCAGTAAATATCAGTAGATACTAAGTAATGAACGATATTGTGCAGCACGCAAGATAGACAGCGCACAGTGCGCTTTGAGGCAGCAGCCAAGAAAGCTGTAGTCCGCGTCTGTGAATACCTGTGTGTACACCTGTGTGCATACCTGTGTGGATCAGCATGCTTGCATTCCAAAGGTTTCTCCATGTAACGATCTGCTAGGGAGTGTGGGGAGCCACAGCCCCGTCCTCCAGGGCATGAAGCAGGTATGGAGGAGATCAAAACTCCAGACATCCAGAGGCCCCCAGAACACAAGAGACCAAGGAAGACCAACAGAGGGGCAGCCGCGCCACTGTCTCAGTAAGAGCTGAGGAGAGTCCCAGATGAGGGCTCACTCAGCAGCCGCGGAGCAGAAGCCAGGGGGAGTTGCAGTGACGCGCCCGTGAGCTCCGCCGGCAGCCAGCTGTGCCTGAGTGACCGAGCCCCAGGCCGAGAGGCCGGGGGCACCCCACCTCCGAAGTGGCCCGAGCGAGCCCCAGGCTCCAGGCCCTGATAAGCGGCCGCCAAGGAGTGAGCCGGTGTGTACCCTGACGCCCACCCCCAGACACAAAGAACCACCAACGCACCGACACCTGAGGGAGTCCGCCACTGGCAGGGGAAGTGGTGGTGGGTGGAGATAGGCCTCCAAACCTTGGAGGGCCTGAGATGTCCCCAGAGAGGTGGCGTCTGATACCCAACCTGACATATAGACACAGACATACAGGCACACACAGACACAAACATCCATTCCCCCCCTCATGCTCTCATATGCACTTACTCCACACTCAACCAACGTGGAGACAGACATAAAGAGACGCTGTACACACGATCACACTCCCCAAGCGTACTCTACAAACCGGGTCTAGGTACCCTTGCCCCTGGAGGGGGGAACTGCACCCAGACCCAGGTGGTGTTACCCTTTTCCCTGCGGTGGGGAGAGGCAGACCGCCCCGACTCCGCACTAGCAGGGAGGCCCCACACTCCAGACCGCAGCCAGACGGCCAACTCCTCCTAGCCCCCCTGCTCCAGCAGGTCGCAGAGAACGGGGGTGAGAGAAGACTCCAAACCTCCCTCCACCCGCTCATTGTAGTGTTGATGCATTAGGTGCTGCTTTGTAGTACATACCTCTCAAAAGCTGAACAGCAGAAAGCATTCAAGATTCTCAATAAATGTCAAGGTCCACACATAACTTTATTGCTTTCTTTCTTTACTGGAAGTAAAGTGGGTCTTTATGCTGGGGCTATCAATATCCTCACATCGTGTTTGACCTGAGCATGGATGGGACACTGAGGGAGTACCAAAGCTGTTTTGGGGATCTGACCAAGCACATCTATATATTCAGGCACACATTGGTGCCTTGTTCTCTAAGACCTTTTTTAAGAACCATAAAACACACTTAGATATGTAATATTTATTTGATTACCTAAAAGAGTTATGACTTGATGCATGCTCAATCATGCAGGTAAGGAAATCCTGAAAAATGTTGAATCTGTTTATCTGGATGTAAAATTTTCATTGGGAGAAACATTTAATCAGTCTGGAAAAGTCACTTGGATGAATGGCGAAACATTTCTCCCACTGAAAACACTACATCCAGATGAACAGAATCCATTTTTTGGAACAAAAGAGTTACATACATTAAGATTACATACAGAAACAAATCTCAAAATTCAGCATTTCTGGCATTTATCACTCCTACAAGAAGAAAAAAAGTTAACAAAGTTCATCTAGAGTCATCATATGACAGTTTGCAAAGATCTGCATTCAAATGATAGTTTGTGACCGTTTTGACCTCCACAAGATCACCCATGCAGCTTTACAATCCATCACAATAATGTGAAATGTGACACCTCTGAGGGCCAGAGGTTGACTGAGCTGCTGATGATTGTAATAAATACCCTCTTTGGAAGCATTTTCAGATCTCAGAGCGGGCATTAGCATTGTTTTGAACATTTAGCCCAAATATGTTAAATGATACAGGCTTTCAGGCGGACAAGGAAACACACAATGGTACTGACGGGGCATCCTTTCTCCTGAATGGCTTTGTCTGTGCTAGCATAATCTTCAAACATTGTAATGGAGGAGGTCACTTTAAGAGGGATGGACTTGACCTCCTGACTATGACTGATGTAGATGATAAGGTGCTGACTCTATGAATCCACAATCTCAACAGGGTTGTCCGATAAGAACAGCTGGCGTATCCACAAAATCCACTGCCACTCAGGTATCTGTCGTTCACTCATTTATCCGAAGCACACATCCATAATGTGAGTGAGGGGATTTAACAGGCTGTAAAATGCTATATGCTGTGTGGTGAGTGATGGTGTGGTTTCTGTTGGAAAGAACATAAAAGTCTTCCATAATTATGTGAACAGAGTGAATTAAATGTGTAATACAACAATACAAACAATACTGGATACTGGATTTTTTTTTACTATTTAATTTGTAAAAATGTGTATACACACACACACACACACACACACGTAGGACAATATTTAGTATACACATCCAGAAATGCATACACTATTATATATTGTACATATATTTATTAGTTTCAGGTTGGCCATTCTTGTATTTTGCTCATTTGTGTTGTTGTGTTTGCACATCTCTGTTGCTTGTGGGGCTCGCACACAAGAATTTCACTCGCATGTGCTGTGCCAGTGTGCCTGCACATGTGATGTGACAATAAAAGTGATTTGATTTGATTTGGATAGTGGAACATTCAACCAAAATAAGGGAGTGTCAACAAATGCTAATTTTACTATTTACATAAATCCTAACTAGGCACTTTACACTAGAGCTAATGTAACAGAGTCATAAATAACATTGTTATAATTACACAAAATGTGTTCTAAACCCCCAAACTTCTCCTTTTATACCTGACTTTTAGGACCTCCAAGCCTGTAGTTGTGTTCATTATCAGTTAGAGCCCCTCCTCATTCTTTTCTTCTTCTTTGGTGCAATACTATAAATACAGTGTACCCCTTTTGCCTCTCCCCTTTTTCTACAATTCCCCTGTGGGAGAGGTGGGTGTCATTTCTTTCCAGCACCTTAAAGCACACATAATTCATATTTAACCACCCTGATGTTTATGATTGCGATTTTAATTCAGTTATTGTCATTATTGAGCCTGTTTTTGTAAGATGTTATAAGTGTGTAGTATGTGTGTGTCATAAATGTGTTTTAGGCGCCATAAATGATAGCATGAATATGTATTCCTTGCTAGCTTGGGAGCTGTGGTGGGTTGAGCTAATCCTCTTCCCCACTGTCTGTATTTGGTCGTAGGAGCTGGAGTGGGCAAATTATTTACTTGGAGGTCTTTCTTTCTTTTACCTTTTTTATCAGGTATGTCAGATTTCATGTTGTTTTTGTTTTATCTTATGTCAAATATGTTACGTGTAAATGCATATTTTATGTTTAATGTAAAAATAAATGCCAGCCCTTTTTCTACAATTCCCCTGTGGGAGAGGAGCTGGAGTGGGCAAATTATTTACTTGGAGGTCTTTCTTTCTTTTACCTTTTTTATCAGACACAACGCAGAATCACACCGGTTACACTTGGTGCCGTGACCCGTCACATCGCCAATCCGCGATCCACCCCTCCTCCTTCTGCTGCCGCTGTTTTCCCGCCTCCTCTCTGCAGCTGTGTGCCAGAATCCTGTGCCCTGCGCTTTGACTCACAGGTTTTTATATCGCGTGTGTGATCGATGCCCCGTAATTTGGCTTGCAGGCATCTCTGTCACGTGTGAACTTAAAGGGCAAATACGTAGGTGATCATTTCTGTCACTGTTTCATATTGTTGCCTCAAATTATACAGGCACGGATTGTAATTTTTTTTCTCTATTGATATTGGCTTTTACAGCCTGTTTTAATTGAGAGGAGAAAACAACATTTTATTTTCTATGGTGTTTTGATTCTTTGATGTTTTTTTTTCTTCTCCCCACATTTCATTGTTTTGTGAAGTTTTGCATAATTGTGTGTGGGGGTTAGGCTCGTTTTTTTTTGCTGTTGAACAGTGATATCTCACTTGGGCCAACATGTTAAGTGAGGAAACTGTGGATAGCGCTTTGCCTGATCTGTTCTCTGCGGGGAGTAATATGACCTTTGGTTTGGGGAGGGGTCATCAGATTGCTCCAAAGTTTTTTGGGAGGGGTAGGCCAGTAGTCCCGGGTATTGGTGCCCACACTGTAGACCAGCCAGTGATGCACTCACCATTAATGCCAGCAGCTAGCTCCACACCAGCTGCTTGCGAACGCCAAACACACACCCAGGCTGTCACTAGTGACATGTTGAGCAGCTTGATCACTGACTTAGCAAAGCAAATTGGGGAAAATATCACATCCTCTCTTAACTCTATGCACCAGCCAGCCCCCACCCAACCACAGTCTCCCCAGAATGTGCCCTCGAGCTGCAATGACCAGTCCCAGCTGAAGGTTGTTGTTCAGTCAGACACCAAAGCTCCACCATACTTCAAGGGTGACAACACAGATCTATTTCCCATCAGTGAATGGGAGGACATGATGAGATGTTATCTGCACAGAATCAGCTGTGACACAGATGAAGAAATGTTTGCCATATTAATGTCTAGACTAACTGGCAAAGCCAGAGATGTGGTCAAGGTGTCACTTCGTTGCCGCCCTGAGTTGAATCGGAATGATCCTATTACTGCTGTGTTTGACATACTGAGGTCTAACTTCAGCGACTTGACATATTCCAGCCTGCCCATGAAAGATTTCTACAGTACTGTGCCACGTCCAGGTGAGAACGCCATGGATTACTGGATCCGGTTGAACAAGTCTATTGATGCTGCTGATGAGTGTCTCCGCAGGCGCGGCAAGATGGTAGAGGACCCCAGTAGTGAGGTTGTTTCGATGTTCATTAATCACTGTCCTGACCACAGTCTTACGTTGTCTTTTCAACTGAAGGCCCCTGAGGAGTGGACTGCAGCTGAGGTTCAGAGCCGTCTGGACAACTATGTGAGGAAAATGAGACAGTCTAGTGTTTTGTCTCATAATACAGCAAGTCTGTCCATCCCGCATCAGAGCCCTGTCGCTGTTAACAGCCAGCCCCACTCCAGCGGTGCTCAAGCAGTCCCAGTAACACATGAGCCAGCCTCGTATCCTATGCCCTCTGTTCCCTCTGCAGCCACATGTCAGCCTCTCTCTTCTGATGGCATGGTAAGTGTGCAGCAGCCCTCTGCTTGTCCTCCTTTGACTCTACATGTCATGCCCCCATCTTTGCCAGTTTCTGGCCCTCCTCCAGCTGAGCCAGGTGTTCAACAGATGGTAGCACTGTTTGACAAGGTTCTGTCCATGTGCACTGCATCACTAGCCACTGGTCCTAGGTGCCCACAACCCACAGGTCATTCCCATGGGCACCGCAATGCTCATCGTGCTTCGTGCAGAGTGTGTGGCTCACATGAACACACAACCCATGTGCATTGTAGGCTGTACAAGCTATGCCACAGCTGCTTTGACCCTGGACACATGAGGCGTGAATGCCCACAGTTGCACCAGAAACCAAGCGTTTCAGTCCCTCCTCCCACCGATGCTGCTTTAAACTAGCCAGCCCATGTAACGAGAGGGGTAGCATGGGCAGTGTTGATGAAACCCTCAGAAATGCAACAGACCCAGAAGCCATATATGTTAACTGCTGTAGTAGCCTCTCTGATGAGAAGACTGTTATTATGGGTTCACAAAGAGTTGGCAGGGCTAGTGAGTTGTTTTACACTCCAGTGTCGGTCAGTGGCCGGTGTTCCCTGACAAGCATGCTTGATTCAGGAAGTATGTCATGCACACTAAGTGAAGAGGCTGATAGCAAGCTAAGAGCCGCTGGTGTTGCTCTGATTCCGCAGCATATCCCTGAAAATGTGGTGCTGGTTGGTTGCGGTGGCCTTCTCACACAACCGAAATGCATCTATGATTTGGACATTGAAGTATATGGGACTAGGTTTCTTGTACCAACATTTGTGGTTCCTGGGCAAAAAGATGAGCTCATCGTGGGGAGCAATGTGATCCGGCCCATCATTCAGAAGATGAAGGCTGATACAAAGTACTGGGAGCTTATTAACTCCAATTACACTGGCACTGATTGTGAAGACTTCCTGCAGTTGCTGAGCTGTATCTCACGGTGGTCTGCTCCTGTGTTGCCAGATAAAGTAGGTACAGTCAGGTTGCGGAAGAGTGTCACTCTCCTGCCACAAAAAGAATATGTAGTTTGGGGAAAGCTGCCACCTTCTGCCCTCGTGTCTCCAGGAAGTACTGTCGTTGTGGAACCCACGTCAGCCCGTTCCACTCCAAAGAACATAATGGTGGGGCGCATTATAACACCCATGTGGGGAGATCGTTGGGTCCCTATGAAAGTCCTTAACCCAACAGAGAGCCCTGTGACACTTCGTCGCAATGCTAAGATTGCGGATGTCTTTCCTTGTATTGCTGTGGAGGACCTGCCCATCACTCAAGGTCTCTGCGAGACTCTGACTGACCAGCATACCAGTTTTCCCCCCTCATCAGACTCTGTGCCTGACTCTGCACAGCTACTCAAAGATGCTGGGTTGGCTGACATTGATATTGAGGGCTGTGAAGTGTCAGATGGGTGGAAGAGGAAATTGGTGGAGCTTGTGTTGACTTACCAAGATGTGTTCTCTAGAGACAAACTGGACTGTGGTGAGGTGAAAGACTTTGTCCATCGTATCCACCTCACTGACGACCGCCCTTTCAGGCTTCCCTATCGCAGAGTACCCCCGGCTCACTATCACAAGTTGCGAGAGGTGCTGTCAGACATGGAGATGAAAGGCATCATCAGTAAGTCCACCAGCGAATACGCCTCGCCACTGGTAATGGTTTGGAAGAAGTCAGGTGACTTGAGGATATGCACTGACTTCCGCTGGCTCAATGCCAAAACCATTAAGGATGCTCACCCACTGCCCCATCAGGCTGACTGTCTTGCTGCCCTTGGTGGGAATGCTTTCTTCAGCACCATGGACCTCACATCTGGGTTCTACAACGTTCCCCTCCATGAGTCTGACAGACGGTACACTGCTTTCACTACACCTCTTGGCCTGTATGAGTACAACAGACTTCCCCAGGGTCTATGCAACAGCCCAGCATCTTTCATGCGGATGATGCTCAGCATCTTTGGTGATTTGAACTTTTCCAGCCTCCTGTGTTATCTTGATGACCTGCTGGTGTTTGCGCCTTCAGAAGAGGAGGCCCTAAGACGTCTTGAGATTGTTTTCTCTCGCCTGAGGACCAGCAATCTGAAGCTGGCGCAGAAAAAATGTCACTTTCTCAGACGCTCTGTGAGGTTTTTGGGTCATGTCGTGGATGCTGGTGGTGTCTCGGTTGATCAGGATAAAGTGAGGGTTATCGCCAATTTTCAGAAGACTGACCTTATGGATGGTGACGGTTGCACCCCTTCTCAGAGGAAAGTGAGATCCTTCCTTGGCATGGTGATGTTTTACCAGCATTTTATTCCAGGGTGCTCTCGTATTGCGAAGCCACTCTTTGCTCTAACTGCCGGTCAGAAGAGGACTAAAGGCTGCCATGGGAGTCGGAAACCTGGAACTTTTCGCAAGCTCACCCCTCAAGACTGGACTCCTGCTTGTGAGAAAGCATTTGAGGGACTCAAAGGTGCACTCCTCAGCTGTGCGGTGCTGGCACATCCTGATTTTGAGAGGCCATTCATCCTTTCAACTGACGCTTCCATGGATGGGCTGGGTGCTGTCTTATCCCAGGTGCCAGCTGGTGAGGAGAGAGCAAGACCTATAGCCTTTGCTAGTAAGTCTCTCAGCCGCAGTCAGGCCAAATACCCAGCACACCGGCTCGAATTTTTGGCTCTGAAGTGGGCTGTGTGCGATAAGTTCAGCCACTGGCTCAAGGGTCATCGGTTCACTGTCTGGACTGATAACAATCCTCTCACATACATTCTGACTAAGCCAAAGCTGGATGCCTGTGAACAGCGTTGGGTCTCTAAGCTTGCACCATACTGCTTTGAGATCAAATATGTTCCTGGAAAGCTGAACATTGTGGCAGACACCCTGAGCAGGGAACCGTTTGTGAGGCCGTTGGCCCAGCGGCTCCTGTCGGAGCCCTACTTTGAGCTGCTAGAGCAAGTCAGTGGTGTGAAAGATGCCAGTGTCCAAGATGCCTTCCGTTTGACCTGTCAACCTCAATCGATACGCAGTGCTCCACCCTCTGCTGTGCTTGATGTGTCTCTGTCAACTGATGACGTGTCTTCTCTCATGTCTTCGCTCTGTGAGTGGGAGTCTGCTTCTCGCCAGCGTGCAACATCCCTCGCTGGTCACCTAACCTCCATCAGTCCACCTGACTGTGATGTTACTCATGCGCTGTCCCGTGCTGATCTCCTGTCTCATCAAACAGGGGATCCTGTGATCTCCAGAGTAGCCCGCTATGTTGAGCGTAAGCGCAGACCCTCCAGACGTGAGCGCTGTCATGAGAACCAACATACGTTGCGGCTCCTGAAACAATGGGATAAGCTCACATTCCTCAATGGTGTCCTCTACAGAGTCGTGAGGGACCCACTGACCAAACACAAGAGATTCCAGTTTGTGGTACCTGACTCCCTAAAACAAGTGGTGCTGTCTGGCATACACGACAATGCTGGTCATCAAGGTCAACCTCGCACACTCTCCTTGGCTCGTCAGCGTTTTTTCTGGTATGATATGGAGAAGGATGTGCGCGGTCATGTGAGAAATTGCCGCAGGTGTGTTCTCAGCAAGACCCCAGAGCCAGCAGCTAGGGCCCCGTTGGAAAGCATTAAGACCTGTGCTCCACTGGAACTTGTGTGCATTGACTTCTGGTCAGCTGAGGACAGCAACAACAAGTCTGTGGATGTCCTTGTGATTACTGACCACTTCACAAAATTAGCACATGCATTCCAATGCCAGGATCAGACAGCTAAGAGAGTCGCTAAAAAGCTCTGGGATGGATTCTTCTGTGTGTATGGCTTCCCTCAGCGCATTCACTCTGACCAGGGAGCTAGTTTTGAGAGTGAGCTGCTTGCAGAGCTTCTGGTTTTGGGTGGCGTTGCCAAATCCCACACTTCACCATACCACCCCATGGGTAATGGTACCACAGAGAGATTTAATCGCACCCTTGGAAACATGTTACGGTCCCTCCCCCCCAGATGTAAGCAGAAATGGCCGCAGATGATACAGTCCATGACGTTTGTGTATAACTGTACGGCACACGAGACCACCGGCTTTGCGCCATTCTACCTGATGTTTGGGAGGGTGCCAAGGTTGCCAGTTGACCTCATGTTTCGGGATGTCCTTCATGATGACACCATTTGTGACTATGATACCTATGTCAAGTCACTGATGGATGACCTGCGCTCTGCCATGCTCCGAGCCCAGGAACACAGCACAATGGAGCAGAGACACCAGTCTGACCAGTACAACAGAAAAGTGAAGGGTCTGCCTCTTTCACTAGGGGACCAGGTGTTGTTGGCAAACAAGGGAGTCAGAGGAAAAAGGAAGCTCTCTGACAAATGGGAACCTGTTGTGTACACGGTAGTTGACTTGGATCCTGCTCTTCACATCTGCCGTATCAGAGACAAAGAAGGTCATGAGCGTGTGGTGCATCGCAACCTGCTCCTTCAAGTTAACTTTTTGCCCTTGGACACAACACTGAATGACGATGCTGCACATCCTGCTGTGAGCGTTGTCAGTGGCCCCGCTGAGTCTGACCTGGATGGGTCTGTGACATCTTTTGGGGGCACAGGAGCTGTACCTCCTGCCACCTGGACTGTGGATTCCGTCTCCAGCATTGGCGAGTGTGATGACCGCACACTATCATGGATCCATCAGCAATCTGCCGCTGACCCGGTCGAAGATGGCGTTCATGGGACCCCTCCCATAATGGGTGTTTCTGATCTTGGTGGGCTGGCTGGTGATGGAGCCTCCCCAGGCTCCCCTGCTGCTTTCCCGTCCCACACTTTTCATTCTCTTGAACCCAAAAATGTGGACGTGGATCAAGGACTTACCACACGTTTTGGTAGAATCATTAAACCAGTTCGTCGCTTGATTGAATCAATGGCTCAACTTGAAACACTCCTTGGTGTTGAACCTGTTCAAGCAGCGGTTATTGATGTGTGAATTTGCTTATTTCTGTATGTTTTTCATTGCTATTGTTTTTGGAAAAGAATAATACAGGCACAGAGTTCATTGTATTTTGTCAGTCTGTGCAGTCTGATAGTGACGCCCATAGATATTATGGCCTGTTTTGTGTGGTGTAAATGGCACCTCATTTTGTCTATAGAAAGTCCTGGGACCTTGCTAGGCGCCGAGCAGGTCTCAGGTCTCTTATCCTCCTTGGAAGAAGCTATGTTGCTGATCTAATTCATTGTATATGCGATGTGAATTTGTTTGAGGCCACTGTATCTGTTATTGTGGGTTTATATTTTTTTTTGGTGTACCCTTTAGGATTTTGTGTAATTCTTGGGGGGTGAATGTAACAGAGTCATAAATAACATTGTTATAATTACACAAAATGTGTTCTAAACCCCCAAACTTCTCCTTTTATACCTGACTTTTAGGACCTCCAAGCCTGTAGTTGTGTTCATTATCAGTTAGAGCCCCTCCTCATTCTTTTCTTCTTCTTTGGTGCAATACTATAAATACAGTGTACCCCTTTTGCCTCTCCCCTTTTTCTACAATTCCCCTGTGGGAGAGGTGGGTGTCATTTCTTTCCAGCACCTTAAAGCACACATAATTCATATTTAACCACCCTGATGTTTATGATTGCGATTTTAATTCAGTTATTGTCATTATTGAGCCTGTTTTTGTAAGATGTTATAAGTGTGTAGTATGTGTGTGTCATAAATGTGTTTTAGGCGCCATAAATGATAGCATGAATATGTATTCCTTGCTAGCTTGGGAGCTGTGGTGGGTTGAGCTAATCCTCTTCCCCACTGTCTGTATTTGGTCGTAGGAGCTGGAGTGGGCAAATTATTTACTTGGAGGTCTTTCTTTCTTTTACCTTTTTTATCAGGTATGTCAGATTTCATGTTGTTTTTGTTTTATCTTATGTCAAATATGTTACGTGTAAATGCATATTTTATGTTTAATGTAAAAATAAATGCCAGCCCTTTTTCTACAATTCCCCTGTGGGAGAGGAGCTGGAGTGGGCAAATTATTTACTTGGAGGTCTTTCTTTCTTTTACCTTTTTTATCAGACACAACGCAGAATCACACCGGTTACACTAACATGAGAAATTAATGACGGTCCCTTAATGACCGCACGGCAGAGGCTGCTTCGCAGTAAACGGCAGTAACAATCGGTAAACAAAGTGTGCGCCAAGGATTAAACAAGGGAGGATAATGGCCGCAGCAAAGAACAAACACGATAAAACACAGAAACTTACAGTCTCATGGACGCACACCGCTAACAGCATTAGAAGGAATGAAAATCCACACGGTGAGTAAAACTCTGCTGACTCTTCCCACCTGCAGCTCCGACCGAACTCTCTGTGTCGACGTGTGCGTAATGATGAGGTAGAATTGTGTCTTCTGATTGGTGAAGAGAATGAGTTGCCTCACCGCTCATTGGCTAAACGGCAGCAGTATGCTGATATCTTACTCCGCAGATGTGGCTCCATTCGTGAGTTCTGCGAACTGGCTGGCCTTTTGTACAAACAGGATGAAAAAAAAAGACTATGTAGTTGGATACTGCTACACCAAAATAGACTCTTACTGTTTTGTTGATACATTGGCTTTAGAGTTTGCAGTTTTCATCATGATTTCACCGTTCATATTCTCCATATCATCAAGATATGGGCAAAAGTTTACAAACAGGGTTTGGATAACTTTTTCTCTTGATAAATTGTTATTATTATTATTTTTTAAAAACTGGAAACATTTTTTCTTGTTTTGTTTTCTCGAAAGAACAATGCACGGCTTTTGTAAAGTAAACTTTTAGGGCTACCAAATTCATGGAGTCTATCATAATTTTGGTGCTATGTGCAATATTTAGTGCTGTCAGCGTTAATCTCGTTAAAATGATGTTAACGTCATAACGGGATCACGGGATCACCCGTGTGTGGGGGCTGCACGGCGCTAACGCGTTGACGAGCTAACCACACTAACATGATGACGCTACGTGTGCAGCCCCACACATGGGGCGATCCGCACTAACTTGCTAATGGAGATTTGCCGCATTACCGTAATTTTAACGAGATTAACGCTGACAGCACTAGTATTATTCATTAGTCCAGTGTGCAGCCCTGTGACTATTTTATATCAGTATGAGCGACTGGGGAAAACTGATGACCAAATCTGGTTAATGCTTTCACTTCTTCACACCTTGGAAATTAGAATTATTTCAAGAAAACTGCAGTTAGTTCATCAACAGTCTAATGGGATAGCTAATAAATTGTTCTAACGTTCATCTGGGCTAATATTCGCTCTTCTCAGACCATTTGTTTTCTGATTAACTGTCTGCGTCTGCTAAGAAAAAGGGCCATACTACAGAATAGATAAAAGAAGTGTTTAGCTTGGTAAAGCTGAAAAAAAAGAAAAGAAAATACGTAATTATTTTATGTGAAACTGTTGCAGTGAACCAACTGCTTCTCATTACATGAAGTCATTTAATCCATTATTCGCACAATTAGTAGATTTTTAAGGTATTTGTGTTATACTGTCTGATCACAAGACCACAGTCCATGTTTACTGTGGACATTAAGCTCTGTGGCTGAGACACCTTCAGGGACCTCTCCAAACCATGCAAAATTTATGAATGGCCCAGCAGAGATAACAGTGCTACATTTTTAATGCACCTTGTCACCAATGGGACAACTGCAGCATTCTCCAGAGACAACGATTAGCAAGAGATGGAGTGATAGATGACACCCCGGGGTGGTGAAGGGGAAAAAAAGAGTGCTGTTGTCCACTAAAAACATTCATCAATATATCATTACACAATGAAACAACCTCAGACTGTTTAATGAAGTGTTTGCAATGTTATTTGGTTCTTAATAGCAGAGGTATTAAGGAGTATCAGGTCTTTGTGATAGCCCCTGTATACTAAACAGTATCCTGTGCCAAAACCTTATAATGCACAATTACCAGTACTTTCAGACTGGATGGCGAGGAGGAATCTGGGGAATGTACTAAGAAGGAAAAGCTGTGTGCAGTGCAGAGAGAAAGGAGAAGGGGCTGTGCAACACTGATTCAACCTTATTTGTCTTGTTATTAATTTTAGCTAGACAGTAGGTATTAGATGCGTACCTGTTGGAAATGAAGTAAATGAGCATATGGTGGTTAACTGGTCACACTAGGGCAGGACGTTGGGCCAAAACTTCAAAGTCCACAAATTCTATGCATGTGTTTAATAGAAAGAGGATGTATCAACATAACAACTGAAGGAGTTAACCACAAACACCACACAGAGATACACAAACACACACTTACAAAGAAAGAACACAAGAGATTTGATTGATTTTAAAAATACATTTATTGACTTAATAATGATCCATAAAAAACATTAAGCTCAAATCAACACATTCCTAAATAAAAGTTCAGAATGATTTTAAACAGACAACCTTTATAGTCCCAGAGATTTTGAAAAACATCCAGCTCATCCATTTTAAAAAAAATACTTAAATAATCTAACATTTGTACAAAATCAGTATTTCGTCCATTATCAATCCTATATTTTTGACTCCAGCAGATTGCCAACTTTGCTCGATCAAGGAAAAGATTCATCAGTCGTCTTTTTTTCTTCTTTCTTTTGTCATATGCAAAATCAAGAAAATGAAAAAAACAAAACAAAAATAAAACACTGTTTTGCGAAACAGTCTTCAAATGATTCCCAAATGCCACTAAATACTGAAAAGAAATCCATTAATCTGAAACATTGTGCAAAACAATGAAAAATGGTTTCTCTTACTGATCAAGTTCTCCGTGGTTATTGTACTCAGCGTGCAATGTACTGCTTTATTAACAGTTTTCTCTGTTTTACATAGTACAAACTATTTTTAAGGCAGGGTGTTAAATGCCTCCTTGCAATTTGTAATGCATTCCCAACTGGTTTAATCCTGTTATTCACCTTTGTTTTATTTAATCCTGTTTTGAAATGTAACCTTTGACTTTGCGTGAATCGCTACCTTATCGTGGTGGAGGGGTTTGTGTGTCCCAGGGATCCCAGGGGCTATGTTGTCTGGGGGCTTTTGCCCCCTGGTAGGGTCTCCCATGGCAAATTGGTCCTGTGTGAGGGACCAGACAAAGAGCGATTCAGAAGACCCTTATGAAGAAAACATAGAGTGTCTGGTGGCCAGGCCTTAGTCCATGGAGCCCGGCCGGCCACAGCCCGAAAAGGGGACATGGGCCGATCCTCCCACAGGCCCACCACCCGCAGGAGGCGCCATAGGGGTCGGATGCATTGTGTGCCGGGCGGCGGCCAGGAGCGGAGACCCTGGCAGACTGATCCCCGGCTGCCAAGACTGGCAATTGGGACATGGAATATCACCTCTCTGGTGGGGAAAGAGCCTGAGTTAGTGCATGAGGTTGAGAGGTACCGGCTAGATATAGTCAGGCTCACCTCTACACATGGCTTGGGCTCTGGAACCAGTCTCCTGGAGAGGGGCTGGATTCTGTCTCAGTCTGGAGTTGCCCCTGGTGAGAAGCGGTGGGCTGAGGTGGGTATTCTAATATCCCCTCGGCTTGCTGCCGGTACGTTGGGGTTTTTCCTGGTGGATGAGAGGGTTTGTTCCCTGCGCCTTACGCTCTAGGCCGCAGGTCGATGATCGGCTTTGTAATCGTATCACCAGAACTGCGACCATATGTTCTGGACATTCGGGTAAAGAGAGGGGCTGAGCTGTCAACTGATCACCACCTGGTAGTGAGTTGGATCAGGTGGCGGGGGAGGATGCTGGACAGACCTGGTGCACCTAAACGCGTAGTAAGGGTGTGCTGGGAACGTCTAGAAGAGGCCCCAGTCCGCGAGATCTTCAACGCACACCCCCTTAACCCATTACTCCTGAAACGGGTTAAGGGGGTCCTTTTGTCCCTTTGTGGGGGGTTACTCCCACAATGAGAGGTGAAACGTCTTCAAGCAACTTAAAGAAGTCCAGACGCTTTTCTTTGCAAGCTCCTTTGACTTCCCTAATGGTTAAAATTTTATTTGTGAAGAATTTTGTGAAGTCATTACTAGTGTCACGGCTTGGGCAGCGGTCGTGTGGTGTTTGGGAAAGGAGGACACAAGTTGCAGAGACGGCTGTGATGTGAGTGACCTTTATTGATGATGGGTGACAGTAACACAAAGTGATGGTGAGAATTACAAAATAAACTAAACTGGGAAAGCTAGTGAGCAGACCTGAAATCATACACAAAGGGGAGACATGAGGCGAGGAGCAGAGAGACGCAGACAAAACCATGGGAAGCAGACGACCTGATGAGGAAGAGAGCTAGATGGGCACTATAAATACACACACACAAGGTAATCAGGAAATGACACTCAGGGGGAAAACATAGCTGAAACTGATGAGCAAAACGAGACACAGACCTTCAAAGTAAAACAGGAAATTAACAGACTGTTTTAAAAACACAAACTCAGAGACACAAACAGAGCACAGAGGGGAGAACACAGGTAGGAATAATAAAACACAAGAACCAACCCCTAAGAACTAATACAAAATCAGAAGAAACTAGAAAATAATAACAATTAACTCAAAACGCTGAGTCAGCAGCCCAGGACCATGACAACTATGTTAAGTTAAGTTTTGTCTTTTAACTGGTTCACCCGAAAGACAAAACTCCAAAACACAGACTTAACAATGTGGTGTATGCTGTACAGTGCAGTGAGGAATGCCCAGACCTCTACATTGGGGAGACCAAACAGCCACTTCACAAGCGCATGGCACAACATAGAAGAGCCACCTCCACAGGACAAGACTCAGCTGTCCATCTGCATCTTAAGGATAAAGGACACTCTTTCGAGGATGCCAATGTTCACTTTTTGGACAGAGAGGACAGATGGTTTGAAAGAGGAGTGAAAGAAGCCATCTATGTCCACTGTGAGCGACCATCTTTGAACAGAGGCGGTGGTTTACGACACCAACTCTCTGCCATCTATAATCCAGTTTTGAGATCCCTCCCCAGACGCCTTAACGCCCACTCACATCCTGGGCCATCTGAACTCAGGAATTTGCATGATAAGGTGGGGCCAGGTTTCACAATGAGCTCACCCGAAACCCTGGCTGATTGGGACCCACACCCAGTTTCACACCTTGGCTCAGGCGATTAGAGGATCATCAGGGGGTCCTTTTGTCCCTCTGTGGGGGGATACTCCCACTAGGTTTAAATCTGGGACTCCCCACCATTTGACCTTAGAACTGAAGAAGTTTCTCGGATGAGAGGTGAAACGTCTTCAAGTAACTTAAAGAAGTCCAGACGCTTTTCTTTGCAAGCTCCATCTACATGGATGTTAAAATCACCCACAATAATTATTTTATCTGTGTTGAGCAGTAAATCAGATAAAAAGTCTGAGAAATCAGAGAGAAACTCAGTGTAAGGCCCATGATAGTTTTTGTCATGTTCTAGTTGAATTATGGATTTTTCCGTGGTGCTGGTGGTTTCACTTCTGGGCGAAGGTGCCTCATCTCCTCGTACAAGCGGCACCTGTGAGTAATTAGGCTGCAGGGATTTAAGACCAACCCTCACCACCATTACTTGCCAGACTGTCTGCTAACCATTGTTTGTGAAAGTCATCATAGTTTAAAGAATCTAGTTATAGCTATTCTTGTACTGTGTTTTCCTCTATTCACAGCAATCCTACGGACATCATTCTTCTCACTACCATAATTTACCTCTGTTCAGTTGCTGGTTCGCCCACTTAACCCACCTGCCAGCCTCCCTGCGCTGTTCTCTGGGAATCACCGATCTCTTGTTGGAACTTTCTCTACGACTCACCCAGACCACCTGCCCTCTACGTCTTGCCTCCGCCTGTGAAAAGTAGGACTGTTTCACCATTTGCCATTTTCACTTCAGACCAGTGTCTGGATTTGCGACCTGACACCTGTCTCTCTCATTTCATTGATTGTGAGCATTCCAGCTCCACTTCTATGTCTAGTAACTCCCTTTTCCTGCACCTTTGGGTTCCTGTACTGGATGTTACCCAGAATCGGGTTTCCTGGACTCCTGTTCTCATCAGCCTAAGAACTCACTCCCTCGACTCATTACCTGGTCGCTAGTGTTGCTTGGTTCATGATGTGCTTGTGTATTGTGTCATGTTTCTCATAGTATTGATCCTAGGAAATAGCTCATCATAGTGTTATCTAAGGTCATAGTTTGCTCTGTAGTCCTCTCATTCACAGTTCATAGTTAAAACACACTTAACTTTTCATGGAATTAATTCTCATTGTGTCGCTCACTTTATTCTTTGTAAATAAAGTCTGGTTTGCACTCATCCCTTGTGCCTCCGAGTGTTGTCTGCTCCGTTCACCTATGTTGGCTCCCCAGGGTTGGGGTTTTCGAGCTAGGGTGGCCAAGGCATTGCATTAAGCTTTCAAAAACTGCATACTGCAGCCTTTTCTCCCAGAACACCTTGGCACTACACAGCACTTATTCCATTGGTGTTATTTTTCACTGTAGAAGCTAGTACAATCAGCTTTAAAGAAGATGGAAGTGGAACTCTTAATTCCAACACAACAACAGTGGTGATGCATTCTACCTTTTGACATATGATTTCTTACTCGTACATACTTAATAAAACCCGAATCTCAGTTCATGAAAAACTCTAAAATAGCCAGCTAGTTTAATAGCCAGTCTTACAACAGGTATGTCTTCCACAAGCACACACTTAATAGTTTCATTCTAAGTAAAAAAGAAATTTATGAACTTAAATTTCAACAATATTTATAATTAAGCACAATGACACAAAGCACTATTTGTTTTCACATGGAAAGTCTCTTTCAATATCTCATGCCAGTGTAGCTGCAGCCAAAGTAGGCACTCTTCCATCAAGTGCAGTGCATTAGCTTCCAAATAAATGATTTATAAATCTGCAACCCACTGCCTGTGATTGCAGTACAATGAAGAAAAAAGGAAGAGTGAAGCTAGAGAAACACACCTCTAGCTTTGTTTTTTGTCGTTTTGTTGTTGTTTTTTTCTCTTTTGTTTTTTGTCAAATGGAGTAAGATAGGCACATTTAGCTCTTTGGCTTGACAAGTGGAATACAGTGCTGAACTTAAGCCTGTAAAAGCACAAGAGAAGGCTGTACAGCAGGGATTTCTGCAATGATGGAATAAGTGGCTTCTCTTGGCGGTAGAGCATACAGATCACCTGTCCCTTAGACAATACTCTGAGATGAATTTATATATTTATTTATTTGGTTATTTGTTTACCGGTCGACCTCTCCTGATAAAAGCTGATAAAAATAGCTCTAGCAGGAGGGCTGTTTTTTTAACAACCGGACCATTTTCTGCCAAAAGGACAATCCATTTCTGCCATGTTATTATTCTACAATATCTAAATGGACATGCATGACTTTCAATAAAGCTCACTTGTGTTTTTACCTTTAAATCATTAATTGTATACAGTATATTTATACAATATACAGTTACTGTGCCTTGTAATGGAAACCCCAACAAAAAATTGTTGTTAATTTTCTTCCTGAATATCTAATTCATCAGATACAGAGATGAGAAATCTGTAGTACAAGTACCAAGAAATGCATAAGAAATGCATCCTTATGATGATGACACATTGAGGCAACTGCCATTGTGATTTGGTACTATATAAATAAAACTGAATTGAATTAACACAAAAAAAGCATTTGACAAAAAATGTTAGATGTTTACCTAGGATAGATAAAAAACAAAAAAATATAAAGTAAATAAAGTATGTTGATCAAATTTTATTGCATTACAAATTTAAAAAAAATTGCCCCCTTATTTGCAAAGGTGAAAAGAGAGCTGAAGCACAGAAATTTTAGCATTATAAAACTTTAGGAGTACTGATGACTGATTAAAAAAAGTTGGATAGTCAGAGTAGACAGGAGTACTGTCATATACAGTGGTGTGAAAAGGTGTTTTCCCCTTCCTTATTTCTTTTTTTTGTATGTTTGCCACACTTAAATGTTTCAGATCATCAAACAAATTAAAATATTATCCAAAAACAACACAAGAAAATGGAAAATGAAGTTTTTAAATAAAGGTGTGTATTATTAAGGGGAAAAAAATCCAAACCTACATGGCCCTGTTAAAAAAGTGATTGACCCCTAACCTGGTTGGGCCACTTTTAGCAGCAAAAACTGTAGTTTTCATTTTGTTTTGCTTAAGCCATTCATAAGTGGACTTATGGTCGATAGTATCAGTGGACTTTACTGTTTTGGATCATTATCCTGCTACAGAAGTCAAGTGCACTTCAACTTCAGGTCACGAACAGATGAACATTCTCTTTTAGGATGTTTTGGTAGACAGCAGAATTAATGTTTCCATTTACTACAGCCAGTCTTCCAGGTCCTGAGGCAGCAAAACAGCCCCATACAGGCCACTAGCTCACTTTGAAAAGCCAAGTTGTCAATATAGGGAATACAAATGTTATCCCGAAGAACTTCTAAACATTCTTCTGGAAGGCTGCTGGAGCATTCATGAGGTCAAAGGGGATGCAGATCCAGATTGTGTACAATACATCATGCACAATAAATGTCTGTCAGTCAGGATGTATTTTTCTGTTCAAGGGTCTGTAATCAATCCTTAGCCAAAGAGTACCGTCTTCTATATGGACATGCACAACAGGTGAGAAGTATGAGGAGTTTGACTTCCGAACCCAGCCTTCTGCTATTAGATCATACAGGTAATCCTTCAGTTCCTAGTACAGGGGACTGGGCACTGGGCACAAATTACAGAGAGCAGCATGTTGCCTTTTGTTAAAATATTGATGTCATGGCTCGGCAGACCAGCCTGAGGAGTATTCAGCAGCAACTGGGTTTCATTATTGTTTTGCACTTTCTCTCTTGTTCTCTCTCCCTCACCCTCTCTTTCTATCTCCCTCTGTCGCCTGGGCAGAACTCATTATGGGTTCCTGTCTTTGGTCTATGCACCTGTGGGAGAATGAACACCTGTGTCTCATTAGCCTGCCACTATTTAAGGGGAATAAGCGAGGCCACTCATCGCTGAATCGTTGTTTGACTTGTGTCAGTGTAGCCCCGGCTTTGAGATTGCTTGTAGCTCTCTTTGATTTAGCATTTATTTCAATTTGCCTTCTCCTTGTACATAGACATCCCTGACCTGTTCCTGTTCCCTGTGGAGACTCAAGTTGTGAGCAAGTGGAGAGTGGCTGCAAAGTGTAGTGTGTGACAGAAGAGGAGTGAGAAACGGATATCTCCGTTTCTTTCCCTTGGATTCCCTGGAGACCCCACCCTTGCACAATTGTATATAGCACCCTTTCACTGTTGTACATGTCCCCTGGACATTGTAAATAAATTCTTTGTACTTCCGTCAAGCATCGGAGTCCCGCGCTTCAGTCGCCTGCAGTCTTGTAAATTGCTTACAGTCTCTACAAGACTTACAAGACACTTTTAAAAGAGGTCAGAAAATTATGCTATATAAAAACAAATCGATTTATGACCAGAATTTATAAGTTGGAGTTATTTCACACAGTCTGACTGGTTCTCAGAATAAGCGTTAAAATTGTGTCCACGTCCCAGTCTCCAAAACCAAAATTTCAAGCTTACTTCACAATTAAAGATTAGGTTTAATGCTACTCCTTTCAAGAATTCAATTCAATTTTATTTATATAGCGTGAAATCACAACAACAGTCGCCTCAAGGCACTTTATATTGTACAGTAGATCCTGCAATAATAGATACAGAGAAAACCCTGCTGCAAACTCTGCTGCGACCAGTTGGGGTGAGAGAAGGAAAACAGGATTGAGACATGCTGTGGAACAGAGACAGAGATTAATAACAAGTACGATTCAATGCAGAGAGGTCTATTAACACATAGTAAGTGAGAAAGACGTGGCAATAAACTTAAAAGCATAACATCTATGATGAACCAACGCCAAAAAAGCCCCCCAAAAACCCACAACTTGTCCAAGAAGTGCTACCAATACCCAGTGTGAAACAGAACCAAACAAAAGGAAAGTGCTCTCCATAAGACCCTATCTCAGGAAAACACAAGGGAAAACTGTACAAAAATAAATAATCACTTCACCCCTTCTGTTTCACTGATATACATACACCTTGATTAAGTCATTTTCGAAAAGCACTGTGTACACAGGAAATCACACAGAGTTAACAAAGTTTTGGAGGCAGAGGACAGGACTTGCAAAGGTTACTGCTGGAACATTTAAGAACTAAACACTGCATGCGTCTGCATTGTCCAAGCCTTCAAAGCTTCCATTGTGATCCATTGTTCTGAGTATTGTTTGCTATCTTTTTATTTTGTCAGTGACATCTCGCTTTTTCTATCATGGTCCATCAGGTGCCACACTGTGTGGTTGATTCTGATCAGTAAACATTCAAAATGAACTGTAGCCCATTTTGAAAATCTCGTCTCTTTCTATTACGTTAAAAATGAAATGTCCCTCATCTATTGCCCCATAATTACATTTGTAAAGTGATCACCGAGAGTGTGTCATATCACATCAGAGACTGTTCCCCAGGATTTACAGTCTGTACAATTTAAATGACTATTAAATATGAGCACTTACTAATATTCAGCTAGTAAGTGAAAGAAAATATCTCCCAGTGGAATGGCTCTAAAGCAGCGGTCCTCAACCCCCGGGCCTCGGACCGGTACTGGTCTGTGAGTCGTTTGGTACAGGGCCGCGAGAGTTGAAGCTCAGGTGTGAAATGTATGGTTTTCCGGGTTTTTATCGGTTTTCAGCGTTATTTTGTTATCGTTTTTATTGTTTAATCGGTTTTTCTGGGTCTTTTCACGTGTGTTATGAATAAATCTTTTTTTTCGGTACCGGTACTAGTTTTATTTTGTTGTATTTATCCATGACACCTTAAAGGCCGGTCCGTGAAAATATTGTCGGGCATAAACCGGTCCGTGGCGCAAAAAAGGTTGGGGACCGCTGCTCTAAAGAACTGTGTACTGAAGTGCTCTGCACTCACCTGAAGCTGTGTTTTTTTCTCTCTATTTTAAAGCTGATCAATACCAGCGACTCAGCATCTGTTCTGCTGCCAGAAATGTCAGATGCTGAGATTTCTGCTCCTTAGACTGACTGTTCAGCTTGCATTCTGCTGCTGCTGGTGCAAAAAACAAAAAACATTTCAACTTCTTACCTTAGATACCTTATGATCTGTATTTAGTTTGCTCAGTGAAGGATGTCATACACAAGGTATGTCTCCCCTCCAAATGAGAGGATCTCCAGGGGATTCAGCAGAACCTCACAAAGAATGCCACTCAAGTCGCCAGAATGAAAAGACATCTGACAGCCTCACATGGTATGTGTCTTCATCCAGGAGCTTGTTCAAAAACAGCCAACAGAACAAGACTGAACCTACAGCTTCTCTGCAGACAATATTCCTTTACGTCACAGAAATCAAAAGTAAAGAGTTTAGAAGCATTTAGAAGTTACTCTGTGACATAATATCACTAGTATACTAGTGTTTTTTTTAAGATGTTAAAAAAAAACATCTTAAAAAAACGGTAATAAAACGGTAATATTCTGGCAGTTGGGGCGCCAAAATACTACCGTAAAATAACAGAAAATAACTTTCTCACGTAAATACAGTTACTTTCAGTAATGAAAATAGTTTGTTGCGCTAATTTCACATGGGATTCTGCCTTTTCCAAGTGCTTTTAGACATCAAATTAGGAACATTTTAACGTGATCAAACAATGAAATTACGTATAAACACTGTCCTTCCCCCCAGATTCTCGAGGTTCTGGATGGGGGGACTGTAATGTTTTATTGCAGATACATCCTATCTGGAAGATCTCCTTCTTTTGATGTAAGCTTCCTGCGTTTACGACCCTTTGGTCAGCAGGAGGTCTGACTGACACACACACACACACACACACACACACACACACACTTACAGAAGTTCACACATATACATACAATGCCTTGTCTTAGAACCATGTGGGCGTGGCTTTGTTCTGTGTGAACTGTCTCTCAATAAAAAGGGCAGCAAGGGAGATCAGATGTGAGGTCATTTTCGTGGTGGACACAGGCCTCCCTTGCGCAAGTGATTGATCGATTGACTGTCTTGTTTTCTTCATGATGAATAAGTCTCTAGAATTAGCGGGGCTTGTGGAAACACAGACCCAACAGGAATCATGTTATATACTTTTCCACACACTCATCCCCCCTCCCTTTCCAAACGCGTTCGACGCTTATTCCCTTCCGATGCTGATGGTGGATCAAGGAGACCAGCGCACAGGCTGCAGGCCCGGATGTACTGTCTAAATCGGCTGTCTCTCACCCTTTACCCACCCCCGTTGCTTGTCATGTGTTTCTTTGGTTTTCTTTGGTTTTTCATGTGCTATGTGCAGAGGTGTTTTTTTCTGTTCTCAAACTGATCTCCCTGTTAGAGCTCAGTCTGGGGGGAGTTATTTTTTTCTCCTTATCTTTCCTCATGTGGTGCATTTTCCATTGTTATACCTCTCTGACCTGTCTTCCCCATGTGATGTTTTGTGTAATGCATGTATGGTCGGAGGGTAAGATGGCACCGCCATTGTGTGCAATAGGTCGGCAGCCTTATGAAATTTCCCCTTGTGGGACTAATAAAGGTATATCAAATCAAATCAAATCCATAGCATTACATTTGAATTCAACAGTTCAATATTTCAAATAACGGACAGATATTTGTGAAATCATGGTATATTTGTGAATGTATTTTAACAATCTAAGTATGCATATGTACAGACAGATACATTTAATAATCATGAAAATTATGTTTTATTGCATTACATTGATTTAACGTTAATTTTCATTTTACATATAAAATCACAGTCTACTTATGTAAATTTAATGATATTCTAGAAAGACAGTACAAAACTGTAAAATATACAGTAAGATACTTTGACATTACTATTTTTTGGAACAGTGTATGACCAGTTTCAGGGTAAGCGATCAAACACGGAAGAGAGTCAAATGTTATACAGGACTGCATGACTGAGTTTATACTTGATGACTAACTTGTTGTAAGTACAGGAGCAAGATGCTCATTGTATAATCACTCCCACTGCGTATCTCTATGGAAGACAAAAATGCAAGTTACTTTAACTGGAGTAACAGGCAGGCTCCTAAGAAGAACAGACTAGGGCTATATAGCAACATAAGGGTCACTCTACTCTAATTTATCTTATCACATGATGGCATAATGATAGAGGGTTCAAATACCCCAAACACATTCATGGTTTTTGAAGGTACACATTACTGTTATAAAGGTGCACATTTTACCTCAAACCACGGTGCAACCTATATTCTGATTCATCAATCCTAGGATATAGGCACATGCACTTATGAACACCGTTATGTTAGAACATAGCATTCTTTATGTTCAAACTGTGGTTGGTACATAAGTCCAATAACACAGACCTCTGTGAGCAATGAAATCTCCCAGTAGGATAATGAAATCGTTTGGGCAACCTCACTCAGTGACTCCAAGAAGGCTGGATATTCTGAACTGTCATTTGCATATTCACAAATGACAATTTAGAATCATTTCCCCCACCTGGAGGCTCTGGGATGCAACTCTCTCCAGCGGAAAGAACCCCAAAATGCAGGCAGTAGGCCAGGGGATACATGAATCAATCAATCAATCAATGATTGATTGATTGATTGACAGTCTTGCCCACTGCCTCTCGTGGGAGCAATTCCACACTGGGCACAGTTCAGGTCCTCTCTAGGTGACTGGTTCCAGGGCCCAAGCTGTGTGTTGAGGTGAGCCTGACTTCACGTAGTCTCAATCTGACTCACAGACCGACAAACAAGGAGCAACTGAAGGTGGCTACAGTAAAGTCCTCTCACTGAAAGAAAAACAACTTCTTCAGGCAGTACTAAACCATCCTTATATGTAATTGTCTTATTTTGTCTAATTATTTTTGAGATTGATGAGACTGTGTATAAAAAAAATGCTTGAAAGTCCTTTACGCAGAAAAGCAAGCAAGTCTTGATCATTTTGTGGTGGCAAAATGACAGTAACAAAGCACACTAACAACAAAACAATAAAATAAAAAAAACAAAACAAGAAACAGCCCATTCGTGTTGGTGGAAAAATGCACCATGTCGACCAATCAAAAATGATATGGCAACATGACTAGGGATGGGTACCGGTATCTGACATAAACGGCAGTAACCAGACCGAAAAGCAGCTCACATTTCGGTGCTTTATTTCGGTGCTTTTTTTTCCTGAGATGTCATACACTTTGAATTCTAGCCAATCATTTTATGTTTCCGAGGATAGTAGGCGGGCCCAGGTATGTACGTTCTGTTAGAGCAGAGCTACAGATTAAAAATGCCCAAGACGAAGCGGTCAAAAGTCTGGCTGTACTTCACAGCAAAAGATGCAAACTCAGCAGCCTGCAACAAGTGCTTTAAGGTGATACTGTGATACTGTCAAAGGAGGTAACACCTCAAATTCGTTGAAACACCTGGCGACGCATAGCGTTTTTTTTTTTTTTTTTAAAAGCCGAGAAATGCGCCGTATTTGATAGTTTGCTGCGAGACCTCACACCGAGCACATCTACTGCGGGTGTGGTGCCTGTTATCGGACCCGGATTTAGCAACATCCCCAAAAGCCCGAAGAGGAGTGTCCTGGCCCCTAGCCCTGCCAGTGTAGCAGAAATGATGACGGATGATGATGGCAGCAGCAGCCGTTCTTCTCTGCGTGAGTAGCTTAATGTTGTTCGTGTATAATTTACGTTGAGTGGGCTAACCACGTTATTAAATGAATGCATGTAAGGTGAACTAGCAAACATATTCGTAGTTATATGCAGCTGTCTTCTTGTTTGATGGCAGATGCTCCCTTCACCCTGGCCAAAAAGGCTAAAATGACCAAAGAAAAAAATCGAAAACAGTTAAACATGAGAGGTTTTTGGACAAAGTTTGTGTTTTTTTACATTGTTTAAGCACTGCTTCCAGCCAAGAGTGATACCATATTGTCAGGCATTGTGTGGAGGCGAGGAAGAAGGAACCCAAACGCAGGACTCGCAGGTAGGTGAAGACTGGTGAAGTTTTATTATAAGGAGTGGATGAACAGAACAGAGGTAGGAAATGGTTGGCTGGCTGGACGACTGACTAGAAGGACTGAAAGACTGAATGGCTGGCTGGCTGAACGCAGGCGGAAACGACAACATAACATCAATGACACGACAAGGGCTGAAGGGAAGAGAGGGCTTAAATACACGACTAACAATGACAACGATTGGAGACAGGTGAGTGAACAGCTGGACCTAATGAACTAATGATAAATGGGAAGAGGACTGAATATAATGCACACAGACCAAGGCTAACACAATAAAACAGGAAGTGGAACAGGCAGTAGATAAACAGTGAATGTGAACTGAAAATACTGGGTCAACAACCCAGAAACCCTGACACATATATGCCCCTATAGCTGCAGAAAAGGCTAACATCTTTTTACAAAAAACAGCTGAACATGAGAGGTTTTTGGACCAATTTTGTGTTCTCCATTGTTCAAGCACCGGTTTGAGCACTGTTTAAGCACCAGCACCGTTTCAAAAGTACCGGTTTGGCACCGGTATCGGATAAAACCTAAACGATACCCATCCCTAAACATGACATTCGGTTGTTTAGGAAGAGGGGGAAGTTTTAGGAGTGACGGCGAGAGAGAAAGAGAGAGGGAGAGAGAGAGAGCAGAAAAAGAGAGAGAGTTTTGAGTTGTGAGAGATTTATGACGTTTAACGTGTTTGGAGTGTTTAGTTCATGTGTTATCTTGTGTAGTTGGTGTGTAGTGTTGTGGATAGTTTTGTGTTGTGTTTGAGAACAATGAGGTGACTGCTGTCTCCAGGTAGAGAACAGGAGTGATACACCTGCTGCTGTCAGACCTGCATGTGTCAGGCTGTGATGTTCTCCTTTATAGTGGACAGAAATGTTTGGAGTGGCACAAATAATTTGTGTGGCATCTTACTGAATGCAGAACACCTGATTGCTATGTAAATAGTTTTAAATGGTTATTAAAAGGGGTAAAAGGTAAATAGCTACAAGTAATTTTGTTGTTTGCAAAACTTGTGCATATGATTTTAAAATTGACAATTTATAATTGCATTTAAAGTTATGAAATATGATTCATTAATGTTTGTGGTTGTTACAGTAAAAAATATAACTTTTTCTACTCTGATTTTATGTTTTTTGTCTAATTTTAGATCAATTGTGTTAATACAGTTGTTACGCAGTGAGGGGCGGTGAGGGAAACATCAGACTTCACTCTATCTTAATTAAAGTAATTGTTTTATTATCTCTTGCCAACATCATACACATGCAGACAGCAACTTTTCAAAATGGCCCCCAATCCATTTCCTGCTCCCTTTAAATACTCTAAAGACACGCCTTCTTAATACAGACTGGCCTATAAAAGAGCTGCAATTGAGGCAGGCTTCCTCTTTACTGGGAAAACAAGATGGCCACCACAAAGGTAACCTGCAACACTTTGTTACTTAAATGCTTCCCAACATTACTCACTACCCCCCCCCCCCCTTCTGGTCAACACATCTCCGGCAAACGGGAAAGAT
The DNA here is from genome assembly GCF_057382185.1 of Mchenga conophoros. Taxonomy (NCBI): domain Eukaryota; kingdom Metazoa; phylum Chordata; class Actinopteri; order Cichliformes; family Cichlidae; genus Mchenga; species Mchenga conophoros. The sequence goes on from NC_140540.1 coordinate 32,472,347, forward strand.
AGTCAGCAATAAGATTGTTCTTACCCGGACAATGCTGGACGGTGAACTGGTATGGCTGGAGGGCTAGGCACCAGCGCAGTATCCTCGCATTCTGATGTTGCTTGGTGTGCATCCACACCAGGGATCGGTGATCCGTCTGAAGAATAAATTCTCTTCCAAGGAGATAATATTTCAACGAATCAATTGCCCACTTAATTGCCAGTCCTTCTTTCTCTACTGTAGAATAGTTTTTTTCCCTGTCAAACAGCTTCTTACTTAAGAAAAGCACAGGTTTTTCTTCACCAGCTTCTCCTTGAGCCAGCACTGCTCCAAGTCCAACATTAGAGGCATCTACCTGTACAACAAATGGTTTGGAAAAATCCGGGCTTTGCAAAACAGGGGCTTCAGAAATCTGTCTCTTTAAACATTGGAAGGCATGTTCACAGTCAAGTCAAGTCAACTTTATTTGTCAATTCTGCCACATGTACAGGACATACACAGAATAGAAATTGCATTACTCTCAAACCCTAGTGATTAGAAAAATGCCAATAAAATAATTAAAAAGTAAAAATTTAAATAAATACAATACAATTTTACGTATAACAAAAAAAAGCTATGCAATATACAATATACAATATTCAAGTAAGAAGGCATAGTGGTGCAAAATAGGCAAATAGTGCAAATGGGGATTTAGTAGTGTACGGTAAGAGATAGTGTAACAACAAAGTCTTATGAGGTCCAATGCTTAAGCAGTCCAATGCTCCACAAAGTGACTGGAGCAGGCCAGTGAGTGCGTCAGAGAGTGAGTGTGTGTGTGTGTGACAGAGTTCAGTGAGACCGTGGTGGAGAAGAGGGGAGAGGGGGACAGAATCGGGAGGGAGTTTAGCTTCCTGACAGCCTGATGGATGAAGCTGTCCTTCAGTCTGCTGGTCCTGGCCTGGAGACTCCGCAGTCTCCTCCCTGACGGCAGCAGCTTGAAGAAGCTTTGCATTGGGTGCGTGGGATCAGCCGCTATGCGTCGTCATTCCACATCACTTTAGAAGCGTGTTTTCTCGTGAGATCTGTAAGAGGGGCTGCCAAGGTTGAGAAATGGGGAATAAACCTCCGATACCAGCCAACCAAGCCCAGAAACGACCTCACTTGCTTTTTGGTTTTAGGTCTGGGAATTGTTTGTATAGCCTTTACCTTTTCAACTTGTGGCTTTATTTGTCCATGGCCAACAATGTATCCTAGATACCTCACCTCTTCTTGTGCCCAGGCACACTTGCTCACATTCAGAGTCAAACCAGCCTCCTGGATCTTTGCCAACACAACTTTTAGATGCTGCAGGTCTTCCTCCCAAGACTCACTGTAAATCACCACATCATCCAGGTAGGCAGCTGCAAACTTTGAACAACCATTAAGGATAATGTCCATCAACCTTTGAAAAGTTGCAGGTGCCCCATGAAGACCAAAGGGCAACACGGTGTACTGAAATAAGCCCATTCCTGGAATTTGGAAGGCTGTGTATTCTTTACAGGACGGCTCTAAGGGCACTTGCCAGTAACCCTTACACAAATCTAAGGTTGTAATGTATCTAGCCTTTCCTAGTCTTTCCAGTAGTTCATCAATCCATGGCATTGGATACGAATCAAAACAGGAAATACTATTTAGCTTTCTCATGTCTGAACAAAATCGTAGGGGAGGGGTCTTTCTTTGGAACAAGTACAATGGGGTTTGACCACTCACTTCTTGAGGGCTCAATCACTCCCAGTTCCAGCATCATCTGAACCTCCTTCCTCAACGGTTCCACCATCCGTTCTGGTATCCTGTAAGGCTTAAGACGAAGAGGTTTTGTGTCTTTCAAGATGATGTTATGTGTTATGACATTTGTTTGTCCCGGTTTGTCTAAGAACAAAGATGGAAAGGATTGCCTCACCTCATTCAACTGTTGCCACTGATCTTCAGTCAGATGTTCAGGAGGGTCTTCAGATTTGGGCATGCCTCTGAATGGGCTCATCTCAGCTTCTCCAACCTCCAGAATGCCACTGTCTTCAGGCCGAACATCTTGTACCATCAGGATTTGCTTCACACCTGGTTCTGGGGCGTTTCTTTCATGATACTCTTTTAACAAGTTTACATGTAGCAGTTGCTTTGATTTGTGTTTCTCTGGACAAATGACCTCATATGTCACTGGGCTGGTTTTTCTGGCCACAGTATAAGGTCCTTGCCACTTAGCCAGCAACTTACTTGGTCCAGTAGGCAAAAGTACCAAAACTTTTTGACCAGTCTTTAGTTCTCTCTCACAGGCATGCTTGTCATACCATACCTTTTGCTTTTGCTGCGCCTTCTGCATATGGTCTCTAACCTGTTCTCTGTATGTTTCCAGTTTGTCTCTCATCTGCAATATGTAGGAAATGATGTTCATCGTCGAAGCCACTTCAGTAGACCCCGGTGCCACTCCAGCCACCCAGTTCTCTTTCAGCATATCCAGGGGGCCTCTAACCTGCCTTCCATAGAGCAGCTCAAAAGGGGAGAAACCAGTTGAAGCCTGTGGTACTTCTCTGTATGCAAACAACAGAAAAGGCAACCATTTATCCCAACCTTTGCCAGTATCATCAATAAACTTTCTCAACATTTGCTTTAATGTACCATTAAATCGTTCCACCAGACAGTCAGTTTCTGGATGGTAGGGAGTAGTTCAAATACCTTTTACACCAAATTGGTCATAAAGAGACTTTATCAAATGTGACATAAAACTGGTACCCTGATCTGTCAGGATCTCCTTTGGAACGCCAACTCTGGAAAAAAGGTCTACTAAGCATCGAACAATGCGTTTGACCTGCAGAGAACGCAGTGGATAAACATCTGGATATCTTGTGGCATAATCACAAATGACTAACGCATATTTATGACCACTACTGCTCTTAGGTAAAGGACCTATGATATCCATAGCTATTCTCTCATAAGGTACATCCATTATTGGTAATGTTTGCAACGGGGCTCGGTCTGACATTTTGGTAGGAGCCACTTTCTGACATTCATGACATGTTTTGCAGTAGTCAACCACATCTTTGTACAATCCTGGCCAGTAAAAACGTTGAGCAACACGATTGTAAGTCTTTGCCTGTCCTAAATGTCCTGACCATGGTACAGTGTGGCCCAAATGCAGGATTACTGATCGGTACTCTTTTGGTACAACAAGTCTGGGTTTCTCCATGTCCGCTAGATACAGAAGTTTATCCTTTATTATAAAAGGTTCTCCAGTTACACTTTTAAGCCCTACATCATTTTCTTTTCCATCATCCACGTTGCATGCTTTCTTAAAGAGAGGTTTTAAAGATGAATCATTTTCCTGTCTTTCTCTAAAATTATTGGGAAACTCCCACTGAAGATCAATAGGTGGAGACATTGGTAAGGTTGGTTCTGGAAAGTTTGCCCTACCACTGTTTTTATTTTTCTCCTGCCTACGTTGTCGTTTTGTTTTCCTGAGTTTACTCCCTCCTTCAAACAAGTCTTCATCTACATCAGGCAGTGGTTCTAAACCCCTTTTCATTGAACGAGTGACAACAGCACAGGAATAGGCTTCAGAGTTATTATGAACCAAACTGTCTAAGATTGGTAAGTCTTCTCCCAAAATGACATCATATGCTAACTGATCCAACACTCCTACAGTTAACATAAATGCTTGGCCCTCAAGTTCAATAGTGACATCTGCTGTTGGATAATCTTTTTGACACCCATGAACACAAGTAATATTTACAGGTTTGTTAAAGTCAGGTAATACATTGCTCAACATAGAATATTTAACCAAGGTTTGTGAGCTACCAGTGTCAGCAAGAGCCTTTACTGTTCGGCCATTTATTGAAACATCTACCACATGTTTATGTGGCACTAAACCATCACCAGTAAGTTCCCCCTCAAGACCTGTGGAGGGAACTACACACAACTCTACTGACTTTGGTTTTCTTAGGGGACATAAAGAAGCTTTATGACCAGGCTGCTGACAGTAATAGCAAATGAGGTTGTACCTTTGACTGCAATGTATAGGCTTCTTACCACCCCTAGTGTCCAAGCTTTCAACACTAGTCACCCCTGGAGGTTTTACCTCCCCAAACTTTGGTCTCCCCACAGTCATCTTTGACTTAGAAGGTTCACGATGAGCAGCTAGGTAACGTTCAGCCAGATCTGCAGCTTCCTCTCCTGTCTTTGGGTTGTTCTCTTTCACCCATGTGCGGACGTCTGACTGCAGCACGCGAAGAAACTGTTCCAAAATAATGGTTTCGCCGATCTCTTCTTTGCTCCGACTGTCAGGACGCATCCATCGCTTATAGAGTCCCTTTATCCGATTGTAGGTTTCACGCACACTCTCTCCCATGGGTACACTGGTGCTCCGGAACCGGTATCTGTAGGTCTCCTCTGTTACATTAAACTTGGATAACACTGCAGCTTTAATGGCTTCATAAGAGTCAGACTGTTCTTCATCCATCCCAGCATAAGCTTCAAGGGCTTTTCCAGTCAATAACGTGACCACTCTAGCTGCCCATTCAACTTGCGGCCATCCCCACGTTTTAGCTATGCGTTCAAATCATACAAAAAAACTTTCAGGATCCTCACCTTCCCTGAAGTCAGGTATTCTTGGCTCACCCCCACGGTGTGTTTCTGCTCTCTGCACTGGAGCAGGTTGAACGACGTGCATTTGAGACTGTACAGGCAGTGGTTGAGATGGAGGAGGCAGCTCAGCTTGGTGTTCAGTGGCTCCGTGAGGTGGCTGCACAGCTGATAATGGAGGCAGCTGCCCAGCCTCTTGCTTTGAACAAACAGCTGCTGTAGAAATGTCACTCTGGACAGAAGGCTGAAGTTCAGAATGTACAACATGTTGCAGCCTTGGTATATTGTCACTCAGTTGTTTTATCTGTTCAAACAGTATTGCTTCTGTTCTTTTAGAATGCCGCATAAATTCTCTAATTTCATCAAAAATATCCGGTTCAGAAAGTTCTTTACTCACGACACCAACTGCAGTCTGCTTAGGTCGTACTACTGGTTCAAAATCATTCTCATTAGCCATTGCTCCTTCAGGTGGTGGACCTGGCTCAATTGTTTGTCCACCTTCTCTTTCTTCCATGTCAGCAAGGGGGTTTTTCCTTGTCCAACGGTTTCTTCCATGTCCTACACCCCTCATTCAGCGTGTTCTGTCCCTCATTCACAGGCGTAACCGAATCCCACTTCTGACACCAACTGTTACGCAGTGAGGGGCGGTGAGGGAAACATCAGACTTCACTCTATCTTAATTAAAGTAATTGTTTTATTATCTCTTGCCAACATCATACACATGCAGACAGCAACTTTTCAAAATGGCCCCCAATCCATTTCCTGCTCCCTTTAAATACTCTAAAGACACGCCTTCTTAATACAGACTGGCCTATAAAAGAGCTGCAATTGAGGCAGGCTTCCTCTTTACTGGGAAAACAAGATGGCCACCACAAAGGTAACCTGCAACACTTTGTTACTTAAATGCTTCCCAACAACAGTATATCAAAATGAAAACATAACTGTAAATTCAGACATGTGAGGTTGTGCTGGAAACAATGATAAAGTGAATAACAAGGCAAAGTAAATAATTTTTAAAGGTGAAATGTAGAAGTCAAATCAAAAGTAGTTAAAAATGGCCAATTATACCCTGGACCCCAGAGGGTTAAACATTTTTTTTTTAAAGTAACGCAATAGTTACTTTTCAAGTAATTAATTACTTTTAGAATCTTGTAACCCAGTTACTTTTTTGAAGAAGTAACTAGTAACTATAATGAATTACTTTTTCAAAGTAACTTGCCCAACACTGGCCAGCACACTTTCAATGGAGCAACAGTAGAAGACAATCAGGGGCTCCCTCTTCAGGTCCACTTTTCTGAGGATTCTCAGAAAATGGAGACACTATTGGGTGTTCTTTACAACCGCAGCAGTGTTTGAGCTCCATTGGAGGTCTGTGTCTGTGAGCACACCCAGGAACTTGAAACTGGACCCCCTCTCCATGCACTCCCTGTTCATGCTGACGAGCTGCAGCATGGACTTCCTCCTACTACACCATGAAGCTTGGGCTGCTGCTGCCGTCCGATGTTTGAGCTGCAGCTGCCACTTGTCCCTGCACCTCAAAGCTTGCAAAGAAGTGGTTCAGCTCCTCCACATTCACTAATCAAATACAATCACTGTATTAACATTGGTGATGCTAATTTGATTTATTTCATTCACATTAATTCTATGCTGACATTATTGGAAGTGTTATTTAAACAGTAACAGGGTTATGTTAATCATATGAGCAGAAATCGAGTGTCCATAATCACATTAACACATCAGGATTACCCATCAATCTCAATATAATAAATTACCACCTGTTAAAATGCAGCAATATAATACCCTTGCAACAAATTGTAGCATTCAACATCTGAATCACATTTCATGTTGTGTTTATGAGAACAAATTGTGCATGAATGTTGATGGATCTTGAAGTTTTATCTAAATGAAATCATGTCTTATCTTGTGATAGGTAATTGTATGCATGCTTAGAACTCCAAACTAAGGTAATCACGATGTTATATTTTTATTATACAATGTGGCATTTTATTAAAATTCATTTTTAAATAAGTTAAAATCACACTTAAATTTAAGTATTTTTATTACTCACTGTACTGTTCTCCCTAACAAGGTAAACATTTAGAAAATAATGTTCTGACATCAGCTTGAACAAATGTTACTGGTATATGCTGTACTCAGTTTTTATATAAAACATTATACAAAATATGTAAATATGTAGTAAAATAGGAAAGCTTAGAATATAATAGAAAAATGCATACCATACTGTCCTCTGAATGGATTCATGCTGCCCTAGCTAACTACCAAGTTAACATAAACAACCACAACTTGGAGAGCTGCTTCCAGTTCTTAATTGGTCTTAGTCGGTCTGTCTGTTGGTCTGAGGATGAAAACCGGAAGTATTGAAATGTAGACCTGTGAGAGACCGTGGATGTCCAGGAATGGAAAGTGGTCTAAAGAGTCTTGCAGATGGAAAAGTGGCAGTGGGCACTTTCTGTCTGGGTGACAGGTGAATTTAGTGATGGGAACCCAGTGGGTTACATGGGAGCGGACAATAGTAGGCAGGAAGAGACAATAAAATGAGACTTCAAACTCTCATGTTAATGAACAAATGATGTAGGATGCAGGCAGAATGGCAACCAACCTGCATCGTAGATTCTCCCTCTACTTTTCTGCCCAATCTAACCTGTTCAGGTTCTTCCAGAGTCTTGCAATCATCTTTTGAGTTTTCCTGACTTATCTGGGACCCCATTATAGCCACCGAATCGTGCCCATCTGCACTGCAACTAGCCTGTGGCACAACCTTAAAATCAGAACTACAAATGCCAGCTAACATGCTATTAATGTCACCACTGGCAGCTGTGATGCCACCAACTGCGCCCCTAGAGTTCACTTTCCCCACAACACACTCATCAACAGACCCACTGGCACCCACAGCAACAACTGTAACAGAACAGAACAGAACATCAACGGAAATCTTCAATTCCACCGGTGCAGGGGCAGTGGTACCAGGCAGGACTGCCTGCCCGTTTCCATCTCTACGTACAACAGTGTGTACCACATTTTCACACTCAAAGCATTATATTATATATATATATTTCCCTCATGTTTAACATGGAAAGAGACATCTAATCACTGGGTCCTTACACCCCAAACTCAAAGTCTTTAATCGGCTGGCCGTTCTTACAAAATGTTAAAGCTCCTGTGCCAGTGCTTCATTAGACACAAAAGGTTGGATACCCATGTAATCCAGCTGGCCCATACTGCCAAGGGGGAACCTTGAATAAACTCGTCATTTATTGAAATCCCACTTTCAATAAGCTGAAAAACTAACTCGGGTTGCTTAACTGAGGATACCATCCCTGCAGAGAGTTCACAACAAAGTTCCCTAAAACTATTGATTGTAAACCAAATCCATAGAAACAAATTTACCAAAAAAAGTAAGTTAATAGAAATGTGTCAAGAAATTAGAAAAAAAAAAAAAACAGCTCTCAATCTCTCAGTCCACTCGTGACATGCTCAACCACCAAACCCCTGCAGAAAAAAAGAAAATGAAGCTTTTAGATTGGCCTAGTCAGACTGAAATCCAATTGAGATGCTTTGTCATGACCTTAATGAGCGTATTTAAAAAAAAAAACTACCAATGTGGCTGAATTAAAACAAGTCTGCAAAGAAGAGTTGGCCAAAATTCACAGCAATGTGAAAGACTCATTACCAGTGCAGTTTTAGCTGCCGAGTATGGCACAACTATTTATTAAGTTTAGGGAGCAATTTCTTTTTTACAGGTCAGATAGTTTTGGATAGCCCCTTTTACCTTAATCACTTAAATCATCATTTAAAAACTGCATTTTGTATTTACTAGGGTTATCTATCTCTAACATTTGCTTGATGATGGAAAGTGTGTGAAAGATTTACAAAAAACAAAAGAAAGAAATCAGGAATGAGATACATACGTTTTCACAGAACTGTATTTAGATTTTGCTATCTGTCTGACAGGAATAGCGTCATAGTTTTCCAAATGCACCTCTGCTGTATTAAAGCACACTCACATTGCCATCTGCCAAGTACAATCGTGTTCAACTGCCCAAACCATTTCATGAGAAAACTCATTTTCAGCCTCTTAATTATTTCTCATTACAGTGGGGCTCAGGAGTAGATTGGAATTGGACAGTAATTGCCCAGCTTGAATGGTGAAACAATCCCAATGCATCAGTCTAGATGAAGTGTGACAGGGAGACACCTCGCTATTGTGCAATGCCCATTAGGCTATTTCCTGCTTTCTGA